>NC_141676.1:87919607-88519607 GCF_028749965.1 Puma concolor
CATTTTCCCCAACAGTACTATCTTCCTGTGACACTAGGTTGCATATTTATTTAACAAATATTCCCTATACTCCAGTGTTGCAGCTCCACAGGGTAGAGTCTTTGAATGCTGTGTCCACCACACAATCTGAAGCACTTAGATATGTACTGTCATGTTTTAAGTACTCAATAAATATCTGTTGAATAAAAGATAATTCTTTCTGCCTATTTATCATAACCATTGTACTCTATCATTTCTGTTGAATCCAATAAATCCTGATTCTTTAAAAAAATAAATATAACTACAGTTGTTATGATCAATTTTGGAGAAAACTCTGACCCTATCAGCAGGTTCTGGCAATCTTACCCCCACCTCCAATTATCTCTTAATCCCAGAATCTATTCTCCTCCCCTGCTATCATGCTATCTCATGATCTCCAAACTTGGTCTTTTAATGGCCTCTGAAAAGTCAGTCCCCTTGCTCTGGATCACAAAAAAGGCCTGACCTTGCCAAAAGCTACAACTGTCACTACCCCACCTTAAGGTTCAGGAAGAGAAGGGATGTCTATCCTTCTCCACAGGCATAGGCTGCAGCTGGAATCTGCAAAGTGTGGTTTCACTGTCTTCCACTGGGGACAATTTAAATCTAACATGCCTCACATCTGTCACTGCCAGGGTGACTCTGCGCCCCTTCCCCCCATTGTCAGTGTCCTGCAGCTCTTTATTCCTCACCCCTCCCACCTTACATTATCTGGGAAGCCACATATTACCTAAGCAAAGCACACTTCTGGGCCCTCAGCCTCTAGGCTGACCACTCCCTGAACTGCCTTAAGTAATTAAAACCCAGCTACTTCCTGAGGGCAACACTTCCTTCGTGTATTTCTCAAGAAATCACTGGGTTGTTTGGGGTGATAGTCCTTCTCACTCAAGATCACTTGGAGACCATTCCTCTTTTACAGTTTTATTGAAAGTCCATTCAAAGCTTTTGCCCTTTGGCTATGTTGCATCTACCTGTTCTCGCTTCCAATGACTGATGCCCTGAATTCCTCATGATTCTTTGAGGGCTTTCACATGTGGCTCACAGCCCTACTTGTCACTAACCTCAGCCATTATCTGGGGTGACTTTAACGTTCCCTTTGATGATTTGTCAGACACCTGCACCGTCAGCTACATGGATCCCTCTTCTCCATGGACTTTCCCTTTAACCACATTCTATCACTGTCATTTGCCTATGTTATTTTCCAATACCTTCAATAACTAATGAAAAAAACACAATTCACAATTTCTCTCTGTCTCTTTTTTGAGAGCACTCATGCATGTGCACACCAATGGGGAAGGGGCAGAAGGGGCAGAGAGAGAATCTTAGGCAGGCTCCACACCCAGCATAGAGCTGAACTCTAGGCTTGACATAGGGTTCAATCCCAGGACCCTGGGATCATGACCTGAGCCAAAATCAAGAATCAGAAACTTAACTGACTGAACCACCCAGGCACCCCAAGGGACCATAATTTCTAATTCGAACCTTGTCTCTTTCCAGAATGCTTGCTCAAGTATTCTTTTTTTTTTTTTTTAATTTTTTTTTTCAACGTTTATTTATTTTTGGGACAGAGAGAGACAGAGCATGAACGGGGTAGGGGCAGAGAGAGAGGGAGACACAGAATCGGAAACAGGCTCCAGGCTCTGAGCCACCAGCCCAGAGCCCGACGCGGGGCTCGAACTCACGGACCGCGAGATCGTGACCTGGCTGAAGTCGGACGCCTAACCGACTGCGCCACCCAGGCGCCCCTCAAGTATTCTTACTATAACCCCACGCTGACGTTACTCACTAATTCATTGAAGAAATACTTATTGAATGTCTGTAATTTGACAGATACATGCTAAGCATTGGTGCACATAGCAGTAAGCAAGAAAGAGCATGTTCCTTCCCCTCGTGAAACTTATAGTCTATTGAGAGGAAGTTAGGTATTACATAACTCTTCTGGTATCTCCACAGCCTCCTTGATGACCCTGAATGTGGCAGCTGTGTACTGATGCAGGGCCTTTGTATTTACTGCAAGCCCTGCCAGCAACGCTCTTGCTGGAGTCATCCTAGTGTCCTCCCCCAACTTTCTTGGGCCGCCTTCCTAATGA
This sequence comes from Puma concolor, assembly GCF_028749965.1. NCBI lineage: Eukaryota > Metazoa > Chordata > Mammalia > Carnivora > Felidae > Puma > Puma concolor. The sequence continues at coordinate 87,921,716 of NC_141676.1, forward strand.
CTCCATCCCTGTCTACTCTAGTTAACATTATAACACCCATGTAAGCTTAAATCATGCAAACCAATCTTAATAATTAATGACAAAAATGTGATTTTCCTGGAGGATGTAAACATTTTTTGCCACAACATTATGAATCTTAATGTTGATTATAAGTGAATTACGGACATAAAAATAGCAAAAGTAGTATTTACTTAGTACACTAAATTTGAAATGTTAGTAACATTGAGAATTAAAGGAGATTTTGTTTAAAAAAATATTGCAACCCCCAAACATATGCTGATCATCTCTTTGCATTTTATTATGATCATTTTTCCACAGTAATTACCATATAATACATTACAAAGTTTTTGTATCCATCAGGTTATTTTCTGTCTCTTCCACTAAAATATGAACTATATGAGGCCAGGATTTTGTCTGCTTTGTTCATTCATGCGTATCCACTGCCTAGGACAGTGGCCTAGCAGAGAGAGGTGCTTACCAAGAAATTGTTGAGTAATTCATGAACAATCAAAGCCATTTTTCCAAGGAATTTTCCTGGGAGAGGTGGGGAATCCATGTCACCTTCTCTGATGAAATTCTTTTCTGGGATGGTATGTGACAGCATAAATAAATCAATGATGGGATAAAGCCATTTGTCTTTCTTTATCATGCAGATGACTGGCCAAATATCTTCAACCACAGTGACCTCAGTGAACCATTTAATAGAGTGCAAAGCAGTGATGCAAGAAATCAGAGAAGGAACACAAGGCCTCCTGAGTGCAGGACAGTTAAAAAACAGGAGAAGTTCTGAATCCCTTATGGAGGAAAGATAAAGTCCAAAGTCATTCCTCTTAAATCTCCATTAGTAGAGAGAAGAGGGATTTGTTTTTCAGGGTAAGGGGAAGGTGTGAGAAGAATCTATCACTGCTGGGGAGCAGCGGGTAAGATGATCCTCCTATGGCAGGAAGAATTACTTCTTCATCATCCCAAATTCAAAGGTGATGACCAGCCTGAGTGTGCGGTAGTACTTGGGGAACCTGGGGAGTCCAGCCACAGAGAAATCTGGAGTCTCCTTGATCTGAAAGGAACTAAATTGGTATTCTGTTCATTACTTCACAACTGTCCTGGCTCCAGTAGTAAAAAGCATTTTACACCACTGAGAAGATAAAATATGCCAAATACTACAAGGACACATAAGGGAAACTGAATGGAGTCAGATAATGAAAAACATACACAGGAATCCAGCAATTTCTTTTCATATCTAAAGCTGTTAAAGTGTAAAACAACCTAATAATAACAATCAAAGCCAAAGACATACCATTGTGTGAGCGAATGTTAGTATTTAACATGAAGAAAAAATAAATCAAGTCAGAGAACAGCCACATCACTGCCATGAGTCCCGGTCCAGGTGGAGGGGGAAAGCTGAGAGAGCATAAAATTCAGAAAGGCTGACTCAGTGGGAGGAAGAAAACTCACTGGAGAACTGAGGTGAGGTCAACTCTCCATGCTGGGGCTCTGTCCCTTGCTCAGAGGTATTCATGCAAGGATCCACTGCATGGAGCCACAGATCATTGGAGAGGATGGAATGTCAAGGCCAAGCACAGTGCCCCAAATGGAGTACAGTGTCTGAACAAGAGTGTGGGTGAGTTTACAAGAAGGCTGTAGAAAAGTGGATGACCCAAGGAGCAGAGCCCTGGGCTGGAAGGAGGTCTGAAACCAGAAAGTATACATGTCCCAGAAGATCCAGAAGAAGCAATAGGTCAGAAACCTGGCAGGAAATCAATACACTTCAAGAATATGGACCTTGGAGTCAAAAAGACTTGGATTTGAGTTTTACTTTGGCCATTGCATATTTGTGGAGCTGTGTGACCTTGACCCATTAGCCTTACCTCTCTAAGCCTCCCTCTCTCACTGATAAAGCAGCCTAATCATGGGACATGCTTCACACTGCTTGTGACAAGGACATTTGGAATGAAAAGCTTTCTCCAAGCTGGCATGGAAAACTTTATCTAAGCATGGTGGATGCTAGACATGGAACTCCAAAACCTTAAGTGATCTCCAGGGGTGTGATAGCCAGAAGGTCACTATGTTTGTAGTGGATGGGGAGGCCTGCTGAGACCTTCTTGGATGCCAAGTAGAGCTGCCTGCTACAGATACTCATCAGAAATGTGGTCTTCTGGCCTGGAGGGGCTCCCATTTTAAGAAGCCCTTTGCATCTAACTAGCTAGGGCTGGTTAGCATCTGTGGGGAAGATGATACAATATTCTTGCTTTTATGTTTCCTTTTTTGTTCTATCAAAACAATTCTGCATAGTAACGGTCACCAAGTACCAGCATAAATAGCCTGACTTAGGAGAGTGTGGGGAAGGATGCTGTTAGCAATGACTGAATTCAGCCGACGTCTGATTCTAGAACATTTTTCAAGGGCTTTAAAATAATTGAGTAAAACCACAAACAGTGTCTGTGGTATGCACTTCTGCCCTTGGTTTCTAGGCTGAGGCTTGATTTCATATGTTCTCAATCCAGGCACATTGAACTCATTAATTTCCCCACTAGTCTTTTTATGATTCTCCTCTTCTTTGAAGTAGGAAGTTGCACAGCTATAATATTGCTTCAAACCAGATCATAAATTTTAAACTTACAAAAATGCTTATTGACATTGGCAAATTTTACCCTAACTGTATCTATCCAGCTGTAATTTTATGGCTAAAGAGAATTACGGAGTTAAAGAGTCATCTGTAAATGTCTTCCTCAGCTTTCTTCCTTCCCACCTTGGTCTGCTTGTCTGTGTTTAAAGCATTTGCTTAACGAGTTTCTGGATCACATTGCCCCAGACTTGAAGTTGTGCCACTGGTTTATCTTTATCATAATAAATGGCTTTCTCTGTATAGGTTGGGCCTAATACCGTATGCTCTGCTGCTACACTGGACAGGAGATCTGCCACTTTCAATTATGATGCAATTATTTTTTTTTTCCACCATCAATGACCACTGTAGTATCTTTTGCAATAGCAATTACTTAGTTCTCCTGGGATAGCTACTTGGGGGTACTCTGGGAATTTTAATCAAGCACCTACGTTAATTAGAAAATGGTGGGGGGGGGGTGAGAGAGGTGCTGATTAAGCACCTTTGAATGTCTATCCATTCTGGCAATTGACTGAGCTTCAGCTTTTGTAAGGATTCAACCCTTTCAGAGAAAAGAATTTTAATTTCCTCCCCTTTTGCTCTTGTCTCCTGAGTGGCAGGGAAGGCAAGATGCTGGCTGGGGCTATGGAAGCTCACATTGTTGGCCACCTACTATGTGTCATTTTGGGGCCAGGTCCGTGGCACTGATGACCACATTTAATCCTCACGGCATCCATGTTAGGAAGGCTTTATTATCTCTGTTTTGCATATGAAGAGTGTTAGGGCTGGTTCTGGGGGGCAGACCAGTGGGGAGAACATTTTCTTACAAATTCTTTGGACTGGTTTGGGAAACATGATAGACAGTAAAGAATGATGTGAAGAGATGAGGTTCCTGTATCTTACCCTTTACTCACTAAAGTGACTTTTGTTTTAAATTATGCATCAGGAAGACTAAATTTAAAAAGAGGGGGGTGAAAAATACTGTATCTATCTATAGATTGGATACCTCTTTGTTCAACAATCACTTACAGCACCTGCAAACATCTGGTGCTGTGCTAGGCACTGAGGATAAAATAAAACAGCATAATAACTGTCCTTTGGACATAAGGAGGGCCTTTTGAGCATACAAGTCACTGTAAGAATTGCCATCATTAGGAATGTGTGCAAAATGCTATGGGATCTCATAAAAAGGGGTGACTCACTTTGCCTGAAGAAAACCACCAGAGGTGACTGGTAGCATTTGACCATGGTCTTAAAGAAAGAATAGAACTCTACCCAAAAGGCGCAAGGACATGATCAAGGGAGACCAGCTGGTGAGTGCAAAGGTAAGGACACCAAAGGTAAATGTCCGGTTGTTAGTGTAACTGCAGCGTGTGGGGCAACTGGGTCCAGAAACAAATAATGAAAATTCTTGGTGCCACACCAAGAAGCAAGAACAAAATTAATATATAAACACATCTTCAGAAAGATTTATCACTACCCCAATGGGACCCAGCTGGTAAGTAGTGGAAGCAATTTCAAATGTAGTTGGACCTGCTCTCAAGGCCCATTTCTTTCAGACAGATGGCCACCTTGTGTCAGGTCACCTCCACCCATGAAGAAATGGAGCCATTAGAGGTAACCAAAACTCAGAGAGAGGCCAGACTCTTCATAAAGCATGAAGCAGAAGAATGGAGCTGGAGAATTCACACCTGCCCTCAGGAAGTAGAAAAACAAAGCAGACATATTGGCTATTTCCCAAACCCACCTCTGGGATGAAATAACAAAGGAAAACAAAACAAAACAAAACAAAACTACTTCTCTTAATTGTGTCTCTTAGATTATCATACTCCAGTGGAAGACAGGCAGGCAGTTGGCAGCTCAGCAGGTTCCCTGGGCAGGGAGTCTGCCCTGAAAAGTAGCCAAAAAAGAAAAAAAGAAAAAAAGCAACCCACTGATACCAATGCTTTCTTTTTTCCTCAGGTCCCTCTTTCTTTGGAACTTACACTACTTCCTGGTTTCATAGTATGGGCGACCATGACTGGAGTTAATTTAGTCACTGAGCTCCCCCTTGGCTTACTGCAGAAGAGATTTGTGGCCTATATCAATTAATTACAGGGCAACTCAACCAAAATGAGACTCCATGGGTTGTCCAGAGTTGGCATAGAGATCTTTTATAAACATGTTGTGTGTGTGTGTGTGTGTGTGTGTGTGTGTGTGTGTGTGTGTGTGTATTTTTGGTCCTTTCCTGCTGGGAGATAACCACCTGTGGGTAAGGAGAGGTCTTTAGTTCCATTTTGTCCTCCTTCCATTCCAATCCTGGCTCTTCTTTGCTGGAGAAGTTTTTTCTCATCTGCCATCCTAATGATCCCTGTGCCACATGGGGCCCCTGATGCTGGTGCTGACAGGCTGCTCATTAGTGCCAGGGTGCTGCAGTCAGCCGATGGCATGCCACGGCTTTGCTCCTGACACTTTTTCACAGAGCTGTCACTGGAGTCATGGCGCCTGCCAGCTCTGGTTGAACTCAAGCTGTGATACCTCCAGTGCCAATTAGTGCTTCAGTGTCCTGCTTGGCTGGGGAGGAAGACCTGTCAGTACTGACAAATGGGAAGGTAGGTGGGTGTGGTGGGGGTGGGGGAAGGAAGGACTCAGGGCATTGACAAGGAGAAGAAAAGCTTCCATCCAAGGGACACTTTGTCCTCAACAACTTGGTGAGGTTTTTGGTGCCTTTCAAAGCTATGAGAAACAAGGTCTAGAAAAACCAGGTGCCCCTGGACCTCTCTAAGTAGAGAAGGAGACCTGAGGTGGGAAGGGAAGAGATTTGGCAGAGGAAGGTTTCTTAGTCCCACAGGTATTTGTCCACTGCTCACACTGCACACTGAAAGGTAAGTGTTCCATAACAGACGCTAGGTTTGGAGCCCAAAAGATGTATGGCCCTGCTCTTAATTTTGCTCCCAGAGTCTTTATATGGCCCTAAGAAAAACCAATTTATTTCCCACTTCAACTATCATAGTGTCAGGGGCAGGGAGAATTTTTAAACTATTATTTCTCTTTTTCACACTGATTTCTTTCTTTGAATTTTTGTTTTTTTAACCTATGAGGAGAAACACATTTCCATATACAGTTGAAGTAACTTTCCCTGGAAACATCCAGGATTATTTTATGAAACTGTTGGAGCCATTGAGGGTTTAGGCACAATTATGGTTGGGAAGAGTAAGACACCAAAAGGACCAAGAGACTCAGAGAGGCCAGATGAAGAACATATGAGAGTAACACACGCATCAGGAGAGTGACAGCAGTGAGGCAGTGATGAGGGTAGAAGAGAGCTCACTAGAGGATCCAGTTTCAAAGTCACTTGTGAGTCTTCTCAACTTTTTCAAAAGAGTACATGAGAAGGAGTCTCTCCTTCAAGGAGAAGTTAAGACCAGCCACAGCAGGTCTCCCAGTAGGAGAACTTTGGAAAAGCTTGACAATCTTGTGAAGACCAGAGAAAATGTCCTGGAAATTCCCCAACAGAGCTTCAGCAGGAAACACTCAGGTCTCAACAGCAGCATCAAAGTGGAGTTCCTCAAGGATCAGGATGAAGTCTTTGACATGGGAGAACAAGCATGTCTTTCTGGGGCACTGATGAAAGTAAGTGCTTGTTCACAGAATCAACAAATATTTCTTGAATGCTTTCTAGGTGATGGACATTGTGCTAGAAGGTCAAGAAATAAAGTGAGATGTGGGCCCTCAAAGAGACATAGGTCTCAAAGCATTCATGAATCAGAAATCAGGACATCTCTGTAAACAGCTCACTGGACCTTTCTGAGCCCCCAACCGACATCTGAGTACAAAGTATTCTTTCAGTAGCCTTGGTAAGGTTTTTATTTTCAGTATTTTGTTTGATGGGAGAGAAGTGGAGGTAGGCACACTGCAAAGGGATGCTCCATTAGGATGCTCAATGATCCTTGATTCCGTAGGTATAGTAGAATCTGCATGTCAGTGATCTGACTCAAATCTTCACCTGAGTTCCATGTTGGGCTCCTGGGGATGTGGCAATATAGGAATCTCACCTTTCTCTCTAAAGCTCCTATAATCCAACAGCAACTGGAGACATAAAATTTTTAGGACACATGGAAGAATCAGAGTAACAGAGAACCTTAAAGGTATTCTTTTTTACATAGAAAGACTAACGCTTAAGTCTTTGCTAAAATAAATTATTGCATGCCTAGACGGGGACAAAAGACAAGGCACAGAGCCATTAATGGGGACTGTGCCCATACAAGACAGGGGCCACTGATGGTGTTTGGGCCCTTGGAGTAGGATGCTAGCATTTACACAGAATTTGGTAAGAGGCCAATAAAACATTTGTGCCCATCCAAATAGAATTTCCTTGAGACAGAGAGAGGAGGGCTCTTCCTTCTGAAAAGACCAAGGACCATACAGGTGTTAGCAAAACATGTACACTCCGAAACAGGTGTGCAGAAGGAGGGCAGGTATCTTTACAAAGCTTGTGCACTTTCTTCTTGAACTCTTGGGAGTGGTAAGTTCATGAGGAGAACTAGAAGACATATTGCCAGTAACAAGAGACAATTACTTCCCATGATCAATGGCAGCACAGAGGTGTGTCTTAGGAGGCCTCATCTTCCTCTTCATCTTGGATATGGAAAAGTGGCATTTTATCCATCTGATGTAAAGTGCTAGGCAGATAATTTCATGGACAAGGCCCCTCCATTCTGCTTCTGATCAGATGATCACTCCTGTGTCTGTGTACCAAAATGCATGAGCCATTACTAAAATGGTGGTTAACATTCCTGTTCTCCTTCTCCATGTAAAAAGGGGTCAAGCCTGGGATACGCATTCTAAAGAGGTTTGTAGAAGTTTATTGCAGGCAGCACCATATGAGTTATGATGGAAGAAACTAGGAGTTTTCAGATATGTACAAAACAAACACATCAGTCTCAAGGGAGAAAATGCAGTGAAGCCATCAGGGTTGCCAATGTGCTTAGCCTCCATCAGCTATCCATTCAGGGATTTTATGGGTATGTGTGTGAGAACTGTCCAAATTGAAACATGGTCTACCCACACAAAGTAGAACAAAAGATGACAAGAGCTCTCTGCCTTTGGAGGCTTTGCTAAGATGTGGCATATCTTTTTTTTTTTTTTCACCAAGGAACCCCAAGACTGTCCCAACTTATTTAAAATAAGTACCCTTTTGGAAATATTTAGGGAGGAATGATGAAGGTCTTACTGCTAAGGGTCTCCAGCTTCGGTTCAGATCTGGCAGCAGTCCACTGACACCTCTGATCTCCAAATAATCAGTCACTGGGAAAACGGCACCCTGGTGAGTTCTGAGGTGATTAGTTACTGCTTGGCATGTCTCATCAGTTTGAATCTGCGATAGCTAATCTGGACCAGGGATCTGGAAAAGGCTGTTCATCTAAATTACTCTCATCCACAGGTAGATTCAGATTATCCTTCTCCTCACTCCTTGATCCATCTTCTGTTTCCATAGCAGCCAAAACAGTAAAATGGAAGCATCTGGCACAGGCTCAGGTAAAGTCCCCTGAGGCAATGAGTCTGCTTAATGGCCACAAAAGGGGTAAAAAGACTCTAAGGTATGCCAGTGTGAACTTCAGCAGGATAAAAGAAAGAGGGGGCTCCAATGCCAGAAGAGAGACAGAAGTAATTGTCAGGAAAAGAGAGAGAGGGAAAAAAAATGGAGGGAGAATTGAAATTAATGCACAGATGTTTAGGAGACTGAGAAAGAAAGAGAAAGTAAACAATAAAAAGAGAAAGCATGAAAGGGCAAGACAGAAGGAGAAGATGTACAGAGGAGAAATATCAGGAGGAGTACTTACAAAAGGACAAAGAGCTGAAAAGCTGGGAGAGGAAATCAGAGAAGATACCAGACAGGAGACAGAGGGAGCCCTGCAAGAAGGAGGGGTCCAGTGCCTCTCTACATAAGGTAAAGTGAGTCTACCCAGGATGATGAATGTTCCACAGATTTTAAAAGCACAGAGCGCCCTGGCGTCCAATAGCACTGGGGACAAGCATTAAGCAGTGATGAATGGCGTGCACTGTGAACTTGGAAAGTCTGTCCATTTCGATAGACCCTGCCTCAGAGGTGCCCTAGAGCCACGTTCTCTCACTGATGATCTCATGCACAGTAGAAGTCTCCTCCCAGCTTTTGGGCCAGTCCATTTGTAAGGCCATTCCAAATCCAGAGAACTGCAGACATGTGAGTACTCTCTCAGATCCATTTGCTCACAGTGGTAGAGTCAGAAATGGTTGCATGGGGTTGCTCCCAGCAATTCAGGCCTAACACACTGAAAATTTCATGACTTCTCTGAGAATCTCCAGCAGGGCAAGTCTGTCTCTTTCTGTGAGAGGAAGTCGATATGAGGGCCCACTCATAGTCCTACACTGATTTCATTTAAATGTCCAAATGTTCTGCCATCTTCAGGAAGAGAGGATGTCTGCCCCCAGGGACAGATGTGTTGCTGGTGGGCAGCTCTCTGGTGCAGCCCCTTATGCAACTATCTAGTGTAAAGAGAGACGCCTATTCCAAGGTCACAACTCTTCAGGGGATAGCCCAAATTCCAAGGCTGTTCTGCTGGTATAAAAGGTCACCTCCATCTCAACAAAGCATTGCTAAAGGGTAACACTGGTCTCAGAATTCTCCACAGGGTCAGCTGAGATGTTCCACTGGTCTTCAGGCAACTCAGCTTCTCCCTCAGCCCAGCCCTGCTTCCTTCCCTACCCCTTCATAGAAGTTGATCCCAAGAGAGCCTCAAATAAACTTCTTGCATGCCAATCACATTGTCAGGGTCTACTTTCGGGGGTCCCAACCTGCAACACCAAGGAGATATCCACTATGATGATTCCTTTAGAATCCTTGAACCTGTAGTACTCAGCCATACACATAACTTCATGCATACATGCATGCATAGACACACACACATACACACTTATTTAAACATAGCTCACATTAGCCAGCAATAAGCACTGAAATGAAGCATCTTTATTCACATATCTGCTCAAATGTCACCTTTTCAAAAGCCTTCTCCAACCGAACCTCTGGTTCTTCTGTCAATGTATACTGCTCTATTTTCTTATTCTTATCACCACTTGTTACATTGTAGATTCATTTTTTTTGTCACTTGTCTCCTGAGAATGGAAGCTCATGAGAACAAAAACTGATATGTTTTGCTTTATTGCTATATCCCCAGTGCTCAGCAGAGTGTCTGGGCTATTATAAGCACTCAGTACATATTTAAAAACAAATGAAATAATTTAATGCATCTTGCATAAAAGCTACCTTAATGATAAATGGCATCTCCCCTTAAATTCTAAAGGTTTAATGTTTAATCCATGAAAGCACAAAACAGCACTTAGTCTGGTCTACAAAACATCTAGACATTTAGACAAGGTAAATTTTGCAATTTAGTCACACCTTGAGCTATATTTGTTACCTAAGATTAATCTGAGTAACAACAACAACAAAACCACAAAACAGCTCATGGACTAGGGACCAGATATTTGTCAATGCTGAGGAGTCAGACTTGGACATTTTCCTTTTAGGACTATGCCCATTCAAAGTTTTTTTAAATCCTTATGTGTTGTGTTTTTAGTATCTTAGAACAACCATTTGGACAATGCCACCAATGATGATTGTTCCGTCATCAAACAAGACCAATAAAGTTCACCCAGAACAGATTACCACTATTGCACCCAGAAAGAATTGGAATTAATCTCCCCAGCATTCAAGAAATGCTCAGATTTGATTTCTGAAATCTTACAGGACATATTCCTGTCTTGTAGAGATCACCAAAATTCCCTTCAGAGCCATGAGTATACTATTATCAGGATACCAAAAATGTAGGGCCATTTGGATAAAGCCACCAGTGCCATGACCTCCTAGCCATGGCCAACAATTCTTCCATTTCTTCTCTTACCTTTTGGGGAGATGTGTCTCCAGGTAACCGTAGGCTCTGGTCTACCCGTTGCTATGCAGGTGAGGCTGATATTATTCCCTTCATTAATGGAGATATCTGAAGAAATCTCTACAATTTTGGGAGATACTGTAGAGACAAAAAAGATAAGAGGGAAATAAAAATCTTGCTGAAACATTTCTTTGTTGTCTTATAATGATAGTTGGCAGCACAGCCCAGGGGCTGAAATATTGGGACTATAGGAGTAAATGATTAAAAATTAGAGGAATTACCTTAAACATGAAAGAATTATCTTACCTTGAATTTAGTTTTTATTTCTTCCCATTTAAACACAGAGTCAGGGAGTCTGAATGGGAATGGATTCCACTGCAATACTGCAATAACTGTTCTCCTAGCCTCCACCCACTTCCTTCTCCACTCTCACCCCCACCCACCTCCGACACACATTCACCAGTCATTCTCCACACCGCATTCAGAGTACTCTTTATATAATGCAGTTCTGATTGTACCACATCTCTGCCTAAACACCTCCAGTTGCTCCGTATTGCCTACCTGAAAATACACAATCTTCTTTATGCCAGCATACTAGGCAGTTCAGAATCAAGCATCAATCTATGCTACCTATGATCTCACCTTTCCTTACCCTCCTTGTTATCCCCAACACTCTATGTCCTTCTTGGCCATCACGCGTTTGGGATCTATATTGTCTCTTATGTCTTCCTGGAAATTTTCTGGTCATTATTTTTTAAAGTTTATTTATTTTGAGGGAGAGAGAGAGAGAGCAGGGGAGGGGCAGAGAGAAAGGGAGAGAGAAAATCCCAAGCAGGCTCCTCGCTGTCAGCACAGAGTCCAATGCGGGGCTCAAACTTACTGTGATAGCATGACCCGAACTGAAACTGACTGAGCCGCCCAGGTCCCCCTCTAGTCATCCTTTAAAGTCCAAATCAAATGCCAGTTGATGCAGCTTTCCCTACCCCTACTCGTGTCTGTCCTCCTTCAGATACTTAAGTTAAAGCTTTTCTTATCTGTGTTCCCAGAGCACATTACTCATACCTAATGGGGAATCAGAGGGAACAGCAATTAGGCATAACACATTTGGTCTCTTTGTCTCTCTCTATCCTAAATTAATCCCCCAAGGAGGCGAAGGGTTTATTCTAATTGGTAAAATTGTGAGTAGGATCCCACACTTCTTTCAGTCTTTTGTTTTGGAACCAGGCTTCCCTTAGGAAGCTGTTTTCTAGTGGCGTCTTCCTCAGACATGTGACACAGGGGCAGCATCCCATGGGGTCTTGTACACCCTACAGCACAGCCTCCACTTGCCTATATGTATCTGTCTCATTCTTGTGTTCTAAATTAGAAGCCCATTGTTGCTATACATCTAAGCCTAATTCTCTAGTACCATCTTTCCCACTGGTGAATGTGGCATTTAGCTCAAGTATGACATTTGTTTCTCTTATTTTCTAATTGATTTATAAAGTAAGGGTGACATTCATGAGCTTCCAGACTCCAGTTCTTGACACCTATCTATGTTATGGTTATTTGCTTAGCATCTCTCATCCAATAACCAAGAACTTTTTCACAGCCTGAGCCATGACTGAATCATATTTATAACCAGGGAAAAAGCACAACAAATATTTATAGGATGGAATTATAATGATATTCAAGGGAACCACCTTTCCAACCTGCTACATGTTTCTAACAATATCAGGACTGGATTACAAACACGTATCAGTTCAGTCTCACAGGCACTAGTTTTAACACATTAGTTCATCATAAATTAAGTGACCCTTCCATTCAGCTCCCTTAGGGCTCTTCAAATTAGGTTCTTCCCTTGAACAAGCCACCCTCTGAGCCATCAGAGTGTGCAATTCCAGCACACATCATCTACCCAATACACAATGCCATCTGGCTTGCTGGAGATCCCAGGAAACTTAAATGTCAAGTTATTTCCTGTCCCAAGGCCAGATGATGAACCCCCTCATTTGAAAATCAGATTGATTGCAAATTTCCATGCTGGACTTTCTTCTTCTGCTTGAACCATTAGTCACTCACTTCTAATTGTGTTAGACTTTCTTCTCCATGAAAACGGGATCATCCAGGTATCTTCTAGCCTCCTTCCTTCCTTCCTTCCTTCCTTCCTTCCTTCCTTCCTTCCTTCTTGCATAGTGTCTTCCACTCCCTTCCCACACTCCACCTTACTGGGAACACTCATTAATAAGCATGTGTTGCACATTTATTTCCTAATCCCCACACCTTTGCTGCTGATTTTGGTCACTTAGACTCTCTTCTCCAACTATGTATACCTATTGGAATTATCCAAGGCCCAGGTGAGGGCTTTCTATAACGTTGTTCAGATATCTCCACAAAGATGTCACCTCTCTTTCCTGGCAATCCCATAGCCTCTTCCAAGTAATTTAAAATAAACTTGCTTATGTTACACTTGTCTCATCTTTCCAGCATGCTATACATTCTGAGTATAAGATCTAAAGACTTAGTCTACTTTTTTATTTTCTGCTGTCTTGAGTGGGGTGTCATACAAAAAGTAAACATCAATTAATCACTTTTAGATATAAATCCATATTGAGCTTTAGACAGAGAGACAGCATGTGTGTGTGTGTGTGTGTGTGTGTGTGTGTGTGTGTGTATGCATTTGCACATACACCTGCACTCTCACAACTATTTGATAGGACAGATACAACTATTTGGTGGAAGAATCAATGTGGTGAGGGCTGGGGAGTGCCCATTGGCTCTATGATCCAGGACTTCTAAGACGTGACATTGCAATTTATGGCTGTACCATTTTAAAAGCTAGATTGAATCTTCTTGGACAGAAAGACAGTTGATGGGTTAATGACTGGACACTTGATTTGCTGACTGTCTGAAGGATCCAAGTTTCTAAGTGCTCTCAGTCTTAAAATCATTTAAACTTGATGTATTTTATTCACTGCTTTAACTGTAACAGTCACTGCTTGCACCACCACTCCCCCAACCCATACATTTGCCTGGCCCTTGCTCCTACCCAGCGCTGGCACCCACAAAGCTTTGCTTGCTTCCTGGAGGACAGGCAGCTTGCATAATGACTGTGTTGGCCTTGCAGACACTGCTTCAACTGTGCAGGTAAGTAATTTATTGATCTGTAGAGCACTCCGAGATGCTTTGCAAGGGATTATGTCACGCCAACGCCATGCAATAAAATAAAAAATGATGGACTTTGTGAACACAGGGTGATTTAGGGTTTGTAGTTGGAAGTGTGCTTAAAGTACATTTTAAGTGGAAATCAGACTGGGTAATGAATTACCCTTGCTTTGGAAGGGTTTACTGGGAGTTCATTTTCCTGGCTTCTTACATGATAGCTAATCTGCTAATCATACACTAGAGAACAATTGACAGCCCCCAAGTAGAATAGAAGGTGTTTTGGGCCAGAGCTGTCAGCACAGTAAGTATATTAAATGAGACAATCACACCTTATGCTTGGAAGAATCATCTAGAATTGTCTCCCTCCACTAACAGTTGGAAAGTATCCAACTTATGAAGTAGAAGTTGGAGAAATGCTTGCTGTCCTTTCAATTCTGCCCAGGAGAACAGTTCAGAGGTGGCACATGGCCCCAGATGAGTTTGAAAGGCAGACCTTTCATGGCATAGAGCTGTGGTCGTTTGACAAGAGGTGCAATCCCAATTATCAGAACTAAATTGGCATAGTACCTAAGGTACTAGGGGATTGAAAGTATCATTTTCCAGGAGGAAACTGCTAGCACACTATCAGTATTTAAAATTAAATTGAATTGATAAGGATGCACTGTGGTCTTAGCTAATTCATGTTCATAAAAAAGTTCTGGCCAACTAAGATAGGATTATTTATATATTTATATTGTTTCCATGGATACATTCTGCATCTTACCTCTTCTCATTATGCAGGCTGTTAGAAACATACTAGGATTACTTTGTCTGTCCTTCCTTCCTTCATCAATATTCATTGATCACTTCCATACACTGGCATTATGCTTAGCACTAAGAATTTAACACTAAACAAGACACAGCCCTTGTCCTCAAGGAGTTACAGTCTAGAGATATAAAAATTGGTCCAGAAGTATATACCTTTAATGTATTGTGACACAGAAGAATAGAAATGGTATTAAGGGAATACAAAGGATAGACACTTAAGCCAGTCTGGAGATGGATGTCATGTCAGACCTTGTGGATGTGTGACATTTAACTAAGCCCAAGATAAGTAAAAGTGAATCTGAAGAGGAGAAGAAGGAAGGCATTGTAGGAAAAGGAGACATAGGAAGAATACTATTATTAAGAGTTTTTGTGGCAAGGCATAATTATTAATGGAAGAAGAGCTGCTGACAGAGGCTGGGCCAAAAGTCTTTCAGCGAACATTTGGTGAACAACTCCTATATACACAACTGTGTTGTTGGTATATGAAAGACATGCAGAAATATATAAATTCTGTTGGCTCTCCACTAGCTTACAATCTGTTTGAGGAGACAGTCACTATGAACATCCTAGAGAGTTGAAAAATAAAGCAACATTTGTCACAAAATTGTCTGGGGTTGAATATCAAGTGAATGGTACAAATATTCAGTTCTGTAAATTGGGAAAAGGGAGGACACTGCAAGTAGGAGTGTTAGAGTGACTTTGCCTTGGCTAGCGAGTCTATTTTGGATACCAACAAATGAAAAACAGTCACAAAGGCTGAGAAAATAAAGCCACTTCAAGTGGAACAGGAACACCTGGGGATCAATGGGAAGCAGAAATTCATGAAATGTATGAAGACACAGTTTATTTACTACAAAATACAAAAGAGAGTAGTGGTTGAGATCCTGACTTGAATATGTTCAAACTGGGTAACCTTAGCCAAATGAATTCACCTCTCTGTGTCTCACTTCCTCATCTATGGAGCAAAGCTAACAATACCATGTACCTCTTGGGTTTTTTTGAGGATTTAAGGAGTAAGTTTACAAAGTGGACTTAAAGGAGGTCCTAGCAATTTGAAGTGCTCAATAAGTGAGTTTTAATATTATATGCACTTGGCAAACACATTATGTAGTGTCAATACAGAATGGGTGGTTGATAGACTTTAACTGATTAAAGGAAGAAGAGGATATAAGATCAATGAAGAAAGCTAAAGCCAAATTATGGAACAGCTTGACTAGATCCTAGATTTTCACTCTATTCTATAGGCAACAGCATGTATTTGAAAATTTTTAAAGAAAAAAATCCTTAATATTTTCAATGTACTTTAGGCAAAACAATCTGCAAAAATGTGTCAGACAGAATGAAAGACAGAAATTGAAGTCAAATAAATCAGTCTATATTAGAGTGATATTCAAGGCATGGATTAAACTGTTGGCTCTATAAGGATGAAAAGAAAAGGATGGTTTTAAGATCAACGCCCAGGAAAACGCACGGGTACTTGATTTCCAGGAGGGAGGAATTCGAAATAATGAGTCAAGTGTGAATGCCATTTTGTTCAACAGCAGTTAGATGGCTAAGTAGCACATTCCTGGAAGCTATATGGAGATCTTTTGGGGAGGACATTATTTTGATGAGTTAGATTCTGTTTTAGACATTCTGATAGACATGCAGGCAGATTTAACCTTTCAGCAATTACAGTTATGCCATTAAAGGTCTGGGGCAAGGTCCCAGAATAGGATTTGAAAGTCAACAGCAGAGGAGTAATAATTGAAGCTTCAAAAGTAAAGTAAATGAGATGTGCTAAGAGTTCATGCTTCCTTAAAAAGGCCATCAGCTAGTTTCCACATACATGTATGTAACATCTCTGCTGACTTTAAGTTCTGAACCTAGAAAAAAACACCAATATGGGAACAGGAAGACCAAGAAGTGAAGAGGTTATGTTTGGGAGGGGAGGCAGAAGCCCAGTGAGCCACACTCTGAATACAGTTCCACATTTAATACATTATGTTAAGGTTTAATCTGGCTCTTATTGAATTCTAATTCAGAAGTGTAAATAATTAAATAAAATAATTATTGAAACGGTATTCTAGGGAACTTCCTCATTCTTGGTTTAGCTTCCACTGCCCAGGTGTTAAGTTTTAATAATTATGCCATTAATAAATAGCAATTTGCTGTTTTTAGCACACAGTAGATATCCTATTAAATCCAAATTAAGATGCTTTATTAAGCATTGCACAGTCCTGTGGGGCTGGGAATGCACATAAGTTGCTTGGACCAGGTTGCTCCCCATGGCACATGCAGATCTATGCATCCCAGATGGCTCCCTTTACTGCCAGTGGCACTTCTCCTGCCTCTTCTCTGTAGTGAAAATCTGAGATGCCTATGGCAGCTAATGGTAGTTTTCACAGCAAGGGCTGCTTCACTACTAAGGCCTTGAGACCTCTGTCCTTACATAACTAAAAGGGCCAATCTGGAACACCCTTAACTTTCCTGGTTTCCAGATCCCACACAGTGACTTTCAGGTGTATGTTAATAGCCTGGTGCATGAATGTACCATCTAGATCAAAAAGCTGAAGATGCAATCAAGCAGATGTTGGTTTGTGGACTAATCCATCTTTTCTTACTGGTCACTGTAGACCAGGGCAAAGTTTCCTGCAAAATATAACTGTTAATTGAACTTCTTTTTCTCATTCGGACTAAACAAAGAGATGAGTTGGTCATGGAGCATGAAAACTCCTTCTTTGAGGTCAAAAGCCCTTCATGAACCAGAGCCTGCCTCTCTCTCTCCATCCCAAATCATTCTCTTTTTCTCACTCCACTGGCTACCCTTCCTCCTGAAACACTCACAGGTCATTCATTCCTTGACTCAGATGCATTCTGCTTATCTTTTTCCCTGCTCTTCACCTGGATGGTTTTGTCTTATTCTTTAAATCTTAGCTCCTCTACGAAGCCTTCCTTGATCACCCTTTCTAAAGTGGAACGTGCCATACTAGATGGTTACATAATTACCTGCCTCTTCCCAATACAGCAAAACCTTGGTTTGTGAGCATAATTCATTCTGGAAATATGCTTTTAATCCAAAGCACTTGTGTATCAAAGTGAATTTCAAGAACAATTGGCTCAGCTGTGACCATGTGACACTCGGCATCACGTACTACTCGTATTGCAGACACTCTTCGTTTATCAAGTTAAATTTATTAGAAATGCTTGCTCATCTTTCAGAATACTCACAGAACAAATTACTTGCAATCCAAGGTTTTACTGTAAAATGTAAGCTCTGTTGCCTGTTTTGTTCATTGAGATGCTCAGCACATACCATAATGTCTGGCACAGCTTTCAATAAATGTTTTTTTGAATGAATGAGTTAGAGTGTTTTTTAATTTTTTTTAATGTTTATTCATCTTTGAGAGACAGAGCATGAGTGGGGAAGGGGTAGAGAGAGGGAGACACAGAATCCGAAGCAGGTTCCACTCCGAGGTGTCAGCACAGAGCCCGACGTGGGGCTCAAACTCACAAACTGCGAGATCATGACCTGAGCCAAAGTCGGATGCTCAACAGACTGAGCCACCCAGGAGCCCTGTGTTAGGGTGTTTTTATTCGACTATTTGGAAATGCAAATAAATTGAATGAAATGAACTTCCTCAAGATCTTGAAATGACCCCTAAAGACTCTCAGTATCTATAATAATACTTATAGTAACTATTTATTAAATACCTGTTGTATAATAGATATTTTACGTATATTACTTTATTTTATCCCTGCATTAACCCCACAAGTAGATATTACTTCTAAAGTGCCCCAATGTCCTCATTTATCTGGAACTGTAGAGTCTCCTGGAACATAGGACTTACACTGCCAAAATCGAAAAGTTCCAGGCAAATGGGGGTGTGTTGTCTCCCTAATTATTTCCTTTCCTACATTTTACAGATGAGAATAATTATATTCAGAGGGATCAAGGAACTTGTTCAAGGGCATACAACTGAAGATTCCAGAGTTGAAGAGTGTTTTTGAAAATGAGGGATTATATGAGTTAGAAAATACAAACTGCATGTGGAATCATGGATGCATACTTTAAAAACCATAAACAGATACTGAGTACACACATAGACACATGCATGCATTGACACATTTTGAATCTCTGTTGTTCATTACATATTTTATAGGGAGCTTGGCTCCATTATTTCATTTAATCTTGACAGAATCCTCTGAGGAATACTACTATTCCTACTTACATATGAAGAAATTAAGTCTTAGTGAGATTTTTGTAATTTGCTCAAAGTTATCCAGGTAAAGCATTGACAGTGGGACCTGAATGTAGATTCTATATGATCCAAATATATTAAGTCTATTGGAATTCACATTACCAAAAACTGTGACCTTTGCTAAACTTATCCGTCCCTTTCACCCATCATCCCCTTTCACCTCTCCATGTGAATATCTTCATGCTTATGGTACATTCGGGAAAGGGAGCCCTCTCTGCTCATTTGTATATGGTGCTATTCTCTGTCAGAAGAGTGGAGGGGAGGTTTCAGGAGTATATTTCTTGAGACTTGCCACTCTTGCATAAATATCATGTTGTCCTCCCTCCTCCATCACCAGAACCTCCTCATCAGCACCCTCATGTTTAGCTTCTACTAATATGAGCTGAGGCAGGTAGCTGTAGCCTTCCTGGACAGCCTTCCTGGGAGGCAGCACTGTAGTTCCCCCAACCTGACTGTTTCATCCAACCAGGTGTTCCTGGCTGTCTCTACACCATGGCAGAGAAATAATCAATTAAACCCACTGCTGTGTCCACTGAGAACTTATTTGGCTTATTTTGACTGAAGAGACTAGTCAGTCAGTCTTTCCATCTTCTGTCCTTTTCCCCTCCCTTCCTGCTTTCTTTCTTTTTCTTTCTTTCTTTCTTTCTTTCTTTCTTTCTTTCTTTCTTTCTTTCTTCTTTCTCTTTCCTTCCTTATTCCTTCTTTCCAATAAAAAAATTATAATTGAATGCATATTCCAATATTATGGGTTCTGTGGGATTTCTTATCCCTCAATAAAAAGAACCCGAAGCTTTGCATCAGAAGATCAGGTATTAAGACCCGACCCAACAATCACTAGCTGCATAAACTCATGTAAATCATTTAACTCACTGATTTCCTTAATTATATGAATACTATCTTGCTTCTTTAGAATAGATTGCCTATGGATCAGACAAGACTGTAATAAATCATATTTTAAACATAAAATACTATTCAAAAGTGATTTATTAGTGTTACTAAAAATGTGTACCCCTAGAGGCCAATATGAAGACAAATACAGACATTAAGGGCTGTGGGGGATGGGCTTTGGTTTTGTGGTGGAGATGGGACCCCCAACCCTTGCCAAAGTGGATGCTAAGCGCCAGGTAGATACCTGTGCTAGTGGTTCTGAAGCATCTTTAAGTCAGGATGCTGGCTGCAGCCCAGGATGGGGATGTGCAACAGGACCCTATTCCCTTGCCAGCAGTGAGCTTGCCTCCACTTTCCAGAAGGGAAAGGTCAGATTACAGAAATTCAGAATCCTAAATTAGAGGTTGAAATTGCTCTTAATGGCAAAGCTCAGGCAGATTGTTTCATCTTTTACCAGAATCCTTTTGTCATTTCTTATATCTCATTTTTTCTCTCTCTCCATATTAAAACCCTTCATGTTTGCTGGAAAATCATGAAGTCCTGGGAGAAAAGCTAGTGATTTATTCAGGATTAGTCATAAACCACTGGTTCTGAAGTTTGGAATTTGTTCCTCTCAGGATCAGCTGAAATGTGGAAGGAAGTCTTTATGAGCTCTGCTCTCTGACCCAATTTAGTCGTTCCTGATAGAGACGTAGGAGAATAAAATAAACACCATGCATTCTTCACTCTATGCTTTCCTGCTCCTGGGCATATTAGTGTGAATTGAATTTCACAGCAACTTACCTGGAACCATAAGTGCTCTATTATATTTGGCATCATCCAAGAAATTGCTAAGAAGTATCTTTTCATCAGTTGTTTAATGTGGGAACAAAAGGGTATTATTACTAATCATGATGTGGACCTGCCATCCAGACAGGACTGGTTGTTTTCCAGCTTCCAGCACAATGGCATTTGCTTTTGGTTCAATGTGCATGACTGACTTCATGCTCCATTCACAAAATAGGACCTGATTTTTAGAGACCAGGTCATGAAGGGAGGAGAGACGGAATGGGAAGGGAAGGGAAGGGCCACTGAACACCTTCTATGCTAAGTACTTTACCAGAGCTTGACATTCTCTGCTTCCTTTTAAATTCTCACAGTAATTCCTAGGCATTATCCCCACTGCACAATAAAGACAATGAAATTCAAAGAAGTTAAACAAGTAACCCAAGGTCATCATACAGGAAGTCAGACAACTAAAATTCATTAAAAACGTATTTCTAAAAATATCATCTAAACTTTACACAAACTAGAGGTCCTCAAAAACTAAAATAATGCTACCCAAAAGGGAATCAACTAATAGCCTGATTCACTTACATAGTTTTATGAGAATAAAAAAAAAAAAGAAAAAGAGAGAGAGGGAGAGAGAGAGAGAGAGAGAAACCCAAGGCAGTATTACTTTTTATTATTACTCCTGATGGAGGAGAACTAATATTTGTTGAACACCTAATAAATACTAGGCACTTGCCATGCATTTTCCCATTTAATGCAAAACACTGAGGCTTTAAATAGCTAACAATGTGCTCAAAGTCACTAGGCTAGAAAGTGGCAGATTCCAGACTCAAGCTTTTTCTATAGGGCTTTGGGTATCAAATGAAATATGTAGGTACAATTGAAATCACTTAGTGAACTGCTAATCATTCCACAAATGAATGCTATTGTGATTGAGATAATGCAGAGTTCAATCAATTAGTGGTAAACAGCATAATTGTCTGCTCTAACAATCCAACCCGGAATTGCTGACCGGGATTTCTTTATACCACACCTATGACATCTTCTGAAATCCATGTTTTCTTCACATGCATCTCCAAGGTGGCAGTGGTAGGAAGGTTCTGATGCCCCCTGCTTTTAATTTCTGCTTACCAGCAAGTGTCTACTCTTGTTTTCCCCAGAAGCTAGAGCCTGCCACTAAGCCTCTTCAAGCAGTTTCCTTTGTTCCCTTGCCCTCTGGCATATGGCTGTCTCTCTCTTCCTAAAGCAAGAATGCAGCTGCTGCCCATGAACTTCAAGCGGCCAGTTAAGGAAAGCTCTAGAACTGTGTCTGCCACTTTGCTCCTCCCCCAATCATTATTGGTTAACCCCTGTTCCAGAAAGACTTTTTGCGTAAGCTCTGAAAGATCTCCAGAGAAAGAAGACACAGACCCCATATGGCTCAGGACAATGCCTGCCACCCTGGGCCTTAGCTGGAGAAACCCTTTAGATACATTTGAGTTTTAGGGGCCTGCCATTCCTGTGGTGCCATGATGTTTTCAATAGGGGTCCTTTTCCTCCCAATTTAGGAGGAGGTTAGCTAACTCTGCCCCTTGGATGTTCTTGCTTCTACACAGCAACTTGCCTTGTGGAGAGAGGAATGGTCCTTCTACCACACTCAGTGCCATCTCCTAACCCCAGGACAGATTCATACTTCTCCATCTTGTGATGGTACAAGATAACAAGTAAGAGTGTCTGTGTAGGTCACCATAATCTCTTGGACTTCTAGCAATGATTCTCTTAACTCACACTCTCCTCTTGCCTTTAAAAGCTGCTCAGGTGTTCAGGTGCCAGCCATTGCCCACTTCTGGGCTGTTCCATCCAGGCCAAATAGAGACAAGGGAGACAGGGGGCAGGGAGGGAGCCCTCACCTCCTGGAGACTCTGGGCTCAGCCCTGCAGAAGGCTGTGTCTCTGGGCTGCCAATCTGCTGGCTGCCAACAGTGACAAGCTCACTTACCTTCTCAGCTGCCTTGGTGGTGACATTGGCACTTTAATTCCTAATTGCCTAAAAGCACTGGTAGTTATGCACTCACACACAGGCTATAAAACCATGTGCAGCAAGGGACTATGCCGACTGCAGTTGGGAGGTAGTGGCGAAGTCCTCCCCACTCCACCCTTGACTGTTGAATGGAATGGATTCTTCCACAGCTGTTGCTCTTTTCCCGAACGTGCCTGCAAGGTTGAATTCAGAGGAAGGGAGACAGCCCTGAGGGGAGTTTCTGCCTCTCTCCACCTGAGTACTGCTATCATGTATGTCAAAATGAAAATTTGAGTTATACCCACGTTCCCTGTGACCATCATCTTTGGGAATAATTTAGGCAAGTGGAAGAAACATCTCATTATCTGGCCTTGAATCCTGAAGCCCAGGAAGTGGCCCCAGTGCTGTCCAAAGTAACTTGTCAGTTGGTTTTAAACTGATTTCTTGTTCTGAGGCCTTATTGCCACTAAATCCCTCATAAAGGTTAAGGTCTGTGAGCAGATCAAGGTGAAGCCTCTTCCCCTCCAGCATGAGGGGTGGAGATGCAGGCTGGTCTGTTTTAAGCTACAAGTTCTCAGTGATTGTGATGGCTCTCTTAATCCCCCTGTGAAATGTCACAGTGCTGGAGCAAGTGAGGGAAGCAGTTGGGGAAAGAAAAAAGTTCCAACATGACCTCTTGTTAATACAAAGCTTGTCAAACACATCACCTAGAAATACCAAATGTCTTTATTAGATTCTTTTATCTCCCCCGGAGATTGGAGGGATGCAACCAGTTGCTTCTCGGTGGAGATGTCATCATCCAGAAACTAATTAAAGGCTATGCAGGAAGCTGGGTCTCTCGCACTCCAGAGAACAAAATGCATTAGCAACCGAAGTAATATATATATATATATATATATATATATATATATATATATATATCTCAAGTGAACTTTATATTGAAAAGGGCAAGTTGGGAATTTGACAATAACTCTCTTTCTCCCTCATCAGCTCACAGCAGGTGGAAGTGGGCCCATCAGGATGTCAACGAATCTTGACACGAGGCCATCTGCTCCCCCGCATCACTCAGGCAGGGATTTCTCCTCTCTGATACCCAGGGGTGGAAAACACCTGACTGCTTACTATGGGAAATACAACTGCATGGTCTTCATGGCAGCATCTGCCCTTATCCATTACAGTGCAAGACATGTGCACTCAGGACAACATTAATTTATCTGTGTGCATCAAGAAGCTTCACTTCTCCCTCTGTTAAAAAAAAAAAAAAAAAAAAAAAGAGGATCTAATAATTATCCTTCTCATAGGGCTATCCTGGGGATTCAATGAGTTCATATGCATCAAGGGCTTAGAACAATACTGTGCCTACAGTGTGTGCTCAACAAAGGATAACAATTTGGCCTATTTGTCATGTTTATTTCATTGTTCAATAGAACGATGTCTCACACAGAGTTCTGGATTCCAACCCCTCCTACCTGTTCCATCCTGGTTAATGACACCATCATCTATTTACTTGTCCAAGACAAAGACACAGGAATCATCTCTTATTTCTGTCTTTATCTCAATTTACACAACCATTGTTAAGTCCTGTTGGATTTATCTCAGAAATAACCCTCACCATGCCTTGATCTCATTTTCTTGTCTCTTACTTTGCAGGCCCATCATCTTTTGAGGGGTTGTGCTTATACCATTGACATGGGAATTCCATTCCCTGCATCAAAGATGCAATAATTAAAAACAACAACATAATTCAGATTACATCCCCTCCTTAAAAACCTCAATTTGCTCCTGACTGCAGTAAAATCTAAAGTTCATACCTGTGTCTCTAACACAGCTGCCCCCTGAGGAGCTCTGACTTTATCATCGACTGTTCTGCCCAGAATTAACTCAGCTCCAGTCCCCAGACCTGTCTTCTGTTCCCTGAAGGTGCCAAGCTGGCTTTTCCCTCACACTTTCCAGTCTTTCAGTTTCTGTTCCTTCTCCAGAAATGCTCTTTCTCCAGATCCCCATATGGTTGGTTTGTTGGTTGGTTGGTTGTCATTTGGTTCTTATTTCAGTTGTCACCTACTATGCATCCTTCCTGACCATGCCATCTAAGATAGCTTCCTATCCCACCCTATTATTCTGCTTTAGTTATTCTGGGATATGCATCCATTTCCTGAAATCCTCATTTGTTTGCTATTTGCTGTTTATGTCTTCTCATCAGGATGCAAAGCCCATGAGAACAGAACCACATCCATATCTCACCACTCTCTCCCTGTCACCTAGAATAGTGCACAGCACACTAGGGATTATTTTTTTATGGATACATGAACTCCCCTGGTCAGAATTAGTTGTTCCTTTCCTTGTCTTCTTGTGCCCCTTTATTCAAACCCCTCTCATGCAGAATATCATGTACCGTCTTAGTAAATTTTGGCATAAGCACTTAGCACCCTCACTAGAATACGAGACTTGTAAGGAAACATCTATACTATTCTTATTTATTTTCCATGCTTCACCTTTTGTATCCCCCAGCATGGAAGGTATTCTTTACTTAGAGGCACAACAACTGAGTGTTCATATCTGTTTTTGAATGGCATCATACATATTCTCTTTCCTGTGGCTCCACAGTATTAAAATAGATATTTTTGGTAATAGGTTTGGTGGCCTAATGGGAATGATTAAACTGTTACTGCCACACTGGTGGTCTGTAGGAACACGAGCACAAGCACGTGTGTGCGCGCACACACACACACACACACACACGCTATACTTATCAAGAATCAGCGGGCAGGGCAGTCATATTTCCTACTACAAAAATTGTTGCTTGTCAGGAAGCCAGAGAAAATGTCAACAAGCTTTTGAGAAGTCCAAGTTCCATATCTTCTTCCAGGGCATGAGGGCATCAAAGGAAACAATGGCCTACGGGCTGCTCTTCTTTTACTGAGGTTGTGTTGAGTAACACAGAAAAGCTAAACAAAAAATCTGTCACCAGGCAATAAATTAAAAATAGGTCTGTGCTACTGAAGATAAATCAGTAACTTTAATACTCCTCCCCTGAGCTGGGCATCTTCAAGGAACATAGGACAGGTGTCTCCAAGCTGAAGTATTAGTTAAAAATCTGTCCTTTAAATTACATTTGGGCTATTTCTTTTCTGGCTGCCTGTGTTTTTTGTGATCTATCTGGAGGCTTAAAAAGACACACAGAAAAATAAATCTCAGTTCCATTAAGCACACGCTATGGACTTGCATATTTGTTCTTATCTCTGGCCTCCCTTCCTTTCTATCATCCCCCAGTCCCCCCACCTCCCCAATGCCATCAAACGTCGGCACCAGAAAATGTTTACCATTACTCCAGACACTGATACTAATCTAATTCCCTGTAATTGCTATTCATCATCATGTAGGCTTCTTTTTTCTTATAATAAGCTCTAGTGCTCACACCCCACACATTCTATAACTCCAGATATAAACTCATATATGCTTATTTCTAGAATCAGAATGGTTGGCATAGGAATCGGCTTCCATCTACAGTGTCAATCAGAGAACATGGGTCAGCGGATACTGACAAGGGTGCAATGCTATGGGTCTAGATGAGATTAACACAAGTTAATGTACTTGCCTTCATTTGAAATCAGGCACAGGCCCCTGCTGAGATGAATCAATATTTAATAATTGTGAGATACAGTTATGTGTATGGGAAAGGGTCTCCTTTTCACCCTCATGGGGAACTGTTTGCAACAATACTGCACATACAGCATCTCATAATGTCTGGTGCTAGCTCCTCTGGCAATTCCTATTTTTATCAGCAGCACCATCCATTTCTAAAATGCATAACAAAGATAATAAGCTAACCCCCAAAAGAGATCTGCCTAGACCAAAGTGGCTAGGGACCAGCACGAGTTCATAAAAGTAGGCAATGGAATTTTCTATACTGGAGATGTGGGCTAGGAAGGGTGCTCTGGAGTCCAGGAGGAGAAGGAACAACTTTATTTCCAAAAGTATTTAGTGCAGAATTTGAAAGCAGTCCTCCCAGGGCTGAGGGCATGTCATTGAGAGAGAAAAGACACAGACTTCTGCCCCTCTCAGTCTTCAGTTCTCCATCTATGTCACCCTGAGCCATCACTGTTTGCCATACTTTAGCCTTCTCAACCATAACAGGAGGGTGTCAGGCTAGCCAGAGTTTATTGGCCTTGGGACTATTGACATTTGGGGATGGATGTTTCTTTTTTGTGTGGTGCTCGCCTATGCATTGTAGGATGTTTAGCAACATGCCTGGTCTACCCACTAGATGCCAGTAACATCTCACTCCCATGACCCCAGAAGTTTCAACAACCAAGAATGTCTTGAGACACTGCCAAATGTCCCCTGGAGGGTTAAGTCACCATCACATCTGCCCCCCCACCCCAAATCACTGGGCTAGCCAACTCTTGGAATGTCTCCTAACTTTCCGACTCTGTGATAGTTACAATTGTTTGAAAGCTTCTCCCACATATCACTCTCCTTCTAATTGCCCAGGGTTCATTTTCAAAGCAGAGTTATGTGTTGTCTGCCATGAACCTCACTTCTCAGCCTTTAATGGCACAGTGGTGCTAAATTCATTGTCACGTTCCTCAGCACATCCCCCACTAGATACTTCTCAGTTCCAGCTCCAGATGCAGATGCTGTGTCAACAAACACCCTCTTGCTCTCTCTTGCCCTGACCACCTGGAGGTACCAGAAACTTCCTCCACTTTTGTACTTTACCTATGCCTGTTACATCTCACTGCCCCCTTCTGCAGGTTACCAGCAGTGCAGAGTAGCAGCTGCTGAATGGCTCATTACCCAGGGCAAATTCGTCAGAGAGGAGCCTGAGCCTAAGCACTGTAATGAATCCTTCCATTGGCTAGGAATGAATGCATTAATCTGGGGCTATTAGAGTCTTTTATCAGACTGCCTAAAATATACTGCCTTTCTGAAGCACACTGAGCAGGCATTTCACCCTAAAGGGATGTGTGGGAGGGGAGCACTATATTGGCACTAACTAAAACAGATCAGCTAAGAAAAATATAAAGTTGGGGGGGGATGTACAGAGAAACCAGATATGGTGTTTCTGAATGTACTTCTAGACTTTTCATTTTATTTTTTCAAGGCACCCAAGCTTTAAAAAAAATTCACACCATCTGAGCAACTTCCTTACAAGTGAGGATGAAGGAAAGACAAGCAAAACTCTGAAAAGGTCCCCACAGTGGCAAATTTCCCTGTGGAATTTCATGGTAAGATTAGATAGGCCACAGATCCACAGGCTCTGACTCCATGATACACACAGTGGAGGCTGTGAGATGGCACCTAAACGGATCCTGGCATCAGAGGACATACAGTGCTCTCCTAGACATAGGGTCAAGAGAGCAGTCATGTGCACACACCTGTCACCACCACTCACCCCTCTCTGAAAGTATGAATGCAAGCACATTCCAGCTATTATGTAAGCACTCAGACCCTCTTGCATGAGGTCACAGGGAGCTGCAGCCAAGAGCACCCAATGTAGCAGTGCAATGGGCACTGGAACCAGGAAGAAACAACAAGGCTCCTAGACCCAGTACAGGCTGGGGAACAAAGGGTTGATGTATCAAGGATTATTGGCTTCATGTATAAAATTGAAATTATCGGGGCGCCTGGGTGGCGCAGTCGGTTAAGCGTCCGACTTCAGCCAGGTCATGATCTCACGGTCTGTGAGTTCGAGCCCCGCATCGGGCTCTGGGCTGATGGCTCAGAGCCTGGAGCCTGTTTCCTATTCTGTGTCTCCCTCTCTCTCTGCCCTTCCCCCATTCATGCTCTGTCTCTCTCTGTCCCAAAAATAAATAAACGTTGAAAAAAAAAATTAAAAAAAAAAAAAAAAGAAATTATCATAACTGCTTTGCCTGATAGAGTTTTTGTAAAAGTAAAATTAGGCAGTTTCTGTGAAAGTGTTTTCCTATCAATAAGGCAAAGAGAATATGGAGTACAGCTGGGGATGCCATGGCCCGAAGACCAAAACATTCCAAAGTTGCAGGAAAGATAAGTTGTCCAATGCAGTAGCCATGCAGATGATGAGATGGTGCCTCTATCCATTGCTGCCATCATGAATTTCAGGTGGCCTGAAGGTTTCTCCAGGAGCCATGATACATGAGCCAAACTAAAGACAGGAGGCTGCCTGAGTGACCTGAGATTTGATGGGATTTCCCAAGAGGAGATCTGGGCTATTAGAAAAACACAAACCAATTTATTGATGAGTCTGCTGGTTACTGACTGATCCTTCAACTGTGGCTGCTCTGTTTTTCAATTTCCTTGATCATGCCCTTACTATGATTTCTGCTTTTCACAGGCAGAACAACATAATGAGATAGGATCAAGGTAAACTTATACTCCTCCGTAAGAGGTCCCAGTGAGGAGAGAGCTGCGGCAGAGCTCAGTGGTCAAGTTCTGGTCACTAAAGGCTCCTGCTGGCATTTATTTCTTTCTGTCTTTAGTAAATCTGGAATCAACTGGGCTTCCCCAAAGCCTGAGATTTATTGATTTCAATCATCCTAAAGCAGAACACTTTACATTTGATTTCAACTTCCCCTAATCTCTCAATTTCTTGGGTGGCAAAGAGATTAATAGGCAAGCACAGCCATTATTTTTGATTAGGATGAATTGAGTCTAGTGCAGCTGTCTGCTTTTAAGTGCCTTGACCCATGATTTGCCTGTGCACAAAGCAGGGTCAACATTAGAAAACCCAAACTCCAAAATAAAGTAAAAGTAATTGATGCTACAAAGCCCTGCAGCCCCTTGTTATCCTGTCCTAGGCTCTCTCCCAGATTATAGAAAAGCTGTGCTCTTGGAGAACTAATTTCCAACCCTCCTTTGGTGTTTGTGACCAGCAGACACTAACAAGAGATGATTCTTCTTCTTCTTCTTCAATAACAATGGAGTAGATTTTTGTTTTTGTTTTTGTTTTGTTTTTTGGTTTTTGGGTTTCTTTTTTCTTTTTTTTTTTTTTTTCTATATACAGCAAAAATAATAATGCCTGGCCATTTGTTTGGAGTAGATTACCATGGCCCATTTATGTAGCTATTGGGGAAGGAAGAAAATAACTATTTGTGCTATAACAAAATCATATGCAATGGGATAATTGGAAGGCAGCAAGCTCTAATTTTGGGTATCGTTTCTCATTAGACAAGCACTGGAAAAACTCTACGTGCATTATAAATACAGAGCTTATTTCAGCTCGATGCTCTGATGAAAGACAACTTCCTCTCTAGAGAAAGAAAAGTGAGAAGAGACCATTAAAGGGAAAAACAAAAGGTTTGATTTCTTTTGCAAAAACTGTAGACACATATGTTTGTTCATATACATGCCCGTCTACACCCATGCAGACTTACATACACATGTATATATACATATACAGATACTGGGGAGGGTGTGAGAGTAAAGACCATAAGAGAGGAAATTTGATGTTTAAGCATGGAAAGACTTCTGACAAGAAATACTTAGAGTTTTTTGTTTTGTTTCCCATTTTTACTAGAAAATTCTTCTATTTATATAATGCTGAACACAGACAGGAGACTTTTTTTATCAGAACTAGGAGAATAACAGATCAGATACCATCATAAGGCTGTCACAATGTATAAACAGTCTCAGCAAAAGAATCTGGAGTGCTGAGGCAGAGTATAATCATAATCCAAATCAACAGAAATTAAAACAACAAAAAAAGATGAGCTGAAAACACAAAGCACAACCATACAGTTTCATAAGAATGCTGTCTCTTAAACTGCAAAATCTGACCAGACAACGTGTAGCTTAGGTTCACGGTGACACAGTACATTAATAATGTTGTGTTAACCTGACTGAAGATCAACTGCTTATAACTGAATATTCTGCCATAAAACTACCTGTAGCTAACTCTTCATCAAATTCAGGTGGTGGCTTTACAAATAGCACACGTTCAAAAAATGCAGCAATGAAATGTTAGTTTGCTAATCCTTCTGTGGTTCTTCCTTGCAGGTACTAACAATTGGAGGATGGAGCAAAGCTTCAGTTGGGATCAAAGGTCTAACCAGTCTTACTGTCAGATCAGGAGGACTGGGGGTGTGGTAGGGCCTGTAGGAAGAAAAACTTCCCGTTTCCCCTGTTTTTACTGAGATGTAGCTGATACACAATGCAATGTTAGTTTCAAGTGTACAGCACAGTGATTCAACAATTCTATACGTTACTCAATGCTCAGCAGATAAGTGTAGTCACCATACATTATTACAATATTATCGATTATATTCAATCTACTGTACTTTTTTGCCCCATCACTTACTTATTTTATAACTGGAAGTTTGTACCTCTTAATCCTCTTTATTTGGTCCATCCTTCCACTCACCTCTCCTCTGGCAACCATCAGATTGTTCTCTGTATTTAAGAATTTTGTTTTGTTTGTTTGTTCATTTGTTTTGTTTTTTTTTTAACTTCCACATATAAGTGAAATCATATGGTATTTGTCTTTTGCTATCTGATTTATTTCACATAGCATAATACCCTCTAGGTCCATCCTTGTTATCACAAATGTCAAGATCTCATTATTTTTATGGCTGGGTAATATACCATTGCGTATATGTACCACATCTTTTTTACCCATCCATCTATTGATGGACACCTAGGTTGCTTCCATATCTTGGTTATTGTAAGTGATGCTGCAATAAACATAGGGGTGTGTCTCTCCTTTTGAATTAGTGTTTTCATTTTCTTTGGGTAAAGCAACTCTTTGCCTAAAACCAATCTGATCTACTTATCAAGTAGAAGGTGGGAAAGCTGAATAGAGAAGAGTTCCACTTGTCTGTATACTGCAGGAACACAGGGAGTGCAAGTGCCCTGTAAACCTGGGCAAAGACAAGTCTAAAATGAGCTTGGGAAGGGACTCTGCTTTGGAAATAGTAAACAGTGATGTATGGGTCAGGTTAATGAGCCCAGACTCACCCTTTCTTCTGCAAGAGAACAAAGTAGGAGTTAAGGAAGGCAATCTTTTCTCTAGCCCTAGCAAGGACAAAAACATTTTGGTGGAATTTCCTTTTCTGTTGGTGGAAACAGGATATGAGGCAAGAAGAGCCATGGATACCCTTAAACCCAGTCCTTTCAAAGCGAAAATAAAATATTTTAAATGCAGAATAACTACCTTCCTTATTTTAGTTCAAATAAATGTACAGGAGATGCTGAGATCAAACAATTTTCCACATAAGTAACATTCATCAAGTCACTCATAAGGTAGGGGTGCTGGCAGCACAGGAGGTTAAAGGGGTGTAGGCATCATATTCTAAAGCAAAAACAGTTGCTATTTGGCAATGGAGAACTTGCTGCTATTTGCCCTGACTATACGGTTATAGGGCAGTCAGTGTGTCATACCTTTGCTCTTGTGCATTCGTTTGTTTCTTAGATAATGATTTATAATTTCCAAGTACACACTGAAATCCTTCATATTTGAATTAAAGCACAGTGTCTGGGATTGAAGCATTTTACACCAGTAATTTCCTAGTCCTGGTCTCCAGAACTTAATATTACATGGGAATGCTTTCAGGGTATTGTGGCATATTTTAGGAATGGAAAGGGTATTCACTCACTTTTTATAAAGTTATTGTTTTTCCATAATTAAATTTTGTGAAAATTATCTCTGAACAATTATTTCTAGTCTCATCCAATAGTGTTCTTCGTTTTCAAAGACAATAAAGAAAGTAGCAGTTAGCCTGATTGTGGGTTTGTGATTTTATTTTATTTTGAATGGAGGGGATCTAAAGTTTCTACAACTTCTTTGATCTAGAGAAAATATGCTTGTCCTGGTTCTTTCAAGGAACATGGAGCTTTTCAAATGGCACCTGTCTTTGGAAGGGTAGTAATTTTTTATTTAAAATATTGTACTAATAAATGCACAGTCCTTGGGCTCTTCCCCATAACAGTGATTGCAAATTTGGCTCCAGAGTCTTATAAGTATGATGTCCACTAATCTACAGTTTCTATTGGAATGAAAATTCCTTCAGAAAAAAAGGGCTATGCGTTCCCGGTATTCTGTTAACATCTCTAGCAAGGTGGCTTGTGCCAAGCACAAACTGGAAATGATTAAAGCATACATTCAGGAGTCAAGGCCCTCAAATACTTTGTCTGTTCACTTCCCTGCCAAATGTAGCCAGTGAGACAGGTGTGCTCATCTGGAACAAGTTGGTGCACCTCTCCCTGGTCTCCTCTATGTCCTCAGAGTCATTACAAATGTGTTCATTAATGCAACAGTTGAATAACCATTCCATGAGCACCTACTATGTGCCAGTCCCACATAACAGAGATGGAAATGAATAGAGCAGGAGCATTCAGTGCAAGGGCACCTCAGTGAGTGAAGAAGTTGATGATACATGCAACAAATACTATACAGTGCCACCATATGAGATGCATGTGTCAAGTATGATGGGAACACAAGCAGGGGGAAGTAAGCTAAAATGTGTGCTTTGGTCATACAGGAAATGTGGAAGCTGTAAGGGTACAAAGGAAAGTGTTACAGGAAGTAAAAATAGCATGTGTGAAAGTTAGAAGTAACAAGTCTGAAATGCTGGGGAGTGAGTTGGTCTATGTTCCCCTTCTGCAACATGGATAGTGATGAGTGGTAGAAGGCAGTGGCAGAAAGATAATCTGGGATCCCATTTTGCAGGAGCTCATATGCCTCATGAAAGAGTGTTTTTTATCTCAGGAAATGGGAACTATCAGAAAATTCTAAGCAGGAGAGTAACAAAATCAAATTAATGTTTTGTAAGGATAATGCTATCAGCAATATAGACTGCATATTCTAGAAAGTACTGATGAGAGGTAGTTTCTACTCCTACTATCACCATATTAGCATCTTCACCACCTCACCCACTACCACTACTTTTCACTTTTAGTGTTACCTTTACTGATGCCTATTGTTTGTGAGCATTCAAAATACTTTAAAAACACGACCTCAATTAATCCTTGCATCAACTCCATGTGGCAGTTATTATTAAAACTTTATTTTACATATGACACAGAGCAAGGTTAGGTAAAATGCATAAGGTCACTCAGCTAGTGAGTGGCAGAAGTATGATTTTTACCCAGGTGGTATGATGCTGGAACCCACACCCATAACATCCTTAACCTTATTATTAATGCCCAAAAGTATTAAAGGTATTCTTTAAAAAAAAATGGCATGGATAGGGTCGATCTAAGAGGGGAAAGGGTAGCATGCAAAAGAGTTAAGGAATATCTGGTAGATGGATTTGTAACACTTGGTGACTTACATAATCAGCACCAACAAATAGATTATACCATAAAAAAAGAAAAAAAAATACAGGTTATACTGAGGTTCTAGCTTGGTTGACTGTACGTTGTTGTCATTTGCTGAGATGAGAAGTACCACTTGTAGAGAAGACTTACATAGAATATGCAGTGGGAATTTGTCTTTCTTTAAAAATACTACCCAGAATCTCTACCCTTTTTCTATATTTAAGAAACCCTATATAGTGTGAGTCCACTATAAAATCTGATAAGGTCAAAGAGTTGTGCTTTTACACTCTTGTAGCTGGAGAATGGGCATATCAACTGGTCTCTGTCTATTGCATGCTCTTATCAAGGACTCTGCCTTTAGCAAGTGAAGAAAAGAGGCAGGGACAGTTTGGAATTTATTCCCTTTGGGATGTCTAATGCTCAGACACATCAGAAGTTCCATGATAGTGCCAATAATGGTGCCCTTGTTAGCTGCAATGGCTCTAATGCCCTGGGAGACTCTTCCTTCACTGATTGTTGTATGTGTATATTGACCTCTTTCCCTTTTTTTGAATCAACCCTCTATCAATTCCATTAGTTATACAATATACTTGTAATCAATTCCATTTTTGTTAAGTCAACCTTAATCAATCTCTGTTGATTGAAACCAAGAACCCAGTTACGTACAAAAGATAATAAGAACAGTTTGAAATATGTGGAGTTCAAGCTGTTTGCAGGACATACAAGTTAATATGCTCACTAGATAGCCTGAAATCATTTGAGAATTTAGAAAGAGATGAGATAGAGCACACCTTAAGGACTGCCCAAATCAATACCTCTGTGCTAATGCCATGATTGAGTAGCATCACCTGAGAAAGACTGGAAGGGAAAAGACTCAAAGTTAGAATCCAGAGGAATTCCAGATTTGTGAGTTGTGAGAAGTATCTAGGTTATCAAACAAAGGAAACTGAGACAGAGTGAGTCAGAGCTGGATGAAAGTCAGGAGACAGTGGTTTCATGAAAACCTGGGAAAGAAAGAATATCAAGGAGAGGGGCAGCAACTGAAGCAATGTCAGCAGAGAAAATACTGAAAAGATATCAACGGATCTGACAGTAAGAGATTCCTGGTGTCCTTAGAAGAATAGCTTACCTTACCTTACACTTTTTTGTAACTTTTTCTGTGATCCTCGAGTAAAATAAGTAGCCTTAATTGATAGTGTTGAATGATTAATCATATCCATAGAGTGCTGAATGAATTTTATCATTTTTTCCTTCTCCTCTCTGCTCATTCTTTTCTTCACTTTTTTCTTCTACTTTACCCAAGAAGAGGCCCATGTTTGCCTGGGTCTGGTAGCAGCATAAAACAATGGAGAGGCAACCTGACGGCACAACCTTATAAGA
Source organism: Puma concolor (assembly GCF_028749965.1). Lineage (NCBI taxonomy): Eukaryota > Metazoa > Chordata > Mammalia > Carnivora > Felidae > Puma > Puma concolor. The sequence continues at coordinate 87,956,689 of NC_141676.1, forward strand.
TTTAAAATTTTCATCCATTAAGGATAAGTGGAATGGAGATGGGGAGATGAACTACCAACTATGGTGACTGTACAGGTATCAGACATGGAGATTAGTAACTCAGGTCCTTGGATTTGTGTCCAAGTGTCTAGGACACAAAGTATAGAAAATTCTGAGAGAGTTGTTTTGTTTTGTTTTCTATTGTGAGCTTGTGAACCTATGAGCTTGCAGTTCTGGAATCAAGGACAGACCAGAATTACTTATATAGGGAAAGCTGTTAAATTGCATAAAAACTCTATCATTTGTCCTTTTCTTTTAAGGACTTAAAACAATTTTCACCCCATTTTCCTTGTTCCTTTGAAGCTGTCTGCTTTACCTCTTGGCTAATATCTTCCTTTAATAATTCTCTATCAGTAACTAGTAGTTTTCTAAAATTGTTTAATGTTTATTTATTTTTGAGAGAGAAAGAGAATGACACAGAATCCGAAGCAGGCTCCAGGCTCTGCACTGTCGGCACAGAGCACAACGTGGGGCTCGAATTCACAAACTGCAAGATCATGGCTTGAGCCGAAGTTGGATGCTTAACAGACAGAGCCATCCAGGTGCCCCTAGTAGCTTGTTTAAAAGTTGTGTTTGACTTAACATGACTATTGACTTCTCTCTGCCTTTCAAATACCCTTGCTAATCACCTCCAACATCTCTCTATTGGATTATTATATCCCCTTTAAGGATGTTATTATCCTCTTTCATCTTCACAGATTATATAAAAATGTATTGTTCTGTGAATACATGATATAAAGTGAATGTGAAGTCCCATACTGAAGGAACCACTTTTCCCACCAAACCCAAGAAGTCCCTCTTTTAGAGGGACTAAACAGCTCTAAACAGCTGTTTAGAGTCCAACAGCTCTAAACTGGTGTCCATGAGCTTTTAAAGAGAGTCCAGGAAGTGTCAGATTTTCCAATAACTTTCTGAAAGTACATGTAACATTACACTACTGTAATTATTAACATTTCCCATTTTCAGCTGAAGAAACTGAAACCACATGTCATGATAAAACAGCCAGATCTTAAAACAGCCATTTTTCTGGGGTGCCTGGGTGGCTCAGTCAGTTGAGCATGCAACTCTTGATTTTGGATCAGATCATGATGCCAGTGCTGTGAGATTGAGCCCTGAGTTGAACTCTGCACTGAGCATGGAGACTGCTTGGGATTCTCTCTCTCTCTCTCTCTCTCTCTCTCTCTCTCTCTCTCTTTCTCTCTCTCCCCTGACCCTCTCCCCCTACTCTCATTCATGGTCTCTCTCTTAAATAATTAAATAAATAGCCATTCTGCTTTTAGAGGTCACATGCTAAACCACTATGCTATACAATTCCTCAGTCAAGACACTATCCCATTCTTCTTCAGTTTCCTTATACCCCGTACCAATCAGTCACCAAGTCCCATGGATTCTCACAGATGAAAAATCATTCAGCTATATCTCCTTTATCATCATGGCTAACTACCTTAATTTAGGCCATTCTCACTGCTCCCCTGAAATTACTATAGTTTGAGTGTGCCAGTTTTGTCCCCTCTCCAAACCATCTTCCAAAATGACTTGGGATTATCTTTTCAAAAATGCAAATCTCATCTGCTTATATTTTTGTAATGCTTACTTATTTTTGAGAGAGAGTGAGGGAGAGAGTGGGGGAGGGACAGAGAGAGAGGGAGACAGAGAACCTGGAAGCAGGCTCTGTGCTGACAGCAGAGAGCTTGATTTGGGGCTGGAACTCACAAACCATGAGATCATGACCTAAGCCAAAGTCAGGCACTTAACTGACTGAGCCACCCAGACACCCCTCATTTTCTTATAATATTAAAACCTATTTACTTTTCATTCAGGTTAGCAGTATCTAAAATCCTTAGCTGAGTATATTAACTAAAGACCTTCAGCACTGGTGCATTTACACATCTCCAATCTGATCCTCACCCAACCTTAGTCTCTCTCTCTCTCTCACACACACATAGGCATACATGAATATATACTCACATCCTTTGCCCTCCCACACCTATCTTTCAACCATTATCTATAAGCTGGATTTGGATGTTTGTCCCATCCACCTTTTACCAGAATTCTCTCTTGTGCATCCATTCTGATTCCTTCAATTGGCAGACTATCAATCTTCATACAGCCAACTCTTCTTAGCCCTTTAAATCAAGACTCAGATTTGGAAGCCTTCCCTGATTCCACACCACCTTAAACCAGTTCAGTATTGACCCTCTTTTTTTGTTTCTCTAGCATCCTAGGACAGTTCACTGTATCAGATGTTAATAGACAGTGGAGCTTCCTGAAAACTCTGAGAATAGCAATTCTCTTTTATCTTTGAATGCCCAGACAGTACTGAGTGCCTGAAACGTAACAGGTACTCAACAAATGGATGGCAAATGAATAAAATCAGGAACAAAAAGCAAATTCAGCTTACTTAATTAATATAATTGTTTGAACTGAATGACTGAAATGCCCAAGGTTTTCTTTGCTTTGAATTCATTAATCCAATTGACAAGTTAAATGTTCAATTATCAGAACATACATATTACCATAATATTTAAAAACATTTTTGTTCTGAATAAAAATCTTCCGTCTCTTAGATGGCCTGATCTACATTTGTGAAATTCTTATTCTTTTAATTTAACTGTTAATTCCCTTCTACATCATGCTTTCTTGATGGATAAATAATGAGCATTCCTCCCCCACCCTCAATTTTTAAAGTGGACAAATATTCCATATCTATATAAAGCACAAGTGGTCAAGTGTCAAGGGCATGTTTAAGACAATAATAAATTAAGTTAAATTATATATACTATATATGTGTGTGTGTGTGTGTGTGTGTGTGGTTATGTGTAATTATTTATATTCCACTATTTCCACAATAAATCTGAGGCACCTTACAATAAAAATACAAAATGAAAGAGCACATCCATAAGGTAAGGGAAAAAAAGGGAAAATACCTCAAATGCAATGATAAACGTGAACATAAACTTTGATGTTAAGCTTTACCTTTCTTTTTGAGCTTCCTGACAGAAATGGCAAAATGGGAATACTGTTTAGTTATACAGATGCTTTTTTATGTAAGAAGTAAATATTGGACCTTTTCTGGATAACAAAGCAAAAGAAAGTAACTTACATAATATTAAATTTTATCACCACCCTCTTTGTGTCAAACAAGTGATAAGCATAAGCCACATGTGTGTTTATCCCTGAGACCACAATCGAGTGATACTATCCTAATGATCCGGAGTTTACCTATATTATCTAAGTTATTTAAGCCTTACATCATCTTATGTCATATAAATATTTTTAATTCAGGCATCAACATAGGTATATATTGTATAAACCGGTTTAATGTGAATGATTCAGCAAAACCCCCATATTCCTCCATTATTAGTTTTCATTTCTCTTGTCATGTTGTGTAAGGAGTAATATCGTTGCTTTGGAAGGTTTATATTCAATAAACAGTAAATAAAGAAGCAAATAGTATCCTGGATTAAAACTGTGTCTCTATTTTAAAAGTTTTTGGACAGTTGCCTGAAGCAATTGGGAATTAGCAGGAGGTTTACCTAGTCAGGATAAATACATTATTTCACAGCCATTAAGGCAGAGATCCTAATCTTCCCAGTATTTTACCCCATGCCCCACTGGGGCTTCTTTGCTTTCAACAACAAGATTTTCATTAGCTTTAGGCATTTTGTTAGTCTGTTCGGTTCATTGCTCAGGTGTGGAACCACTGAACTCAATTATGGCTCCTTGCATAAAGTTTTGAAGTACAGAATTACGAAGAATTTGCTTGTTAGGAAACATCAAACATCTTCTGAAATGTTCTATATTTGATCTGATTTTTTGTAAAATATTATCCTTAGTTTTAGCAACAGTAATGATAGTAATCATAATAATGTATTATAAAGTCATCCGATCCTGTCCTCTTGTTCCACTTTGTGGCAACGTAAGTGCAAAACAATGTATTAATGTTCTGGTACTCGCCAGCTGAAATTGTTAAAGCTATTAAATTGAATCATACTGTGGCCACTAGATTGGAGTGCTACTGTTGAGCTCTAATATTTACTTGTACAAGGCCAACTGAATCTGAATGAAAGAGAGTTTCTGTCCGTGGTGCTGAAAGCAAATAGTCTCCCACAGGATTTGATACTGAACAATTTCAAAGAAACCTCTTATGTTGAATCATGCATGTATTGTAATGTCTCTAATAAATCAATTACTTTTTGGCAGCAAAATGTCACAGCATTTCAAATTCTGATAATCACCTCCACTTTGCTGAGCTTTAGGCTGTAATAATCCACACAATCTAGTATGGAATGCATCAAGAGAAGGTTGAGTAACAAAGAAACAATAAAACTTAGGCTCATATACTTGACTAGGATTCAGAGAGGCTAAAAGCTTTCCCCACTCCCAGAATACTAAGGAGGATACAGATATAATAGCCCTTTTCAAGAATAAACCTTGGAGAAAATCTACCCCTTGGTGTCTTATTTAGAAAGTCCTGTGGTATATATACTGAGGAATCCCTCAAATATTTATTATTTGCAAAACACCAGCATATGCATGATATCCTTTGTCACTTATATAACCCAGTTTTACACCCTTCAAATGACAAGATGTGACAATATCTTCTACTTGTTATATTGTAAAAGGGAAAGAAACTGCCTTCAACTTAAAAGTGTTTCATCTCCTATAGAGATGAAAAATCCTTTTGAAACTGATTTTTTTCTATGTGTTTTCCTTTCTTTAAAGACTTATTCTATCTAACTGACCAAAATGTAAAAAAAAAAAATCTTTTAAAAATGCCTACTTTTTATCACCTAACCTTGTGCAAATAGCCCCACCTGAGGCACTGTACCTGACTACCTCTCCTTCTGGAATGAGAAGTTATGTGAGTTTTCCAAGGACAGATGAATGAGCAAGCCTTCTGCACACTACACAGATTCTCTTCTGCATACAGTAACACTTAACTGGAGGGAAAAATCTGAATATGCTTTGATCACGCAAAATCCTTTCATGGATTTATTCAATGAATCTTTCTTTAGTGTTAAGCATATGTCAGGACCTCACTAGATGGTGATGAAATGGAAATAAATTTTAAAAACCTGGATCCAAACCTCAAGGGATGCAATGGGGGCAAAGGGAACACCTATGAGATATGGATAATCACAAAACAGTGACAGGAATGCTGCAGTCATGTTACAAATACATTTTTTGAAAGTTCAAGGGGAGAACCCAGCAACTTTCTTAAGATGGGCTGGGCTGGGATGTGGAAATATTTAAGGGTGGCTTCTCAAAGAAGGCAATTCATTTCAGTCTTAAAGAATCGGGTACAATTTCTTTTTTTCAGGCTGCAAAGGAAGGGACAGAGAATGGCAGAATCCCAGCTAAAAGTTCTCAGTAATATCTCCCACAACCACTCTAAGAACTCTGTTTTTGCATCTCCATCCATGGGAAAGGGAGGAATTATTCTTCATCTGCCATAAATACAATGTTCTGGTATATTCTAAATTTACACAACCTTGGTTGACTTTATAAAATCTAATGGTTATGGACCCGGTACAAGGCAGAGAGTAGGACACAAGGTGTGGGCATACATGAGTGATAATAGTGTATGCAGACCTGTGTGGCAAAAAGAGATACAGGGACTGAGAATGATGTGATGATCATTGAAGAGTTGAGAGAAGATCACAGACTCAAGTGGAAAGGACATGTGCCCTCCACCCACACTGTCACAGAGAACCACGTATACTCCACACCTTTAATTAAAAATATCACATGTATATATTCTGCATTAAATCATTCTCTAGTACCAGAGCTGGGCATTTTTATTACCCACTTTATTTGCAAAGCAGCAGCCTCCCACATCCCAGGACTGAATATTGCTGAGCTCCCTCCAGCATGCTGCAGGGGAAAAGTGAAGGTCCTTGGTCCCCTGGTTCAGAACAGCCATATCAGATAAATGTGAAGTCCTGTTACCCAGAAATATTCATCTAAAGAGAAAAGAGAATTTGATTATCATGAATTCTTCTCCACACTCATCTTCCTGCCTGACAATAACCTCCCTCTCCAGAGCAACAATAATCTGAACACAAACAGACGTGCAGCTTTTCAAAAAGTAATGAACTCTGAGGCGTTGGAGCCAAGGCAAGCATGGTTTAAATGCACAGCTCCAGCAACCCAGAGAGGCTATCAATTATACAGCCCTGCCATCGAGGAAGCAAAAATAATATTTCAAAGAGTCTTTGCCAGAAAGAGAAAGAAAAAGACGAAAATGCCACAGAAATCACACCATTCAGAGCGAGCAGTTCCAAGAGCAAAAATGAGTGGCTAAATTCTGCCAAAGGCAGCCTTCTCTACCCAGCAAGAAAAAGACAGATAGGACACAGTGACTTCCCTCTTGCCCTGCCCTTCATCCAACACACCTCAGGTCTATGATGGAATTTTTCCAACATTGTTTTCAGTTACTCCTGGGGCATGTAGAAAAGTGCATTCTTCATTTGCCAATATATTCACAAACATTTTTGGGAGCTTAAAAAAACAATGCATCATATAAATACAGAAATTCATTTGTTTATATCACCACTTGATAGTCATGATTTAGTTTTACTCTTACAATAACTATTTGAGGTAGGGAAAGGAGCATTATTAAGTCTATTCTTCAGATGATAGAATTAAGGTCTGGAAAAGTTAAATGACTTGTCCAAGGTCAGCCAGCTATTAAGTTCCCAGCTGATGGTGTAGAATATAGGAGACCATCAATAAGCACTTTTTGGCAATAAAGATTGATGAGACTGAATCATTAGGTCTTTAAGTCATGAATTTGGTCTTCTAAGTAGTCAGTTAAGGCCTCCTTCCAGTGTGTCTCTCTGTTGAAAGCATTCTATTACAGGCTAGGTCACACCAAATGGGTTTATAAGACATTCTGTGCATAAAGATATAAACATAAGAGATTCTGTGTCTAAAGCATTCTGAACTGGTTTTTGATTGCTGTTGCTATTGTTTGATTATTTTAAGGAACTGGGAGTGGAAGCAGTCCAATATTTAAGAAAAAAGGTTCATACGATTTAGGCTGTGATAACTTTAAAAGTAAATGTTTTATCTTATTGAAGCGAAAAAAAGCAGAAAGACCAGTAGCCCTGCAGCCAGGGGACTGCACTCTCCACTAACTTGGGTGCTTAGCACATTCTGTGAGTCCCACAGTCTCCACTCAGAAAATGAAATTGATAACACTTGCCCCGCTTGCCCCACACCTTCCTAAGTTGGTTGTGATAGTGGACAGGGAAACCACTTTATAAATTCAGACCCATGCCACTACTACAAATGTAATAGGAGTTTGAGTAACTTTCCTCCATGGATCCCAGTGAGCCTTCATGGAGAAGAGAGAATGTCTAGTTCACCACACATCTAGTAGAATGAGTAAAATTATAAGAATAGAGCAGCAATCATGTGCTTATTCATATTGGTATGCACCTTTGTGGTTTAAAAATACAAAGAAATCAAATAGAGATAGTTCAAAGCATGGAGTCTGGAGCCATAGAAGACCTAAAACTCACTTTCTGTGAACTCATAGGCCATCATACACAGATTAATTAACCTGTCCAGGTCTGATTCCTTAGTCATAAATGCTAATGATAAAGACATTTAACTTATAAGCTTCTTTTGAAGGTTAAGTTAGAAAATGTGCATATAGGACACAACACAGTACCTGGGAAATGTATGGAGCAATTATAATAATCATTTTTATTACTATATGTTGCCTCACTTTTTACAAATTTGGGAAGTAAAATTGGACTGGAAGTGTATTTCTCTCTTCTGGATGTCTACCATCAGACACTACTAACTGACCTCATAGAGTATTATGAGATTTAACTAAAGAACATTGGGGAGGAAAGTTGGAGGAGTTTAGACTTGAGAGTTACAGGTTGGCATCTGAGTCTTATGACTTTAATTTTTTTTTTTTTTTTTTTTTTTTTTTTTTTTGGTGAGGGGGGTGCTGGGTGGCTAGTTGGTTGAGTGTCCGACTTCAGATCAGGTCATAATCTCACGGTTCGTGGGTTCAAGCCCTGCGTCAGGCTTTGTGCTGACAGCTCGGAGCCTGGATACTACTTCATATTTTGTGTCTTCCTCTCTCTGCCCCTTCCCCAATCATGCTCTGTCTCTCTCTGTCTCTCAAAAATGAATAAATGTTAAAACAATTATTTATTTGTATTTCCCTGATGAGGAGTGATGTTGAGCATCTTTTCATGTGCATGTTGGCCATCTGGATGTCTTCTTTAGAGAAATGTCTATTAGTGTTTTCTGTCCATTTCTTCACTGGATTATTTGTTTTTCAGGTGTGGAGTTTGGTGAGTTCTTTATAGATTTTGGATACTAGCCCTTTGCCCAATATGTCATTTGCAAAGATTTTTTCCCATTCTGTTGGTTGCCTTTTAGTTTTGTTGATTGTTTCCTTTTGCAGTGCAGAAGCTTTTTATCTTCATGAGGTCTCAATAGTTTATTTTTGCTTTTAATTCCCTTACCTTTGGAGATGTGTCAAGTAAGAAATTGCTGCAGCTGAGGTCAAAGTTTTTTTTTTTTTTTTCCTGCTTTCTCCTCTAGGGTTTTGATAGTTTCCTGTCTCAAATTCAGGTCCTTTATCCTTTTGGAGTTTATTTTTGTGAATGGTGTAAGAAAGTGGTCTAGTTTCATTCTTCTGCAGGTTGCTGTCCAGTTCTCCCAGCACCATTTGTTAAAGAGACTGTCTTTTTTCCATTGGATATTCTTTCTTGCTTTGTCAAAGATGAGTTGGCCATATTTTTGTGGGTCCAATTCTGGAGTCTCTATTCCATTGGTCTATGCATCTGTTTTTGTGCCAATCCCATGCTGTCTTGGTGATTACAGCTGTGTAGTAGAGGTTAAAATCTGGGATTGTGATGTTTCCTGCTTTGGTCTTCTTCTTTCAAATTACTTTGGCTATTCAGGGTCTTTTGTGATTCCATACAAATTTTAGGATTGCTTATTCTAGCTTTGAGAAGAATGCTGGTGCAATTTTGATTGGGATTGCATTGAATATGTAGATAGCTTTGGGTAGTATTGACAGTTTAACAATATTTATTCTTCCAATACATAAGCATGGAATGTTTTTCCATTTCTTTGTTTCTTCTTCAATTTCCTTCATAAGCTTTCTATAGTTTTCAGCATACAGATCTTTTACATCTTTGGTTAGGTTTATTCCTAGGTATTTTATGGTTCTTGGTGCAATTGCGAATGGGATCAGTTTCTTTATTTGTCTTTCTGTTGCTTCATTATTAGTGTATAAGAATGAAACTGATTTCTATACATCAAAACCACACTGAGATACCACCTCCCGCCAGTCAGAGTGGCTAAAATGAACAAATCAGGAGACTATAGATGCTGGCGAGGATGTGGAGAAACAAGAACCCTCTTACACTGTTGGTGGGAATGCAAACTGATAGAGCCATTCTGGAAAACAGTGTGGATGTTCCTCAAAAAATTAAAAATTGATCTTTCCTATGACTCAGCAATAGCACTGCTAGGAATTTACCCAATGATACAGGAGTGCTGATGCATAAGGGCACTTGTATCCCAATGTTTATAGCAGCATTTCAACAATAGCCAAATTATGGAAAGAGCCTAAGTGTCCATCAACTGATGAATGGATAAAGAAATTGTGGTTTATATACACAATGGAATACTACTTGGCAATGAGAAAGAATGAAATATGGCCTTTTGTAGCAATGCAGATGGAACTGGAGAGAATTATGCTAAGTGAAACAAGTCATACAGAGAAAGACAGATACCATATGGTTTCACTCTTATGTGGATCCTGAGAAACTTAACAGAAGACCATGAGAGAGGTGAAGGGAAAAAAAAAAGAGTGAGAGAGCCAAATCATAAGAAACCCTTAAAAACTGAGAATAAACTGAGGGTTGATGGGGGGTGGGAGGGTATTGAGGAGGGCATGTGTTGGGTGATGAGTATTGAGGAGGGAACCTGTTGGGATGATGGGTATTGAGGGTGATGGGTTTGAGGAGCGCACCTGTTGGGATGAGCACTGGGTGTTGTATGGAAACCAATTTGACAATAAATTTCATATTAAAAAAATAATATTTAAATATTTTTATTTTTATTTTTTATGTTTACTTATTTTTTGAGAGATAGAGACAGAGTACAAGTTGGGGAGGGGCAGAGAGAGAAGGAGACACAGAATCCTAAGCAGGCTCCAGGCTCTAAGCTCTCAGCACAGAGCCCAATGTGGGGCTCAAACTCACAAACCATGAGATATGACCTGAGCCAAATTCAGATGCTTAACTGACTGAGCCACACAGGTGCCCCTCCTATGACTTTTATACTAGTTCTTTGGTATTACAATTGATCTTGACTGGTTTCTTCCTGCATTGATCTGTTCAGAATGCTCTTGACACAAATTCAATTTTCTATGGCCAGCAATCAAATTCACCAATCACACATGGCAAACACGATCGAAACAAAGGGCAGAAGTTGTGCTATTTCCAGCACAAATGATCAGTTCCTGAGTTCCTGACAGCATCAAATGGAAAAATAAAAATAACTTGAGACAGAAGTAGCCCAAAGATTCCTGGGTCCCCAACCCATTTGCAATACTCACATGTGACCTGGAGATTATATATCTTGTGAGACTGCATGCTGGGGAGAACTGGGTGTTGACACAGAGCATGGCTGACCTTTCCAACGTTATTCCTGATTTTAATTATTGACACTTAGGTAGATTTTAATAGGCTTATTCCTCTGTAATGCCAAAACATTTCAAATTTGGATGATTTCTAGCCACTGAACACATTTCCCTCAAGTCCTGTTTTTTGGAGAGAAGCCTTCCATTTCCTGGACACATCTTCTGATTGTGTTTCAGGTGAAGACATAAAGTTAGCTGTGCTCAGAAAGGAAGTGCAGTAGATGAGAGGAACCAGAGAAAAACAGGGAAGGTCCAGGCTGATCACCCTTGGTTTATAACTTTTCATACATTAAACAATATCTCTATATAAAATCTTCCAATCACTAACCTTTTACTCATATTAACTTTTGGAAATGGCATAACCCTGAATAGATAAAAATAGCATCATAAATTGTGTGATCTCTACCCTTACCCCAACCATTGCTGATTGGAGCAAGGGTGAACACCTGACTCAGGTAAAGATAGCCTGACTCCATTTCTTGCTAATTTGAACTTGAGGCCTCCAAACCAAATCATCTAGCTGTGATCTATTAAGGCAGGACAAGGCCATATATGAGATGAAATTAGTGGGGACCAGAGAAATCCTAAGGGAGAGATGCAAGAGACCATGGGAGATGTGTAGAAAGAAGCAACAATGTGACCACACAGCCCCAACAAAAGAAGCACAGAGAGGAACTGTCAAGGGCAGTCCCATGCCATAGGGTTTGCCTGTTCCTCTCTGCACTTGTTTGCACAAAGTCAGCCCAACTTTCCAATAAACTTTCTTTTACCAGTTGAGTGAATTATTATGATCCTAATAGATTTCTTAATGATGACTCCAATTGTATTGGTAGATTTTGTCAGTGAGGAAACGAAGGGAAAAACAGAAGTAGTAAAGTTGTATGAAAGAGTAATAAAGGTATCAGCAACAGGACAGGTCACATGCAGTGACCACATCAAAGTCTGAGCACTTGTTTGGCTTTTATGAGAGTGTGCTACCCTGCCCTGGAGAAATGTAGCTAACATCTGAAGGGAGAAGGGAAGACACTAGAACATACCACAGAAGGAAAGATAAAGAAATAGAAATTCTTCAACAGCCCACATTTACTGAGAAAAAATATGTGACATTCAATGAATGACTCTTGAGCCCAAAAGAGGAGGTGAAAAACCTTTTGGGTGAAGAGATATTTACAATACAATGAGGTGAGAACAATGACAGCCATATGCAGTGCTTGAATTATTCTGTTATGAGGAAAAGAGGAAACTTGAGGAACATAATAAGCACCTTCAAAATTGTAATTCCCATGGTGAGATATGGGACCATTTAGGACTAATTTTTCTGTGTTGTGCCAGACACACAGTAGGAGTTTTGCAAACATTTGTCAAATTGAATTTTTAAAATATTGAATGCTTCTTAATATTAGGCACTTCAACTAATTCACCCCCTCCCCAACAGTGTAACTGATGAATGGTTACACTTGAGTTGTACAAATGAGAAAGCCAGAACTCAAAGATATTAAATATCAGATTGAAACATATGCAGCTACAAATATTCAGCCATTTTTGATGTATAAATTATGGAAATCTTTAATATTCAAAACTCCTATCTCTTGACAGCCAAGCACTTTTTACTACTACAAAAGATTCAACTTATTCTATCTAGTTCTAGTGGAAATCACCAAAAGGCACACATTAGAGGGAAGCAAATTTTGGCTTAATATATATATTTTTTAAAAAGTTAGAGCTTTTGTAAAGGAAGTACCTCCCTGAGTAGCTAGTTAGTTGTCCATCACTGATAAATGAATTGTAGGTACTATCTACCTACATACTTACTATGAAGGGATTCAGGTTTGGAACAAAACTATGAGAAGATACATAGCCTGAGATTTTCCTTGACCTTCAAGAGCACATCTCTTATTGTTTGGAGGCCTCAGGATGTTGGTGACATGAAGAATGTTGGAGGAAATGAATTAGTTCCACCTTGACTTTCACATATTTTCTGTGAAATATTCCCCAGGAACATTTTCTAGTTGCATCTAATGTGGCCACATGGGCTTAGTCAGCTCTTGGCCCACAGCACCTGAAGATTCACTTTAAGCAGGTGTCAGTGGCCAGCCTGAGTTAGTTGTGCTCTCTCTCTATCCTATAATGTCATTCCTCATTCCTGTTCTAACCCATGGACTTTTACCAGATGCTCCACCAGTTCCTGCAATAATTTCCTAACACCAGATTTCTGAATATGGGGGACCTAACACAGCACAGAGAGAAATCAGAGATAAACTGAAGTACAGACAGGGAGATGATCATCACTCTCTGCAAATATACACTTGGATCACAACATGTTCCAGTCTTGCCAGAGAAATTCCATAAATATTTACTTCTGTTCTTCTCCTGTTGGTCTGTCAGTGTTGAAGACAAAGGCATGATGATCCCTTCTGCTTCTTATCCTCAGGCTTATGCCTGCAGGGTCAGGCCAATGACAGTGTCAGTCTAGGAAACTATTCAAAGGACAAGGAATTAAACTTGGAGGTCACCCTAGCAAACACAATTGGTTGGAGATGTCAACATCCCTCAGAAAGAGTCTGTGATGGCTCTATCCTACAATGGATTGACATAGTCGACAACTCAACCACTGGCTTTCAGAGAGAACAAAGAGGAAGAGGAAATAAGAATAAACCACAGTAAGTAAAAAGGCAAAAGCTTGTGTAACTAAACAAGATGACTCAAATCCTAGGAATAATAGAGATCAAAAAAAGTGGGGGTGATGAATAGATAGTGGATTAGATAATGTCTGAACAGTTCAGTGACGTTGGATTCTAAAACTAATTCAGCATGACATTTGCCTACTCAATAGTTTTGACGTTGTGAATCCAAAAGACTTTCCTGGTACAACCACTTGAATCCCAATGTGGGTAGGCTTCTGTGTCTAGAACAAGTATAAGGTGAAGATCTGCTTTGCAGGAGCTCCATCTTTTTTTGTAGTTTCCTTCTCAAGTCTGGGTTCCTGCCTTCCTGAAGGCAGGTTTCTCTCAGGCCTTTAGTTGACTTAAAGATTCCCCAGGAGAGCTGGCCTGAAAATCAGTTCTAAAAGCCAAAAAACATGAGGAGAGCCAGATTAAAGTATCAGCCCAGAATTTATGCTCTGGACTTGAGGTTTAATAATGCAACAGAAAATCAATATTTAATAAAGCAAATGATGGAGAAAAACATTGCCCAGGAGATGAGGCTGCTGCACTGTTTTCAAACGTCTCAGTCCCAGAGGAGATCTAGCTGGCAGAATGGATTGAAGACTAGGTTGACAAGAGAATCTGGCATGCAGACAATCGCAGGTCCCATTGATTCCTATTCTGTTATCTCTGGGCTTGCTGGCCATTCTTATTGAAGGACTAACATAGAATTACAATGAGACGGATATGAGATACCCAACAGAATGGGGACATGTGGTCCAAGCAAACCTTCAGTTAGCAACCCAGGACTGCCCTGACCCATGCAAGAAAGGATCCAAAGTTCACAATCTGTTTGGAAAAATCATAGGGGGAGGATGAGCCTAGAATTATACTTCCTTAAACGCATTCCAGAAAGGTGAAAAAAGATGAGTTGTTATGGCCTAAGTCTTCATAAAATTAGGTACTACAGTGGAATATACCTATTTAGCACAAGCAGCTTCACAACCAGTGGTTTGTACTTAGTAGGGATGTGAATGGTTACTGAGTGATTAATGTGTCTTGAGAATACCAGGTTGAGGAATGCAAAGTTCCTTGGGTTCTCAACAATTACTCTGTGCATTGCAAAGCAATCTGAGCTGCAGGGAAACTGAACTGAATTAGACAATTCTCTATGGCTGCATCCTTTACAGCAATTTGAATATTTCTACTTAGTCATTTTTTTTTATTGCAGATTATTCTTTCCTTTGGGAGAAAAACAGGTTTCATCCTATCTATTTCTTGCTGATCTAGATATCTGGGTCACAGTTTATTTCATATTCTTATTTTGCTAAAAGGAAATATGGTTGTTAGAGATCCAAAAACCTCTGTCTGGCCAGGAGAGGGGTTATTCATATCTACCTTGAACAAGCTCACTATGTTACTGAAACTATGCATGACCACCATGTATAATACAATAAACTCTCTTGAGTTATTGTGTCTTCTATTCATCTAGGGATCCCAGTGTAGCTGGGAAGTACAGACAACTAAAACCAATATGTTGCTCATAACGTAAGAAGCCTCAGGCAAGGTACCTGACAGCCGCTGCTTGAATAGGAATGAACTCATTTGTAATGGACAGATTGGCTACTTCAATTTGTTTTCTTAAAAAAAAAAAAAAAAAAAAAAAAGATGCAGAATGAACATAGCACAGTGTATTGCTCCTGGCTAATTAGGAAAGTTCTTCAGAACTCCTTAATACAACTGTAAATTATGAAAAGAATATATTCTTGAGAGGGAGGCAAGTCAAGACAAAATGGGAGGAAGAATCCAAACTCCAAAAGGAACTACATACATCTTGCTCATCACTGTCCATGCAACCATCTGTTGGCACGTATAAAGTGTGTAGTTCCTTTTTTATTGAATGGATGACTGAATATAGTGTCCTAAAAAATAAGAGGAAAGACCATATTATGGGGGAAGCTAGGAGAGGGAAATCAAGTCCACTATCATGATTTGGGGGATCTCCTGGGAGAAATCCCTGGTTACTGGTTTACCCTGTGAATTCTTCAGCATGTCACTGACATTCTATAAATAGAAGAAAATGTTCCTCTCACATTTTTTGCTAGTAAAAAGTTATGAGATTGTGAGGTGGTAGGTAGGTTCCAGAAAGTAGGCTTAATGCCAGAAATGAATAACCCAGTGACTTTTACACTATGCCCCTTGTTTGGGCTTCACTTCATTTCAAGACTGACACATTTTGTCTGCACCAATCTCAAAGTTTAGAGTCCCCAAATCCCAGGTGCCAAGCAAGTGTCGTGAACAACTCATATCAAGCTCTAGAGTACCCTGGAAGAGATTTCTAACACAGCCTGATAGATAACGAGGTCTTACTTAGCATGAGGCGGGAAAAGAGGGTTGATTCATTCATTGCACAACTGACATTTTAGGTCTAGAAAATGGGATTCAGAACCTCAGCGATTCAAAAAGGCTAAAGAAACTAGGTCATACTCTCCAGAATACATTACACGGACCTTTGGCTGAGGTGCCCTCTGGTTAATTCTGATGGGGATAGTAAGGAGAAATGCTACATAGCTGGGCCAAGATTACACACACAGGAGAGAGTAGCAAAGGACCAGGAAAACTTGAGCCATAAAGGGCTTTAGGTGAAAAATTTTCAACACTGAGAGTAATTGATATATCTACTAAATAGCTTAGAGGCTGCTATTGGAGCAGTTGTAATAATAATTTTATTTATAAAATTCTTGCTTCTCCCAATATGCTCAGGGCACTGTACAATAGCACTAAATAAATTAAATTAAAGCATGAAATATTATGAAAATGCAATGAAATAAACATTGCTGAGAAAATAAGAAAGCCTCAAAGAATAAAAGAAGAAAGATTCTTTGCAAGAAGTAGCACTTAGCAAGAGGATGATTTTGAGAAAGCCCACCAAGAACTCAGCCTCCTGAGAAGAGGGGAGGAGCCACCCATGGGCATTCTTTCAGTAGCAGATGAGGGTTCAAACCCCATCTTCTACCTGGAAGTACTCTGACGTCTAGTAAGATTTTAAGTTGTCTTAGTCTTGGTTTCCTCTCTAAAAAGCATAAATATCATAGTCCTATTTACCATCTTGGGGTGTGAAATTTAAATGAGATTTTGTAAATGCTAAGCCAGGTACCCGTCACCTAGTGGGATCCCAATAAATGTTTATTATTATCTTCACTGTGACCACTGGATACAGAGTGGAAGGCTGAGGACCTTTATAAAGAAATCAGGTAAAATGGGACAAAAACTTGAACCAAGGCAGTGATAGTAAAGATGGAGAGATGTGAGTAACGGACATCTATAGGATTAGGTGAATGACTTAATGAGGTGTAGCACTGGGGTGGGGAAATGGAGGGTGGAAAGAATCAAAGATAATCTCTAGTGGTCTCTCCTAGGCAATGGGAAAACAGTTCTTCCATTCTTCAAGATTGCTAATATAGAAGCAAGAGGTATTTGGTGTGGCAGGGGTGGTGGGGTAAGATGATTTGTTTAACTTGAAGATATTGTGGAACTTTTAAGAGGAAGCCAACAGGCTCTTCCAGATATAGCTTTGCTGGTATTGGGTGTAAGGGTGTGGCTGTCATTAGTGAAACCACATTAGTTGAAGTCATGGGCTTCGGCAGGTCATTGGATATGATGTAACACAAGGAGAAGAACAGAAGGGTAAGGAGTGGAGACCAACAGGTAATAAGAAGCTGATAATACAGCCATATGGGAAAGGCCTAGTGAGGTAAGGGGAAACTTGGCAAGAGTACTGTTACATCAACTATGACAAACAATCTATAAAGTCCATTTTACCGTGTCTTTCTTATTGGATGGAATTGGAAAAATAATCGTGGAAAAAAAACATGCCTCCCAAAGTCATAATTCCATAGAGAAACTGTCTTGTTAGTCTACAGGATAAGTGCTGATTCTTTCCCCATTCATCAACATTATAAATGTCTTTACTTCTATTCTGGTGATGAGACTGAGAAGAACCTGGGGAGGCAGAACACTACCCCCATTTGTGATTAACATGCTAGAAGGGCAATACTACATTTGAATGCCTGGCCCAGTGCAGCCAATCCAGTGGCTGGAAATGCCATCAGTAAACACTCAGTGTGAGTCCACAGGCAATATCAACTTGCCCAAGATGCATTTTACAAGCACATGGTATCTTCAATAAAATTCTCTACTTACATACTAGTTTATTTTTAAAATTTAAAGTTGGTATCATTGCTGACTACCATGAGGATGGCTTGTGAGACTTATGTTCGATGAGTGGTCCATTCTATACAGTAGAAAAAGTACCATATTCTTAGTGGAATTATGTAACCTTTATGTGTTATCATCTCACAACATAATTTCACAATAATTCCTAAAGACATGCTCTATAATTTTGCTCATTATGTAAAATGAGACAAACCCAAAGCACAGATACCTGAATCCCAGGATTACACAGTGACTATTCTAGCCCAATTGTGTCTCCAAAATCTTACTTACCATGTTTCACCATATTCTCTCTCACACACAAGGAAAAATTTGTCTTTCATTGGGGGTAAGGGAAAGAACACTGGATAACAGCCAGGAGATCTGGGATTGGTCCTCACAACTGCCCTTATAACCAATGGTGTGACCTTAGACAAGTCAGTTAACCTCTTAAGTTTCATGTTTTCTCATCTGTGATAACATTAGGACAGTGGTTCTCAACATGGATAAAAAATATAAGCACGTGAGGAGTTTTTAAAAAAAATAATCATGCCATGGTCTTATTCTCAATAAATTGAACTGGAATCCATGCAGAGAAGACTTCAACATTGCTCTTGTCAAATAATACCCCAAATAATTTTAATGTGCAAGAGTTGAGAATCACTGGCTATGTGGCCTTCAAGATGGCTTCTAGCTCTGAAATGATTTGAACCTGTGGCCCAAACTTATGGAGACCATGCCTACTTCAGGATCCATCATCTGATTCAGATTAACCTGAATCTGCTTATAAAGGGAAGCACAGTGTCTGAGGATGGACTATGAAGAGTCATACTGTCTGATTTCATATTCTGGTTCTAGTAATATGTCTGGTCTAGTAATATGGTCTTACCCAGGTTAGTAGGTTTCCATTTCATCCCTAAAGTAATGATTATAATAGCTTCTGTTACATGGGGTTGTCTTGAACTTTAAATGAGATAATATTCATAAAATTCTTCATCTGATTCCTGGTTGCTACGTAGTAAGGTTTCAGTAAGGTGTAGCTATGAATATTATTATCATTGCATGTAAAGACCTGCCAGCTACTATAGTTGTCCCTAACAGTCCTTTGAGATGAGAAGCTGTGTTTATAATCTTTTACAAAATAATACCTCTGGGCACAGAAAAGTCACTCTGCCCCAGTAAAGTATTCCAGCCTACAGAAGAAGAGGCCTCTGGGCATAGCAGGGGCTAGAGAAGACCCCTGTGACTCAGTAATTTTTTTTTTTACTGTGGCCACTATACCACTATAGAAAATCCCTTTTTCCTGATGTTGTTGCCGATGGCCAGGCCAGGGCTGATAATAGGCGATGCCTCTCTTCAGAGAAGGGTTCCATGTAGCTGGTGGAGTGGCCATGGCATTTCTGATGGTCGGTGCATTCACAACTTGTCATTCTTTTAGAGTGGGTCAGCACAGAGTTACATAGATAAAGAATCAGGCCTCTGGAACAGCCCCTCTTCTAATGCCACCCCAGCAGTCCCCAGTGTCAGGTAGAGCCTTTTTCCTATATGGTCTTCACATCACTTTGGATAAATATTGCCAAATCCATCCTGTCCACAATCAGCTGTGAGTTCCTTCTGGCTCATAAACAGATGGAAACCTCCCTACACAAACATACACACTATTGCATACACATGTACACATTGCACTAGAGCACACAGAAACAACATGTTTGAGTCTCAATAAAGAAATCTTAAATATACCATCTTCTCTCCTAGTGCTGCGCATGGAGAGAATTTCAGCTAAGTTTAGATATGGACTCCCCAGAGGAAACGATGTCACCTGAGTGAAACTGTGGTTCAATTTCAAGATGTGCTTATTAAGTGAAATGATAAATAAATAAATAAATACATAAGCAGGAGTATTTGATGATCTTATCCTCTCCATAATGACAACATGAACTCTTAGTGTAGGTGGCAAAACACAGATGCCGTGTCAAGGGGTAATGGCTTTCACACTAACAGGTCAGACACAGAGATTGCATGGCTGGGAGGGGCCAACACTCTGGGTAGCATGGAGCTGTGACCTGGGAGGGCAGAGAACAATGGGTGACACTGAGGGGTATCAAAGCATATGGAGGCCAAGAAAGAAGAGAAAAAAAAAGAAAGGGATAGAAGGAAAATGTAGGTGAAGGAAAGAAGTTTCCAGCAAATATTGGAAAAAAGAGCATTTAAGCATAAAGGCACAGTCCTGAGAACTCAAGGTCAACATGAAGAGTAGTGTCAGTGACAAGTGAGAGGAGAGTGGCTCAGACAAGGGAATGATGAGAGGAGTAAAACAAAACAAAAGTAAAAAGAAACAAAAACAAAAAAAAAAAGATAAAAAAACCAACAATAATAGGCTGAAGACAACAAAAAGTCAATGTGGTAATAAAAAAGAAGTTTCTGGCAAGATCAAATGAAAAACTGCCTCAGAGAGACAGATGAGAAACAGTAAAGAGGAGAGAGAATTGCCTATCATAGAAGGAAAGGTGCATGTCTACATCCACACTAACTCTACTGACCTGAGTAGGTGCTCACTGAAGCCAAGGTGGAGGATCTATCCACAATTTAAACCCAGCTGAAGGTTAAAATATAGGCTATGAGCTTGGTTTTGATATTACCTCCTCTTAACTCAAGGAAGTTCTGATAAGGCAGGGTAAGGAATGGTCTAGCTAAGGATGATGAGCCACGGAGGGCCTTTTTGCCTTTGGTTTGCTCCCCTGATACCCTCTTCAAAACTGACACCCAGTGAGCAATCTTCCTGAATAGGGTCTACTCTGGGCCCATTCTACCATTAATAAAAACTTCCTAGCTCCTGTTATCTGGCTCCTGCCCATCTCTCAGGTCTCACCTCAGATCCCTGTACCACCTCCTCTAATGGCCCACCTGTGGGATGCTTTCACCTTCTCTGAACAGGCCATGTTCCCATTCACCTCCTAGCCTTTGTATATGCTCTTACCTGTCTAGAACAGCTCACCTTCCCTTATTTTTTTTAATATGAAGTTTATTGTCAAATTGGTTTCCATACAACACCCAGTGCTCATCCCAAAAGGTGCCCTCCTCAATACCCATCACCCACCTTCCCCTCCCTCCTACCCCCCATCAACCCTCAGTTTATTCTCAGTTTTTAAGGGTCTCTTATGTTTTGGCTCCCTCCCTAACCCCTTTTCTTTTTCTTCCCCTCCCCCATGGTCTTCTGTTAAGTTTCTCAGGATCCACATAAGAGTGAAAACGTATGGTTTCTGTCTTTCTCTGTATAACTTATTTCACTTAGCATAACACTCTCCAGTGCCATCCATGTTGCTACAAAAGGCCATATTTCATTCTTTCTCATTGCCAAGTAGTATTCCATTGTGTATATAAACCACAATTTCTTTATCCATTCATCAGTTGATGGACATTTAGGCTCTTTCCATAATTTGGCTATTGTTGAAAGTGCTGCTACAAACATTGGGGTACAAGTGCCCCTATGCATCAGCACTCCTGTATCCTTTGGGTAAATTCCTAGCAGTGCTATTGTTGGGTCATAGGGTAGATCGATTTTTAATTTTTTGAGGAACCTCCACACTGTCTTCCAGAGTGGCTGCACCAGTTTGCATTCCCACCAACAGTGCAAGAGGGTTCTCGTTTCTCCACATCCTCGCCAGCATCTATAGTCTCCTGATTTGCTCATTTTAGCCACTCTGACTGGCATGAACACCTTCCCTTCTTTACCTAACAACTCAGCTCTCAACTAAGGCAAAACTTCCTTTTGGAATTCCCCTGAGGTTCTCAGAGGTAGGAGTCTCTCCAAAGGGGCCACACAGACACAACATGTTTGAGTGCCACAGCAATGGCACTTGACCCAACTCTCTGCCTGTTTTACAATGAACTATGTACTTCTTGAATGGCAACAGAAGAACTATGACTTCTCTTGTCATCCACTAGAATATTATTTCTTTGGAGACAAGTATCTGGTATTTGTGTTCTACCCTCAGAGTTCAGCATGATATGTAGCTCACAGTAGGAACTCAATGAATATTTGAATATTGAATGAAGGAAGGAGCAGAGTTTATGTGATAAATACTTCTTTCTTCATCCAGCCTCTGAGCAGAAAGGTGAGGCCAGAGTTTCTGTGTGTTTGGTGGGACAGATAGTAATGACTCTATTTCAGTTCACCCTCACTTGCTAGGCCAGTGGGCTTCCTGCTTTTCTGAGTGCTATGTGCTATGTTTACCTACATTTCCCAGTACCATTAGCTATCACCTATAGGGCTAAACTTATTCTAAATCTGAGGAAGATTTTTAGCATGAAAAACTCACTTGTCATCTGAATTAGTCAGGTTTCTCTAGAGGAACAGAGCTAAGAGGAGATTATATATATAATAGGAATTGTGTCATGCAATTATGGAGGGTGAGAAGTTTGATAATCTGCCATTTTCAAGCTGGAGGATGAGAAAAACCAGCAGTGTAATCTAATCCTTGACTGAAGGCCTGAGAATCAGAAGGCCAATGTCTGAGGGCAGGAGAAGATGGATGTACTGGTTCAAGCAAAGAGCAAATTCACCCTTTCTCTGGCTTTCATTATAATCGGGCCTTCAATGGATTCGGGGATCCACATCTGCATTGGTGAAGGAAATTTGCTTTACTCAGTCTACTGATTCAAATGTTGATCTCTTATGGAAACACCTTCACAGACATATCTAGAAATAATGTCTTCCCAGCTATCTGGGCATCCCTTTGCCAAGTCACATTGACACATAAAATTAGCAATCACAAGTCTACCCCTAGCAACTCGATACCCATTCCATTTCCTTAAATTACAACTAATCTCCAGATGAAGACAATAACAAGGTTATATGATCCACTTAGCATGATACAACTATCTTGCATACAACTGAAGATGTACTAATCCCTTCCCTAGAAGAGGAAATAAAGTCCTTGAGTAATGTTTGCTCTTCTGATAGCCTGTACCATAAATACTATGATGTAAAATTCACAGAAAGTCAATACATCTTATGTTACATGATAAGGGAATAAGAAAGGAAAGAAAACAAAGATGTTTGTTTAATATATGTATATACACATACGAAAGTATTTATAACAAAATAGAGAGAAGCTATTGAAATACTCAAGACAGAGTCCTCATTTCTGTAACTGGCCATGTGCTTGTAGCTTCTATTTATAACTACCTTCTACTAACTACTCTGAATTCCCTTTGTTGTAGCAAGCATCTCAGCTGCTGTTGGTTCTTGACTTCACAGGGTAGCCAATCTTTTATTCCTGAAAGGTCTGGGCTCTGCAGTCTTTTAGTCCTGCCTAGATTGGATTGTTGGTTTTCCCTTAGCTTAGTCACAGAGCATGATAATACTAAGAGATGCCCTAAGGGACCTCCATATTCCCAACATACTCTTCTCTACCCCTGTTTTGAATTTCCCCTTGGTAGTCAGGATGAACCTCCCTAGTCAGTACCATCACTTCCCTCCTTGCCTGTTGATTCACAGGCATGAGGAGCCCAAAGTGGCCAGGTTGTGGTCTCAACTTCCAGTTCAATGGAATCATTGTTTCTCCTGTTGCAAGCATTTCTCCCTTTGGAACTAAGGTCTCTAGACCAGCATATCATAAAGTTGAGGGGACAGGAGGCAAACATTTGGCTATTGGGTCACTAGGGAGGATAGTGAATAGTGTCACTGCCATTTCTGCCACTTGAATCTAGGTCCTGTGAATTCTGGCTATAGGGAAAATGGCCATCTGAGCTTCAGAAGAGGCTGAATATGCCTTCACTGAGTACTGAGCAGACTATATGTTGCCTAAAGAGAGAAAAGGGAGGGCTGCAGATGTCTTAGGATATAGCAATGAAGGCCGGCAGTCTAATAACTCTTGAGAAACTATTTTAAAACAATGTAGGGGAATATAGGCAAGACTATGGTGACCCACTTAGGGGAATCACTCTTCTTTATGACTCTGCTTCCTAATTTTCATTTTAACAATACAGCATCACACTCAGGGAGATGAAAGATACACTGTAATTAGAAACAGAGCACACCCACTTACCCGATTTGACACAATTCCTACTAATGAGCATGAACATAATTTAGGATTTTATATTTAAAAAAGTGTTCTCAGGGTGCCTGGGTTGCTCACAGTTAAGCACCTGACTTTGGCTCAGGTCATGATCTCATAGCTCATGGGTTCATGTGCTGCATTGGGCTCTGTGCTGACAGCTCAGATCCTGGAGCCTGCTTCAAATTCTGTCTCCCTCTCTCTTTGCCTCTCCCCAACTTACTCTCACCCTCTCTCTAAAAAATAAATATAAAAAAAAAAGTCTTATCAAATTGACTTTTAGTTGCCTCTGGCTCTTGGCTCCACTGTGTCCTGACCTATAACTCCCAAACCCAGCTACACAAGGTTCTCCACCCACACCTCCACCAAAGTGATTCAGGTCCAGTTGGTCTGGGGAAAGACAACATTCTTCTTATTACTTTCTTTTCCTCAAAAGTTCCTCATGAGAGTCTGAGGCAGACATCAGGGTGGGCTGACAGGCAGTTTCTGGTATCTCATGATTTGGTGTTCTCTGAATCTGCTATTCTATTTTCAAATATCTTCTCCTGTTTAAAAGGCCCTTCTGTTGCTTGATTCTCTTCTATCCTGTCTTATTTTAAGCTTTCTTCATGGGCTGGTGTACACCTTATCTCCTCTTGGGTGATCAGGTTTCATTTCAATAAGTTGAAAGCCATATTCTCAGGATTCCAAACTGAAACAAAACATGGTACAGCTTCCCCCCCCCCACACACTTATTTATAAATACAAAACCCCAAAACTTTACCAAAGATGAAAACATTAAGTTTCTTTTACTTTCAACCTTAACCAGTCACACATTGAGAAGAATACATGTATCTTTGGAATAGGACCATCCAGAAAACTGAGCCCAGCCTACTCTTACTGTGTGTGTACACCGATCCAGCCTCTACCAGCTGCTCTAATGTGCTATTTGTGTAACTTCTTAAGAAGAGAGGGAATCTCTCCAGGCCAAGGACGCAGCATAACATGATACAAACCATGTTATCATTCTCTATCAGTGTCCCTGCCTCAAAACTCCCCCTCCAATCAACTCCCCATTCTGATGCCAAAGTCTTTTTTTATTTTATTTTTTTTTTAATTTTTTTTTTCCAACATTTATTTATTTTTGGGACAGAGAGAGACAGAGCATGAACGGGGGAGGGGCAGAGAGAGAGGGAGACACAGAATTGGAAACAGGCTCCAGGCTCTGAGCCATCAGCCCAGAGCCTGACGCGGGGCTCGAACTCCCGGACCGCGAGATCGTGACCTGGCTGAAGTCGGACGCTTAACCGACTGCGCCACCCAGGCGCCCCCAAAGTCTTTTTTTTAAAATAGAACTCATGTAATTTCCTTGCTTCAAACTTTCCTCTGATTCCCTATTCCTCCATAGTGAAATCTGAACTTCTTGGGCTGCTGGAGAGTTGGTCCTCTCCTCAGAGAGACACTCGGGGCCACTTCCTCACAACTCATGTTTTGTCTGCAGCCTGCTATAAGGAGCAACCCACACTCAGGTCTCTCAGTTCCTTCCTGTGTTATTCCTTCAGTCTGCACCACTAGCTTCTTCTTTAATTTGCTAAGAAAATGCACCCTATTTAAAAAAAATATTTATTTTTGAGAGACAGAGAGAGAGAGAGAGCAAGAATGGGGGGGAGGTAGAGAGAGAGGGAGACACAGAATCTGAAGCAGGCTCCAGGTTCTGAGCTGTCAGCACAGAGCCTGACACAGGGCTCAAACTCCCAAATTGTGAGATCATGACCTGAGCCGAAGTTGGATGCTTAACCAACCGAGCCACCCAGGTGCCCCAGAAAAATCCACCCTATTAAAGTTAGTTTAATGTCACCTGGTCTGAAAATCATTTTGGTAGAAATAACAGAAAAGTTCAGACTTTCTCACTCAAGCAAAGAGACAGAATAAACACTGGGGAAAAAATAAAAATAGATAAATTTCACTTAATGGAAGGCTCTGCTTTTCAACTTTTCATTCACATATTTATTCAATAGATATTTACTGAGTGCCTACTATGCACCAAACCCTGTTCTAGGCACTTGGGTACAACAGTGAACAGGGCAGGTCAACTCGCTGCCGTCATGGAGCTTGTGTTCTCCTGCAGTGAAACAGACAACAGATCTTAAACATGTAAATATTTATAATGTCATAGATGAAAACACATCAGAAAAGTCCCAGGGAGTAACTTGGGGAGGTGAGGAGCTCGCTGCCATACAGGTGGTCAGAGAGGCCTCTCCCGTACGGTGACCTTTGAGAGTAGAGCCCCAAGGGACACCTGGCATGGGGTGCCAGCATAGGAAGCTATAAAGGTCCAGACAGAGGTGTATCCCTGATTCAAGAACATCATGGAAATAGGTTAACAAAGAGTGTTTTAGGAGCATAGGTCAGAGAGATGTCAGGGGCCACACAGCATAGGACCTTTTAGGCCACATTTGGGTTTAGGATCATTTGGGTTCTACCCTGAATGATCTGGCAAGCAACTGGAAGGACTGATCAGAAGATCAGAATCTGTAAAAGTGACAGCAGGGCTGTGCTTCCTTTGGATGCTTTAGTGGGGAGTCAGTTCTTCACCTCTTTAAGCTTCTGCTGGTTGCTGACATTCCTAGGCCCGTAGCCACATCCATCCAGGCTTCAAGGCCAGCAACTTTGACTCTCTCCGGTTCATTTTCACGTTGCTTTCTCTTCTGTGTGTGTGTATCAAATTCCCCTTTGCTTCCTTCCTATAAGTAT
The DNA here is from genome assembly GCF_028749965.1 of Puma concolor. Classification (NCBI taxonomy): domain Eukaryota; kingdom Metazoa; phylum Chordata; class Mammalia; order Carnivora; family Felidae; genus Puma; species Puma concolor. Next base: position 87,983,064 of record NC_141676.1, read on the forward strand.
ACATGTGACTATATTTAGGACCCACCTGGCTAATCCAGGACAATCTCCATATCTCAAACTCTTAACTTCCTCAAATCTGCAAAGATGTCATCATATAAGGTATCATTTACAATTCCAAGGATTAGAATCTGATACATTGGGGTGGCTTTTATTCACCCTTCCATGGCCAGTCCCAACACAAAATGAATTGTTCTGCTTAATAATAAGAAAAGAAACTTTACAGATCCACTCATTATCCAACCAGTAACCTCTGAGGCCCTATTAATTTCCAGACTTTTGAGACAAGGTGCAAAAAGAGATGGGCCCCTTGCCTTCAGGAGACTCATAGTCTACTGGCAAAACAGACATAGCCAAGTGATCCAACAAATGTCAAATTATAATTATGCCGAGAAACACAAAGAATAGCATGGCTCTGAATCCTGGGGAAAGGGGAGGAGTTAATGCAAGACAGGCAGGTCTGAAAAAGCATCCCTAAAGAAATGATGTTCAAGTTCATGCTTGAAGGATAAATAGGATTTGCTGAGTGAAAAGAGGAAGAGAATGCAAGTCAGAGGAGAGGGAATGTAGAAAGGGCCCATGAACAGAAAGAACAAGATAAGTAAAATAAAATCAAATGAGCATGGGAGGCAGGAGCACAGCGTGAACCAGGAGTGGAGGAGGCTCATCCCAGGGACCTATAGGTCTTGATAAAAAAACTAGTTCTCTCATGTTAAGTCCTTGAGGTACCATCCAATTCAGGTTTAAAAAAATAACTGCCTGTGAGTGGAAAAAGGGTGGGTGATGGAGGGCTGAGTGGGTGTGTGAAAACTCACTAATTATTTTCCTTTTCATAGCCAGGATCTGAAATGCTAGATTGTCCATTTCCAAACACTTCTCTTTGTGTGGCCTTCTCACACACTCACACCCTGCTCCCAAGCTTGGGGAGGCACCTGGCTCTCAGTTCTCAGACCTGGGATTCCTGTGAATGGCTCAATCCTAGCAGCCCCTCCTTTCAAACTTTACCATCTGTCCCAACCCCCACCATATATCCTGATGGGAGGAACTGGTCTCTTTCGTCTTTGTATCTGTCTCAACCTATATTTCCGTACTTCACTCATGGTGGTCTACATGTGCATGAAAGGGAAAAAAGAAAACCAAAATGTCTGATCTGCCTTTCTCAGGGGGGAAGAAAGGGCTAGGCTGGCTTGAGTCCTTGGAGTGTGGGGCAGTGTTAGTATGAGAACCCCTCTTTGAAATCTAGATTCAGAGCACAATGAGACCACAATAAAACAAGTCTAATTGAATTATGAGAGCAAAGGGGATGAGGGCAAGACAGCACAGGAACATCACCAGGCCAGAAGGTCAGAAAACCAGGAACACTGGAGTTCAACAGACAGAACAAGGGTGGGGAACGGGGATGTAATCCAAGCAGATTCTTGGGAAGGAGGACCCACACCAGCAACAGAACACAGATGCATCCTTGGTACAGAAGAGTGGGTCTGTTTAAAGAAATCAAAACAAGACAAATGGACACAAAAGCTTGGCAACATTTACTATTTATAAATAGTTACACAAATGAAGGATTTTAATATGAAAATGGCATTTGGAAGCCTTTTATTTGGTAACTTTCTCCAAATTAGATTATGTGATATATCAAAATATTCCTACAAAGTGCATCTAATCTGAAATAGATTAAAGAAGTAGGTCATTCCTCCAGGTACTTATTGTCAAGATTCGGACTGGAATCCAGGACTCCTAAATCCTGAAATTTCCTTCTTCCTACTAAGCTATTCAATCCCCAGTGGAGCCAACACCGGGTTCATTGTGCAGACTCCCAATTAATCACAGTAGAAAGCACTATTTGCCAAGTGAAAATCCTCTGTTTTGAATTCTAAATCCCCCCACCAGCTGAGTTTACCACAAAGACATGAATATATAATTGAGACATAAAGAAAACATGCCACCAAATTAAACTGTCCTAATTTTAAATCAATAAATTCTTTCTCAAATGACATGAAATGAAGATCTCTCAAAAGAAAAACACTGTGCTCTGGCAACTCCAGGAGCATTTCACCACTGAGCCCATCTCCAGCAGAAACCAATTAGATTTTTACCATCAGACACTAATTTACCACAGATGATGTTCGGCAGGAATAGAGGTGTTAAGATATATGCCAAGTGGTGACTCCTTAAAGCCTAAATTAGCCTGGATACATCTGAAAGTCTGAGACTCCTTCACCTGCATGCAGTGGGCTCTCAGGTACCTGTGAGAGGAGGCTGCTGGCAAGGAACCAGTCTCCCAGGTCCCAAAGGTGTGGGCCCCTTGCAGCTCACTTTTATCCTTAGCAGCATCCTCACCATCTCTGGTAAAATCACCATGAGGGGAGAGCAAAGAGTCTTACTGTTGTGTACTCTACTTACTGGTGTACAGAGAAATGTAGCTTAACTTTACTATGGAAAAAGAATCATTGTTATAACTGCAATGTTTATACAACATACATTTTAGTGTTTTAAAAACTGACTTGCTGGTAGAAGAGGTTTCGGCAACATTTCCCCTTTGTATCTTTACCATGCAAGGGACAAAGAACTCGTTGGGTTTGTATATATTCCTTTATTCTGATACTTCTCTCTTCCTACTGAGGTTTATTGACCCTGGTGCTTGTGATTTTCTATCCTACTGATAGACTTGTAGATATTCGTCCTTTTGCCAGAACAACTTTCTTCTTAACGGAACTTTCCTTGAGGAAGAAAAGTGATGCCTTCTCTCCTGACCTAAAAATTCCTATTCACCATTGAGGGGGTTGATGAAATGTAACCATGCAGTTTTGCCTAGTCTTGCAGATAAATTCAATTACTCCCTCTCAGTATATTAAAAGCATTTATATACATGAGCATCTTAACCTCTGTTACTGTAGAAGAGAGTTATTTGTAAGTGTAGGGGTGCCTTCTGCTAGACAGGGCAGGAACTCTGAGTTGTTGTGTCCCCAGTGCCTAACTTCAAAATACTGGTAAATGGAATTGAAAAGTTTCAGTTGACATCTCTCAATCTGACAACAGATCGACTGAGACACATAGTCACCAACTTCTTCTCATGCCCTAAAAAGCTAGGTATTTCAATTTTAGCAAAAACTAAAGAATTGTTGGAGGCTTTTAAGTCTTTCAAGTACTTAAGAGTTCTCTGGCAACAGCCATGGTATTCAGATCCGTGATCCTGGCCTTGATAACACTTTCTAATGGCAAAACCTTTAGGAATGTTGTATGAGGAATGTTTCAAACATATTATGGGATTAGCCAGATCCATATCAGTGGGTCATGAGACAATAAGGAGGCATCATGCAATCCTTAAGTAGGACTATTTGTCTCAAGTTCAGCTTGGACTACTGGAAGCTTCTCATGTGGGAATGAGGATATATAGGAATGTACTTTAAAAGGGCTACTCATTCAGATCTGATGTTTGTTTGCCCTTCTCCTCAAACAAAATGTATGTCTTATGTGGAGGCTGCAGGGATATATCAGATCCATGAGGAATCCCAACCACTATACTATTAGAATCCGAGGCAGCTCAGACTCTCTGGGATTAACCATGTCAGGGATAAGAATTCTGTGGTCGCTTAAAGACCCTCCTGCGGGAGCCCTAGCTGCTTACCTGGAGGGATGTTGTGTGACTCCTGTAAGTATTTTCAGTGAAGCAATAGGGTAAGGCTTCCTGAACTTTCTGCTTCCTCAGAGCCATGAATGGTGTGAAGGGCTTGGACAGGGCAACCCTATTTTTATTTACTGATGTGACCAGGAAACACCAGGAGGCAAATGTCAAGTTTTCCAAACTGCTTCCTAAAGGGGAAGCCCCTCCCAGCCATTCCAGAAGGCACAGAAAATGCCATTATTAAACCAATATGACTTTCATTACAGCAATTTTCTCAGATTTCTTTAGTCTAAGAGACTCTTCAGCCCATCCATTGTCAGTAACTGCATGAAGAAATTTAAGAACTCACCAGCTAGAACAGAAATGCTTCATTTGCATGCTGTCTAAATTCTGTAAATCAATTTCAGGTAAAATGCCCTACTTCCTTGTCATTCCCCAGGGTACTTTGAGGATCACTCTAATTTTGTGGTGGGATTTAATTTCCTGACTTTTTTAAAGTTCTGTTGAATTCAGATGCACAGTCTTATGATCAGACTGAATGTTCATGTTCATCCATTTCAGAGAGAGGAAAGATAATTTGGAAAACAGTTTGGGATGGCAAATGTGACCTATTGTCACACAGGGCTATTGAAACCCAAAGAACACAGATGTACTCAGAAGGTGACTTCTGTTGATTCAGAACTGGATGGTGATGTTTCCCTCCAAAACAGGCTGGGAAAGCTGCAGCCCAAATGGAAATTAGTTGGTACAAAGGTCTTCTCAATGCTATGGGATTCTTGCAGTGCCAGGAAGGCATGGTGCTTTCTAGGTGATGTGGCTGGAGAGACAGAAATCTTTGCTTTCAGTGTAAGGATTACAGCACATTGTTCAGTTTGAAATGTTGTGCTTCAAATTTCCTTTTGTAGAGTTTCAGAGTGGGGTGGGGGTGGGGGGGATGGTCTATGGGGCATAGGTGTCCAGAAATTAAAAGCTATTGTTCCTGTTACCTTAATCATAATAATGAGTTTGATTTGACAAGGTCAATTAATTATTCAGGTTTGGAAAGCAGCACGATTATACATATCAGTGGGTAAGAGGAGAGGGCCCAGAACAGGAAGATAAAAGGTAAATGAAGGGCTGGTACCGCCCAAGCTCTATCTTTTTCAAGTTACCTGCCTGTACTATCTCCCTGGCCTAGGCCCTTTCTCTCTGGAATTCTACTAACACAGGGAATGACAACAACATTCTGGATTCTTTCTCTCATTTCTGCCCCATTCCAAAGACAGCGTTTCCTCCCTTTCGTGAGCTTCAGAGATGTTTGACTCCAAAAGGCAGGTAATTAACTATCAAACAATAGCAGGGATTTTCAGATTAATTCTGCTTAGCAAGAAACTGGAAAACTCATTTACACCAAACAAAAGGGAGGGGGTGATTAGATGTTCCAGTGACAAAAGAGAGACCTAGAAAGGGCCTTGGAAACTGATAGAGACCAAAAGTTTTATTAGTTATTATTATTTTTATTATTATCGCTATTAAAGTACTACCCCTGTTTTATGAGCACTGTATGCTAACACTCGCATCATGCAGATGTGTCTCTGAATGAGATTAAAGCCCTTCAGGTGTACGACCCAGGCCTCTGTGTGTGGATGAAAAAGATCTTTGCTTATGTTCTGCAGACCACCAGGGTCACTGTGCTGTGCCATCACGCAAGGGTGCTTATGAAATGATGAGGGCTTTGAGATATCTTCCATATTGCCCTTAACTTAGCAAACAGTTCAGTCCCACAAAGTGTTTTATTCACTCTGTGCTCTCTATGATTCAGTCTCTTTCAAAGAACTATAGAGACAGAGGTGGAGGTATTTTAGATACCCTGAGAAGCAGCAGGTTTAAGAGAGGAAAAGGGTTAAAATATGCAGCTGGACTCCAGAAGCAGGCGCTTATTAATTACATTCACAAAGCAGAACACCTTAAGGTCAAGGGATGGAAATCATTAGACCCAAATTTCAATAAATCTAAAATGGATCTCCCTCACGCTGACCTATAAGATTGTGTTCTGGCTGCCCAAGTGAAAATACGTGGGTGGTATTTCTTACTTTTCACAAACTCATATTGAATGGAGGATTCAAGCCATCTTAAAATTAAGAAGTCCAAAGATCTGAAGTGCTCCACAACACATGATGCTTTACCACATGAGGGTTTAGATGAGTTAGTATCAACCTGCCCTAGAGCACTCAGATAAAATCTCAATGTCCTGGCCCACTCCCCCACCAATTCCCACATGTAACCAACCCCCAAATTCTGTCTATTTTCCTTTGGATATATCTTCAGACTCTGGGCTTTCTACTCTGCCCCAGCTAACAGAGGAACTCCAGTCCTCTATCTTTATAATAATACTCTCTTGTCTTAAAAGACCTCTGTCTTTTCCTATTTCCATGTTCTCTACAAAATCCAATTCTCTTTTCTATACCACAACGGGCCCCTCAAATCAATGAAACCCACCTTTCATTTACATGTGCTGGCCCATAATGGTACTCACATACAACACTGCCCAAAAGAACTTTCTAAGATGATAGAATATTCTTTCTATTTCTATACTACTTGATAGAGCAGCCACTGGTCATATGTGGCTACTGAAGCACCTGAGGTGACCAGTGTGATTGAAGAAGTCAATTTTAAATTTTATTTGGTTTTAGCTCATTTAATTTTAAATAGCCACTGTGGTAGGTATGTACTTAATTCAGTTCTGTTCCCTCCCCCTTCTCACCACCAGCCCCTGCTGCCTTTTCCCTCATCCTCCTTCCATGCTGCCCCCTGGAGCCACTTTCTTAGTCAAGGTTGTCCTTTATTCCTGGCTTGCCTAGAAGACATGTCCCACCTGATCACCTGGACTCTCTGTGTACAACTACGATCCTGCTCCTTTCTCCATGTTGACCTTGGACAATGCAAATCAAAAGAACCATTACCATTTTCCTGCAGACTGGTCTAACATTCTGGGCCATGGAGGCTGAGATCTCTGTGTTTTGATATTCACCCTTAACTCTGCCTGGTGCTTCTCATGACTTCACTTAATAGTTGTTCTCCCAACCCCCTATACTGACCACTACAGGGACCCTCTTCTGCAGCCCAGGCTAGACTGACCCAGTCCATGTTCTAGCTGCTTGACCAGCCTGGCCAAGACCTTAAGAAAATATCCCCAGTCCCAACAGCTTAGGGAAGATTTTGGAGCATTTAGGTAGCCCCAGAGCTATATTTATTTATTTAAAGTTTATTTATTTGTTTTGTGAAAGACAGCAGGGGAGGGGCAGAGAGGGAGAGAGAGAGAATCTAAGCAGGCTCTGCACTGTGTGTGCAGTGCCTGATGTAGGGCTCGAACTCACAAACCATTGAGAGATCATGACCCAAGCTGAAATAAAGAGTTGGACACTAAACCGACTGAGCCACCCAAGTGCCCCATCCCTAGAGCTGTCATTTAAAGAAAAACAAAACAAAATAGAAAGGGAAAATACAGTTCAACAGCAATATACAGAAGAGACGAACCCATAAAAACAAAAGAAAGGAAAGGATCTAAGCATTTCCCTTTTTCCTTTACCACAAGAATATGCAATGCTATCCACAGATTTAAAAACTATCCTAGCAGAAATGCACACATCTAGAACTTGCCACCAATGAAAGGTTGTCCTGAGGACAAGATAGACTGAAGATTATGAGTTCAGCTAAAGTTCTGGCAAACACGAACCAAGAAAAGGCCTCTAACCCTTCACCCCTGCTCTTGAGCTGAGACAGACCAGTGCTTAGCAGCATGGGGAAATCTGGCTGCCACATAAAAGGACCAATCTGATTTCTATATATGTCATTTCTGAATTCTATTAAAATATATAATCAGATTACATGGGGGTAAGAGGACCCACATTGCAGGTGTTTCCAGGAGTGTCTGGAGCAGGTTCGTACCCCAGGATTCAGTCAACAGCAGCTAAACTTCTAGAAACTGAATTCTTGGGGATGACTTGGGCAAACATCACAGAAGTCCATTTCCACCTGAATGGGAACTAACTCTTCAAAGGTGGCTTTTTGTTTATCTTCCTGTGCTAAGTGGTTGGGCAAGGTACCAGTAACCAGAGTTGTTTCTCAGTAATTATTTACCATATGAATAAATGAAAGTACTCATAAGTGCATAACAAAGGGCTGAAGTTCTGAAGCTGACACTTGCAAAGGTGGCTTCACTGCTGTCAGCAGGAACTCAAAAGATCCAGAACAAAGAACTGGTGGGGTACAAAGGGTATTTGATAACAAGAGGAAAGACATAATCCCAGACCTTAAGCAGCTCACATGATACTATGAAAATGTCATTACCTTCCTTCCACGTGTGTTTATTTTTATGTGAACCTGACTGCATATGCATAAGTACACACACTCATGGGCAGACCATCAGTTCAGTTTTTCCTGCTGCTGCTAGCTTGTCTGTGTGCGTCTGTGCGTCTGTGTGTGTCTGTGAGTGTTTAATGATTGTAATACCATTCTGAAAACTTAATATGTCTGATTTTCATTCTAGCAGTGTTCTGTTCAGGGTTGAATAGCAACTTCAACAAAATCCAGACAGTCAGTTCCTGCTAGGGGAATTAGGGTTTATGTTCACTACAATAAATGATCCCAAGATAAATATATTTCTTTTTTTTTTAATCCTGGATGGTGATGTATCCTCTTTCCAATACAGAAATGGGGGAGTCTGGCTCTATTTAGTTTGTCTGATTGCTTCTAAGAGGGGGGATAGGTTGGCTCTGAAAAACTATGGTCCACTATTCATTAAAGTGTCAATAATGCTCAGCCCAGGCATATCGACAGCGGATTAGCTTGGGCTGAGTCTGTGTACAAGACCAGTGCCTTTTTTAACCTAGCTTGTTTCCAAATCAATACACCCATCAGCATTCGAAAATTAGCCCAAGATGAGATTCCAATACTTGAGGTGGTGTGTCATGCTAAGAGGCCACCTAGCCAAGTCACAGATGTAAACACCTAGCTGGGGATTAGACATTTTCCATTAGTGTGGACATGAGTGAAGATTGATGTAGACCCCTTCACCTCACCTCTCCTATGTCTCCACCCGTACACACACTCCACTTTCTGTCTTTGAGCCTGTATAAGACCTCTGGACTGTAAGTTCAGCCATTTGCTTCAAAAAGTAGTTATTACATGTGCACTTTGGATAAGGTACTCTCCCAGGTATTTAGGGCAGAAGTGTGTGGGTGGGTGTGTTGGGGGGTGGAGGGAGAGCTTAAGGAAAACAAATGACAAAAACATGGTCCTTATTTTCAGAGAGGTTTCAGCATTTTTCACTATTCCTTCCATTTTCCAGGTCCATAAAGGTCCTACTCCATAAAACGAATGTCTGTACTAGTGGGCATTTCCTGATTTCTCTTGCCATTGCTGGGTATCCTGCTCTTGACAATACATGTGTGCAGGTGGGGGTGCAAGGGGAACATGGTTTCAGGGAGGGGTTTCAGAAGCACCCTTTGGCAGAGATTACAGATGGTGACCCTGAAGCAGTTGCCGGGCCTCCTCATCGAATATGATTTTCAAACTTTTTTTTTTTTTTTTTTTTGCCAACTATCCACCATAATAATGTATTTTATATTAAAAACTTACACACTCTGAAACAAAAATCTTATATAATGATACTTTTTCTGCTGTTTGTAAGACACTGATACCTTCTATGAAATTCCATTTCCTTTAAAAAAAAATGCTGCTTGCATCCAGCCGTTTGAAAAAGATTCATTTGGAGAACCAATAATAGAAAAGGCCATCACAATTTCTTTTTAGAAGAGAGCAAAATAAGTAAGAACAACGTGGTGTGGCCAAGCTCTGCCCCGGCAGGAAGGACGCTGCTGTCCTGGCAGCCCCTGCCCAGGGCCAGTGTCACGGTGCCCTTGGGTGGTTGTGTCTCATGCCCACTCGCATCACTTCACCCTTCAACTGCGCATGGCCGCAGCCCAGGGTGGGCAGCCTCCTGCCTTCTCACAGCTAGGGTTCCCATCACACCTCCAGCTCCTTTGTGTTCTTCCTTCTCCAGTCACTTTCCTGCCCTTGTTTACTGACCAAGTCCATCCCCTTTCCTTGGGCTCCCTGACAAGAGAGTGGCAGGAGGCGCCTCCCCAAGAGGAGCTTCTTGCCCCAAATGGCATTCAGCTGTATGGAGGGAACTGAAAATCGAACTGGGGAAGAAACTCCAGCAGAAGGGCCAGGCTACACTGCTCAGGGCTTAAGCTTCTGAGATCATAGAATGAGGAATTTGGCCCACTGTAAAAGAATTTTAAAAAGCTAAAATGCAATATCAGTATTTAAAGATATATTAATGATGGGGCACCTGGGTAGCTCAGTTGGTTAGTGTCTGGCTTCAGCTCAGGTCATGATCTCATGGTTCATGGGTTCAAGCCCCAGGTCAGGCTCTATGCTGACAGCTCGGAGCCTGAAGCCTGCTTTGGATTCTGTGTCTCCCTCTCTCTCCAGTATCTCCCACTTGTTCTCTCTCTCTCTCTTCAAAAATATATAAAAAATATTTTTTAATAAAAATATATTAATAGCTAACACTTCAACAGTACTGTAGACCTGCTTCTAAGTGTTATGTAAAGTGTAGTCCTCAGCAAGCTGCTCACAACATTGATTCCATTTTACAGAAGGAAAGCCTGAAGCCCAGTTAGTAACTTGATCTGAGTCTCACAGCCATGAAGAGGCCAAGTCTGGTTCTGAGCTCTTACTCCCTAATTAAGAGCTTCCCACCATGGTAAAGTGTCATGTGAATGCCCCAGGGTCAGCTTCATGGGGAATAGGTAGGAATCATTCCCAGGGCCTGAAAAACTCAGCCAGAGCAGAACCAAGAGAGATGCAAAACCAGAACATTGACATAGGCCTAAAAATCTGGGGGCAGGAACTTGGGGTGCCACCAAACACAGTGAATCAGATGCAGGTTATTAAAAGGGAGATGTGGCATCAGAAACCCAGGGCTGGGAGATGAGAGACACAGGCAAGCTGGAGACAATGGAGGTGGCTGTGAAGGACACGTCTCAGGTGGGCATTCAGAACGTGTGTGATGGACTCTGCTTTCTTGAAGGCTGCTCCAGGGTATGGCACGTGTGAAGTGCCAGAAGAGCTAAAACACTGGTCTTAAAATAAAGCAGGCCTAGAACTGGATGGAACCTAAAAAAAAAAAAAAAAACTTAAGGGAAGAAAAAAGCCAAGGAAAGCAATAATTAGAAGATAATTTTCTGAGAAAATATATTATTGGAACAAAAACAAAAACAAAAAATCCTAGTCCTATTCAACACTAAAACTTATTTCAAAGTTCAGCTTCTAACCACAAACTGACAGTTAGTTGTCCTATTGTCCTGGCCAGATGGAACAAACTGAATGTATCTCTGCTGGAGATAACAGAAAAAGTGTTCAATACAGGCTCTCCCAGCCATCCATCCAGACCATCCAGCCAAGCGACGCCTACCTTGCACAATGAGGTGGACCCTTGAGGTCTTTGGGTGGTTGTCCGTCTGCACAGAGCACGTGTATGGGCCCTCATCATACACATCCACGTTCTGGATCTCGATGCTGTACTGGGTTTGGGTGTTGCTCAGGAGGACCACACGTGGGTCCAGGCACCACTTGTCATTCCCAGCGTAGAGGATGGTGCTGCGGTTTAGCCAGGCCACCCGGGTGACCCGGTTGTCAATTGTGCACCTGGAGGGAAGACCAGACGGTTAAGTCCAGGGATCAGAGAGAAATGGGAACCATCACATACGCATATCTTGCTTGATTTGTCATGGTTGGCATTTTCTGGGACGGGGAAACAGAAGTCTTATAAGATTATTGTCTCAGAACACTATCTGAGATTTCTGGGCCTTGAACAGCCCAGTGCTTCTTAAACCAGCTAAGCACAAGCCTACTTCAATAGTCATTACTATTCAATAGTTACAACTGGAGGCATCTTCCACACCCAGAGTGGCCAGGCCCTTTGAGCACCATAGCTCACCCTTTGCTTAAGGATTCCCATGATGTAGGCATCTGGGGAGTACTAGGTCATCCAATATTTATAACAACCCTATGAGCAAGGTTCTGTTGGTAAAAGGAATGGAAGAACAAAGAAACTAAATATTTCTCCCAAGTCACACAGATAATATATGCCAGATCAGAGACCTAAACATTATCTCAGAATAGTGAATTCTAACAGAAGGCTTCTGAAGTCAAAACTAAATATGGACCACCACCATTGCTATTCATCTTCATTATACCCAGGGGCAGAAATGTTCAATTACTGTGAGACTAAAGACATTTTCTAAAATCTCAAAACTGTTTGCACATGTAAAAATAGATTTTGTCTTTTTTATTTTTGCATCTGGAGTCCCCAAATTGTGGAAGCTCCCTTCCCTTTCCTTACACTTTCAAATTTTCCAGCTTCTCTCGCCAAGTCCTAATCACATCTCTCTGTCTGTATTCATTTCCTTCTCTCAATACACCAAGTATGTTCTATGGCCTTGGGCGAAATTCACAAATAGTGTCCTGATCCTAACTATAATGCTGGAAATAGCAATGTAGCTCAGTATGTATAATGATGCCTCAAATTTATATATTCCTTTGCAGTGTACAAAATGCTTTTACATCCACACTGTCTCTTTTGATTCTTGCAGCAAATCTGTGAAGTAGATGATCTTACCCATTGTCTACTTTAAAGATCAGGACTCCACTATTTGGAAGGGTCTGGTGACTTGCCCAGGTTAGAGAGCTAGGAAGTGACAAACCTCTCAGCCAGGTCGTCTAATTCCTGGTCCCGTGGCCTCCTCAGAATGTTCAAGGGAAGGGAGAGTTCAGTGGGGAGGGATGATTGCTTCCGCTGAATTCTCAAAAAAAACTAAGAATTGCCACTGAGCACACCACCTTCCCCGGGTGGTCCTCTCAAGATGAGATATCCTGTTCCGTGCATCCTTTCTGCTTGTACTTGTGTAAATGTCACAGGATCATTGCAGGGCCACTCAGGCACAGGTGGGGAGCCTTGCTGAAAGTGCCTGTGGGGAAAGCTGCTCAACTAGAAACACCTTTGCTCTGGTGTCCAGCAAGTTCTATGTTGTTCATTGTGTTTTCTAGACAATGCAGGTTGTAAATGATGGAAGATCTTACCTACCAGGGAAGATCAAGGGAATATTTCTGGAATTGGACATGGGTCAATTGCATCAGAATTGCATGAGGGATTTGTTCCAGGTTTTTATTCTCACCTCCTATCCTACTGATTCAGGCTTTGGGTATCCAGAAATAAGAATTCTAACAACATTCCAGTTGGGTAATATCCCTACCAAAGTTTGAAAAACACTGGTATGGAGCCATGTGTCCAGGACTAGCTACATAATTTGGGGGGCTTCGTACAAAATGAAAGCGCAGAGCTCTTTGTTCAAGAATTATTAAGAATTTCAAGAAACTGAGAACAGAGAATTTAACCATATGCAGGGTCCTTCTGAATGCAGGGGTATGTGTGAATAAATACATACCCTAAGTTGATCTCAGACTTTATTGTGCTTATGACGCTTCTTGGGATCTTATTAAAATGTACATTCTGATTTGGTAGGCCTGGAGGGGGGCGGTTCCTGAACTTTTAGTTCTGAACTTTTAGTAGTCTCCCAAATAATGCCAATGCTGATGGCTCTAGAGCATTCCTTAAGTTGAATAAATCTAGTGGTGAAACATATGAACACTAGGGTTGGGGAAGCACTCAGCTAAGCACCTCACTATGTGAAAGTGTGGTCAGAAACCCAGCAGATCATCATCCCTTGGGAGGTTGGTAGAAATGCAGAGACGTTGCCCCTCCCTCAGATGCAACGAATGAGAATGTGCATTTTAGTAAGATAACACATGTGAAGTTTGGGCTGGTCTAGAATGCACTTCAAGACTTCCTTTGGCTTTGATGACAATACCTAGAATACTCTGAGAGCAAATGAGAGGTGGAGAAGTATGGCCAACAAGGAAGCGCCTGATGCTATCCCCTCCCTTAGGTTCCCTGCAGACATTCCTGATGTTCTTCCTCTCAGGTTGCCTCCCTTGAAATGTGGATTTGGAACCACAGTGTTTTGAAATCCCTGAAGAACAACACACTCCACAGGATACTTTACTAGTAATACACCTGGGATGTTATTTGTCTTAATTACCTTAAGAGTGGTCCTTGCTCTACATTTTGCTTGGATCCAAAGCAGATAAATAGACTTTCATATTCATGGCTAATATTTACTGAACACATATTATTGTATACTAGGTGCTATGGAAGCCTATTATATACTTTATCATCTCAAAAACCTGGTAGATTCACTTATTAATTCCAGTTTACAGATGGAGTTAAATTGAGTTAAAAAAATATCCAGATTGAAAAAAAAAATACCTGAATTTAGTAGAATAACAGTGGTATTAAGCTTCGGAGCCAGAATTCAGACCTAGTTTTATTTTATTTGGTTTCAAATTTGTTCTTGAATGTCCTCATAAGCCCTCATAAGCACATATATATATATGTGCCCTATATAACATTTAAATTCAATGTGCAATAGAATCAGCAGCAAACCCTGATAAAATACAGATTGCTGGGCCCCTCCCTGATCTGGAGACCACGTTTTTGGAAGCCATTAATTTAGACATCTGGTTTCTGGTGAAATGAGAGCTGCAGAGCAAGTAGGCACTAGGAAATGACCCTTGTTTGAAACAGTTTTCCATTACTTTAAAGGAGAGAACTTCCTTGCAACCAATCTGCTCTGGAAAGCCAAAAGCAGAGTCCTAGTTAGTTTCTCCTCTAGCAACTAAAATTTGACCAGACACCAGGTGAATGGTCAGCCGTGGTGCAGGAAATTCTGATCAGCAACCTCTGCACAGCTTGAATAATTGTTTTTGATGCCCGCAATGGGGCATCTCACAGCCTCTCTGAGATGAATCCGAGAGGACAGTCGTGGGCTTCCTGTGAGTGTCTAATTATTGGAAATTGACTGAAACGAAGCAGTCTCACTACACCGCACTGTGTGTACAGGGCCAAAGATGTTCATTTGCAGATACACTAATGCTCTGAACACAGCCAATTTCCAGCACGGTTATGCGGCCCCTGTGATATACTACACTGAAAAGCTGGCATAGCTTCAGCTGTGGTTTTGGGCACATCCAAGGTCATGTTTAGATGTCCAAACTGTCACTGCTGGATATCAGTCTTGCTGAGTCTCCACGGCATTAATGCTGGCTTCTGCAGAGATGGATCACAAAGGTAACTTGGCAGCCAACTACAGTCACCTCCTCATACCTGTCCCCATCTATCCGTCTCATTTATCGAATCTCCACAACAATGCAGAGGAGACAATTCTCCCAGGTTAAAAAAAAAAAAAAAAAAAAGAAAAGCAAGCATAATTGCTCCCTCAGTCAGAATGCTCTGGTTGGGGGGGTTTGGTAGAAGACTGGGGTGGAAAATTCCATCAACCGGTTCCCTTTTTGCAGAGATAGTCCTTTACAAAGATCTACAAAAGACGTTTCAAACACATCACAATATTTCATGTCCTTCAGGAAGGTAATTAACCGTATGATTAAAGGTAGGGAAGGCTTCAAATTCAACTCTCCCTAATCCAGGCAAGTACAGATGACAACGACCACTTGTTATCAGGAAATGGTCACAGGTCAGGATAAGACAGGCCAGGAAGGGAGATGCAGAGACAGAAAGAGTTGAAAGTACCCTGCCTAAACCTTGATAGACTCTCTCCTTTCTCCCTGCATTCTTGAGATATGCTAAGCTCCCAACCTGAGCATCCTTTCCACCATCCTGGCAGACATACGAAGAGAAACAACGTCTATAGACCTAAGCCTTCTGAATGGATCCCTGAAACTCCCAATTCCCCACCTTCAAACATCTATCTCTCAATTCTGAAATCTCCAGTCTTCTAGCTTTAATGCTGCCATCACTTATTTCCATCCTCCAGCCCTCTGGCCAGTGGCCATCAGCATTCAGTGTTTGTGTAAATGGCCTTCCTTTCCTACGGCCTGTGAACCTCCTGGTTTCCTACAGACAGCCCATGGCCTGACCTATGAGATATCCTGGCAGAATCCAAACAGACAGACAGAGCCTGGGAAAGATGCTTGTTTATTATTTCACTGATGAGCCAGAGTGTCCTTCACAGTCTATGTGTCTATCTGCACCCTACTCCTTTCCTTGGAGAAATTTCTTTATAAAAAGAGCAGGCCTGATCTTTTTGAATACAGATAATCCAGGGTGTGTGGCCTGCATGGATTGGGAATGTATTTTCTTTGATGATGAAAATGTTCACATATAGTTGAGTAGAAGAAGATCAGACATACATGCCTATGCTGTACCTTGCACCCAAGCACAGTGTATGGCAGAGAAAGCTGTCATACCTGTCATTTTCTGTAGTTGCAACAATTGTGCCAAAGCTCCAAAAATACAGCCCTCTATGTCCTTAATCTCTTGCTGATGAATAGTGGCTTTATTACACTTGCTGCATTTATACATAGAGTAACAGCAAACAATGATTAAGCAAGCCCAGGATGAGGGGCTGCAGAGATAGAATCATAAGAGTGTGGATCCAGGGTCTCAAGCTACTTTAGGATCTGAAAGGAAATGAGAAAGAGAAAGAGGCAGACAGTGAGTGTGTGTCTAGAAATTGTAAGAAAAATAGAGCAAAAGTATCTTCTTGGAATCTTCTAAGGACAAAGAGAGCACTGAAATAAAGAGAAGGATTATTGCAGAAAGAGAGAAAAATCCAGGCTTGGCCTTTCTTAAACACACCCGCCTGAAGATCTGAGGACTATAATGGATCCAGACAGTGGGTAATCCAACCATTCCTTCTATCAAATGGCCCTTTAACTGCTTTTGAAAAGCAACACATCTTAAGCAACGCTTGAGACTACAGTGAAATAAGAGCTTCCGCCCTTCACAGCACCTGGTCACAATCTCCTCTTATTGCACAGAAATGCTCCAGCTGCCCCTAAGTTTGGTTCCTCTGAGCTTTTGGCTTGTGCCCCACCCCTAACTACAGCTTCACAGAGAATCATTACAATGTGGACAGCTGAGAAATACCGAAACCCAGCCTCATGGAGTTTGCATGTGTGTCTTCCAGATCTGTTCCTGGGGGAAAACCAACAGGCAAAGCAAGATGCTTTATCACCAACCTGATGAAAATTCAGACATCACTGGTACCTTAGCCTTTTATTGTAGGAGAAGACTTCCTTAGTAGGGTTGCTCATTTTGACTCTACTGGAGTCTAAGTTCAGGTTGATATTTATAAAATTATCTTGGGCTATACAGAGACAAAAACACTGAACTTAACACTCCATTCACACAGGCCTTGAATCCCTCAATTACTACTGTTTTTTGTTTAACACTGAAAAGAAAAACAGATATGGGCTATAACATCATTCTTAGTTATGAAAATGACAACCCTGCCCATTCCTGGGTAGAGACAGAAGTCCTAGGAGAAGGACCAGGGATGAATTCTAGCTTGCACATGCTACCCTGGGATCCCACACTGCTGGAGGGTAGCTATGGTCTGAGGGTGGGTGGGAAGAGCCATGAGAACAGGCTGTGAAGTCAGACTGCAGAAATCATAGTCCCGGATCTGTGCTTGCCAAGTCTCAGTAAGTTTCATTTCACTCATCTGCAATGGAAATAACATTTCCTCCTGCATGGGGTTAATGAAAAGATTAAATGGACCCATGCATCTAAATGCATTCCTTTGCACTTAGAAACTCAACAAACAATGTGATTATACAATGTTATACACACTGCTTTCTCATCTTCCATGTAATGTTGCAACACTGATTAAAAGGTAAGTTCTTGAAAGCAAGGGCCATGCCTTATTTTTCTCATGTACCCTAGTAAGCATTCAATAAATATCTGTTGACTGATTAATTTTTGTTTAAGATCACTCATCTATCACAATCTCTTCAGAAGTAAAAGATCATGGAGACTGTGTCCAGGAAAGGCCCAGGTTGTGAGGATAACTACTCTGCCCATCATTTATAATGAATTTATAATGCAAAATGCAGACACCACCCTCGATGCAGTGGAGGCCCTTCCATTTCACTAATGTCTTGAAGATGAATCCAGAAGGCTTGGCTTTGTAGACCTCCAAGAAGTGTTCCACATAAGCACCCCTATCCACCTAAGTCAAAGAAAGTAGCATCACCTCAAAACAAACTGCTGAGTGAGGTGGGCCATGACTTGTCTGAAATGAATGGCACAAGATTTTGATTTGTTCTAGTGATAAAAACCCAGTGCAAACTCAAATATTGAAGAAGGCTTGGAACTGCTTATCTGGTCACATCACATTTGTAAGCCATTTCTCCCACAACCCACTTCCTTACTCTATAACTGTCACATGCATGCAACACTGTGGGCTATGAGTCATCTTGATCATGTCATACAACCACAGAAGAAATCAATGGAGTCTTTTTTCCCTAGGTGACCAAAGTCAGGCATCCAGAAGGTTATTATTATTATTATTATTATTTTTACCATTCCTTTCCCTAACATATACAAAATTGTCTAAACCTAGAGGAGGGTCTCTTGCACTCCTTGGTGGAAACAAACATTTCCTAAGGGAGAGAACCCAGAAGTGCTGAGGGAAAAGTTCAGTGGAGATTCACTCTGGACTTTATCTGCCATTTGACCTTGGGGTCCAGTGAATGATCTCCTGCAAAGCCTCACCTAATTTCCCACTGCTTTAGGCAAGATGTGTGTCTGGTATTTGGATTACTTCTCTCTGTTACCTGAGTGTTCTATTCACTTGTAGGATTCAGTAACCCACTGTTTTTAGAATGCCCTTCTTCACTGTGTGGTAAACAAATTCCTATCCCCTATCAAGGCCAATTTTAAAGATTTTTGTATCCCCACTGCCTATCATTTGCAAAAATGTTTAATCCCCTATGACTGATCTCCAGACATCCCTTGGTTACTTTCAGGGCAATTTGGATCTTGTGAGAGTTGGGGTGCCCATTAAGGTTAGAAGGAGGTGCTCAATAGAAGAGGGCAAGCATAGCCTTTCAGGCAGCAGGAAGAGAATGAGCAAAGTACAATGGAGCTGTAAAAAAACTCCTGGCATGTAGGGGTGCCTAGGTGGTTCAGTTGGTTAAGCATCCTACTCCTGATTTCAGCTCAGGTCATGACCTCATGGTTTGTGGGGTCAGGCTCCATGCTGTCAGCAGGGAGACTGCTTGGGAATTTCTCTCTTTCCCTCTCTCTCTCTGACCCTCTCACACTTATTCTCTCTTTCTAAAAATAAATAAATAAACATTTTTTTAAAAACCTTCGTATATTTGTAGAAGTTTGGAAATTGAGACAGGATGGGTTAAGGGGGATGAGTCCACTGAGTGAGTGCACTGCTATTTCTGTGTCACCTAGATCAACCACAGACTGATATTTCCTCTGGCTTCCTATTGGGTTTTGGCTGATGGGAAGCATTGGCAGGAGATGGGGTGTGGGGGGTAGGAGAGGGGCTGTCACAGGCTGTCAATTCCCTCGGTCAAAGATGATTGATCCTAGCCAGTGGACCTCTCCACACAGCCCCCTGTCTCTGGTGGGAGCTATGACCTCCTCCTTAATTCCCTCAGCCTTGTAGGTGTTAATGATCCCCTTTTGTACTCGCCCTATGGTCTTGACTATCCCTGTAGTTTTCCTACACTTTGGTTCCACCTCTGTAAATATCCACTTTATTAAACTCTCCTCAAATTACTCTATTTGAGTATGCCATCTTTTTTTTTTTTCCCTGCAGGAACCCTGACTTTTGCAGGTTGATTGTGCAGTACACTATGTGAAAGATTTTGGGTGTTTTGTTTTGTTTTGTTTTGTATCCTCAAGTCAAGAGGAACCAGAGGATCAAACTGAAGAACTTTGCAGTGGCTAACTCAAAAAATTATCAATGGCTAGAAAAGGCACCAAACTTGAGCTTGTCTCTGTCTTCCAATGGGTGGTCCTTCCTGGCATGGAAAGGGCTGGGAAGAAGAAATCCAATTCCAGCAAATGAATCTGTCTGCAATCTGTTTTTCTCCTTTTCTTTGTCTCCCATCCTGGTCCTCATCAGCCGCTCCATGGAAAGCCACATTCAAGATGGGGTTTCATTCTGGAGAAGCTGGGCCCAGACTGGCAGGTGGAAGTAGAAAGCACACTTCTAATTATTATCCAGTCTAGATATCTTTTTACAATGACACTGGGAAAGCCAGGACTCACTCAGGTGAACTGAGATGGATGGCACATATTAGACCTTTGGTGTCATGCATGAAAAAGGGTCTGGAAGTACCCACCTCCTCACTGGCTCAGGTCCTCGAGTGGCTAAGAAAGATGTACCAGCCTCGCTGGCCTTGTGCCTAGGAGTCAGCCTCAGGTGAAGTCAGTGCGGCTTCATCTCTGGGACTAGTTCCAACTCTAATTCCTTCTTGAGACAACTCTAAATCCTTCCCCAGGCCTGGATCCTGTCTCTAGTGCCTCTCCCATAACTGGTGAAAATTGCCTATAGTTAGAACTTAAATATGCCCAGGATAGGAAGAACTTGTGGCCTAGGAGGCCAAAACCACATCTTAGACCAATCACAGCTGACATTTTCCTTCCCACCAATGAGCATGCCTGACACCCAGGCAGTTCTGACTAGTCAGCAGACCAGGCTATGTTTCTACCTGGTTCTCACCATGGAGACTGTGTACACATATGACCCTGTGTCAGGGAAGAAGGAGTCAGAATGAAAGCAATCCAGAACGAGGCCATAGCTTTTCCTCCTCTACAGTGGAAGAGATAGTCTGCTACCTCAAACTCCCATGGTGCACCAGAAGGAAGAACAGACCAATGAGATGTAGCATGACAAAAAGAGCTCCTAGGTTGGAGGAGCCTTCTCTATTTTCTTACTATGTGACCTTGGCCACACATTATTTCCCCTCTTGGTGATGCCACTGTGTCTCAAATTACTGCTCAGGGCCCCCATGGGAATCAGGGCCAGTGATAAGCAGGCTGGCTTCCTCCCAGGTTATGAAGCTCCATTTCCACCACTTGGGAGCTGAGACCAAGCTGGAACAGAAGAATGAAACCAATGCGGAGATACATGCCAGAGCAGCTGCAAGGCTCCTTCTCTACTTGTGCATCCTCTGCTGGCCTGTGAAGAGAAAGTATCCCCAGGGTCCAGAAAACCAGTGTTCACTACAAGGAAATGTAAAAATAATTAAGTGGAGAGGAGCTAATTGGACCTCTCCAGACAGTTAATCTATGAGATGTGATACTTTGGGGGGGGGGGGGCAGGACATATCCCCCAGAAAGACAAAAGCTCCCGGGGGAAGCTCCCAGGGGAAGGATCAGCCTTGGCTGGGCCTGCTGCCACTCGGAATCCTCAATCTACCAGTGGAAGACCTCACTGCATATTTCCTGTCAGATTTCTTTATCCTTCTGTGACAGTTGGTTGTTAGAGGCACTCCCTCTGAGTAGAGTGCTAATCTCTTACACTGATTTGTTGTTAAAGGTGTCCCCAGACCAGCGTCAGCCCCACCCCTTCCCTCTTGCCTTCTTCCTCAGAAAACAGAATCTGGCTACAGGGAGGAGCTCAGAGGGGGCTGCCAGGGTGCAGAGAAAAGGCGCCAAGGGGCACCCTTAGCCAATCCAGTCATTCTCATGTACCAAGGACTGTGGGAAGCCTTAAAAGTACCTTTCCTAGGCCAGAAGGAAAGGCCTAGAAAAAAAGTCTCCGAAGTGTGTTCACCTAAGGGAAGTACACACCTATCGTTCTGCCTTAATTCCTGGAGGTAAGGGGTCTCCCAATTCCTGTTAGACCAGGTCTCCAGAGCAGAGTTGTGCAAGTGTGCCATGAGGATCTGAAGCATGCAGCCAGAGAATCGTGGGTCAGGGAGGCAACGAGCAGTGTCTGGGTCTCTGGGTCTTGCATTCTCTATAATGTCCCTACTTGGGCAGGACATGGCAGTTAGCCAGTGTTCGGCCCACCTCCCTTGAGTCGCTTTTATCATATCATCTCTGTGCCTCTCCCAAGTTTCTATGTGCTTCTGCTTTGAGCAGCCCACATCTGGGTCTTTCTTTGCAGGTCTGCCTTTAGGCTGTGGAGCCCCTGTGTGCTCACTCACAGAGCTGGAAGAGTCTGGGAGCTTGCACCCCCTCAGGGCAGCCAGCAGGGGCTGACTGTGGAGGAGTGGGATAGCCGTCTCTCTCTACTTGCCAGAGTCTCACTGCAGATCCGACTGAAGCCACCTTTGTGGATATTTGACTGAAATTGCAGCTCTACTTGGCTTCTTGCCTTTACCTGCCCTGACTCCCCCACTCTTTCTGTGTTTCTCCAGGGAGTACTTCCTTAATAAGTCACTTCAATACAAACTCCCATCTCCAGGGCCTGCTTCTGGGGCTCCAGAAGTGAGACAGCCCTATTTGTAATTCTCACAAAGGTTTTGTGACCAGAAGGAGAAACTCTTAAGGAAAGGGCAATGCTTCAGAGGCTGCAAAAAGCTGCTAAAGGGGTGCAGACTGCTCTGTAATCAGGCACTGGGTGGGAGGCATTAGGGGCATCCTGGGCTCCAGGGAGAGATGGGGCAGGGCCAAGTAGAGCCTGAAGCCAAGAAGAGCCAACTGGGAGTGGGGACCATCTAGGACACTACCACCAAGGGGAATACAAGCTAGGTAGGTATAAGTACTAGAGACACCTGGTGAGGATTTCAGGTGTTTGGTGGTAGGGGAAGAGCATGTGCACTAGCAATCTCATGGAGGGAGTAAGCCCTGGGCTCATGTGGAATGGGAAATACATCTACATCAAAGGAGAAGAGGTGAGAAAGTATTCCCCCATAAGAAGAAAATGGAGTCATAAGATAGGAATGTGGATATAGAGTAAGATGCTTAGGGTCTGGTCTGACAAAATTGGGGGCTCTGTGGGGATGCAAGAAGGCTGCAGTCAGCTTGTAGATGGCTTAGAATGTTCTCATGTGTAGCACTGAACTTCTCTTTATGGGGTTGGGGGAGCTGAATGACATAACGAAAATCACATTTGTGAGCAATGCAGGAGAAAGAAGACAGTGGAGGTGGGGAGCCAGCCACTGCCAGAAGCCATGTAAATCCTGAGGTGTCCCCTTCTGAAGAAGGTTTTTCCTTCTCTAATATGTTGGGTCTTATTCATGCACCACATATCTGAACACACGTTCTCTTATGGACAGGATCATGTTAAACAGGGCTGACAGGAGGGACTGTGTTAAAGTATATCTGTTAAGAATAGGATTCTTACCCATTCCTCAAGCCCATATAAAAACCTTTGCACTCATAAGGATCCTATCATCAGGCTTACCCTTCTCTTTCTCATTCTTTGCCTCTCACTTATAGTTGTTACTCCAAAGATATGGATAAACTGAGGTAAGAATAGGTTTATTGAATTATTCATTCATTTGACAAGTGTTCACTGAGCACCTACTCTGTGCCATGCATTGTGTTAGCACTTAATGCGATACAGAGACAAACAAGACAGACAGGGACAGACATTCTGCTCATGCAGCAGAGAGGCAAAGAAAAGCACATTATGCAGTATGAGTCTCTTATGAGAGGATGCTATAGGATGATATATAGAAAATAGATGGGCGTTATGGAATCTATACTGGTCTAAGGGGTCAGGGGAAGTCTTGCAAAAATGGTGCCTTTGCTGAGAACTTTAGAAACTAATATTTGGTACACAGAGGGACCTGCGAGATGGTTTACCAACCTATAGGTAAGCATCTAATGAAGTTAAGTCTATACAGTTACTTCATTCATAAGCCTAGGTCTATGCAGCTATTCAGTTAAAGAATGATTGGTGGGGTGCCTGGGTGGCTCAGTCAGTTAAGCCTCTGACTTCAGCTCAGGTCATGATCTCATGGTTCGTGAATTTCAGCCCTGCATCAAGGCTCTGTGCTGACAGCTCAGAGCCTGGAGCCTGCTTTGAATTCTGTGTCTCCCTGTCTCTCTGCCCCTCCCCCACTCCTCCTCCCTCTCTCTCTCTCTCTCTCTCAAGAATATATAAACAGAAAGAAAGAAAGAAAGAAAGAAAGAAAGAAAGAAAGAAAGAAAGAAAGAAAGATTGGGGATGAGAATCTGCATCTCCTGATGCCTTAAACCAAGATTTAAAAAAAAAGTAGTGATTTGGGGGGTTAGTGGATTCCAAGAGAGATTCTGTAATGAATATTCTAAAAGCTTGACAATACACTGGGTGTTACTCAGATTTTAACAAGATCTCTGCCATCTGGAAGCTGCCATGAATTAGTATATTTTATCTGGTATAACCTCAGCTTGCATGTTCATATTTAAGAGAAGCAGCAATCATGCCCAGAGCTTTTGGCCTGATTTCCATGGAGCAGAACTAGCTGGGTCCTTGTTTTATGATCTAATCTGCTGTGACAAGCCTGAGTCCTTAGATTTTGTATGACTCAGTTTTCCTATGTCCACAGGGAAAAATTTGCCCACTCAATTCTTCTGGTTATCATGAGGGTCAAAACAGGTATTTAAGGAAGAGTATAAACTTAAAGAACAAGGAGGAGTTAATGTTTACAAATCTTCTGTGTGAAAATACAGTCACCCCCTCTCTTCATATTTCCCAAGTAACCAAATGCATGTCTGCATCACCATGCTCAGCATTAAACATTTACTTATAGTGCTTCCACGTCTGTGGAGATGCAGTGCACGCTCTTCAGGACAAAACATATTCCTTACTCTCTATATTTTAGAAGCCTATGATACAAAGAAGAGAACACCTACTTAAGTGAAAGAAAGTAGGGGACCTGCACAGGCAGCTGAATGACAAACAGGGGGCACACACAGAAGACTAGGTCCAATTTTAACCTTGAAAGCAGAATGCCCACCCCGGGAACCAAAGCAGGAAAGGAGAGAAGGAGGAAGAGGAGAGGAGTATTCTCCTTCACTGGCCCACATCCCACATGCACATGCTAGCAGAAAGTCAGGCACAGCCCTGATGATGAAGGCAAAGACAGAGGGGAAGTGATGGGGTTCAGGTGAAAAACGTCCCCAGGGACTCAGTCCTCTCAGTGCCAGGGCTGCCTCGGCCGCTGCTTCTGCAGTAATTTCCTTCAACTGGCACTGGGCACATAATTATCCAAGTCCTTTACAGAAACTCTCCGTGCCTTTGGTGGTGTTCTCTATCAACTGATCTCTGTAGGAAGGGATTCTGGTAGCTCTGTAGGAGAGTTAGTTCTTTCTCTGCATAAAGTACTCCCTGACCTTGACCCTTCAACAGCAAAATCAAATCATTGTCTAACCTCACTCAAATTGACCACCCTTGGAAGACCAGGAAGTGAGGGTGCTGCTTGGGGGTGGGATCTAATCTGGAGTCACCCAGATGGTAGGTAGCACCACCCACTCCTAATTGGCCTCTTGCCTCCTGCTGTAACCCTTCTAGCTAATCCTCTTTCTGCCTCTTTCTAGCAAAATTTTGGATTCATTTGTTTAAAACCCTTCAATGGTTCCCACAGCCTTCGGTATGAAGCTGCAATATTACAGAATGACATGCCAGGATGCCCCTGGCTTCATTTAGACCCACCACATTGAACTGGAGCCACATCACAGCAGGTGATTGCGGTTTTCTTGCAGATTCCTCAGCGTGGCATCCAGTTTCACATACTGTCCCCTCCACCTAGAACATCCCTTCATACCTCATCACCCACACACCTTCCTTTACAACACTCCCTCCACCATACCACATCTGCACTAACACCCACACTCCCCAGCACCTTGCCTACCTCTGCCACATCATTTTCCAAGCCATATGGCAGTTGTAAAGCAGGGCCAATGTATTTTATTTATCTTTATTATATTGGCACCCCCCCAGGCCTGTTGTGCTACCATGGTACCTAGTCCATTATCACTGTAAGTTAGTAAATATCTGCTCCTTGAAGTGAAGTCACACTGCAGCAGGCATCTATCTTAAACCGGGTGTCTTTGAGACAATAGCTAGCCTCAGGCACAACCCAAATACTGGAATCTCTCCAACAGTTCTCCATGGTTACTCATGCCAGGCTGCCAGGAGCCTGACATGCCTGTACAGGTAGCACTGGTGAGCCCCCCTAACTAGAAGTCACCAAGCCACGGTGCAGGCTCCATAAAAGCTTGCAAAATAAGGAGAAAGGATGCAGCAGATATTTCATAAGAGCATTTTATTAATTAACCAGACAAATAAGAGCTCAAGCTTTCCTTGTGCATGACAGCATGCAAAATCCTTTCACATATAATCGTATCTCATGGAATCATCAAAACAAAGCTGGACACAGAGACAAACCTCTATCCCCAGACCCAGGACTATAAAATGTGATTGTAGACAAGCCATTTCACCTCTCTGGACCTCAGTTTCCTCATCTGTACAAGACAAAGTGATCTCTCAAGGCCAACCGGCTCTGCAAGACTCCTCAGGTCTGCTGCCTGCTCCCCCATAACATATTCCCTGTTCTCTGATAGGCAGAGTTGCCTGAAACCTGTAAGTGTTCCTCTCTTTGCCAAGGTGAACAGAGAGAGGGAAGGTTAGGAGGTTAGAATAGAAAGTGGAATATAATAGTGAGAGCAACTGAAATGCAAAAAATGCAAACATGATTTCACTTCTTATGCAAATTCTTGAGAGAAAGAGGGTGTAAAGGTGTAAGAAAGCATTTTTCTTTCACCTTGGCAGGACACAGGAGAATCAAATAATATTAATTAGAATTTAAATGCTTGGAGTAAAATTAGCAACATGATTGCTCCTTTCACTGAAATTATCAAGAAAATCACAAAAAAAAAAAAAGTCAGGGAAAAATGTAGTTCCTTTCCCTTCCTTTCACTTGGGAAACAGAGTCCACTCTTTTAAATCTTGTGACTTTATATGGTATCCCCTAACATCTCCCAAACAAAGCTCACCAGTTCTCATAATTGACTCTGTTTCTTTCCTCCTCCCCCACACATCAAATGATCTCTAGATGCAAGTGGCCCCATCTGCCAAGATGATTTCTTATTATTTAGTCACTTCTGGGCTCCTTTCTCTTGAGAATATTTAGTGTTGAAACAAATCTCCTGCTCCCCAAGTCCTAGCAGTCTCTGGAATTAGGTTCTTCTCATTAAGAATAGGATGCAAGTTGGTACCTTTAGCTTCATCAAAACCTATTAAAAAATGTTCAATGATCAGCAGAACACCCAAAGAGAAAATGAATGGCAATATGTTATCCACAGGAGCTAAGATTGTTCGTAATAAATAATCTGAGCGAAACGGCGCCAGAAAATTCAGGAAAAGGGAATAGGGTACAGGAAGGGGTGGGAAAAGACATACCACTGTCTCAACATAACTTACACTGTTTCCCAGGGTTGTGGCCATATGCCTCAGGTACCTCTCATACTCTTTACATTCTTCTTCTTTGTCTTTCTAATATAGTCATAGGAACCATGGTTTGAAATGACTGGTGGAGGCAGGCAACTAGTGTGTGTGTGTGTGTGTGTGTGTGTGTGTGTGTGTGTGTAAGAAAAAAACAGGGCAATCACAACAAAAATCCACTTTTCATTTCTTAACAAACCTTTCTTTCCTTCAATGACTTTGCAGTAGAGCAGACAGAAAGCTGTAGATTGATCCAAACCTTGACCTAACTTCTAAGTAGGCATGGAAAACCCACCCAAGGTCTGTATTTAGGAATTTCATCTTAAATTATATTTCTCCTGCCTGTCTTAAAAGTGAGGATAGGAATGCAGGAAGTGGATGTGATTGGGTCAAGTTTTCCAGAATCTTCATGTAAGGGCTCATTTAGAAATAGAAAGACCTGGACTCGGGCACCTGGGGTCTGTTTGCTACCCCTTTCTTATATCACTGGAGGTGAAGTTAAACATTCTGAATCAATACATGTGTAAGAGGCTGGAAAACTACCCTCTAAGTTAGCACTAAACTATCATTAGAGACCCAACAATAATTATACTTTTTAGATAGCCATGTTGATTCCACAGTATTGCTCATTCAGAATGCAAATAGTTTGGGATACCAAGTCTCTATATGAAGACCTCCAAACCTCTCTTCTATAATACGTGGCCAAATAGAGTCTACTCCATCCCCCATCCCCACATACATGCTACTTCTTTGCAGATTGTGTTTTCCCAGGAGTGCTTTATAAAGAGACCTCCTCCATGGCCAATACCACAAATCCATGCCAAAGGAAACCTGCCAGCATTGTCTAGAGCTGAACCTCCACTATCTGTGCCTGTGTGATCTCCCAGCAAGTCAGGCTGGTTGGGCGAACTCCTCAAATTAAAACCCACGGCTATAACCCACTGAAAAATGCTCTGTGGCCCTGGTTCCTGTATGAAGGAGATATAAATCTATACAACCTGGGGACAGTCCACAACGAGCTGAGAACTGTCCCTGAAGAGGCAGCCTCTGTCATTTACTCTCTGTATTCTTGGAGTAGCTCCCAAATGTTCCTGCTGAAGGAAGTGACAGTTGATATGTAACATTTTGTATGCACATTCAAAAGACATTTATTATGTGTAGGACATTGTTTAGAAATTGCTCTACTATTTGATATGTGATAAATGATTAGTAAACATATTTATCAAAGTGAATAAAACTCTCAGAGTGATTTCACTTAGATTAACATACATTAGTGTCTAGGAAACCTAAAAAGCAAACCACCCTAAAAGGACCTGGTGTGCCATTTTTCATGTGCTTCTCCTCTCCTCCCTCTTCCCCATCCCTCTGCACCCAGACTTCTGCAACTCTGCCCTGCCTTCTTCCAAAGGCAAACCGATGGTCACAATCAGGGGAAGGTGGAGGATACCCAGATGAGCTTGCCCCAAAACAAGAATGTCGTACGTCCACAAAAGCCTGTAAAGAGTGTAAAACTTTCAGAGTGTCCATTCCTTTGTGAGAATCCTGCTTAGTTCAGTCACTTGGAGGAAGAAAAGGGGATCTAGGCCACAGCCAGGCTCTGGAACTTACAGACCATAAACTTAGACATCACTAAGCCTGCCAGCATGACATCCTTTCTCCTATTAATAGCAACTTCTTCTATTCTGCTCGCCCCAGAAAGCTAAATGAATGAGGCTTGGCTGCAAGTGTAGGAGAGAATAAAACCCAGGATGGCAATAAATCGGAGCGCAGAGTGGCAGACACCGTAATCCGCTGGAATGACGCTCTGGCTCAAGGAAAAGAACCTCTTTGGGGAACCAGTGAAGGGAATCAATGCCCATAAAAGCATCCAAGGCAGCAAGCAATGGCAGAAAAGATAGATACTGTTGACCAGGACATGCAGCAGATTGCAGGTTGTAAAACAAAATAGAAAGTCATTAAAATGGCGGGCAAAGGGCACAATTCTGTGATGTGAATGTCACGGGGGACCTGTGTTATAAGGAGCACAGGACTCGCCATCAGTCTGAAGGTCAGAATTGCCAAAGCTCTGTGTGCACGACTCTGGGATCCTACCCTATAGATCCTTCTCTATGCACAAACTACAGAGAGGGGAGAGATGGCTGGTATTTATTGCCACTTATGTAATAGGTCTATTTAGAAACACATTCTGACCAGCTTATCAGGATATTAATACATCACAGGCATATTGAACTGTATTCATTTAGGGTTCAGGTTGCTTTAAGCAAAGACTTTCCTGGGAAGCATGCCAGGGTGTGTTTTCTGGAATGAGTCCCCTTTCTACCTCATTTTCCACCTTTTGATCCAGCAGAGGGCAGAGTCAACCCATAAGACTCAGGCTCAGGGACCCTGTGGGGTAGTTTGTGGTAGAGGCATCCTGGGAGAAGCAGTCAGAAAAGCAAAGAAACAGATACATTCTCCATCCTGTGAGATGAATGTGGGGATACTTTCTGGAATTTTAAGGTCAAAGGAATGAGAGTTAGAAACCAAAATGAGCAAGTTAAAGTGCCCTGCATATACTGGGCCTCAGTTTCCCAACCTGTCAAGAGAGCAAACACAGGAATTATACGTTAAAACACATTTTACAGATCATAGAGAGCATCTCTGACAACAAAGGAGGGGCAGTTGGCAAGGAGACAAGATGCAAAGTCCACAACCATGAAAAGCAGAAAAAGAAATGTTCTGAAACCTTCCTTCCTCTGCCTATCGCCTCCCTCTCTCCTCGTCCCTTGGAATGGCTCTTTCTCCTTGTGCACTCCAATTCTTGCCATCTCTCTCCTTTTCTTCCTTTGCTACCTTGGCTACCCTCCTCAGGTCCTCTACTCTTGGGAGAAATAAAAGTAAAACCCCAAACAACTCCTAGGGAGAAAACAACAGCAGCTGCTTTCTCCCCCCTTCTCCTGCCCCCCACCATGGGTGGTAGCTGCAGAGTCTCGGCACATTGCCAGCCTTAGTGAGAGCTTTGATTTCCAATCTGATCGCCTCATTTTGTCAGCCTCTGCATACCTCAAACAGCTCAGTCCCCATCTATCACAGAGAAGAAGGGGTGATGGAAGGGACAGAAAAAAAGAGCCACCTTTATCTCCCACATTGAGTAACTGGTACCGGCATCTCTTGTCACCGTCAGCACTGCCCCTATAACTCACCACATGGCTACTAGGAAGCCACTCTCCACAGCTGAGGACAGAGACCCTCCATCTCCCTGCAATTGTTCACTGTGCTCTCTAACCAACCATTTCAAACCCATCTGACTTTTCTTCTAGGAAGAATTGATAGATTCAGGATCCTCTTGATCTTGGCTGTTTGTATTTCTGTTCCCATCCACGTAAGTTGGCTCTCACACACAGATGGCCAAACCCCCACTTACACTCACTCCCCCACTCCCTCACATCACACAGGGATGCTCCTGGGGACTTGACATACTAAAAAAATGGGATGTTACCCCTTTCCTGGGCTGTGTCTCTTCCTCTGCCAACAGCGCACACATCCCTGCCCATCCTGGGCCCCAATCTCTGTCTACACACACTTACCTACTTGCACACGATACCCTCTTATATTTCCCTGAGTCCTGTAGGTGCCAGTGACTCAGTCTGCTTCCCTCAGATCTCATGGGAAATATCCTTTATGTATGTATTCAGTCTGTCAGTTACCAAAACACATGTTTTGCATCCCTACTGTGTGACAGTCAATGTGCTGGGGGTTGGGTACACAAAGGCGAATGGGACAGGGTGTGGCCAAAGACAGGGTATGTTTGTGTCAGTGGTAGTGCTTTCCAGCTTGAAATGCACATGAGACACACTTGTGGATGTTTTTCACAGAATTTTGTAAATCAAGGCCCGCTCCCCCCAATATTAAAAAGAAGTTCTGTAGATTTTCCTGATGCTTAAAGCTGAGAACCATATTGAAAGCGGCTGGAGGGGCGCCTGGGTGGCGCAGTCGGTTGAGCGTCCGACTTCAGCCAGGTCACGATCTCGCGGTCCGGGAGTTCCAGCCCCGCGTCAGGCCCTGGGCTGATGGCTCAGAGCCTGGAGCCTGTTTCCGATTCTGTGTCTCCCTCTCTCTCTGCCCCTCCCCCGTTCATGCTCTGTCTCTCTCTGTCCTAAAAATAAATAAACGTTGGAAAAAAAAAAATTTAATAAAAAAAAAAAAAAAAAGAAAGCGGCTGGAGAGTTGGCTTGGGTTAGAACCAGATCTGTAAAAATCTTGGACAAGTAAGGAAAGGCATTTTCATGAAGGGCCTTCCGTGTTGTTGCCCTAAGGGATCTGTAATAAAAATTTAGGTACAAAGAGTTTCAAACAGGACAGGGATGTACACAGATCTGTGTTCTGAGACCATAGCTGCCCATAGGAGAGTGGGGTGAGGAGAAGCAGAGATTGCATTTATAAGACCACCATCTGCAAGGTCTGAAGCAAGCAGGGCAGGGCCCCAGAGCTGGAGACAGGGGACAGAGACTAGAGATGTTTACCCAGATTGAACATTCGGGAGGGGTAGGCAAGGAAAAAAGGTGTGTGACACAGTGATAATGGTTAACCTGTATGGATCACCTGCATGCACCAGGAGCTATGCCAAGTGCGTACTTTACACACTCTGTCTTGTTTCATCTGCACAACCACTCTGTGAGAGAGATGTCAAGAATATATCAATTTTACACACAAGGAGAGGGAAGCCTAATAAATTGCCTAAGATCATATAGTAAGCTACAGAGCAGGGACTGGACCTCTGGTGGTCAAGAGACCCATACTGTACACAGCAAAGTCCTATTGTGCCTCCTAGTTTCTGGCTTGGGAAAGGTCCTAGAAGGACCTGTGCAGGCAGGAACTTCAGTCTAAGTAATGAATTGTCATATGTGCTTCTCCAAGTGATTCATGTGGGCTGGCCTGCTTGCCCACCCAGGTTGTTAATGCATTTAGGACAGGGGACTTCCTGCTAAGCCTCAGTGGCAATTAACACCAGCTGTTCCCCTGGCAGGTACACAGACACCTGTTGAGGGACACACTGGATATGCATGTAGCTTTGCTTATGGACGGGACCAGTAGGAAGAATGGCTGCAAGTCACATCCATAACACTGTCCTTGGTGTGCGTGCACTCAGACAGCTCTGATCAGCTATCTCTGTGGCTCTATACAATGGACCACACAGACATTCCACCACTGAAGCTCTTATTAACTGATGGGCCTCCTGGTAAGCCTTCTGGGGACATGTCTGGGGTTAGAGGAGACAGCAGATTGGTCTCCATGAATGCCTTTTTTTGGAAAACACATAGATTTACCTCCCCCCTCACCTATTATAGATCCTCTCTTCTGGCTCCCTGCTTCTCCCCAAACCACCCCTGTGCCCTTCCAGCCCCTTCTCTGTCCTTGCCATGGACAGTGCATTTTATATGAAGCTGTAAAATTTGATGACAGCTTTCCTTGTCAATGTGGCCCTCACACTGATCCCTCGGTGATATACGGCACTGACCCTCCGGCAGTTGAGCAGCCTCATTACAAATGAGAGAAAAGAGAAAGAAAGAATGAAGCAAAGGGGGGTGAGTCAAGATGGAGAAACAGGAAAGCTGACAGGACAGGGCACAGGAGAGAAAGAGAAAAATCATATGAGAAGGCCAGAGAGGAAAAATATAAGGAAAATGTATTTTTTTTAATTGGGAGAAAGGAGGAAATACAAAGACAGGTTTTCCCATTCTCTTTGGCTCTGTGTTTCCTGTTGAATGAATGAGTGTAAGTGTGTGTGTGTGTGTGTGTGTGTGTGTGTGTGTGTGTGTGTGACAAGGCATCAAGAATCCAATTCTGAGTAGCACTGTGACATGTTCCAAACCTGGAGAAATTCTGAGCAGGATAAGATAAGGTGTCTTCAAAGAAACATCAATTGAGGGGCTCCTGAGAGAGAGGGAGTGGGAATGGGGCTTGGGAAAGGCAGGCTACAGCCCTGCAGGTAGCTAAACTCTGGAGGCCTTTGGGTCTCCCAGTCAGCTATGTCCCTGTCCCTTTCTGAGGCTACAATGCTATCTGAAGATGTCTTTCACCAAAAGCTCCAGGCCAGAGGAGCCATGGCTACAGGACCCATTTAGGGAGGGGACCTGTGTTTCTTTCCCCTTGGGCCCAGGAGGCACATCTTTAGGTGCCCTTAACAAATTCATGAAGTCTGACAGTAGGTGGCATTGGAGGAGCCCAGGTTCTTTGTTATAAATATTTGTTCCCCTGAAAACCCTGTTGATTTAAATTTAACAGCCCCAGGGGAGGCTGATTTCCTGACTACAGAGTTGCCTAAATAAAAGCAGTTGGAAGAGAATCTTACAGAACACCACAGTGGGAAAAACCCACACAGCCTCTCCAGGTGTCCTATACACCAGGAGGTACCCTTCTTTGGGCTCCCCTGTTGTTTACCTTGCTCAGGCTCCTCTCCAGTGGGGAGTCCCTTCAACACTAATCTCAGCCTTGGCAGGGTCCAAAGGTCCCCAGTCCTAGATCTCCCCAAAGAGACTGGCCCTGAGCCAAACTTCCGGAGGGAGGGCTCACACCCAGGGCACAGCTCGGAGCACAATGCTGTGCCATAGCTCCCCTAAGTGCTGTTCAGCGCCTACAGCACTTTACCTACATTTTAAATTAATAGGCAGTTTGGGTGTTCCCCTTTCAGTTTTGTGCACAGAGGCGGAGGCTGCAGTGAATGCCAGTCCATGGTGTCTAGGTTATTAGATATGTCTGTAGAATGCAGGTAATTTGTGTTTCTGCTTTGTGCAATTGGCACTAATGGCACATGCATAAAATGGAGCCATCTTCCAAAACACACGTCAAAGGAATATATTTACCCGGCACAAAGGCTAGGAGCAGAAGAATTGAACTCTAATGATAACATGTTTGTAGGAAAGTGATGCACTTAAGTTATTATATATGAAAACTATTGGCAAAATTGTCAGTCTAGGCTTGTTAGAGAGAGGGGGGAGGAACAGAAGCGGGTGTGTCTGCCCATTGGAATAGAGGGGTACAAAGCTGCAGAAGGACATAGATAACAAGCAGGAAAGGAAAATAAAATGAGAATTAAAGCTTCTGAAGTAGAATTTAAGAGAGGTACGGAGGGGATTCCATAGGTCAAAAGGGGGGATGGCAAGAATAGAGCTCGGAACAGGATCCTGTAATGGACTGGCTTTTCTCTTACATTTTCTGCACTTCATAGTCTTTTTACTTAAATAAATGGAGTCAGGCATTTTCCATTTTGTCCCTCATCTCCCACATTTCATCACGCCCCTGCTGACCCCCTAGTCTTACACATGACTTGGATTTTTTTCAGCATTCCATATTAGACTATAGCATTGACTGGGGCTACCACTTTATGCATTTTGGTTTATATTTCCCTTTTTGTACTTGGACCTTGACGTTGGTTTGTGTTTTAAGAGCAAGAAATTAACACCATGACCCCTATTTTATATTCAAAGCAAATGAGGTCCCGGGAAGAAGGGCTTATGGATGTCATCACATGAGACAAGTTCAGTGATTAAGATGAATTACACTTCCTCAGGCTCATGTAGTGAAAAGCCCCTCTGTCTCTAAAATGGGAATAAAACCACTGGCCTTTTCTACTTTTCTCTTGAACACTGCAAACTTTGATGAGAGTTAAACCAGAGGAATATATCAGGATGATCATTTGACAGATTCTGATGGCAGAAAAGTGTCAAGATGATTAGCACAAGATATCAGATTATTGAAAAACAATAGTTAATGTACACGCCCACACACATGCATACATGTGCATGAGTACACACACACCTTGAAATCTATTTGCATTCGGGGCGCCTGGGTGGCGCAGTCGGTTAAGCGTCCGACTTCAGCCAGGTCACAATCTCTCGGTCCGGGAGTTCGAGCCCCGCGTCAGGCTCTGGGCTGATGGCTCAGAGCCTGGAGCCTGTTTCCGATTCTGTGTCTCCCTCTCTCTCTGCTCCTCCCCCGTTCATGCTCTGTCTCTCTCTGTCCCAAAAATAAATAAACGTTGAAAAAAAAATAAATTAAAAAAAGAAATCTATTTGCATTCAGCCTCTTCTAACTTAGCTCAGCTGGTAGTAGCCCAGTCAGATCCTATCAAGGGGTGGCAGCCGGGTTCAGACTGCAAATGTGCTGCAAAGTAGATACTGCAACTCTGAACAATCTAGAAAAGTATGCTAAACTCTCTTTTGTTGCTGCCAGCATGCCTCTCTCTAGGGGTTCTGGAGGACAAGCTTGCTATTAATCCTTGAAGAACCCTGGGCAGATAAGCAAATACTATTCTTCTCCCATCCCCAAATGACAGAAGCAGAGAACCAATCAACACAGATTTGTCCAATGTGGTACAGAAATTTTGTCTGAAAAGGTAGCCAGAGGTCTGATTCTTTACAGGGAATGATTTAAAATGTCAGCATTGTGGGTGGTTCCACGGCAAAGTGGGACTAGTAGACACACAGGCCATTGTGAACCTTGCTCACAGTGAAGATTCTGTGTGGAGATTTCTCTGCAACTTTGTGGCTGTACCTATAGTAGGAAATAAAGGATCTTAAGAATCTATGTCTGTTGTTTCTAGGGAGACCTAAATTCAGCCACGTAAGCTGCATGTTGCCACACCTTCTCATCCCTGTTCTCTTCACTTAAATCATCTTTGAATTCATCAGCCCACCAATCCCCAGGGAGAAGGGAAACATTCTGGCACTCTTTCAAAGATCAGCCTGGTCACATGGACCGAAAGACCTCCAGAAATACAACATGTACATTTGAAGAAGCCATTATCTCTGATCAGTTTTAAAGCCGGAGCGCTGTTTCAACATGTGCAGAAAGAAAATAGCAACATAAACAGAGAGAGAAACAAAGACAGGAATTAAAAAAATCATCATCCAAGCTGTAAAACCAAGCTGTGACTGGGGGAAAATGCAAGCGAGGCTCAGACTGGGGGCCCGATTCAGCGGTGCAAGAGTGAACTCACGGAATCTCATTCTTCTTGATTTCCTATTAATTTCCCTGCTCTATAGCTCTGATGGGGACTCTTTTATTGAAACATATATTCTTTATACAGCATATTATAAATCCTTATCTCCTCAGGAGCTAAGGCACAGTTAGGCATGGCTTGTGATTCCAGCCCCTAGACAGGGAACTTGGTCTAGACCAACAGCACTACTGCCTTTTGAACCGCCACACCAGCTTTGCAAGGTGATTCATTTCATTTACTGACTCTGCCCATCTGTGGCCTTGCAGAAGATCCCCAGAGCCCATCAGAGATGGCTCTGCAGTAGACAGAAGTGTTGCCACGGGACCAGAGGACTGCCAACTCATTTCAGTTGTGACCAAAAATCCCATTTTAGCTTAGGATGGTGAAGGAAAACTATTTAATGTGTTAACCTGCACTGACTCCTCACCCAGCTGCTTCCCATCTTGATTGAAGGGTAAAAAGGTTAATTATTCCCAGGCTCATCTTTGGACTTCACAGACCATATCATGACTGCTGGGGGTGGAAGGCAGGGTGATGTGGCTAGACTTAGGCTTTGGAGGACAGTAGTGGTACTGAATTTGACAG
Source organism: Puma concolor (assembly GCF_028749965.1). NCBI lineage: Eukaryota > Metazoa > Chordata > Mammalia > Carnivora > Felidae > Puma > Puma concolor. The sequence goes on from NC_141676.1 coordinate 88,019,569, forward strand.
CCACTACTGCTGTCTTTGATATAAGAGTCAGTCATGGGGTCAAGCATTCATTTCTCCACGTTCAGATATCAGGAGGACAAGGGGCAATGCTTCCTGCCACTGCAAAAGATGCTTTGGACAAGATGACCTACCCTGGAGGTGCATGCCTCAGTAACAGATGGTCTCCATATGAGATCACTTGTGGAATGAGCATCTTCTCCCTGTAAACCCAACTTTGATGGAAGACCACAGAGCTACAGAGGCTGGGAATGTTCTGTGCCTCTAAGAATCATCTCCAGGCACTGTAAAATGAGAAGAGGACCAGCAGATGTCTAGATGGAAGACTGCATCCCTTTCAGTATCAGAAAATGGGAGCCACCCATGGGTAGGAAACTATCCTTTCATCCATTGGCAGTTGATGGAGAATGAGCTGGAGAAAAGATGAGGCAGGCTGGGGGGAGAAGCTTCTACTACATACTATCTCCACGCCTCTCCCCCTCCTAGCCCCTTCACCCCCTTGAGGACATCATCCTTAAAATATATTTCATTTCACAGCTGCATTATGGTACCACAAAATCCTGGGAATCCAATTTAAGAACAGATTACCTCCTCACTTACTTCATTTGAAGCAATTACATGTTAATTTTCATTGAAACCAGCCTAATGCATACCAATCTGATGCTGCAATCTCATTTGAATACTTAAGGGAAAGTCTACAGGGTTTGGGGCTCCAGAGATTTATATTTAAAGGGCCCCTTCATCATTCTTTCCATTGGTGAGCTCTCATCTGTTCCCGGCCCCTCCTGCCACTCCTCAGGAGAGCAGTTTTCCCATGGTGGGAGAAGAGAGTATCAGCTTCTCCAAACTGCAGGGAGCTGTGCTTGAAGAGGACACCCATGTTCTGGGATTTCTATCTTTTCTCTGCGATTTTTGCCATGTGAGGAAGATACCTCCACCTTGCTCTGTCTTCTTGACAAAGTCAAGATTCATTCTCTGCCACCTGTGTGTGTGTGGGGGGGGGGGGGGCGATGCCAAGCCCCAGCCTTTTTCTCAGCCTTGATATACACTTTCAATCTCCAACAAGCTCAAATTGTGGATTACTACATATTGTATTCCCAGCCATTCACCTAAGGAGGAAATAGCTTTCTCGACAAACTGCGCATTGATTTGAGCCACTGGTAATTAATAATACTTGGGGACTTCGAAGTCAGCCAGTCTTTCAGTTTTAGAATGGAAGTTTTTTTTTTTTTTAAAGGGTTTGTCCGCTTACTTTATACATTTAAACTAAAGAAATTCATGTTGAAACTATAATTCAATTAGACTCTAAGACTGTAAAGGACACTGACACTATTGTGAAGATGTTATATCAATGTGTTTTATATCATGTTGTAATTAATCTGCACTGACATGGAGACAGACAGATGGGACTGACAAGATTGATTTAATTCAAGATAGTCCAGAGTTGGTGGTTCCAAAGCAGCCCAAGTTCTTCTTCTGTTTCAAGTTAGGTACTTGGGGGATGTGGAGACAGGGAAGGAGCTAGACAGGTACCTATAACTATTGGCTAAGCTTTGCCCTGAAGTAGGACAGGTGTCTAAAATATATATTATTCTGTAGAATGCATATTTATTGGGCCGCCACCATGTGCCTATTCTTAGAGCTAGGGGTAGAGCAGTGAATTAAAAAGGAAATGACAAAGGCTCTGTACTCATGGAGCTTACACAAACAAAAACCAAACTAAGTAAATATATCAGATGATAAACGCGGTGGAGAAAAAGAAATGAGGGGAAGGAGAATAGGAAATGTGGAGGGTGATTTTATTTTACTATTTTAGTACAATTGCATCACATCAGCCAAGCAGATTAGAGGCTGTGGCCTTTGGGATTTTCTTCCTGGGAGGAATCAAAGGACCTAGTAGGATGCTTTCTTCAGTATTAGTTACACTAATGATGGTAATGCTTTATGCATCAGAGTATTTCAAAGCCCCTTGCCAAATCATAGCCCTCTGCTTTGCAAGTAATGACTTGTCACTCTTTCCACCAGCAGAAGCTTGCAGAAGCCAAGGGCTCATCTGTGATATGTACAGCCAACAAGACAGACCAGGAGGCACACACAGATCAGGGAGAGGGCTCCACACTCCTAGTCCCTAGTTTGAAGCCTGACATACCTTTCTAACTTTTTCAGTGTCAACAAAAGAAAGAACAGAAACCATGCTCCCTTCTCTTACAGGGTACTTGGCAAATATGTTTTTTGTTTACATGTAGCAAGACTGAATACCATTTATATTGCTAGAAAATTTACTATACTAGTAGAATATAGTTACAATACAAAGAAATAATAATTTTAAAAGAACCCTCTTAATTTCTAATAGAAGTTTTCTAGTGAAGAATTTGAAACAAATGTGAGTCACTCAGGAGCTATGGACTTCTAGGACTGGTAGGGGCTGGGGAGATCTGCCTTGATCAATCAATGCCAGGAAACAGTCTCACCTCTTGAGAAAATATTACCATAAGTTCTGTATTGTCCTCTGAGGACACTTCCCCTTTCACTGTCCTTTAACCTGGGCTCCCCATGACACTTTTTTTTCTTCCCTTAAATGTGTCATTGATTTATTCACAGTATTTTAATTAACTGCATTACTTTTCATCTTTATGTCTGCAAAGGAAGTTAGCACCGGAGAAAGGGTCTAGTTCTTTGCTATATGTAGTAAAGAAAGGTCTATAACTTCATCATCCTCAGTCGAGTTCTTAGTTTTGGCTTGATCTTAATAACAATTACTTACATATCATTATACTTACACAGACCACAGCATTCATTCCTTCAGTACCTCTCTGTGCCAGGTGCTGTGCTAGATGCCTGTGGTATAATAATCAATCCTTGCTTTAAAGTAGCTCTAATGTGGGGTGCCTAGGTGGCTCAGTCAGTTGAGCGGCCGACTTCGGCTCAGGTCATGATCTCGCGGTCCGTGAGTTCGAGCCCCACGTCGGGCTCTGTGCTGACAACTCAGAGCCTGGAGCCTGTTTAAGATTCTGTGTCTCCCTCTCTCTGACCCTCCCCCATTCATGTTCTGTCTCTCTCTGTCTCAAAAATAAACATTAAAAAAATAAATTAGCTCTAATGACAATCAGGGCACAATGGGTTGACTGCTACAAGGGCAGTATGTACAGGATGCTATGAGTCCAATGAAGGGGCTCGGTTATCCACACATCTGTTCTCCTGTTTATTTCCTATTCTCCTCCACTCTGACCTATATCCAGAGAACCACATTTTCTACATTTCCTAGCCTTCTTGGTCCTCAGTCTTCAGCATTGTCTTGGTCAATGGAAGAGCAGGAGGTGGCAGAAGGAATCCTCTAGTATCCAAGGCAGTGGCTGGAACTCCCCAGTGGGTCCAGACCCTCCCTGTATGGGGTATCTTTTGCTGAATGGACCCCCAAGCTCAAGCTAGTGCCTGGTGCAATATCCTACTTCCCTCCAGCCCTGGAGATATATGTGAAATGGGAGGAGGGTCATATAACTTGCTCTTGCTTAATCTCTCGGTTGCCTGACCATCCCCCATTTGGCTCCTGGCTCTTCTACCACTATCTTCTCAAATGTAACCAAGTATGTTTACTGATACACAGAGAAAGTGGTTTCTGGCTGGTAGAGGCATCTAATGCAGGCTAAGAAGGAAAAGAAAATTCCCATGGAATAAGTAGAGAGACACACACCTTCCTGAGCTGAATTTGAAGAAGCCATAGCAACAAGCCAAAGGATGAATGGAGGGTGGGGAGCACATAGCAGAAGGAGGATCAGCATGCTTACAGGCATTTTCAGGTTATTCAGCTTGTTTGTACACAAGTGTAATAGAGGACCTTTACAGATCTAGAGGTGGTGAAGGAGCTGAGCTCAACCACCTTTGCAGTGCAGCATTTGCAATAGTCTGCATTTCCAGACTCCCAGAAGGTTTGAGTGCTAATCAATGAAGGGACAGGAGTGCAAAATCATCATTTTGTAAATTAAGTAAACATTAGACCGGCAAGGGCAAGTGGTCAGGGGAACACTAAGTTGTGGCATCTGCAACAGATCTTGGGCCCAGAACTTGTTTCCTAGGCTATGTGCGTAGCCCGGTCACCAACTATGGTGGAATGTCACTGAGTCTAGATGAAGGCCCGGCCTCTCCTAACAAAACCAGTCTGCCTACACCTTCAGAAACACCTTCTTGAAATGTGTATAGGAAATGTTGCATGTGCTTACTCTTATTTTACTTACAGGGTGATACTACTCAAGGTTACAAGCAGTGGAGTTGACAAATATTAGCTAAAAAGACCACCATGCACCTGGTGAGGTAAGCTTTGAACTAAAAGGCATTCAGAATGTCTCACTGACCAGGTTTTAATTAGGGGGGTGCTGATAATTACTGTATGACCTTGAGCCAGTCCTTCCTGGGTTTAGGTTCCCTCATCTTAAAAAGTCTGAACTAGGGGCGCCTGGGTGGCGCAGTCGGTTAAGCGTCCGACTTCAGCCAGGTCACGATCTCGCGGTCCGTGAGTTCGAGCCCCGCATCAGGCTCTGGGCTGATGGCTCAGAGCCTGGAGCCTGTTTCTGATTCTGTGTCTCCCTCTCTCTCTGCCCCTCCCCCATTCATGCTCTGTCTCTCTCTGTCCCAAAAAAAAAAAAAAAGTCTGAACTAGAGGTCCACAAAGATCCTTCCCCTGCAACTTACCTACTATTGTAGGTTAGATTGAGAGAGCAAACTTGAATTCCCTGTACCCTTCTCTGCCCTACAGAATTATGAAGGTGTTACATGCACATGCAGAGTAAATGGAGACGCAGAGTATGTGTGGGGGGGGAGGGGAGCAGGAAAAGAAAGAGGGCAGTGATGAGTCAACAAGAGTATGCTTTTTTATATGGGTGACACCATTATTTCTGAAAAAAATAATTTTACCTCATCAGAAGTGGTTTAATTATGGTAATCTGAACAAGGCAGCAAACCAAGGGCCCCATATGTCCCTCTAGTGTGGATCAGGAAGGGGCATGTATTAGGGAGCAATGGGGCTGTGGGAGGACCTAAAGCATGAAAAGCTTTTGCGGGGACAGAAATGTGTCTAAGGCAGTACCCAGCTCTCCCTACAGGAAGCCAACTGCCTTGACACATGCCTTGTATGACACTTGCTCTTTATTTTAAACACATTTTTAGATGTTATGTCTAAAGCAAGATAAGACCTTTTCAATAACATTCCATATTTACACTTCCTTTATTTTTTTTTTAAACAAAAGCTTGTGTCTGAATGGAAACACATCTTCAAAGGATGCCTTTTAAAGAATCCATGGGACAGAGAAGAATGTGTTGATGAAGGAATAAGTTCAACTGTACAAAATGAAAAAAAAAAATTCCTGCCAAAAGATGAGAAAGAATGACATGAGATGGGACAAAAGGCTTAGGGCTGGCAAAAAGACTGCAGCAGTGGATAAATTGGGTAATCAGGCTGGCACTGTCATAAATGGGGCTGAAGTCTTGTGCCTGATGTTTCTTTCAGATTTCTTTCCTGACTTTGAGCATCATCAGCTCTTTGTATCAACACTCCCAGGAATGACAAGTCAATGAACCCAAAGGAGAGCATAGGGAGTCCCTTCGAAGGACAATATACTCCAGAAAGTGATTGCTGAAGTGATTGGGGTGTGGGGGGGGGGGTCTATGTTTTCTGCCTCTCAATCACTCCCAGATCAGATTGGCCTCACTGACAGCTCATGAGACCACTTTCTCAACTGGTGCAGGGCACACCCTCTGGGGGTGGAGGTAACTGAAGCCTGTGTCAAGCCACTCCCTTCTGTCCTGGCCCCCCGGATGGAGGTGCTGCAGTCACAGCTCACTGGGATCTCTGCTGGGGATGAGCATGCAAGGCAGAGAAACCAGGGCACGCCTGATTCATTGGGCGCTTCCATCCACACTCAAGCAAAGACTTGTTTTGATCAGTAGGGCACATGGATCTGAATGAGACACAGAGGGAAAATCTGTGCTGGGTGCACATGGGCTGGCTTTGAGATGAAGAGAATTCAGGTCATGATGTGGAGTTAAGATAGCTTTCCTCTTTGTGATCTGTGGATGAAAATACTATTTAAATGCAAATACAGATGCATTTATTACAACTGTGGTTATGATTCCAAAGTTATTTAAAAAGCAAGTCACTAGTTGAATATCTTACCAGCCACCCAGGTAAAGTGCCTGACTGAGGTTGGCTTGGGCTGCAGTACCACAGAACACAGCAAGGAGGGAGCCCCTCTCAGTCTTAAGTTGATCAAGGCAATCAGGCAATTTGAATAATGTAGACAAACAGGAATGTACCTTGAGGGAGGGGCACATAAGCAATGCCTGGGAGCAGGAGACAGGGAGGAGAAATTTTCCAGATCTCTACTAGGGGTACCTTTCTTTCTGTCTAAAAACATAAAAGATGGTTCAGTAAACCCAGCAGGAATTCAAATGCTTTCCAGGTCTTTTCTGGAAGGTGGCAAGACCCCCTCTCACTGTTTCCCCAACTGTGATCAAGGATGATTATCTCTGTAATATTAAAATAAGAAAAGAGAGTTGCTAACATTTTCATTCAAAGCCAGCCTCAACAGAAGCTCTGGGATGTTCCACAGGCAACCCCTTCCTATCACATAACATGTGCGCATGTAAGGGAACAGTTTCCCAGTAAATGCCTATTAAGGAAAACACAGGTGTTCAGGTCTAAGTCTTGCCCTCTGAGAGCCTGAGGAGGTTAGGATTTGAAAGTGGCACCCTCTCTGATGCACGTATGCGCTGTGGGCTGGCTTCAGTTTTGCCCACACAGTACTTAGCCACACATGTGTTCCCAGTGGGAGTTTGGTTTTCTTGATGTTGACTTGGCCAGCCATGCCCCATATCAAGACTGAAGCATCATTTTCTATAAATGTAGAAACTCAGGGATTTTCTAAGAAGTCCCATTATTTACAAAGTGAGTCGTTTCTGAAAATCTGTCTTTTCTTTTTTGCTTTCTTCTTTTGTATTTTAACCCCCAATAGATTAACTACACCCTTCTATGCAACTTGTCTTTCAAGACATATATCTAGGCTAAATGTTAAGGGACACTAGTTTCTTTCATTTATCATTCAATGCCTTACAGTGGAGAGGAGAAATGATTCAAGCCTGCTTCAATTATGGTCTGTTTAAGATGCATCTATTGACATAGCACTGTCTCAGCCTGGGTCACACAAACTAGAATGCACCACATAAAGAAGTCCGTGCATTGGGACATGAGGAAGAAGGGAGGGCAGGAATAGCTTGGCCCTCATTCCAGACAAATGGGGAAGCAAAATGAGAGAGAAGTGACCTTCTGTTGTGTGGTAGAATAGCTACTTGCAATCAGAGTCATTTCTAGCCTCTGTTGAGAAAAGTAAAGTTTCCCCCCTCTTCCATTGCCAAAATGCCTATGTTAGAATCAAACTGATTTCCTTCTGCCTCAAGCCTGGCCACTGACAACCTTACTAGCAGATGCTAACTAATGCTAAAGGGATTTTATTACTAATTGTTATTATGGGGGGCACTTGTGTGGCTCAGTCTGTTAAGTGTCAAACTCTTGATTTTGTCTCAGGTCATGATTTTGCTGTCATGAGATCGAGACCCAAGTAGGGCTTTGCACTGAGCAAGGAGCATGCTTAGGATTCCTTCTCTCTCTCCCTCTGCTTTTCTCCCTTGCTTACAAGCTCTCTATCTCTCTCCTTCTCTGTCAAATTAAAAAAAATATATTGTGATTATTGTGATTATTGTGAGTCTTCAATCTCACTTGGTGTTGGCTGGCTAGAAGACATGTTCTATTTTACCTGTTGAAGAATTTAGATAAATAAATATTTATTCAATTGAATAAAGCTGAAGCCTAGTGCTTATTTTTCCTTAGTTGACATTGATGTTTGAAGCATCCACAGTTCTTTTCAGAAGGTCATTTCATTAAACCATCACTGATATTCCTAACGGTTCCTACCTTATTCACAGAAGACTGTGACACTGAGGGGTTATGGGCTTGCTTAGGGTTGCAGAGGACTTGTAGCATTATGGATTTAGACATAATTTCCTGATGTTTGCCCTGTGTTTCAATGTCTAGGCTGCATTTAAGCTATATTTATATTTAAGCTTATTAAAAAGTATCCCAGGATAATATGTTCCTTCTGTTCACTGACCCTAGAGTAGGTAAACTCTACCAACAAATTTGAGGTTTGAAGTTTTTTATCTTAAATTTTCCCCATAAAAAGAAATAGAAAGGAAAAAAGTGACAAGAGATCAAAAACCTTGGATGGATACATGTATATGTATGCACACACACACACACACACACACACACACACGTGGAAAGCTTTGGGAATTTACTGCTACATATATTGCTACAAAGGAGACTAGCTAACTCTATTTCAAACTAAGAGTAAACTTTGAACCATATTTTCCCTTCTTTGGAGCATAAAATAAGAATTTCACATTCTAGTTTGCCTTTTTAAGAAGAGGACATGAGAATATATTCTCTATGAATACAGAAGTTCAAGAAACAATTCTATATGTATTCATTTAAATCTTGAAAATATATCCAGAAATAATAGTATGTTTTAATATAATTTTCAAAGTTAAATAATCCCTATTTCCTTAAATTACTTATTGTCACAAAATTTCAACTACACATGAGTATGATTAAAAACCTTTGCATTGAAGCCATTTATCCAAAAATGAAAAAGGCATTAAAGCCCATGCCACCAGCAGCTACAATATAAGGAATGTACTTAGTGCATGCTTACAGTCCACCTGGTCACACTTCAGCCACAGGCTGACAATTCAGCTCTCCAGAGAGGTATTTGTCCTTGATAGAGGTAAGGCGTATAGAAACACTAGAGAGGATATTATTTTTCAAGTTTGTTGGAACTAGGAAAACCAAAATTATGGGAAGAGGAGTCTGTTATTCCTTTATTCAATCATTCATTCTCTTTGTGAACAAATACTTGTCGAGCACCGAGTTGGGGGCCAAGTACAGTCGTAGGTACTGCCATAGGACACAAAAAAGACAACTCCTCCTCTCCTACAGGTTGAAGAGAGAGATGCTAGAACAATGTATGTTTATTTCAGAGAGCAGCATGTGCTCTAAAGACCACACAAAGAGCAAAGGATGACAGAATAATGAGATAATTAGGCAGTGGATGGGGGGGCTGTGTTTTACCTTGATGTAAGTCCATTTTGAGGAGGTAACATTGGTCCTGCAATTGAAATAGTGATTGGGAGCCAACTCAGTGCAGATCTAGGGGAAAGCAAAGGGAAGAACAATGCAAATACTGAGAAAGGAGAGAATACAGTGTGGTCCAAGATCAGAGAGAAGACTGGCATAGCCAACCAAGTGGGCCCAGCTGAAAAGAGAACGTTGAGGTAACAATTAAGGTAAACAGCAGCTCTTATATATCTTAACACCTTGATAAGGAGACTGGATTTTAAGGGTAAAGATTTTGGTCTGAAGGGTTCTAGGCAAAAAAGCTAAATGACTTGATTTATGTTTTTTTTTTTAATTAATTTTTTTAACGTTTTATTTATTTTTGAGACAGAGAGACAGAGCATGAACAGGGGAGGAGCAGAGAGAGAGTGAGACACAGAATCTGAAACAGGCGTAGGCTCTGAGCTGTCAACACAGAGCCCGACGCGGGGCTTGAACTCATAGACTGTGAGATCATGACCTGAGCCGAAGTCAGACGCTTAACCGACCAAGCCACCCAGGCGCCCCTTGATTGATGTTTTAAAGAGATGTTTGACTTCCTTCTGGAGAACAGAATATCAAGGGAAGACCAAGATAGCAGGAAGAATGTTAAGAAGCTCATGTAGGGGCGCCTGGGTGGCGCAGTCGGTTAAGCGTCCGACTTCAGCCAGGTCACGATCTTGCAGTCCGTGAGTTCGAGCCCCGCGTCGGGCTCTGGGCTGATGGCTCAGAGCCTGGAGCCTGTTTCCAATTCTGTGTCTCCCTCTCTCTCTGCCCCTCGCCCGTTCATGCTCTGTCTCTCTCTGTCCCAAAAATAAATAAACATTGAAAAAAAAATTTAAAAAAAAAAAAAAAAAAGAAGCTCATGTAATTTTTTTATAGTAATGGCTTTAAATGCAAGCTGTGGAGATACAGATCAAAATGTGGATTAGAGATTTATTTTGAAAGTACACTCAACCAAACCTGTGCATGGATTAGAAACAGGAGTGATGGCAGGGCTGGGGAGAACCATGACAGAGGAATAAACTTTAACTTCTACCTGTTGTTCTGAGGAAACAGGTGGAAGATGTCATTCATTATGAGATGGAGAGGGCTTGATTAACAGACTTGGAGAGAAAAATAGGTAATTCTTTTTGAGACATGTAAATGCAATTATGTGTTGGAATCACCCTTTGAATTCACAGTGAGCATTATCATCTTACGTTTGCATGGGACTGTCCATGAAATCCTTCCCAGAAGTCTGAGGTGTTGAAGGAATGATGTAAATTTATGAAACAGATATCGAGAGTATACATGAAGAAAGAGTACAATAAGATGGTATAAGGGACCAATGTCCAGTGAAGTAGGACAAAGAAAGTCAGAGGAGTGATGTCTCACAGAAACTAAGCAAATTAAGAACAATGAGAATGTATTGTGGATCTTTAACCCTTGGAAGAGTGTAGAACTTTTATTTGAACTACCGTTCTATTTTGACATATTGCAGAGGACAGGAAAGCCTCAGGTGTTATCAATCATTGGAACAAGTTAGTTTTGGGTCACTGACTCCAGGTAGAGATTAGAAGGGAGAGTCTGTGTAGGGGCTAGTCTACAGTCATGATGTCTGTTCACTTTCCTTTTTACCAAGAGGCAATATGTGTGAGAATGGGTCTCTATTCTAGCTACAGAGACTGATACATCGTCTGCCAAAGAAATAGATGCTGAATGAATAAATTAATACATTTAGGAGATTGCCCTGCCTTTCATGGATTTTTTATAAAAGGGTTCCAGAACTCAGAAAGCCACTCAGTTTATTCTCTAGACTTCACAAAGACTTGTGCTAAAATAATCCAGACGAATCTCCTCTAACCTAGTTGTAAATATTTATGGATGAACTGTCACGATCAACATCAGAGAATTAAGCATCAGACTGAACTTCCACACCTTTTGACTTATCATAGGGAAGCAGCAAAAAGCCATCAAACACACAGGAGGCACTACGGACACGTTCAAGAAGGGATGCTGTGGATGTCTAATATTCATCATCACAATCCACTTGGCTCTGGACTTTTAACATTTTAAACAAACTCAGCTCTGAGTTTGTTTAAACCCTCTGCAGACAGCTTATAGGTGAGCAGTGGACACAGACAGATGGGACCAGAGAGAGGAAGCTGCGCAAATGCCAAGTGGCCAGAGCACTGGCCAACCTGGACACCTTCTGCTGGGTACTTTTGTTTACTAATCTCCTGTTCTTGGCAGCTCCTTTGGTGTGGTCACATGGCTTCTCCACAAGGAGCTGCTTAATTGCTGCCAGCGGATAGTTTGACCCTTTCTATCCAGATGGCTCAAATCTCCCCAGCAACAATGATCCTGACACTCTCCCAGAGAAAGCCCAGTTGCCTCATTACTTCTGAACAAGGCCCTTTTAAAGAACTCCCCAATGACTATCACCTTGGAAGAGCTAAGTTGAAATATCAAGCAAAGGCAAAGGGTGGGAAGACAGCAAGCAGCATCGGGTATCACTCCCCTGTCCCCTTTTGTTTCCGGAATATGAATGTGTTTATTTATAACTCAACATTCAAACTAATTATTAGCTGAAGGCTTTCAAGTAAAAATGTAGGTCAAGCAATATTATATGGGGTAATGGCAATTGTTTCAGCTTCAGGGAACATGTAAGTAATTGAAACTCACTATTTCACTGACTTATTACAGGCCAGCATCCACCCTAATAGCCATGGAGCACATGCTCCCAGACCACCCTCAAACTGACTGGCTTCTAGATTCCTGGACCAAAGAGGAGCTGGGTTTACAGCAAGGACTTTGCAGATTGGTGTAGCCAGGTACAAGGTACTCTACCCCTCCCCTCTCTCAGAACATGTACAGATGTCCCTAGAACACCCCCTCTCCCTACATTTCAAAAAACCTTTAGGTTAAGGAGAAAGAGCTGGATATGGTGGAGTTAGGTGGAAAGCCAGGGCCCCCCAGCATGAAGCAATCAGCTCAGCACTTGGTGGCCGGCCCATCAAGGCTGTGTGATAACACAAAACTGCAGTGCCAGCCAGCCAATGAGAGAATAGCCAACCCACCCCTCATCCTCGGCCTAGGAGCCCAGAGGAGTCAGCCGATGAGAATTAGAGACAATTAACCATGTGGTCAGGCTGCTGTAGGACCCTGAGCTTTGTACTGACCCTGCAGACTTAGGATAAAAGCTTCTCTGCTGGATCCCTTGGCTTGTCACTTTTGGTTTCATTCTGTTTTGTTGTTTCCACTCTTCTTTCTTAGTAAGGTGTTCTACCTGCTCCTCTCTCCTGCTCTTCCTTCTCCCCCCACTTCCGCATGTCCCTGTTATTACTGTGCTCCTTTCAACCTTTTCTTCATTTCCCATGCTTCTCTCCTAGGAGATGATTTTTAATAGCTCTTTTCTGCGCTAACACAAATAGGTTCCTGGTCTAACGGTACATATTAAATTAATAAGTAGACACATTTATTTATTCTGAACATATAGCATCTCCCTCCCTTTGGAGTTTCTATGTTCTAAGTTGCCATTCATCCTCACTAAATGGGGCGCAGCTTCAAGAAACTGCATTACATCTTAAACTCTGCTCAGATGTCTGGTCCGAAATCACACTCCTTCCTCTGTGCAAGGTTAGAACCTTGGCTGAGTGCTGCCAGGAACTGCTAGTGGGAAGGTGATGGGAATCTGGGTCAGACTGGGAATTAGCTGAACATGAAGGAACCTGAAGTTTGTTCATGGTAAAAGGAGGAGAGAAACAGACAAATCACCACAGTGAGGCTTCCTCACATGACTTCAAGGTTGCTCCCTTCTTCTGGCTTCTCATAAAATCAATTTTTAAAGAGCTAGAGTAATTTCATACCTCTTAATCATTTGTCAAATGTTCATTATAGGAAAAACCAGATGAATAAGAAGGAAGGAAGGAAGGAAGGAAGGAAGGAAGGAAGGAAGGAAGGAAGGAAAAGAAATAAAGAAAGAGAATGAAAAGAAAGAAAGAAAGAAAGAAAGAAAGAAAGAAAGAAAGAAAGAAAGAAGAGAGATAAGGAAAGAAGGAAAGGAGGGAGGGACAAAGGACATTACTGCAAAATGTCTTCACTCAGTGGGCACCTCAATGGTTCAGTCAATTGAGTGTCTGACTCTTGATTTTGGCTCAGGTCAGGTTCTCATGGTTCATGAGTTCAAGCCCCACATCAGGCTCTCCCCTGACAGTGTGGAGCCTGCTAGGGATTCTCTCTCTCTCTCTCTCTCTCTCTCTCTCTCTCTCTCTCTCTGCCCTTTCCCTGCTTGCTCTCTCTCTCTCTATCTTTCTCTCTCACATAATAAATTAAAACTTTGTTTTTAAAGAAAGCAATAAAAAAAGACATGTCTACTATAAAAGCATGTGGGTTCCTATCCTCATACAGTCATAAGTAGCCTAAATACAGTTGTGTGCATTACAGACATGACATGAAATGGGGTTACACTATTTATAAACTACATTCAAAGGTGCTGTGGGACGAGGAGCCGACCATAACGTGACACTATTTAGGGAAAAGGAAAAGGAAATGCATGTATTGACTCCTGTGTATCAGGCTCTGTGCTCTCCTGCTTCATGTGTGTTATCTTGTTGAACCCTCACATCAACTGGAAAAGAAGTGAGGATATGAAGTCTCAGAAAAATAAGTGTCTTCCTTAAATTCACCACCACTCAGTGATGTAGTCTGGATGTGGGTCCAGGAAGCAAATGAGTACTGACATTTCTTCCTGGGCTATAGTACATACAGGTAAAAGCCACAGAAAACTCAGATAAAGAAAGAGAGTAGGTGTGTTGTTTAATTTTTGTCACCCCTTGCCAGAACTATATAACTGAACTGGGAAGCATGTAACAATATAATCTGAAGCTCATTTAATATCTTTGCTTTAAGATAAATTAAGCACACCAACAATACAAACATAAATAGGCATTTCCAATGCCTGCAAATATCAAAACTCCTATACTGGAGATTGCATTTGTAGCCATGCAACAAAATGTCCGAGATTAGAAATGCTAGCACAGAAGCAAAGGGAAAATTGGCTATGTCGCTAAGAATCACATTCCTTCTGTACATTTTCCTTGAAGTCATAATGGACCCCAAAGACAGTATAAGGGCCTGATTCCAATCTGGCAGGGAAGATGTGCCAATTGGTATCAGTCTGTCAAATCCGTCTTATAGAAGCCTGGATAGAGACGGCTGAGGAGGAGGTGCTGTGTGTGCCTGCATGCATCTGGGGGTCACCGCCAGAAACATCTGCTGCTGATGCTCCACAATAGGCATGATGGGGATGAAATGAGGGCCAGCCCTGGCACAGTCTTGCTTTTCTATGGGGCCATTTTACATTGTAGATGCCACAGGCTCTCTGGGGCCCATCAGGAATGTGTGGCCTTTACAGTCCAATTTGGCTCTGTTGTGCTCAGTTAGGGACGAGAGTTACACTTAGTTTAATGCCTGAACATGAGGTGTATGCCATGCGCAAGCACCTGTAAGGGGCTGAGATGTTGTGCCAGGAATGTGGGGAAGAGAGGCTCCACGTGGCTAGGCATACTTGGGGGTTAGGGGCTGTCTCCAAGACAGCATGGAAGCCATTCCAGTCCATGAGGGCTCATTGGACACCTTTAGAAATGCATAATACTTTCTCTTCTTAGGAACTGTCCTTTAGAAAAGTGATGCTGATGGTGTGATCTTCACTACAAAGTGAGACATAGAAAAACCTATTAAGCAAACCAACGAAAACACATCATTTCAGTGTGTAGGTTGCTAAGGTCTTTCACATTGTGCATCCTAACTGATTTGGATTCTTTGTGGTCTGTAACTAATACTTGGATTCTTTGTGGTCAGAGAAAGATACCTTGATATTTCCTTACCTGCAGAAGAGGGCAATTGCCCACCTCTTCTCCCCATCCTGAGAATAAGTAAGACTCTGTCTAGCTCTTGTTCATGGTATAGCCCAGCCCAGCATGTTACGTGCACAATGAACATGCCCTGTTTGACACACACACACACATAAAAACTCTCCAGCTCTTAGGGGGTCCACTGATTCTCTTCTTATGGATACTTATTTCCAGTATTAGAAAACACATTCTGGGTGCCTGGTGTTATTCCTAACATCAGGGATAGAATAAAGAAACATACACAATCCCTGTCCCCAAGGGGTTTACCTTCTACTATGAGATAGATATGCATCTATAAAAAGAAAATGTATGCACATTCCATAAGAATCTCCAAGGACAGAAGAAAGATATACTTACTTAGAGTACTCTGGGGGCTAAAAGAATGCTTCCTGAAATAGATACCATCTGAGCTCATTCCTGAGGGATGAAAAAGAATAATCAAGGAGAAAAAGGATGGGAAGGCTATGATAGGCAAAATTAACAACAGAGCAAAGATTCTTGAGGTATGTGAAGGATGGTAAGAACTGTAGGCAGTTCCTTCCAGAGTGTGGAGCACCAGTAGGGAGTTGGGGGGAGATGAAACTTTGAGGTAAGGAGGGATCAGGTTGCAGAAAGCTTGTGTGGCAAGAAACATTCAAGAGGAATAATAAGGGTGTATTTTACATTACCCTACCAGTTGTTAGTATTGAGGGTTTTAGGATAGAAGGTTGAGGTTAGCCAAGACAGGAGAGGAAGCAGGAGAGCAGATAGTACATGATCACAGCAGTTAAGGAAAGAGCTAGTGGGGAATACAACTCTCTCACTGGTGATAGAGAAACAGAGCTAGAAAGACATACAAAGAGGAGATGAAATAAAATTAGGATATCAAATTGGAAAAACTTGGTGAGAAATACAAGAAGGGCTTGGGATTCTGGCTTGCATTAGATGGAACAAATTGTGTGCATGGACACAAACACACACACACACACACACACACACACACACACACACACACACACAGGTCTGAGTTCATCAATCTACCCAAACCAGTATCTGATACGGACCACTGAGTCTGTGGCTTGCCTTCATGTAGCTCCCATCAGTGGGAAAGGCAGTGTGCATGGTGGCATCTGAGGAGCAGCAAGTCATGAGACCCAGGAATCCAGTCACAAGATCATAGCGGATGAGGTATAGTGCTGTCAAAGGTGGAACCCTACTCAGGAATGGCTGCAGCTCAGCCGGTCCTCCTGGCCCTGAGGTTTCTTTTGTCTAAGTGAGCAGCCTCCTGTGGTGGAATGCAACTGGCAGGATCAATATTAAAATAAAAGGTGGGGAGGGTAAGAGAGGAAGAAAACAGCAACTCAAGTCCATAGAGGTAGAGAAGATTGATCAATGGCCTCAGGAACAATCCATACTAATTATGGTGATAAAAAGCTGTCAGTCAATACTCTGGATATTAAATTTAGTGGATTGGAGACAACAGGTCTGCTTTCCTTCCCCCCACCAGTTTATTTATTGAAACACTCAGATACAAATGAGCATTCAGTGCTAAGATTACATTATTGTTTCACATGCTTTGAACTGCAAATGCTTTGATAACTGGATTGAAAAAGCTGTCAAATTTCTCTCTGTAGTTTCTATGCAGACGTCTTCCTTCAGCGTCTGATGAAATTCCATTTTGTAAAATCTGACAGTGATACTCTTCATTAAGTCACAGATGATCGCTCACCTCACATATCTAAACACAGCTCAGTGCCTGTATACCTCTGTGAGAGGGTGGGAGTGGGCGTGAACCCTCTGAGAGAAGAAAGGAGGGAATTCCCTCAGCAAGGGAAGAACTAAGCTCACCCAAGGCAGCAACACCAACGCCAGTTGGCAGGAGAAAGTTGTGCTTCTGTGAATGCAGCTTTTCAAGTAAGGTGGCACCCACATGCCGGGGCAACAGGAAATGAGGCAAAGGATTCATAAGAGGTTAATAGACAACACTTGCCCCCACCCACTTCCCTGTTCTGTACATTGTTGTTAAAGGGTCACGGAAGCATGTGTTTGTGGGTGAAGCTCCAAGGGGGCTGGCATGATGCAAACTAGTTGGGCCAACTCATTCCCCTGACTCATCCCCCTGATATCCCCTGGCTGCCCCTTATCAGGCAGCATCCTGAGTGCCTGCTAACCATCATCCAAATCAATTCCAGCTCTGGGACAATGAGACCAAATGCATACTTTATCAATGACACCCATCAATATTACAGAAATGTAATAAATACACCCCATTTGGGTCCATAGATTGCTTCAAAGCATCATGCAGATGAAGCAAAAGGGTGTGGTTATCTACCAGGAGGCTTTCATTTGGAAAAATTATTTTATTATATTAAATATGTGCAAACACAGGCAGAGAAATTAACAAACATCTGAAATCCCAAGTTTTTTTGTTTTTTTGTTTTTCTAATTTGGAGTCATAGTCTCCCCAAGACTGCCTCTTTTATTTGCCAGTTCAGTACAGTCGCTGAGAAGCAGCAGGTCAAGTGGAGGCGAGTACAACCTGCATTCGCTGATGCAACGTGAGTGAAAAGGGTAAAAGAGAGAGAAGGGGGTAGTGAAGAGACCTGGCAGTTGTAATCCTGCGCTTTCAACTGCTACAGTGTGGGAACCCAGAGCAGTGCACCAACAACTACCAGGGGTTTTTACTAGTACTTTTTATATGAGAAAGCAGCTGTCTCCACAAAGGATGCCTCGCTCATGTCTCAGCCCATGTTCCACTGAGGGGAGCAAGGTCCTGCTTCTTGGAGTGCTGTCCTGCAGTGACAGGGTTCAGTAAGCGGCGGGTACGGAGCTACTGGGGAAAAGTCACAGATAGGGATTTAAGAACAAGGTCAGCCACCAATAAGCTATCCTGGAAAAGTCACCTCACCTCTCTGGCCCTTAATCCTTAACTTTAAAATTTAGGAAAGGACTGCATCACTGTTTTGCAGTCTTCATGTTGTCACTCTGTAGTGGGTCAAATCAATTGGATGATTTTTAACCAGCAGGTTTTCTTTTAAATGGAATAAATAGGAGAGAATAGAAAATATCACAGTATACTGAACATCCTAAGAATAAGTTGTATGTCATGAAATAAGAAAAATATCTGAAAGTCACTGGATTAGAAGAGCTCTAAGTGTTCCTTCCAAATGGAACAAAATATGATTTGATTTGTCTGATTCTCAGCTGGCTGCCAACAGCCAGCTTGTAGCCAACAACCAGCTCAGGAGAGAGTTCCATGCTCTGTTCCCTGGTCAGCAGAGCAATCTCCCCTTTATCTTTCATTTACAATTTGATTTTACAATGTTGCTGCAATTTCAGTTTCGATAACACGGAGTTAATTAAGACATGATCTCTAAAAGGAAGGTTGTTACAAGGAGATAAGCAGCAGCCGCCGCAGGCAGTAAACAGTTGGTGCTCCTGACCAGCTTCTGAGATTTGCTGCTTTTATAAAGAAGACAAAACTATCGCTCCAACTAAACATAAACATAAAGTTCATGTGAATATTTACAGATCCCTTGGACATTGCTCTAGTTGTGATCAAAAAGTCCAGACTGTAGGAGAGCAGGGCTCTGAGTATGAGTTGCACAGGTTGTTCACTGCACAAAGGAGTCTGTCCAAGGAGTACATGGAGAGAAAATTCAGTATGGCTCCAGGTTGGGTTTACACATCTTGATCTAATCTGCATAAAGATGCTACAGGTTTCACAAGCCTTGCACTTGTGGGCTGCGTTTGCCAACTAGGGTATGTTTTCTACTTCTTAAAAGGTACCCTATAAGCTAGCTGTCACCCATGGCTGGAACTGCAACTGAAGATTGAAAAGCCATAGCTAAAGTAATAGCATTAGTCAGAAAAGGGCCACCATCTGGGAACAACTGAGGCGTGTGGTCTGGAGCACAAGTCTCAGTAATTCTAGCATCTGGGTAACAAGTGCATCCCACAAAGAGAATTTTTAATACTCTAGTTCATTATGCACAGAGGTGGCCCTCTCTACAAGAAAGGAACAGACACTGGAAGTTTCAGAATGGATGACCTAATGGAGATGGCTATAATGGCAAAGAATCCTTGAACAAAAGAGTCTCTGTAGGAGTCCTGAAAATAATGGACCACCTCTTTGCATTTAAGACATTTTTTTGATTTTTTTATAAATGAGTCACAATTTGGAGAATAGATTAATTGCATAAATTAATGCATGTTCTTTCACACACAATGTTACATTGTTTTGTCTTTGATTTGTAAGAAGCAGGCTTTATTATAATTTTTAATTTTTGGTCAACTACCAGTATAACTACTGATGTTTTCACAGTGACTAAATTTAAATTAGCCAACACCTCATAATTAAAGAGTATCCTTGTTGTTTTCACTTTCCAAATCCTGACACATTTCTTTCTAGTGGGCTCAATGGATATTCACAATAACAACTAAATATTATAACACAATATTTGCCACACCTCTTTCTTTGTATTAGTTGGACAAAGGGGGAAATGATAGGGGGAAAATTTTAGGCTTTCAGAAAGTCTATGCATCAGTATGAGGCTTGATTAAACTGCACGATGAGTGTAGGATACAAGGTCCATCTGTCCAACAACCAGCCTCCCATTTATCCACTAGGAGGAAGTCAACCAATGTAAACCTCCTTTCCCCCTTTCCCTCTTGACTTTTTAAGGGGGATGGGACTCTTCACAATTACCCAAGTAAAATGATAAGACTAATTTAAAAAGGAAAACCCTCTTTTACCTATGAAATCATTCTTTCCACAGGTATATACAGAGCCACATGAAACAAATTTAGTGAGACAATGTTGGTGACCCTTAATCAGAATCACATGAAAGGCAGCTACCATCTGTTTAGTGCCTCCTATGTCCCGGACACTTAGTAACGTGCCTGAGGTAACTTGACTCAAAAGAGGCAGGGCCTGATCTACAGGACTTCAAGGTCTGTTCTCTTTCCATTACATCCGTGGCTGACACTGGTAGTTAGTAGTGTGTCTCCAAGGAATATGGAGATCCAGTCATTAGAGAACAAAACCAGTGACTGAGGTGGGATAAACTATCACATTCTAGCCCAGATGGAAACACCAGAAAAGATCCTGAGTCCTTCAGACTGTGGACTCCTGAGAGCTTTCCATCTTCCTTCTGATTCTCCCTCCTCTGGACCTTCCACATAGTACTCTTTGACACCCCATTGCTCTCCTGGCAAGCTGGCTTTCCACCAACTGCATGATGATTTATGGCTTGGTAAATGTCTACTCCCCTCCTGGCAGCACTAGAACAAGGCAGTCAGGGAGATGAAGACTGAGGAGACAGTGAGGAAAGAATTCAGAGCTTCTGCTGGCTGAGCAGAGCCTGATTGCTCCTTGATGGGTCAGTAATTAATTGCTCCACAGTGTTGGATCTGAGACTGCAGAATTGTGCCTTGTGAATAGACCCTGGAGGGCGGGGGGAGTTACATTGCTTGTAAGGTCATTAAGAGAATATTATAAGTAATACTCCATGACTCCCTCATTAAATACTAAGTGAGTCATTCAATCTTGGGGTTCTATTTCTATTCCCCTTTCTAAATGCAACTTTAATGATTTAAAATCCCTTCAACCCAATTACAGCCCTGTATTCTGATTAGGAACTCTTGCCCATTGTGAGCGGGAACCATTATCCAGCAGCCTATAGCAAAATTAGCACCTAGAGAGGTTGCACTAGGAAATAAATCTTTCCTTGACATTTCAAGACCGATTCCTGGCCAATTACAACACACTCTGTTGCTCTGGTAATGTGTAACTGAGTTGCTCCTTGCAATCAAAGGCTGCTGGTCAGAAAGAGAAAAAAAATCATTCAGAAAAAAATAGCCTAGAAGTTAAGGGGGGGTACAACTCTTACAGTGGTATTGAAGGAGGAGGAAGAGCAGGCTGTGAGATGGAATCTGTCACTCAGGCTGTACTGTGCTTTGTCACAAGGGAGCTATGGCAAATGTAGGGGGCTGACAAGGCAATAGGGAAGGGTTAGGAAGTGACATTCTACTTCCTTCCACCATACAGTGAGCTGCTGCATTAGTTAGGGTAGTAGTAGGTGCTATTGCTAGAAAACTCAACAATTTCAATGGCTATCACAAAAGAAGAGTCTCTGGCTCAGGTATAGTCCAGTGTGAGAGCCCCCATCATTAGACAGGACCTGTGACACTGTGGGCTCCACTCAGAGCAGACTTCAAGAGGCCCCAGGCTGATGAGGTTTCCTCTGTTTCTAACGGGAGTCTTCCAAGATGGTCTTGCTTGTCCATAAACAGCTGGTGGGAGGCCTGAAGGTGGCATATGCAACCACAGTATTGAGGACAACACACCTGGCCATGCCCAGATGCAAGGATGGCTGGAAATTGAGGTCCTTCTTTTTCAGACATAAGAGCAAATGACCAAAGGGGGAACACCAATTGAAGGGGACAGGTGACCTCTGTGACATGGGTACCCTCCCTGGCTCATGGCTTCTGTGTTCTCTAATCAACTACCAATCAGAAGGAATCAACCTAAGTTCAGGGATGTCAAGTCTGTTTCTTTCCTTGCTTTTTTTGTGGTTAATATACCGCCTAGATCATCATGGCCACCCTGATCAGCATGGCCACAGTGGTACCAAGGAGGTAGTGTGACCTCCAGAGCCACAACAAAGATGGTGGGGGAACATGCTCCTTTGCCGAGGGACCTTTTTGTGACCCTCTCCTGGTGGCTCAAGATGTTAGTGCTCTGGTTGACCATTCTGAAAAGGGGCCCCAGGCTGGCTTTTCTTCAACCCACTGCCACAAATGAGGTAGAGGATTGCAAAGGCAGGAAGAGACAACCATGGGGGCAGCAGATGCAGACCCTCGGCCTCTCAGGCCTTCCAGGCAGCTGCCTTTCCCATGCCCATTAAAACCAAATGGGAGGCACCCAGAGCATCCTACTCTGAGGAACGTGAGGGGAATGTGGCCCAGCTGGTGACTCCATTTTTGAGTTCTATCTCCTTCTCTGACACTCCCCTGGCTCATGTTCTGAATGTCTCCATCTCTGCCTTCCCTCTCCCTGCTATTAATCTGATGGAGCTGTCATTACAAAGGCTCACTAATTGCTCAAAGCTGATAGTTGTCTCCTTGTTGAGCCCGATTGTAACAAATGCTGTGAATAAACATCACAATTTCCCCTGACCCACCAGCATGCCAGAGAGCAAAGTGAGTGTGGTGCACACACGCATACACAGATGCACACGCACACAGACATGCTCAGGCTTCTTAAGCATATGGGGGCCGCCTCATCACTTTAACCTCCCTGACTTTTTTGTTCTCTCACTCCAGTAGTTTCCATGGGAACCACAAAAATAATAATAATCATCACAATAAAAGAGGAGGAAAAGCCTGCTGCTCTTAAAATAAAAGGGACCTCTCTCTATTTACCAACACACGGAGTCCAGAGTCCTGAATGGATTGCTAAATTCTAACCAAATAATTCAGTCCTTCCTAACCCAGCCCCATCCCTCAGATATGTGGTACCCTAGGAAGGTTTGGGGGGCCTTCCTAAAGAGATAGATTAATATCTTTAAGGGTTTAGACTCTCACAGGGAGAAATGACATAGAGAAACACTGGAGTAGTGGGGAAGAGGAAGTCTTGACCCCCTGAGAGTAGCTAGTGCCCCCTATTGGTCATCAGAATATCTGTCCTAGTAACACACGTTTCCTGAGCCCACAGAGAATATGATACATGAGGAAGAGCATAGGAAATAACCAGAGATCAGGCCAGCTTACTCCTCCATCTTTCTACCCAGTCAGTCAGCCAGCCCATGAGTAGTTTTTTGATAATCTAATCCAGGAGTCATGCTAGTTACGGGCTCAACACCACTGTGAAGTGCTCATTATCATGGACCTCATGGGGCACATCATTCTACTGAGGATACATACAAGTATATGAGCAATTTATAGCCAGTGCCTAGCACAATGCCTGGTACAAGAGAGGCATTCAATGCACACTTGTTAACTGAAAGAAGCTGCTACGATCGGTGAAGTTCTTATAAAAAGAGAGGAGTGGGGCACCTGGGTGGTTCAGTCAGTTGAGCATCCAACTTTGGCTCAGGTCATGATCTCATGGTTCATGAGTTTGAGCCCTGTGTTGGGCTCTGTGCTAGCAGCTCAGAGCCTGAAGCCTGCTTCAGATGTTTATCACCCTCTCTCTCTGCTCCTCTCCCATTTGTGCTCAGTCTTTCTCTCTTAAAAAAGTAAAATGAAATAAAATAAAATAAAATAAAATAAAATATAAATAAACACTAAAAAGAGGTGTGTGTGTGTGTGTGTGTGTGTGTGTGTGTGCTAAAGAAGAGCTCTCTGGAGTAGTTGATGGCTAAGGTGCAGCATGAAGATTAGTAGGAAACAGGTGAAATGTGTTTTGGCAGAAGGAAGGAAAAGAATGCTCGATTCAGTATCTGTTGGATGGCCACAGAGATAGATGAAAGAATAAATTTGTAAGCCAGTCTCTGGTTTCAAGTCTTGTGTCCTTTCCAATGTACCATGCTCTCTGAAAAAGGGCAACACATGGTATCATTACTGAGCTACACATGTAGTACACATGTGCTACTATAGCAGACCTTCTGATCAATGTCCTATGTAGAAGGATCAGCATGCACAAAGGTCCAGGAATAATAGAGAGCAAGAAGCTGGTATTAGTTCCGTGTTGCCAGGGAATAGAATGTGGGTTGTGGGGAATATGATGGAAGGAATAGCATGGGTAAAAACATGAGAATGGAAGGGAGAGTAAAGAACTCATCAGATGGTGGAGGAATTAGGGCTCCCAAATCCTACTTAAGGAGGTAGAACTTCACAAGGATAGAATCAGGCTTCCATTTCCAAGGCTCTCTTCAGGCTGTAGCAATGGGAATGAATTGGATCTGGGCCAGCCTGAGGTTGGAAGGTCAGTTAGAGGTTGCTACAGTAATCCCAACAAGAGATCAAAACAGCTTGAATTACCCAAGTGGTGGTGGGGACAGAGAGCAGTAGCCAGCTTTGAGTTAGCTTTGAGAAATACAGACAGAGGAGTTGGGATGATCCCAAGGTTTCTGACTTCATCTTCTGGGATAAAGATAACTGTATGAGGGGTCCCTGGATGGCTCAGTTGGTTAAACATCCGATTTCAGCTCAGGTCATGCTCTCACAGTTTGTGGGTTTGAGCCCCACTTCGGGGTCTGTGCTGACAGCTCAGAGCCTGGAGCCTGCTTCAGATTCTGTGTCTCCCTCTGTCTCTGTCCCTCCCCTGTTCACGCTCTGTCTCTGTCTCAAGAATAAATAAACGTTAAAAAATATATTTTTAAAAAGATAACTGTATGAAAAGTGAGTTTGGGAGAAAGATAATGCAATCAGTTTGGACCTGCTGATTCTCAGATGTCTGTGGGCCTCTCCATGGAGCTGTCCAGAGGACACTGATTGAGGGTCAGGGGAGAGAACAGACTGGAACTATTGATTAGGGAGTCATCAGTATATAGATGGCACTGAAGAGAAAGGATGACTCAGCAATTAACCTCACAGAGACAATATTTCCATGGCTGTCACTGGACAGCCACAAAGAAGATGGTTTTGGTGGAATGATGGAGGCAGAGGTCAGGCACAATGAGGACTGAAGGTTAGCTGAAGAATTAGAGATGCAAAGTGTAAGCAATACCTGGGAAGAGACAAAACAGAAGCTGGACATGGGATCATGAAAAATATTTGAATTTTTTTAAGGTTATTTATTTTTTACAGAGACAGAGCGACAGACACACAGAGACAGACAGAGTGTGAGTGGTGGAGGGGCAGAGAGAGAGGGAGACACAGAATCTGAAGCAGGCTCCAGGCTCTGAGCTGTCAGCAGCTCAAACCCACGAACTGTGGTGCTCAAACCCACAAACTGTGAGATCATGACCTGAGCCGAAGTCAGACGCTTAACTGACTGAGCCACCCAGGTGCCCCGAAAAAGGTATTATTTTAAAGATAAAATATATTTGATCATGTTTAAATGCTGAAAAGAAACAATGAAAAGAGATGAAATGTATAGTAAAGACAAGGATAATTATATAACGGGGAGCCAAGAATATGGGGTAAGTGAGGCCCATGGCACCACTGGAAAATGCAGCTTCGGGGGAGGGGGGCGGCCTTTCCTTTGTAAGAGGATGGAAGATGGAAAGAAGGGAAAACTCACGGTTTCAGTGGCAAGGTTATGAAAGTTCTTATGTGATGGCATATGTGCATTTTTTCCCATTCACTGATTTTCTCATTCATTCATTTTTCAACAAATATTTATTAGGCACCTACTAAAATATATACTTGCTGAGGATGCAACACACATTGACCTCTTGAAACTTACACATACCACTGAAGTGAAAAAACTAATAGAACAGGTGGCATGTGTTATAATTGGTTAAGATTAAGAAATTACTAAAGGATGTAGGTATTAGGAGGAACCTCTCTTAAAAAATGATGTTTAAGCTGAAACTTGAAAGAAATTCACCAAAGGTAGAAAGGCTAAGCTAGAGGCAATGTAATCCTCTGGGAATAAGAGAGGAAAGCAGATTAGAAGGACTAAGAACTATGGAGAAGATTGAAGATGGTCATTGTGGAAAACGGGAGAGATGTCAAAACAGGGAAACAGAATTCCCCGGTTTTCCATGAATCTAGGTGAGGTTACAGATCATGCATTTTGTGGAGACACCACCACTATCAAGAGCTTTATGATATTTTTCTCCAGCAGCACCCAGTGTAAACTCTAATGACATTTTTTTTTTCTGGAATTGAAGTTTTCCAGGAGAGTGTGATATGAAATTGGAGGGATAAGGACATTGAGGATGTTGGCAACAGTAGATGAAACCATGGATCGCTACATCTAGGCTGTATGGGGAAGGAAGTGAAGACAGGATGAAATCTAGAAATTGAGAAAAAATACAGTGTTCAAAGAGCCTTAAGTTCCAATGAAGTTAGAGAAGAGAAATAACTGAATGAACAAACTGGGACACGACAGGAGGTCGTGCTCAAAGTACAGGATATCTGATCCAGTAACTGAAAAGCATAAGACGCTGCACATGATCATGAACTTCAGAGGAGAAGCACAGGCTGGAGTGTCAAAATGGAAGGAACGTGAATGAAGCTCGCTACAGATGGGAAGGTAAAAACACTCAAAGGGCAGAGTGTTTGCTGAGTCATCACCACCAAACATGGCATGACACAGGTCTGAGCAAAGGAAGACTGTGACCCTTAGGAGAAACTTTCTCTTTGCCTCAGCTTTCTTATGGATGCAATGCTCTCTTTGCCATGGGAAGGTTGTGAAAGACAGCAGAAACTATTCATGGGAAGGTTATTTCCAAATGGTTGACTGCTCTGCAGATTCGAACAATTTTATTACATGTAGCACATTTTTAAATTTTTTAATATTTATTTTTGAGAGAGAGAGAGAGCACAAGTGGGGGAGGAACATAGACAGAGGGGGACATAGAATCTGAAGCAGGCTTCAGGCTCTAAGCTGTCAGCAGAGAGCCCAACCTAAGCCTCGAATGCATGAACCATGAGATCATGACCTGAGCCAAAGTCAGATGCTTAACTGACTGAGCCACCCAGGCACCCCACATGTAGCACACTGTTTAAATGCCTGCCTTATTCTGGTATCAGAATTCCTGGTCCATAGCCTTACCATATTATTTATGAAGTGCTGCCCTCAATCTCTCAGTGCCTCATTTTCTTTGCCTGTGAATGGGGATGATAAGATCATCTACCCTCAGAGACTGTTATGAGGATTACATGAAACTACACACACACACACACACACACACACACACACACACAGAGAGAGAGATGGAGGGAGGTAACTTAGCACACAGTAAAGGCTCTAGAAAGTATAAATAATATAGATGCTGCTCAACTTCTGTGTGCCAGTTGCTACAATATTTCATGTACTCTTTTGATGGGTGTTCTGAATATTATTTCAGACAAATGTTAGTAGTTCTAAAGAGCTACTCTGTCTTTCAAAATGAATAGTGTTCCTCCTGTTGGGAAGTGAAAAAAGGTCTTACTAGAAAAATGCCAATGTGCAATATCCTGTTGCATATTGGCAACAGCAGCTATGTAGCTTTTAGTTATTTGTGAATTAAGTGCAAATGGAACGTTGTTGGCTTGTAGTTTCTATGATGTATACATGTGTGTGTGTGGTTTGGTTTCCACGTACAAGATAATTTCCCAAGGATCCATCCTCATTCCTGAATCTCACCATTTACTTGACCAACTAAATCCCATCCAGCTCAGAAGCCCAGATCCTGTCTTGCCTTCTGGATTCTTCTGGTCCATAGTTTCCTCTTCCTCATTTGTGTGACCACAGTATTTACTGCCTGCACCATACTCTTTAGCACCCACTTGCATAATTCTCCTATATATTTATATTACTTCTGATACATGAAGTGTATCCATCCACCATGTTACATAGTCATCAGGGCTGGCTGGAGGATGGGGGGCCGTCCCTCAAAGTTTCACTTTCTTCCCTATCTAGTCCTGGGCTGGGTGCCTATTAAGAATGCAGGTGCTGATGTGCAATCAATTGTCTTCATTCCCACTTGTCATAGAGACCTATTAGATCTCTATGCAACCTCTCAGAAAACATCATACGAAACAAGTACATTTCACAGTTTTCTGAGATTAAAATCCAAACCAAGGACTGTTAGCAAGAGAAGAATTTCCATGGAGATGCATTTGAAAATCTCTCAGGTCAAGTAAGGACCTGCAGTGACTGCCTAGCTTGTAGGCAGAATAGGTCAGTGAAGCTTACAGGGTCTGCCAAAACCCAGGAGGACAGAGATGAAATGCACTTAAAAGGTAAGTGGAAAGATGGTTAGAATCACCGGCAGGACGAGTCATCCCCTGGGCCTAGCCACTTTAGCACCATGGCCAGCAGTGGGCAAACCGCTCCTGTTGACCTAGAAGATGGGAAGTGCCTTCACCACACAGGGCTGCCTCTCCTTAGCTGCCTGGAGTTTCATGCAAATGTTCAAACCCAATGATGATCTTCTTGGCAGGGGATTTCATTACCAAGATAAGGTGGATGAGTCCTGTCTGTTCCTTGAAAACCAGTCCAGCTGAGTGGGCCATGTGGGCACAGCTGGTGGAGGCCTGCTGCAGTGACTGCACATTTATTCACTTGGCAAATTAAAAGATGTCCTACACAGGCTGTAAGCTTGCTCTCAGTTGCTTACCCAATGGAAGGGCCAAGGGCAATAGATTTTTCTCAGCTTTCTTCCAGTTTGAAACTTACCTGAGCTTCACAATGACTCTTCACAATGAGGCTCTACAGGCTTGGGAACTGGGGTCAATGGATCTAGTTAATATACAAACAGGAATTTGTGAAATTCTTCCTGTTGGACCACATCCCCACTTAACATCTAAATCCTCTGTACAATATGCATTTTCTCATTGAATCTCTAATCATGTTTACTAATTCAGCAGGGTACATAAGAAAACATTAGATTTCATAACAAAAAACGAACAGCTGAAATACAGGAGATGATGAACTGCTTGAAAAACAGTTCATGTGAGAAAAATTATGTTATTGACATTATTTCTAGATGGACAAAAAGGAGTTATGTGACCTCCCCAAGCTAAAAAGATTAAAAGACCATATTTGTTCAAGGTGTAAAATACAAAAGTGAACAAACTTGTATCACACTTCACAATGGTCAGATCTCATCTAACACATTTCACTCACTCTAGTGTGTCAGGACAGTGCGAGAAGGGAAAAGACAGAGGGCAGATGTCCCTGTAAGGAACTGCACATCAAATGTGGGTTATTAACCTGGAAAAGAGAAGTTTGGGGCATATCATAATTGTCTTCAAGTGTGCAAAGACCTGCCATGGCAGAAGAAGGATCAGTCTAGGGGCACCTGGGTGGCTTGGTTAAGCGTCTGACTCTTGATTGTGGCTCAGGTCATGATCTGACCGTCGTGACATTGAGCCTCATGTTGGGCTCCATGCTAAGCATGGAGCCTTCTTGAGATTCTCTCTCTCCCTCTCTCTGCCCCTCCCCTGCTCATGCACATGCATGTGTTCTCTCTCTCTCTAAAAAAGAAAAAAAAAAAAAGAGAAGTCAGTCTGACTCTGTTTTAGAACTAATAGTTGTGATTTGTGAGGAGATTTGGACACAGAAACACAAACCAAAAAAAAAAAAAAAAAAAGAAAAGAAAAAAAAGGCACAAGTTTGTAACAATAGTAGCTAACAATAGAGCTGTCTTCCCCGTAAGATAGTAGAGCAAAGGCAGCATCAGCAGCCACACCATCCACAACAATAGTCACAGGGATAGGAGCAAATGGAAGCACAATTTGCGGAGTATTCATGAACTCTGCTAATGTACTAGAGCTTAAAAATACTGATGCTAGGGGGCGCCTGGGTGGCGCCGTTCGGTTAAGCGTCCGACTTCAGCCAGGTCACGATCTCGCGGTCCGTGAGTTCGAGCCCCGCGTCAGGCTCTGGGCTTATGGCTCAGAGCCTGGAGCCTGTTTCCGATTCTGTGTCTCCCTCTCTCTCTGCCCCTCCCCCGTTCATGCTCTGTCTCTCTCTGTCCCAAAATAAATAAACGTTGAAAAAAAAATTAAAAAAAAAATACTGATGCTAGGATTTAAACACAGGTCAATTGATTCTAAATCTTAAACTCATATCCACTGAGTTTTATTACATCCACACCTACCTCACAGATCTGTGATGAGGATTAAGGAAGATGAGGCACATATATCACTAGAAAACAGAGTGCAGTAGGTGGTATTCCAGAGTATCAACTATTATGTCACCATTATGTTCACAGATGTCACTGAATGGAAGGATGGGTTAGGGGTTTCTAAGGTCAATTCATAGTTTATTGGGCCACTGGCAGAAGCACATGCCCTCTGAGTTGTACTGCCTCTTTGCCCTGGGCTCTCACCAAGCACTGCTCCCTGTGCTGAGTGTACTCATGGTGCTGTTGGACCCACGAACATGCAAAGGTCAAGTGTGTGTCTCTGCAGAGTCAGCTCAGACACCCTTCAGGTTCTGCATTTAATCCTAAAGTTGGACTTCTCTTATTCAAATCCCATTCAGAACTGGCACAATTCCATTTGCTGATTCAAAAGGGGGAAAGAGGTTTTGAAAAGGCTTATAACAAAGGCTCATAAGCCTTGCAGATCAAACAGCTCTTAAAGAACAACATTTTGATGAGTTAAGTGTAAAAGAACCAGAAACATACGGATTAAATTCCCCTTGAAATTTGAATGCATTTAAAAATTAAAGGGAAAAGCACTTGGCAGAATGCATCGGGGCCCTTTGCTGAATCTAAAGCATTTAGAAAAACAGCACGAGACATCTTGCCCAAATGAGGCAGCTCCCTGTTTCTATCTGGCTTCCATTAAGTGCTGCTTTTTTCCCCATGTCTCTTAGGAGACTATTTCAGATCCCCAGTTTCCCTCCATCTCTTCTCCCTCGCTGGCTAATTGCTAATTAGCAAGATATTTGTGTGGTGGAAGAAGCAGTTCATTCTTGAAGCAGTAGGCTTGGGCTGTCCAGCAGCACTTACCCAGGTACCCACCCAGGTGGGTGAGGGCATCCCAGCAGCAGCCACACAGCTCACAGGAAGGCTCTGCTTCACTTTTGGTGGCATACTAACATGTGCCATTGATTTTATGAGGGATAAGGCCCTGCACCAATGAATGCCAGCTCCTGATAGCCTGAGCCAGCCTCACCAGACCATGCAGCCTTCATTTGGAATTCTTGAGAGATAAAGCCTATGTAGCCAGTGCTACATGCAGAGATTAAACTGGATTTACCAGGGAGACAAAATAGTGTTAGACTTAATGTGTCTATTTGGCCTTCCCAGGTGGTCCAGCGTAGTGGTCTGCAGAGTTTACACATCATTCCAAGCAGGTGGTGATCCTCTCATGTGGGGGAAGAAGATAGCAGTTCTTTCGTTTGTATTTACTTTTAGTGCATCCTTTTTATATTTCTCTTTTGGTGAATGTTTGACAATTTGCTCAATACATATTAGTATAATAGAGATTTAACTTGTTAATAAGTATACATATATAATAGATAATACACAAACATAACATACACACAGGCATATGGGTGATTTTTCAAAATTATTCTTTGTTTTATTTTGTATGGTTTGTTTTTTTATGGGTGGATAGAAACAATCAAAAAAACTTTTAAAGGGGCGCCTGGGTGGCTCACTCGATTAAGTGTCCAACTTCAACTCAGGTCATGATCTCAGTCTGTGAGTTTGAGCCCCACATCAGGCTCTGTGCTGACATCTCAGAGCCTGGAGCTTGCTTCAGATTCTCTCTCTCTCTCTCTCTCTCTCTCTCTCTCTCTCTCTCTCTCTCTCCTGATCATGCTCTCTCTCTTTCTCTCTCTCAAAAATAAGTAAACATTAAAAAATTTAAAAAAAATTAGAGACAACTTTCTGGTAAATGTAGTGTTGGCTTTTGATCAGGCAGATCTGGGCTTGAATTCTGCCTCTGCCACTTACCAGCCAGATGACATTGAGTGAGATTCTCCAGGTCTTTATTTCCTCCTCAGTAAAATGAGAATTTGACCACCCCTGAATGTTGTGGTCATTTATTGTGGGGTTTAGGAAAAAGTAGAATCCAATTCACCTGGCACAGTTCCTGGCTTATAAGGGCTCAGCAAAGGTCAGCTGCTATTGTATTTTCTTCGTGCTGTTTCAATTTTGTACACATGCATTTTCTGAGAACTCTGAACTTTTATTGAAATAGTCCAGTAAATGGAAACAATATACATTTCACATGGTCATTCTGAATCAGAGAGGACTGAATATGATGGAGCTTAATTATCTCAGTTTGTCAGTCATCAGCTTCACCAATAGATGTTTATAAAGCTTCTGATAAGGAAGAACAATTTCTCAGTTTTTTCAGTCTTTTTCTGAGAGTCTATACCAGCTCATGCCGGGTTTTTTTCATGTGCTATCAATAAGTCCATGGTTCTGGCTACTGATGATGACAGATATTCCAGTAGTGGTATAGTGGGGATCATAAACACTGCTTCCTCATGCCAGCTGAAATGAAGACAGCTGCTTCAGCTTGCCAATGACTTAGAGAAATCCTCCCTTAAGGAGATAGTAAAGACAAAGGACTATAGTCCACCCAGAATCTTTAAAGAATCTCTACTATGTTTTGCAACAAAATTCCCAAGCAAATGTGACAAATAATAAAGCTTTGGGCGATAAAAACAACGTCAGACACAATCCTGACAATGAGATGCGATGAACATTTCGTGGGCTCTACTGGTTCAAAGATACCATTTACAAATCTTATTTACTATCTGGGTAATACTATTGGATAGGTATTGCTATTAAATAACTTATAAGAGAGGACATAGAGGCTGAAGGGATAATGCAAGATTCCTTAGAAAATGGGTCTCAAAATTGTTGAATCACTATATTTCACATCTGAAACTAATACAACACTGTTAACTATACTGGAATTAAAATGAAACCCTTAAAAAATTACAAACAAAACTTTTTAAAAAGGCATAAAACATGGTAGGTTCTGAATGTAGGTTTGGACATAACTGACAAAACGTGATTGAAATATTTTCATAAAATATCTAAAATTCTGTCAAGATTTATATTTAAAGCATGGAGATAGATATAAACATTTTTAGAAATGGGAATGGGCCTAACGATGCCTTGAGAGGGATATTAAAATCAAAAGGCAAATGAAAAAAAAGTAAAATAAAAAATAGTTTTCAAAATATATAAAAAACTCTGTAATTCCTCACAACAAATTACACCAGTAATAACCACAAGTTATTCTATCACAAATTATCTTGTTTCCACATATAGCTTATGGCCAACTGAAATTATTTTGTTAACTCATTTACTTATTAGCTTTTCTGTTTCCCTCCTCCCTATGGACCAGCTTGCTACCATGGAATTAAACCACGCCTCTGCATAGGCAGCCCTCTACAAGTCATGGTGGTGATTATGGCTTCTTTCTCCAACCTTGGATGTCAGTGGGGAACAAATACAGCCCATGGTCTCAATGTAAGCAAATGAAGTTGTACTGGAACACAGCCATGCCTGTTTGCCTGCACATTACCCCTAGGTGCTTCTGTGCCTCAATGGCAGAGGTGAGCAGTTACAGTAGAGATACTATGGCCCATGAAACCTCAAGTATTTACTCCTTGGCCCTCCCAGAAAAAGTCTGTTGACCCCTGGTTCAACAATAATAAAGTGGAAGTTAGAGATGAAGAAAAGAAATATTTAGCAAGCAGGATTGTTGCTAATAACACACTCAAGTTGTAGGACAACGGTTTCTACAATGCAAGCATGCTCATTAGGTCAGATTAATGCAGCTACCTAGCATGAAATGTATGGGGTAATCAATACTATTGTGTCCCTTGTTTAAGAAAAAAAGAATGCATGCCATTGATTACATACTCACCAAGCTATCAACATTTACCTTAGTTCAGGTAAATTCCAGACACATAAAGGTTACCTATTGCATAAGAAGAATTAAATTTGCACCCAATTCTCAATCATTTCAAGACAGATTAGGACCTTTGCTATGCTTCCTTTTCTCTTCTGATTTCTGCCTTTAGGTGTTTCACTTTTTCTCTAAACTTCTGGGGTCAGGGGAAAGGGGTTGGAAAGAGTCATCCTTTAAGCATTTAGAAACATTTTTGGTAAAAGATTATGTGCTTAAAAAATCTTTAGAGATGATGAATAAAACTTTATTTTTAGATTTCTGTGTAGATTGTAATTATCTATACTCTCCAAGCTATTCCTAGCCTGGGCTAGGGCTTTGTTTGAACCCCAGATTATCAGACATTCTTTTCATACTTAGATGTACACGTGTATAAAACAGTCAACAAAAGAGAGAATCCTTTAGTATCGTAAGAAATGCAATATTAACCTGGGAATTCCATTGGAACAAGATTCTACACCAATGAGTGTTGAGCTTTTGTTGTACTCTGCCTAAAAATACTGTTTTACAAAATATATTTTCACACTTTAGTGTTTATGAATTCTTTTTCACACTTTAGTGTTTATGAATTAGAAATTTATTTTCTAATCCATATGTACGTGAAACATGGTACCCATCTACCTATTTCTCCCAACACCCAAAAGCTGCTCTTAAATCAATAAGCACCTTACAGGTGATAATAGCACCTTCAAATCAACAACATATATTTTCCTGGGAAACCAGAAGTGAGTGGCGGAATCCGCTTTTCATAAAA
The DNA here is from genome assembly GCF_028749965.1 of Puma concolor. NCBI lineage: Eukaryota > Metazoa > Chordata > Mammalia > Carnivora > Felidae > Puma > Puma concolor. The sequence continues at coordinate 88,053,887 of NC_141676.1, forward strand.
TAGCTTCCCTGAAATTAATCCTTGCTGCTGATATAACATGTTGGTCTAAGATGTCAAGTCCCGTATTTCTTCCCAAGCCCTAACTTCTGAGGCAGGTTTCTCCACCTACCTGTCTGATGAGTCCCCGCAAGGACAGGATGGCACCCTGAAAAAAACACAGCCAGATTTCTCACAAACAAGCCTGCTGCCACCGGTGCCAAGTGTTCTCTAAGCCAGTTGTAGGTTTCATTTCCTTGTGCCCTTTTGCTTCAAATGCCCTACCAAAGTTAAATCTTAAACAAAAGCAAGTGAAACTGTGCATTGTTTTCCAAACAACCCATTATCTGGTGGCCTATTGCAAAATTAGTCGAGGAAGAATCTGTGCTGAGAGATAAATCTTTCTGTGACATTTCAAGACTCATCTTCAGCCAATTAGAATGGCCACTGGGACACTGGCCTGATAGCACACATTCAAATCATGTCAATCCCCTCCCCAAAGTCCTTAAAGAAACCTCTTGGCAGACTTGCAGTGTTCTCGCAGTCCTAACTTGATGGGAGGGCATGTGTGTACATCAAACAATGGCCTATCAAATTCAGAACAGGTCTGTGTCCAGAGATGAGCTGTCTGAACAAATGAAGAATGGAATTCTGAGACTGTGGACAGTACAAAGCTTTTATAGGAAGAGTGGCTGCTTAGCCCCAGCACTTACTTTGGCCACCAAATGCAACCTTGCGCCAACACAGAAGCCTGGACTACTGGACAGATAAATGAATGGTGCTGTATTTCCAAACTGAATTTTTCTGAATGGTTAGCTTGGTCAATTTCAGCAGAAGGTTTTGAACTGCAGTTTTTAAGGACTGCTCCAGGTCAGGGCATTTGGAATGTCTTCACTTCCTATTTAAGTGGCCCTATATTCCTCTTGTACCTTTTTTGGAAAGGGAGTGAAACTATTACTCCCTCTTACAATATTCATAGCCTGCCATTTCCAAAGCTCATTGTTATCAGAGGAGCCAGGTAGCTTGCAAACCTGCTATGACTAATATAATGCACTATTGATGTCATTCATATCAGCAAATCATTACAGAACATTGCTTCCTTAAGTCATGTAACATTCCTATTGATAAGTAAGGACCTCCACTCCCATTTTTATGGTTGGATAAACTGAGGCCCACAGAAGATAATGTACATGCCCAAGGTCTCCAAAGTAAATAAAATTATTTTGCTTTCTTTAGATTACCTTCACATGTACAAAACTTCCTATTTGGCTATTATTAATTCAGAAGGCCACTTAAGTCAGAAACCCTTGGCCTAAAGAACTGCCAAACTCTCTTTTGTCATGCCAATAACACTAAGCCCCTGTGGTCCCCAGAACAAGTGGAGCCAGCACATCTCTAAGCCAAGAGGCTCAGTGGCTATAGGCACAGTGCCAGAGGGCCAGACTCTTAAACCAGCTTCATTTTTCAGAATTGACACTATCTTCAGATCTGTTCAGATCTGGCCATAGAGTTACTTTCAGAAAATGTTTGTCAGAAACGTGTTCTCCTCTCAGAAGAGTTCCCAGGAGAAAGTTTCTATTCCTCTCAGCAGTAAAATAAAAGCACCCCCTCCCCCACAACCCACACACACTCACTACAGGACCAGCAAAAGATTATGTAAAAGAAAAGAACCAGAGACCCATAGAGACAGCCAGAGGTCTCTCTTGGGGAGGTGACAAGGAGATCTGTGTACACAGCATTCTCTCATAGAAATAGGCCTCCTGTCTTCTGTAAAACTGAAAATAAGGATGATAACAAGAAAGATTTATCTGAGTTTGAAAGGAAGTTCTGACATTACCATAATGGCATCTCTCCAGAAATTCTGTTCTTTCCTTTCCATTCACATCTCCATTTAGTATTTCTCTGAAAACATAGCTAAAGGGAACTATTCTTTCCCCATGGTTCACAACAATCGGATTGCCCAAGCTAGCACATACTTTCACAAAACTTGGTTAATTACTCACCAACAGAAATACCAAAAGCAACAAATCAGCTTCATGCATATGTGTTTGAGAACCCTTATTGTTCTAAGAGACTCCTAATTATATGTTTCCCCTGGTATCTACCCTCTACCCCTCCCTACTTCCCTACGGGAGACTGAGTAACACAATCAAAGAAGATTCTAAAGAGGCTTGTCATATCCTGGGGTTTACATACATGGTAGTCAAAAGGCAATGATGTTAATATTGTTTTACAGTATGCTGACTGCTTGGGGGGGTTGCAGCCATCTGTGTGCATTAACCCTTTTCTAAGTCAGGAGAGGGGCTGCGATCGGCTCACTCACAGTTACTCTGCTTTACCACTCTCTTGCTTTATCTGATCATTGATGTGGGGCCAGCAGGACTCTGTTATTAGAGGTAACCATATGTAGGGGCCAAGGTCAGGCCATCCCAAGATGGGCCACTTTGGCATGCAGATTATTTCTAGCCAAAAACAATCAAGACCCAAATGATTCAGGGAAAAACCTTAACCTCCCCTCCACCCACAAATACCTAAAAGAATTTAGATAGAAGACCTGCTCCAGGAAGGAAGCTGTATCCATAGAAAACTGCATTATGCTATGAACTAGGTATGGTAGGCAGAGTCCTCTATGTACCACTGTTCCTGAGGGGCTCAGCACACATTTGTTTACCAAACATTCACTCTTTTTCATCATCCTATGAATTGTATTCCTTCCCGTTGTAGTACCAGGCCCCCACCCCTTCTCCTTAGTTCAAAAAGACATGTATATTTCATTTTGCCTGACTGTCTTTGGAATTTCATGTCTATGGATTTCCAGTATATACAAAAATAAATTTGATTTTCTCCTGTTAATGTGTCTCATGTCAACTTAATTCTTAGTCTAGTTACACAAGTAATGAAAGGCAGAATATTTTTTCCCACCCCATGTCCTAATAGGCTTTGGGGTTAATAGGTGTCTACTGATTCTTCCCTAACCATGTCCCATAAGAGGCATTACCTCTGAGTTCTCCAAGAGTTGACTCTAGATTTTCCAGGTAGGTGTGAGTTTACTAACTTGTAAGACTGTATTAGATCCATAGCTTTGACTCCTAATGCAGGCCTGTTTCTACTGATAGATGAGCTTGCTACTGCTATCAATGAGGTCACATTTGTGAATATTTGTGAACATTCTTGAAAATCTGATGAGCACTATAGAGTCTAATTTCAGAAAAAAAAATACATGTTCTTTCTCTCAAACACACACACACACACACACACACACACACACACACACCATGTAATTCTGGAGAGCTCATGTACCTCCTGGAGCTCATCTGTTTTCAACAGTCCCAGTGAATAAACCTCATTTTATTAGAAGTTTTACTTTGGCATGCTCTTCCCCCCACAGTCCCATTATAAACATTTAGCATACTCTTTCCCCACAGTGTCATTATAACCATATCTAATGGATTTTAATGTCTCTTTAATTGTCTTGTACTTCAATCAAATGATTTCCTCACTGGTATGAGGATAACAGTCTACTACCGTAGTATTTAATTTTAATCTGTACACATGCATCAAGCACCTACTGTAAGTAAGCACTGTGGCACCCCTGTGATGGTCAGTTTTATGTATCAACTTAGCTAGGAATATTGCCCAGTTATTAATACAAAGAGCAATGTTGTTACAGATGTGATTAATGTTAAAAAACCATCGGACTTTAAGTAGATTATCCTAGATAATCTGAATGGGTCTCACCCAATCAGTTGGACGGTCCAAAGAGCAGAGCTGAAACTTCAGGAAAGAAGAATTCCACTGTGGAAAGAAGCTTCAACCCATGCCAGAAAGTTCCAGCCTACTTTTCCTGATGTTTTGCTCTAAGGAACTTGGATTTCCCTAGTCAGCCCCTACAATCATGTAAGTCAAGCCCTGCAATAAAGCCCTTAGTATATGTCTCTAACTGGCTCAATTTCTCTGTTTAAACCTCGACAACACAGATCTTGGTAACAGAAAATTGGAAGAACTACTTAAAAATGTGTAATTGGTGTTAGAATTGGATTAATGGAAAAAGTGTCTATTCATGTCTTCTGCCCATTTCTTCACTAGATTATTTGTTTTTCGGGTGTTGAATTTGGTAAGTTCTTTATAAATTTTGGATACTAACCCTTTATCTAAAATGTCATTTGCAAATATCTTCTCCCATTCCATAGATTGCCTTTTAGTTTTGTTGGTTGTTTCCTTTGCAGTCAGAAGCTTTTTATCTTGATGAGGTCCCAATAGTTCATTTTTGCTTTTATTTCCCTTGTCTTCAGAGATGCCTCAAGGAAGAAATTGCTATGGATGAGGCCAAAGAGGTCGTTGCCTGTTTTCTCCTTTAGGGTTTTGATGGTTTTCTGTGTCACACTTAGGTCTTTCATATATTTTGAGTTTATTTTGTGTATGGTGTAAGAAAAGTGTCCCATTTTCATTCTTCTGCATGTTGCTGTCCAGTTCTCCCAATACCATTTGCTAAAGAGATTGTTTTCCACTGGATACTCTTCCCTGCTATGTCAAAGAAGACATCCAGATGGTCAACAGAAACATGAAAAGATGCTCAACATCACTTATCATCAGGGAAATACAAATCAAAACCACATTGAGATACCACTTCAGACTGGTCAGAATGGCTAAAATTAACAACTCAGGAAACGACAGATGTTGGCAAGGATGTGGAGAAGCGGGAACCCTCTTGCACTGTTGGTGGGAATGCAAACTTGTATAGCCACTCTGGAAAACAGTGTGGAAGTTCCTCAAAAAATTAAAAAGAGAACTACCCTATGATCCAGCAATAGTGCTACTAAGAATTTATCCAAAGGATATAGGAGTGCTGATTCATAGGGACACATGCATCCTAATGTTTATAGCAGCACTTTCAACAATAGCCAAATCATGGGAAGAGCATGAATGTCCATCAACTGAAGAATGGATAAAGAAGATGTGATTTATATATACAATGGAATACCACTTGGCAATGAGAAAGAATAAAATCCTGCCACCTGCAAAAATGCAGATGGAGTTGAAGGGTATTATGCTAAGTGAAATAAGTCAGAAAAAAAAATAGATACAGGTTTTCACTCATATTGGGACTTGAAACTTAACGGAGAACCATGGGGGAAGAGAAGGGGAAAAATGGTTTCAAACAGAGAAGGCGGCAAACCGTAAGAGACTCTTGAATGTGGAAAACTAACTGAGGGTTGATGGGGGGGCAGGAGAGGGGGTAAATGGGTGATGTGCATTGAGGAGGGCACTTGTTGGGATGAGCACTGGGTATTGTATGTAAGTGATGAATTACAGGAATCTACTCCCAAAACCAAAAGCACACTATATACCCTGTATGTTAGCTAACTTGATTAAAAAATAAATTGTATTAATTCGGAAAATTCTTAGGGGCATGATCTAAAAATCCTTTATTTATTTAAACAATTATTAGTAGAAATATGAGAAGTAGAGGAACTTTTAGTGAAGTCTCAGAAGGAAATGAGTAACATATATTGGAAACTGGAGAAAATATGATCCTTACTATATAGTGGCATAAAATGTGGTTGAATTTTGTCTTATATTTACTGGAAAGCAAAATTTGTAAGTTATGAACTTGGATATTTAGCTGAGGAGATTTCCAAGCAAGGTGTGAGAGACATGACCTGGTTTTTAATTTCTGCCTGTAGAAAAATACAACAGGAAAAAAGATAGATTGAGGGGAAGAATTGTTAAAGTGACTTGATGATTTGAAAAATTCTTAACCTATTTAAATTGTAAAAGATGCTAAATTTAGGAGATTCACTGTCCAGAAAATGTGCTCTAAAAAGAAGACCAAGCATATGCCTGGGAACCCTTTGGCTAGCACTAAAGATATTAGGTGTATGACACACAGATCAACTTAGCAATATCAGCAGAAACCAGGATTGGAGATGCGATTCTCCAGGAAAGTTATGTGGAAGATGCTTTTGCCTAGTAGAATGAATCCCCATGATATACAGAGGAGACCCACAAAGTTTTGAGAACATTTGAAAACAGAAATATTGTCATCTTAGACTAAAAGGAGGAGGAAGATCTGACAAAATGAAAGAAAGCTGCTGAGCTCCCCAAATTATACAGGTAGGATATAGGCTAATAAAGCTACCACACTGCAAAAATGTGCAATCCTTCAAGAAAAAGGAAGGTTGACTCTGAAGCCTGAGCCTTACCCAGTCCTTGCATCCTAATGGAATGTACCCTGTTGGATTTTTGAAAGTGCTGTAGAGCACTGGTGACCCTTTCCTTCCTTGCATTTTATCCCACTTGGAATAAGAATACTATTGAATTGTTATCCTATTCTTGTGCTACTACTACATTCTGGAAGCAGACGATGTTTTCTACATGCACAGTTCCACAGATGGTGAGGAATTTTGTTTCAGGATAGATCATACCCAGAGCGCCACCCAACAGAGGATGAGTGATTAGATTCAGATGTTGAAACTTGGGACTTTGGAGGCTAATGATATTTACATGAGAGTTCTGACTTGAGTTGATGCAGTAATGGTTTGAGACATTTGGGGGTGCTAGGGTAGGGCAAACGTATTTTGCATTTAGAATGGATATGAATCTTTGGCAGTCGAGGGGCAAATTTTGTTAGGATGGAAAATATGCTTCCAAAAGATATGTGCATGTACATCCCAATTCCTAGAATGTGTAGATGTAAGATTATATGGGGGGAAGAAAGATCTCTGCAGGTGTAATTAAGTTAAGGATCCTGATGGGACATAATTCTGAATTATCCAGGTGGGCACTAAATGTAATCATATATATCCTTATGAAGGAAAAGGACTATCTGAACCCACATAAAAAAGAAGGCAATGTGGAGCTAGAACAGAGAGATTTAAAGATGCTAGTCTTGAAGATTGAAGCAAATAGCCACAAGCCAAAGAATAGTGTCAGCCCGCAGAGGCTGGAAAAGGCAAGGAAAGGATGTTTTTAAATTTATTTATTTATTTTGAGAGAGACAGAGACAGCATCAGCGAGGGAGGGGCAGAGAGAGAGAGAGAGAGGGAGAAAGAGAATCCCAAGCAGGCTCTGCACTGTCAGCATAGAACCTAATGTGGGGCTCAATCGCACAAAATCATGAGATCATGACCTGAGTCAAAACCAAGAGTTGGATGCTTAACTGGATGATCCTCCCAGGCACCCCTAGGAAAACATCTCTCCTACAGACCTTGAAGGTAGTGTGGCACGGCCAACAACACCATGGTTTCAGTGCAGTAAAACTGATTTTGGACTTCTGAGCTCAGAGCTATGAGAGAATAAATTTGTGTCATACAAAGCCACCAAGTTTTGGTAATTTGTTACACCAGCCACATAAAGCTAATACAGACTCTATAGAGAACTAAGATGGAAAAGTTATAATCCTCCCTCAAATTGCTCAGAACCTACAGAAGATGAATGTTTGATAATTGTAACACAGGGCTGGCAGCAATACAGCCAAAGTGTGAAGGGCTTGGAATTGTTCTTTGGGTGCAGAGGACTGAGAAAGAGTTCTCACAGAGCAGAGTATATGATGAGAGTAGAAGCAGAGGCATAGAAATGATGAGTGTGATCTGAGAAGACACTGTTCAACATGGAAGAACCATTAAATTAACCGTCTGAGAAGGGTGGAGCAAGACCAGTGTTGACTGAGAGATAAAATTAGAGTGTCACAGCTTTTTATCACAGAACTAGAATAATACTAAAATATGTATGGAACCACAAAAGACCCCAAAATAGCCAAAGCAGTCCTGAGAAAGAAGAACAAAGCTGAAAGTATCACAATCCCAGATTTCAAGATATACCACAAAGCTGCAGTAATCAAAACAATATAGTACAGGCACAAATATAGACACATAAATCAACAGAACAGAATAGAGAATAATAAAGCAGAAATAAACCACACTTATATGGTCAATTGAACTGTAACAAAGGAGGCAAAAATATACGCTGGGGAAAAGACAGTCTCTTCAATAAATGGTGCTGGGAAAACTGGATAGCTACATGCAAAACAATGAAATTAGACCACTTTCTAACACCATAAACAAAGATAAACTCAAAATGGAATAAAGACCTAAATGTGAGACCTGAAACCATAAGAATCCTAGAAGAAAATATAGGCAGTATTTTTTTTTTTTTTACATCAGCTGTAGCAACATTTTTCCAGATCTGTTTCCTAAGGTAAGAAAAACAAACTCAAAAATAAACTATTGAGACCACATCAAACTAAAACATTTTTACAGTGAAGGAAACCATCAAAAAAAAAAAAAAAAAAAGACATGCTACTGAATGGGACAAGATATATGCAAGTGGTATATCCAATTAGGGGTTAATATCAAAATACATAAAGAACTTATGCAACTCATCATCAAAAAAACAATCTGATTCAAAAATGGGCAGAGAACCTGAATAGACATTTTTTCCAAAAAATACATATAGAAGGCCAATAGACACATGAAAAGATGCTCAGTATCACTAATCATTAGGAAAATGCAAATCAAAACCACAATGACATATCACCTCATATCTGTCAGAATGGCCAGAATCAAAGATAAGAAATAACAAGCATTTATGAGGACATAAAGAAAAAGGAATTCTCAGGCACTATTTGGAGGAAGGTAAATTGGTATAGTCACTGTGAAAAACAGTATGGATGTCCTAAAAAATCAAAAATATAACTACCATATTATCCAGTAATTCTACTAGTGGACCCAAAGAAAATGAAAACACTAATTAAAAAATATATACCTACCCCTATTGTTATTGCAGCATTATTTACAGTAGTGGAGATATGGAAGCAACCTAAGTATCCATCAATAGAGAAATGGATAAAGAAGATGTGGTGTACACACACACACACACACACACACACACACACACACACACAGGAATATTATTTAGCCATAAAAAGGAGATCTTGCCATTCGTGACAACACAGAGGACATTATGCTTATTATGTGAAATAAGTCAGAGTGACAAAGACAAATACAATATGATTTCACTCATATGCTGAATCTAAAAGACAAAACAGGGACACCTGGGTGGCTCCAGTCAGTCAAGTGTCCAAGTTTGGCTCAGGTCATGATCTTGCAGTTTGTGGGTTCAAGCCCTGTGTCAGGTTCTGTGCTGACAGTTCAGAGCCTAGAGTCTGCTTTGGATTCTGTGTCTCATTCTCTTTCTACCCTACCCCCCACTTATGCTCTGTCTCTGTCTCTTAAAAGTGAATAAACCTTGGGGCGCCTGGGTGGATCAGTCAGTTGGGCGGCCGACTTTGGCTCAGGTCATGATCTCACAGCCCGTGAGTTCGAGCCCCGCGTTGGGCTCTGTGCTGACAGCTCAGAGCCTGGAGCCTGTTTCGGATTCTGTGTCTCCCTCTCTCTGACCCTCCCCCGTTCATGCTCTGTCTCTCTCTGTCTGAAAAAAAAAGTGAATAAACCTTAAAAAATTGCTAAAAACTAAAAATATAAATAAATAAAAAATAAAAGAAAAAACAAATGAAAAAACAAAAAGCAGAATCAGACCTATAAATAGAAGAAACTGATGGTTGTCAGAGGGAACATGGGTGGGGGTTGGGCAAAATGGGCATAGGGGAATGGGAGGTACAGGCTTCCAGTTATGGACTAAGTCATGGAGATGAAAGGCACAACACAGGGAATATAGGCAATGGTATTGTAACAGTGTTGTATGGTGACAGGTGGTAGCTATACTGTAGTGAACACAACATACCATAGAGACATGTTGAATTGGTATGGGGTACACCTGAAACTAATGTAACATTATGTGTCAACTATACACAAATAAAACAATTTAAATACATAAATAAATAGAAAAAAAAACAAAAAATTTAAAAGATGGAAATTTAACAATTAGGGTGTCCTAGCAGGTATCCTCTGAGAGATGTTTCGATATTGAGAACAACTGGTGTAGTCCTCCTCACCGCACTTTTAGTTGGAAAAGAAAGACTTCCTTCCCAGGAACACATAGTCAGAGGTGAAGAAAGGCAATATAGAAGGGTGGTGAACATATGGGTGTTGGCATTACATGCCCGCAGGTATGTCACTGAACCTTTCTGAGTCCAGTATAACCAATGGTAGTAAAAGCATCTGCCTCACCTGGTTGGTAGAACAATTAGCTACCATTCAGCACACACCTACATGGTTCCATGAACTTAATTCAGTATTCACTATTAGGAAGTAAGCAAGAGAGAAAGTCAGGACAAGCACCTAGACACCTCAGTGTTCACTCTTCCACTGTGAGGCTAGAGAAGCTGGGCTCACATCAGAATTGTGAATTTCCTGAATGACACACCAAGGGCTTTGGATTTCAAGACATGAGGTGAAACCCACAAAAATATTTTTAAATATTAAATAGTACAACTTTTTTCTGTGTTCCAGACAGATAGTTGCCTGGTGGTAGAAAGACATGAACAGTCAAACATCAGTGAGAAGGAAGCCAGTTCAGAACCTGCTGCAAGAGAGTCCAGGAAGGAGATAATGAGGCCTAGATTAACAGTGGATATGGTACAGGAAGCACATTTTCAAAAACTGTGCTTTTTTTTTGTTTGTTTTTAAGTAGGCTTTATGACCAGTACGGAGCCCAACACAGGCTTGAACTCATGACCCTGAGATCAAGACCATGGCTGAGATCAAGAGTCAGATGCTTAACTGACTGAGCCACCAGGCACCCCACAAATACTGTGCCTTTATGACTTGAGACTATATTTGAGAGGAGAAGAGTGGACCGGCACACTGGATCACCCAATGGCAGGAAGATATTGCATGTCTGTTTGTGCTGTTGAAGTGCTGGGGGCAGCCTAATTATGCAAGGCTACTCCAAAAAGGACATCTGAGCTTGGCATCTCTTCTGAGGGAGATGGTTATGAAATGCCACAATGTTCAATGGCTGGGAATGTATGCAATGTTTATAAAGCATGCCTCTCATGATTCCTAATGATCTTGATGGCTAGTTGCATATGTTTTTCCAGGACTCACACATCCTATGCTCTCGTGCAGATAGGCCAGTGGAGGCACACAATTCCCTAACCTCTTCCTTTGAAAGCAGAGACAAATGCATTTTTAGAATTTTAGCATATGTGCAAGTCCTTGCGGGTGTGACAATGAATCTATAATATTACACTGCCTTTCACAACCAAGAAAAAATGCAGAAACATGTGCAATGAATCATGTTCAGGAAAAAGAATGAAATGCAGTAGTTTTACGAAATGTTCATCTATGTGAAATTGTATGGCATGATGTTCTGACCCATGACCCAAGGTGGTAGTCACTTAAGCTGCCTCCCCTGTGGAAAGTCAAGTTGTTAGCCTGAAGAAAGATGAAATGAAAGGGAGCCATGGGGTTCAAAGAGTAAAAATCTCTTCGGCTTCTCTGCCTGTTCCTTTAGCTATTTTCAGGTTTATTTCCTGCACTGTTATCCAGAGCTTTCATGAAGCTCATTTTAAATCATCCAAAACATGTGTCCTCAAATCCTTTCCCTTAAAGAAGTCGCTACATTGTGGGAGGCCTCACCATTAACTCTTCATTCCTGACAGTCACCTTGAATCTGTCTTTGCTCAGTTCCCTTTCATTATTCACACTTGTGCCTTTTAGAAAATGAGAGACTGGGGCGCCTGGGTGGCGCAGTTGGTTAAGCGTCCGACTTCAGCCAGGTCACGATCTCGCAGTCCGGGAGTTCGAGCCCCGCGTCAGGCTCTGGGCTGATGGCTCGGAGCCTGGAGCCTGTTTCCAATTCTGTGTCTCTCTCTCTCTCTCTCTGCCCCTCCCCCGTTCATGCTCTGTCTCTCTCTGTCCCAAAAATAAATAAAAAACGTTGAAAAAAAATTTAAAAAAAAATGAGAGACTATATTTCATGTCTATTGTCCTGTTTCCATTTGGGTAACTCATGGCTAATGTAACTGCAATTTAGTGTGTATGTGTGTGTGTATGTGTGTGTGTGTATACACACACACATACACACACACATATATATATATATATATATACACACACACACATACACATATGGACATACATATGTATATGTAGGTGCAAGTTAGGTACAAGTTTAGATAGATAGAGATGATGCATATCGTCTGTTCTCACCTCACCTGTTCTGGCCTCTGTGAAACTGAGCTAATGATCAAAGGGAATGTGAACAAGAAGTGCCCCCTCCATCATTGCAATATGAACATCATCATGTCAAGTAACCAAAATTCAGTTCTGAAACAAATGAATAAGTAGAGCATGGAGGGGGGTCAGGAGAGACTCAAATCCATGGATTTATCAGCTTCTGGAGGATCAGAAGTTCCCCAAAGAGGGTGCTATAAAACTAGATTCACTTCTGTTATAACCACTCCATGTCAGCCTTGCCCTCAGCCACTCTCTAGCCCTCCACTCCCTCATCAATAAACAAGGCATCTCGCTAAATGGGCCACTTTGGCATGCAGATTATTTCTAGACAAAAACAATCAAGACCAAAATGATTCAGGGAAAAACCTTAACTCCCCTCCACCTGCAAATACCTAAAAGAATTTAGATAGAAGACCTCTTCCAGGAAGGGAGCTATACCCATAGATAACTGCATTACGCTATGAACTAGGTATGGTAGGCAGGGAGGAATCTAGCTTGGTTTGTTTGATCAGAGTCCTCTATGTACCACTGTTCCTGAGTGGCCCAGCACACATTTGTTTACCAAACATTTACTCTTTTTCATCTTCCTACGAATTATATTCCTTCCCATTATAGTTCCAGGTGCCTGCCCCTTCTCCTTAGTTCAGGAAGACATGTATATCTCATTTTGCCTGACTGTCTCTGGAATTTCATGTCTGTATGGATTTCCAGTATGTACAAAAATAAATTTAATTTTCCCCTGTTAATGTGTTTCATGTCAACTTAATTCTTAGTCCAGTTACATGAACAATGAATGGCAGAATATTTTTTTTCCCTCCCCGACACATGTCCTACTAGGCCTTCCATCCCCAGCCCTCTGAGATTATGACACTTCTAGAAGAATCACTGCCTTTCCATGACTTATGGTGGTATTTTGTCCCCCTTTCTCCCAGGCTTCCCACTATCATACCTTTCATCTTGGTGAACCTTCAACCCAAGCTTCCATGGTTTCCCTGTAAGGTGATTTTGTAACTCCTACCAGACCCCTTTTGGTCAAGGCCATCTCTGTGCTTTCCTTTCCAAAGCTCAACCCATCCTGCCTGGCTCCATTCCCACAGATACACAAGACAACAAGACCCTTTGCTTTCTGTTTCTCTAATTCACTCCATGCAGTTTTTCCTATTCAATAAAGGACTTCATTTCTATTGACTCACAAAGACCACACATTTCAAGTGCAGCCAAAACAAATCAATGTCACATGAGCCAAATAAATCCTTCCAACTACTCCAAATAGCTAATGATTCTGAAGTCTTCTCACTATATTTGGGAGTGGTTACATCCTATTTGCTCACAAGAATATCTAAAATACTAAGTTACTATGTAAAATTGACAAGTCCAAAAATGTTTTTGGAGGGAAGTCTTTTGGGGAGGATTTCCCTCACTGCAAAGTATGACTCATTCCATTTCATTCCTTAATCTCCAAAGCACACCACTCTCTTCAGCCACGTTTTTGAGAAACTTGATTCTCAAAAGGACAAGTTTCTTTAAAAATCTGTCAGGCATTCAGAACTGGACCATTAAAATAGTTACTCTAGAGTAAGTTTAAGGGATTTTCACTTTGCTGTTTAGAACTAACTGGGTTAGCACCTGCCAAATCTATTATTGGTTCTGGTTTTCATGATTAGCCCCTCACTTTCCCAAGCTTGAAAATATAAAAACAAACATAAAAATTACTACGTGACACTGTTCCTCTTTCATACTCTGCTGGAACATCTTGAGGCAGCTTTACTATTACTGACCTCAGAGTAATTTTTTTGCACCTGGAGTGGTAAATTACCTCCAGGTGAGGCAAAACCAGATGGCCTCAACTTTCCTGGAGTTGATTAAAATGATTGTACCTGCTTCCGAAGTCAACTAATCAAACACCGTGGTTTGATTTACCATGGTAACGTCTCAGCCAGTGGCTTCGCCACTGTTAGTGGAAGATGTTGAATCTACCAATTAAAACTAGCAAATGATACTCCCTATCTGATACACACACACACACACACACACACACACACACACACACACCCCCCACTTTATTCTAAGTGCTTGCATAGAGCCAGCTGCTGCTGAACAAAAGGAAAAAAAAATAATTATTTAAAAAATGGAGCTCTTACTTTGTGACATATAGAATAATAAAGCAGGTCTGTAACTCTCCTGGCATGGTCTGCTCCTGCACAAATACAGAAGATGCTTGAACTGTGTAATTGCCTTGGGTCTCATGTGACATCCATCTCCACTTGGCAAGAATACCCAATAACATGGGAGGAGGGCAATTGTCTCACTTATGAGTTATCAAATATCTCCTAAGTTGGGCATATAAATTCCATATTCTGTTATTATCAGATGCTGTTAGATATCCGTGTATTTGCACTCTCTGGTTTATAACTCAATACAATTCAATTTATTTCTGTTCAATTCAATTCAATCTAATTCAATTTAATTCAACACATTCATTAGCCATAAACTCTATTAGATGCAGGCTAGTATGAAAATTAGTGAAACACAACCCCTCCCCACAAAGAACCAAAAATAAATTATCAGCCAGGGTTTGAGGGACCTTATAATTGCAACATGAAGTATGCTAAACACCAGTGAGTATAACACCTAAGATGTTGCTAAGGACATTCAGATGACTGTGATATATTGGACATTCTATTAAAATATACACAGAAAATATGCCAAGGCTAAGCAAGGTATTACTTATGTATGATGCAAAATAGCTGATACTGCTATGACATGATTTCCTTTTACATTTATTCGTTTCTTAGATTATGAACTTATCTTAATGTGCAATGATCTTGATTTCGTGAGTAAAAATTGCAACTAGAATGGATATGTTTCTAAAGACAAAGGAAAAGAAGAAACAGGCAAAAAAATGTGCCGCAGCATGACTCTATCTTCAATGCAGCATTAACAGTAAAACAAATAAAAATCTAGCAGCATTTCCGTGTTCATTCAGAAAATGCCATCTTAAAATCACTTAGATCTTCATTATTTTTTTCAACATAGCAAACGTGTTTGCTTTTGCAGATGCTCTAACACAAACATTCACATTCTGACCAATAAAAATAGCAATAGTTTGCAGTTATGACCACTAACACCATTTGTAGACATGTGAAATCAAAAAAGATTAATCACACCATATGAAGCAGACAATACGCTGATTTCTAAATTATTCTGCAACCACAGGTCTAGACCCTCCTGGAAGGAAAATAGTAGCAGCCTGCAATTGCACAGGAGATTGTATATTCTCAAGGAAATTTTATGTAGTATATTATTTCTGTGACTGGAAGTCAAAGTCTGCCTTTGGTTTCTATGAACAGTTTCCACCAATAACATGTGACAAGGTGAAATGCTTTCTGCATCACTTCCCATTTCTGTATCTACTTTACCAGTTTATCAGTAGCAATAAGCTATCTTTATCCACCTTACATCAGTGGAGGACAGCAATTCAAATATTTCACTCCTCCCATTGCCCATGCCCAATTAAATGTGGATACCCCCTCCATCTATAGCATAGTAGCATTTAAAATGTAGGAAGTCCTCATTCTAGGCTAGAATCACTTAGGAAAATGAAAATTCCAAAGACCTGGTCTCCTGTCTCTGTGCTTTCTTAGGTCATCAACCCTGAATGCACCAGGTAAACTTGATTCCTCCCTTTGTCAGTCTCCTAATAGGGAGAGAACTTGTAATAAGACACTTAAATCATAAAGGAACATCAGAACACAAAGTCTGAGTTGCTGGATGTATTATATCTTCAGGAAGAAGTTTAAACCCAAGGTGTGGTCTTCACAAGAAGCAGCATGACCTAGTGTTGGCCTGTGGAGGTAGCTCTACCAGCCTGTACCCCATGAGGAAGGGGACCTCCCAGCAGGATCTCTATTGCTAGAACTCTGGGCCTTTTACAGGACACTTTATGGGGCTGTGAAGTTCTGGTCTGGGGATCTTGGATGGCACTAGGTATCTAGAGGAGACTCTGACCTGGGAAAAACATGCATCCAGCTCCTAGCCCTATAGGAGGTACTCTGGAGAATGCACTGCAGGAAGAGCCCATGAGACAGTGTGCAATCTTGGTCTGGCTGGGGAATGGATCTGGGGATCAATGGAGAGAGAAGGGAATAAAATGATGTGGGAATCCTGGGGCACCAGGGAGGCTCGGTTGGTTAAGTGTCTGACTTCAGCTCAGGCCATGATCCTGCGGTATGTGGGTTAACAATGGGCTCTGTGCTGACAGCTCAGAGCCTGGAGCCTGCTTCAGATTCTGTGTCTCCCTCTCTCTCTGCCCCTCCTCCACTTGTGCTCTGTCTCTCAAAAATTAATAAATGTTGAAAATTTTTAAAATGTGGGAATCCTTGATATGAACATCCTGAAGAACTAAATCAGACTAAGGCAAAGTTCATGAAGAGATTCAAAGGGCTCAGAAATGGGTTCCTATGGGAACTAGTCACACAGCGCCTGCCCTGGAGGACATCTGGATGCTTGCTTTTGTACACATCAGACTGGCTTAGGAATTGAGGTTTGGCTGACCAATTTATGAAACTGGTATTTATGAGATCGGCAAGTGCCCTCAACTTGCTGGGAAAATCACGTAACATGTCTAGCCTCATTTTATTCATTCCTAAAACAAATGGGTGAAGGGATCATCATGTGCTCCCTAATGCCTTTCCCTGTGTCGCTATTCCATGATTTGAGGGACACACCTTGGTCTAGTCAGCTTAAGCCATGTAACAAAATAACATGGACTGGGTGGCTAAAATAACAGAAATCCATTTTCTCACACTTCTAGAGGCTAGAAATCTGACATCATGGTACTAGCATCATCAGGTTCTGGTGAGACCCTGCTTCTCTGACATACAGACAGTTGCCTTCCCACTGTGCCTATGTATAGCCTCTCTTCAGTTCATGTGTGTAGAGTGAGAGCTCTCTCAGCTTCTCTTCTTATAAGGCCACTAATCCTAATCGATTAAGACCCCACCCTTATGACTTCATTTAACCTTGATTATCTCCTAAAAGGCCCATCTCCAAATAGTCACATATTTGGTTCAGGGTTAAGGGTCAAGGTTTCCACATATTAATTTGGAAGGGGGAACACAGAATTCTGTCTACAGCACACCTGAAGCACTGTTGCTTAGAGGCAGCAAACATTTCTCAGTGGTTCATTCCTCCTTGGTGGGGGCCAGGCACTCAAGAGGTCACAGGCTGAGTCTCAGGACAGCCATGAGGCCAGGTTGGCCATGAGGAATGGAGGATCAGGGAGGCTCTGTTCTGTCAGGTGATGAACCACATAACCCATGTTTCTGGCAGGTCAGACCAGCCCATTTCTACAAAGAGGCAAGAACTGGACAGGATTCAAGTGCACGACTAAAAGGGAAGTTGGAAGTCAAGAGCCTGATTCTGGAGCACATTGACTATGATAAGGAATGAGGTTGGTAAAAGCAGGAAAGGAAAGAGGTAAAAAGCACAAGACTGGGGATATTCCATACATAATTCCATATACTTAACTCCCCCCTCATTCTTCTATTTCAGATTTTCACCATATTTACAAAGTGAACTATGGGGAACACTGGCTTGATTTCCTCCATCATAGAGAAATATCCACTGTCTACCCCTGCTACTTCCAGTTCAGATGCATAGATTGCATATATATGACAGGTGACAGGGTTCAACAATGTCATACAGATCCAGTGCCATGAAGCCCTGATTTTTAGGATGTTCTGGGAGTCAGAACATCTCAGACTCAGAGAAGAAGATACCTCCTAGTTTTACATGGCTTCCTACAGTCTTCCCTTCCTACATGAATTCCCTGCCCCAGACAAACCCACAGAAAATGACAGAAAGGAAACATACTGGAGATAAGAATTTGAATAACCCTTGAACGATAAAAAGCAGAACTCAGTAACCACCACAGAGGGAAGCTACAGACCAGGGAAATGGAAAGTGTTCATGCCAAGAGGTGGATGAAGGTCTGAAGAAACATGGCATTAGTCACTCCACTGCAGTGAGAACAGCCACAGAGACTAAATCTCTATGCCAAGTAACAAGAAATAGAGTGTCTTACTTAGGGCTTGAGAAGTGAGTATAGGAGATCAGGTCCAATATGTAGGGCAGAGCTCCCAAAGCTGGTGATTTGGAGGGGATCTGAGATCACCCACAGCCAGTGCCAAGAGCACTGTTTCACAGCACCTTCCATTCCTTCCCCATTATCTTTGAATGCAACACACATTTCACATGCAGCACCTCCTGCCCACCTCCTCCATCCAAATGCATAAACACTTGCACCAGGCAGTTTATGGGCATTCACACTTAACAGAGATAAGTGTTTAATCAAGAATCACCATATAGAGGTGCCTGAGTGGCCCAGTTGGTCAAGCATCTGACAGTTGATTTGGGCTCAGGTCATGATCTCACTGCCATGAGATTGAAGCCCGTATCAGGCTCTGTGCTGAATGTGGAGCCTGTTTGGGATTCTCTCTCCCCCCTCGTTCTCTGTGCCTCCACTGCTCACATGTACTCTCTCTCTCTCTCTCTCTCTCTCTCAAAATAAATAAACATTAGAAAAGAATCACCATACAATTCACAAAGGCCAATACCATGAAATTCAAACACAGAAACAAGAATTTCAACAGACAAAAACTTAAGAGAAATCAGAGCTAAAAGAGCAATAAGAAGAGGGCTCTGTAAGTTGGCTTCATATCTAAAGAAAGATGTGAAAAGCACTGCACTTATAAACAAGAACAGGAATTATGAGCTCAGCGTAGAGGTTATGAAAAAATATCCAATTACGCATCTTGGAACTGAGAATGAAACGCACTTAGGGCAATGGTCTTTGGAAATTTACCAAGTGATCATGAGATGAGGTAGAGGAAGTGGAGAGGAAAAAACAAAACAAAACAAAACACCCAAACAGTTAGAGTAGTCCATGGCAACTGGACACTCTAAGTAAGGGAGAAAAATAAAACAGCTGAGAAAGGACAGAGGGATTCTAGACCTACTTTAAAATTCAGTTAAATGGTTTATTTAGAATCTACTACGTAGGCATGATTGCCCACAAAAAATAAGTGTCGGGAGTTCCCTGATGGAATTGGTCCAGGAGAAGACCAAATAGAAAAGGAAACATGCAGTCCTAGCAGGATCTAGAAGTAGAGAAGACAGGAACTGGCAGGGTGGTGCAGAATTTTGAGAAAAGGAAGCATATAGTGGACACTTCATGTTGGAGGAGGCAGGGGAAATGCAAGCAGTTTTTTGGCAGAGATGTTTTTTTCCTAAAAACTGGGCAATTTCAAAAATATAACTCAAATTCTTGAGAACAAAACACATAGTTGAGTCTATCTGACAAAGTAGGAAACCTTGTGAAACCTTAAGGAAAAGATAGGATAGGATCAAAGATGAATCGTGGTAAAGGTACAAATAAATAATGAATTGGGGCAGGGAGAGGGTGGGTGGGGAAACTGGCAAAGAGATTCTTGCACTAACACAGGACCTGGCTAAAAACATTAGCAGGAATAAAAAGAAGCCAGAGTTGCATGTGCATTCTTGGAAGCCTAAAAAATACAATTCAATTCCAAAATGTACCATGTATTTTAGACTTAATCTTTGACGATATTTACTGCATTGTGCCTGTTTTCTTTCCTTTCCTTTTCCTTCCCAGATGAACGCACAGACAGCTCAAGTGTGATAAGCACCCCAACTGAGGCTAAACATTTGCTCTTTTGTGCATGCCTAATGATTTCCATCTTGGCCTCAACTATGTTAAGTTTATGAAACCTACGTTTCTTATCGCTGGTATCAGCATTTTTATTTTTCTGCCAGGAAAAAATGCAATAAAATATTCAAATAGTCATGCAGACCCTGATATACTGACCAAGCAAGTGGATTCCAGAAACCAAGCTGTTGGCTTGTCAACAGACCACCAGGCTATGGCTTGTTTCTCAGGGGGCCACACAAGAACACATTTGGGTTTGCATGGTTTCCGTGTAGTATACGCACACAGTGGCTTGTGCAAGACTGGAATATACAAAGGCTGAGGATCATCTGCGAAGACACTAGAACTTGGTTAAAAATGAAATTAGGGGCCCATCAAATGAAGAAATAACAGAATGTCCTGATTTATAGAATACGGGCCAGGGAGTTTGAGAAGAGCAAGACCAGACTGAAAAATAATTTCAACATTCAAGGACAGAGCATTTCTTGTGTCCAAGAAAGTCTGATTTTCCCTGCCTCTCTCCTCCACTCCCCTCCAATCTTCACCTCTTCTCCTCTTTACATTCACTTACTCCTGAGTGCATTAACTCATCCTGCAGATTAGATCACCTACTATGTGAACCAGTGAACTTGGCCCTCATGGAGCTCACATTTAGTGCAGAAGAAGAGATATCAAATGATGTACAGCAGTGGCTATCAAATCACTTTTCTAGATAGTAGAACCCTATCTGCCAGTGAAATCCTATATTGAAAATTCATCAAGTTATCAAAGCTGAGCTGCTCCCTTCAGGGTGGGATGGGAGGATGTGGAGGAACCCAGAACCCAGGCTTGTGATCCAGGATCATTCTCAGCCATTTATATTCTCTCTCTCTCTCTCTCTCTCTCCCTTTCTCACCCCTCCCTTCCTCCCTCTCTCTTTTCTAACTCCCATTTAAATTGGGACAAGGGTATAGTTCAGCCACATTTTGTATTTATTGAATAAAAATGAAGACTTCTAACCCTTAATTTTAAAAGAGGAGGAGTTTATCCTTCTATATTTCTTTACCCACTCCATAAATGAAATTATAAATCAAACATGGT
The DNA here is from genome assembly GCF_028749965.1 of Puma concolor. Classification (NCBI taxonomy): domain Eukaryota; kingdom Metazoa; phylum Chordata; class Mammalia; order Carnivora; family Felidae; genus Puma; species Puma concolor. Next base: position 88,074,812 of record NC_141676.1, read on the forward strand.
CTTCATGACATCTCTGTCTCGCACCTCACTCTCCCTTCTCTCCTTTCTTGAAAGAAAAACTGAATTGTTCTCAGGAACCATGGGAGACCTACTGCAGCCTTCTGGAATATTCTACCACAGAACTTCAGTGAGGACTCAAATTTACTGAGCACCTCTGTGTGCCAGGTCCCTTGATAGATGCTTAAAATATATCACCTTATATGCTCCTGAGATATAAAACTACCGAGGATAATTGTGACTGGGATTGTGCAGATAAAGAAGCAGTTTCCCAGAGGTCTACTAAAAGGACCAAGACCACCAAATTCCTGGGAGGGAACCAGGATGGCATTCAACCCCAGGTCCACCTGGGCCTCATGTCCACCTGCTACTGCCTAGTTACCTGCATGCCACTCAACTGCAACTCTGTGCCTGCCCCTCTGCATCTCTTCCCACCTCTCTCTTTCTCTCTCTCTCTCTCTCTCTCTCTCTCTGTCATACACATACACACGTGCATGAACCTTCTGTTTGCTTGGAAATGCCCACTCCTGACTTAAGCACTTAGAAAATGCATGTTTACTTTCTGGTTCTCCCTGACTGTTGTCCCAGGCTGCAGCTGCTGTGCCTGATGCCATAGCACTGGTGGTGCCAAAAAAGCTGTTTTCTTCTACTCTAATAAACATGTTTCTATTCATTTGCGAGTTGCTATGTTTCTCTATCTGATGGGCTCATACTATTTGAGTATTCCCAGATAATGCGTTAACCCCTCCCAGGCTACGGCTCTCCAGGAACACGCTTTCCAAGTGCCAGCCTTAGCCTCAGACACATGGGCTCCACTGTGCTCAGAGTTAGTCCTGAGGGAGAGAAAGTGTCTTTGAGAGGAGACATGCAGGTGAGTGGGGTGAGGGCATAAACGGAACATCTGCTTTCATTATCCTAAAACAAATTTAGTGCCAATAAAAGGTGTTCAAGTGAGAAGATGTGAGGATGAAAACTGACAGTCAAAATTACAGCCATACTTGATTCCCCCCCAGTGCCAGTGTCAACCTTTGCAATGTGGCTCTCTCCACCTCAGAGCTGAGCAGGGAACCCACACCCTCTCTGATTTTACTCACTGGCCCTACTGGTTTTCCTCAAACCATTGTGATACCAAATGCCACTGTCTTAACTCATTTCCAAATACCCACTCATTTATTCTTCACACCAGTCCTATTAAGCACAGAGAGGTTAAATGACTCGAGCAAGGGCAAGACCGCACAGCTGGTGAACTAGGGAACTACTAGTTCACAGCTGGTGAACTCAGGGATTGAACCCAGGGAGTCAGCCACAATGCCATGGTGGTTACTGACCACATTTACTTCACTGCAGACATGTGCTGAGACCTAGAAGCCATTCAGTTATCAAGTTCCTTTCTAAATAAACTAACAAGAAATGCCCTGATGTAGTGGCTGTACCCAGGCTCTACAGCTCCCTTTTGCCATGTGACCTTGGATTAGTTCCTGAACCTCTCAGAGCCTTGACTTACGCACATCCCAAATAGGGGCGACGATAACACACTATGAAGGTGGAATGAGGTAACTCGGTTAAGGCCATTGACATAGTGACTAGTGGCCTGCAATGTGCACTAAGTGGCACTGTCACTTATCATTTTTGGTGTCCAGCACTGAATACCCAATAACCTAAGGAAGACTTTTTAGACATTTGGGGAGAAACCAAATCAACTAAAACAATAGGTAACACACCAAACACATTCATTCGGAGTGAAGTTGAGCTCTTGACAACCATTGTTACAACTGCATTGCCAGTAGAAAGCTGAATATCTAAATGTCCATAGCAATTAGGTTCTCTGAAGGGAGTATCTACCCCAGTGGGCAGAACATCTTAAAAGAAGACCCTTGTACCTACATTCCAGAGACTCTGAGATCTCTTCACACTCTGCTTTGTACCCATGTCCCACACCCTCTAGCACATTCATCAAGCCTGTGGAACACCTCATCAGGACCACCTGACTTTGTTCTTCAGGGCTCCTCCAGATCCAAGGATGAGTTTGAGCTCTACCTGCAGGAAGGGGTTCTGATCATTTTCCACTTTCTCTATCTCAATTCCATCATCTAACAGGACCATTTGGCTAAATTTGTTATAAACTACAAAATAACTGGTTTAGCATTTTTTTGTTGTTGTTGAAATGTTTTTGAAAGTCTATTTATTTATTGAGAGAGAGAGAGAGAGAGGGAGGGAGAGAGAGAGAGACAGAGAGAGAGTGCCAGCAGGATAGAGGTAGAGAGAGAGGGGTGAGAGAGGGGAGAGAGTGGGGAGACAGAGAGAATCCCAGCAAGCTTTGCACTGTCAGTGCAGAGCCTGGTGAGGAGCTCAAACTCAGGAACAATGAGATCATGACCTGAGCCAAGATCATGAGTTGTACACTTAACCAACTGAGCCATACCAGTGCCCCCCAGATTAGCTTTTAGAAGGTTACCAATACTACCTGAAGAGATGTATTTTTTCCACTCAGGGTAGATCTGATAATCCTAAATCTCAAGTATGTAATTTGGTTTGTCCACTCCTGCCCCTTCTTCCTTCTCTGTTAGCACACTTAGATCTTGATCAAATGTTCTATACCTAGTCCTTTTACTGGCCACTAGCACAATCAAGGAGAGGCTGATAGACCTCTAACTTACTACAAACTAGCCATGCCTCCATTCATTTCCCTCTCCCAGTGTGAAAATTATCGCTGTCACCCTCCCATCTTAAAGGGATGTTTTGAGTAGAAACAACAAAATAAACACTAAGTTGCTTTGAGCTCTTCAGAGAAAGGATTTTATATCAAAGTACATTTAAAATTATTTGGCTATTTTCAGCAAATGTGACTCCAAATTGGAATCACCTGTGCTCATCTTGGGACGGTATAGACAAATAGCTTTGTATCTAACTCTATAACTTTGTTTAAAGAAGAGGGAGGAGGAGGAGGATGAGAAGGAGGAGGAGGAGGAGGAGGAGGAGGAGGAGGAGGAGGAGGGAGTTAAGACAGCAAGTTGCCAATCCCAAATTTTGCATGGAGAGCACATAGCTACATACCAAATCCCAGGTCCTGTGTGCAGCGGGAGGCTGAGGCACAATATTTTATTTTTTTTTAATTTATTTTTGTTTGATTTTTGTTTGATTTGCTATTGTAAATAGACCACAAAGATTCAGTGAAACTGCTCTCGTGGGGAGGTGGCAGCGGCTAGGGGTAATCAGTCCAAGGAAAAGAAAGAATACGTATTAACTGCCTTCTGTTATAGGAAACACCTGGGCAACTTTAGGGAAAATGAATCCTCTATTTGAAGTTTTGAGGCAAGCGTTTGCTTAAGTTTGCAAGAATCGTATTTGGAAGGTTGGGTGGCAGGGGAAGGGAGAGTATATGTTCTTTGTTTCATGTTATTTCACCCTTAGGAAGTCAGCCCCCCCACCCCCCCACACACACCCTCTACCTCCCACATCCTAAGTAAACACCTACTTGGTCCAGAATTCCACAAACATTTTCTGTTGTACTGGGACAAGGTCCCTACCCTACAGTAATTTGTTTTGGTGTTTAGGTTTTCTTCATCCTTGACCTTGGCAGGATAAGAAGCAAAGAAATAAGAGTTAGCAAGACCTAGATCCAGTGCGTGGATCAGTCCTTCATTTATTTGTGACCTGAGCCGTCCTCCACTCATTTTCATGACCTAGAGAGTGAACCTTTTAAGAGGTCAGGCTCTGGAGTCAAATCTCATCTCCACCACTTATTGGGTAAGTGACCTTCGACATGTTACCTCTAACCTGAGGTAGGTACTAAGTGAGGACCATGATAGATACACCCTCATAGGGGCAATGTAAACATTGACTTAAATTATGCACGTCCAGTATTTAGTTGATGATTATTTTTGTTGTGATTGATACACCACTGCAATTAGTGATTTAAATCCAATACAATGCAGAACTATCAAATACTGTAAAAATAAGATGCACAGAACTACAAAGGCAGTACTGTTATCATTTTTATTTTTATTATGTGAGCTCCGAATTTAGGTCTACTTTAGAAGTGACAAGAGACATCATAAGAAAGGAATTACAGAGATTCCTCCTTTTACTTATGCAGAGCTTTAAAATACCTCCTTTTACTTATGCAGAGCTTTAAATTGTGGCTGAGAAATATACATTTGCAAAACATTAGTATACGTTTAAATGGGAATTTACACACACAGAGACTCATTGAGCCTGGAAAATATGATTACAAAGAGAGAGAATCAATTCTGCTATTCTGCCTGCTTCATAGAAGAAAGAAGGAGAGGAAAGAGGAAGCATCCAAATCAAATAACATTTCCTTCAAATATGAAGCATGGAGTGAATAAGCGATTGACTTTTCCATTTGGTGCCTTAATTCCTGTACGTCAAATTTCCTGCCATTTCTTGCCTGGAAGTGTTATTATCTATCACTCTTCTGGAATGAACAGGACTAGGTACATCTCTCTGAATCTTGTTCTCTCTCTCTCTTTCCCTGATAAGCTGGCAGAGCTGGGGGCTGTTGACAAGATTCACATTCTCACCTAATAAAGTGCCATTTACACTGTGAATGCCAAAGAGGGTGGTAAGATGTAGACTCAAACACTACTCTTTAAGGAGGAAAATACTTCCGGCCTCCCACACTTAGAGACAATACTTGTGTGCAACAAATAAGGGAAGGGAGGAAGAGAGGGTGAGTTGTAATTAATATTCATGCCTTTTCTTACTTGGTAAAACTGTGAGATCTTAGCTTTGTGGATTAAGGATTAAGAGCAAATTTTGCTTAGTGAATATTCCTCCTCTGGATAAATATCTATTGAGGATTTAGAAAACACTTTTCTAAACCAGTTGGATATTTTCTTAACATGCCAATATTTTTATTTCCCTTTAATAATTACATTAACTTCTATATAAAAGGCCTGCTTTGTTGTTGTTGTTTTCCACATTTTAAAGGTGAAGCTTCTGCCACCAATTTAATCAATCCTCTTGCCTCCGACCTCTCTGCAGCCAGGGAGATGAGTGCAGGGCCAACTGGTGCAATCAGTCAGTGACCCCACAAGCAAGGTCGGGCACATTACTTGGCCAGCTTCCACAGCACTGAATCCAATCTTCAGGGATCACAGTGCAATAAGCAACCAGCATCCATGAGTTCCTGACAATCATTTCTGAAATTGACTCAGCACTTGAGAAAGCGCATGCCTGGCTCTGTTCCTCATATTCCGGGTCACAACGGTGGGTGGAGGTAGTTGGATGAGCAATCAGGAGTAGCCAGAGTTTAGCAGGAACTCTTCCCAAGGGCAAGGAAGGAGCTCCTGCCCCCCTGGGCCAGTTCTGCTGGCAGCTTGTCCAGGCTGCCAAAGCCCACCCTTCAGTTCCTCTGTCCTTTTCCCTGGGACATAAGAGACCACCACATCACAGGCAAATAATGACCCTAGACAAAATAATGACATACAAGGAAGGGAGGATTGGCTCACTATGGCCACCTCATTTCCTTCCCATCTGGTCACCAGGAACTCAATATCACCAGCCACTCCAGATTCCACACAGACTAAAACTATAAGAACAGGCACCTGGGTGGCTCAGTTGGTTGAGTGTCCGACTTCACTCAGATCATGATCTCGTGATTCATAAGTTTGAGCCTTGTTTTGGGCTCACTGCTATCAGTGTAGAACCCGCTTTGGATCCTCTCTCCCTCTCTCTCTCTCTCTCAGAAATAAATAAACATTAAAAAAATAATGTAAAATAACTACAAGAACACATGGTAGTAAGAGTGAAGATTCAGTTTCCAGAGTCTGTGGATTCTAAACCTGGATTTAACCTATATCAACTGTGTAATAACCTCTCAGTGTCTCACTTTCCTCATCTGTAAAAAGGGAATAAAAATAGCACCTGTCTTATAGAGCCACACTAAGGATCAAATGAGTTAATATCTATGAAACACTCAGAACTGTGCCTGGCACAGAAGTGTCATTTTTACTATTGTTATCATTATCATTATTTACAGATGAGTAAAGGTAAGCAACATTATCTGTATTTTTCTACCAATATGACAGAAACTCAGATTATGTGTCTTGGCCAGAGTCACAGGGCTAGGATTTGAACTGACATATATCTGACTCCAAAGGGCAAACCCTTAACCAAGAAACAAGGCACCTCTCCTGATCAACGTTAGCCAACCACCTGTCACCAAGACATCCTTCCACCCTCAGACACACAGCATGGCTCTCAGTTCATCAGGTCTTATTTCTGGAGTTCCTACTGCTAGTCAGGAGAAGTTACACATAAGAAGGACAAGACAATGTAAATTGCTAATAGTATCTGTGGAGAAGCAATACACATAAATATGAACCGAAAAACAACAGCAGCAGACAAATAAATGAAGCCAAAAGAGAATGGCCACCCAACAGCCATGGGGGGGGGGTGTGTTCCCTCTGTTTCTGTCACCCCTGCCACAAGGACCTCCCAGGTATCTGTTTGCTCAGCTGCTTCTGGCTGCAGGACCTTTTGCCCATAGGTAATTCTATATCCTCCCCTTTACCTAGCCACCTACTCTTCATTCCTAAAGTCTCAGCTGAAATACTATCTATTCATGGAGCTTCTAGACTCCACAGTCTAGGCTTTATCCCCCACACACATTCTTCTAGGGAACACACTTCTTCTTGAAGCTCAGATCTCAAATGTAAGCAATTATTTGTGTAATTCTGTGTTTATATCTGTCTCATCACTTATAGCACCCATCATAAAGGTAGGAGAAGTTTCTCCCTTGCTCCAACAGGGAGCACAGTGCCTAGCAGACAAAATAAATGTCCCTCCAGGGATAGACCTGCTGGGCATCTCTCCTCCCTTCTCTGTCTCCTATGACACTACTTCCTGAATTTCCAGAGCAGAAAAAACTCTTGAAGAGGTGGGCTTGTTCACAATGACTGTGAGGACCAACTGTGGAATGTTCTGGTGCTCCAGGAAGACAGGGGCTGTGTAAACAAGCAGCTTGTTCAGTCCTGCTGGCTTCAGACTCAGGTTCTGCATTTGTCTCAAACATTCCTGACTTGGGCAGTGGGTCTCCAGCCATTTGCTCCTGGCTGGATATTAGCCAATCAGCTTGCCTTCAAGCTCGCGTATCATTACAGAAAAGAGGAGCCTGTGTCTCCCTGTCCTGCCTTCCTGCTCTTCTCATTCTCCACCAGCATTTTCTCTGTAAACCCTAAAGTCACCCAACTATGTCACACCATCAGTGGTCTCAGTTAGGTAAATGCCACTGAGCAAATTTCCATTTGCCTCTGGGATAGCCCAAACTAGAAATTCTGAAAAGGTCAGTAGGGAAGCTGGGAGGGAGACACTGCATCTATCAAATTACCTGGAGATCCTATGAACACTACTGGAAATTCTCCACAGTAAAAGGCTCAGAAATGGGATGACCATTTTACCCTGAGGGCAGACCTCCTGAGCTGAATGCCCCTCCTCCATCAAGTAGGTTTGTCAAAGAGACCAGAGCATTAATGGCTCCCTCCTGACTGAGCTCAACAGAAATGTATGGCCTTCCTTAGTTTGTCTTTTCCTCCTCAACTTTCCGATACTGCACCTCTAACTGAACACAGCAGCACACTGGCTTCCCCAGATGAGTCACATCCCCACCTGTCACACCACCAGCAACATAAGTAAAACCTAGTCCCAGGCGAGTGTTGATGGAAGCAATAAACATCTCTAGCGGTGCTGATAACCAGCGAGGTCACAAGTGAAGGGCACACTCCTCCCACTGACTGCAGCTGCGAGAGAGACTGTATTGACTTCAAAAACAATGTTTTTAGCAGGGAGTTGATGCTTTGCTCACTGGAAGGGCTGTATCCTGTCTCCTCGTCTTTCTAATCTTCAACCCTGCCTCAACCCAGCCCTGCTTCCAGAGGAGCCTGAGGTGGATAAAAGGATCCAGTGAACCTGGATGTATAGCCAGCCCCAATGGCACTGAAGGAATGAAGGGGAAGACATCTATTCCCTTTTCCCCTCAGAAGTGTCCCATGCCCACGTGATCCCCGATGGTCTCCATTCCTGAGCAATCTGGTGACATCTTCCTTTTGGGGGTCACTTGAGACTTTGTTTTCAGACATATTTTATGTTCTGATTTTTCTCCTTTTTGTCAGAGGGGTCTAAGTTGTTGTTTTTTTTTTTTTTTTTTTTTTTTGTTTCCTTTCAGTAGGTTTTTGAGGTGTGTAACCTAACATCAAGAGGCTGTATCACCTTTCTATTACATTTTTATTCGATTACATTTCCTATTACCTGGTCATATCTGAAAAACTGTACTTCCTTTCTTTGGGGCTCCCGATTAACAATAAAATAACAACAAAATTCCTGAGCCACAGACAGAAGTCTTTGTCTCTTGAGTAAGTTAGACTGAGTGTCCTACAGGGTATGGACTGACTCTTCAGATGCCTCCCCACCTAGCACTGTGCACAAAATGGGGGGGTGAAGAAAAGAACCTCTGGCTAGGCTATTTTGTGTTTTAACAGATGCTCAAATAGAAACATCTCTTTAGTTCTGGCAACCAGAGTTTTTGTTCGCTTTATTTGTTGTTGCTGCTGCTGCTCTTGTGTGGCTTGTCTATCTGTTTTGAGGATGCTGGATTTCTTCTGGAGTTTCTCAGCTCCTGGGTCCCTGATCCATTGTCATTGCCATCTGGACTCAACCATCCATAAACGTCAACCATGTTCACACTGCTTTCTCACACATGGCTTCAGAGGGACTCTGGAATCATGACAAGAAGATGCAGAATCTTCCACTCTGATTGTGGGAATAGTCTGTTCTTTTTCTTCTTTCAAAGGCAAAAACAAACAAAGATTCAAGGGCTTCAGTGGTCCTGCTATGCACCCCCAAGATGCAATACTGGCCCCTCTATTCTCAGCATCCAAAAAATGGAACACCCATTCCCCACTCATGTCTAAAGTTGTATGTAATGTGGACCCAGAGAGTTTTAAAGAGAACCGAAGATAATCTAATCTTACTCTTTGGGCTCTTCTTGGGAATTGGAAGGAGGGGAAAAGGGTAGATGCATGCCTGGGGGGTGGTGTATTGCTACTCCACAAGCATGCCTTCAGATTCAGTAGAATAGAGCAAGTCTGTGTATAGGACAAGCAGCAGTACATTTTGAGACCCTCATGTATGCCCCTAGACTTTGAAGTCATCAAAGATGCAGATAAAAAAGGAATGGCCTCTTTCTCCTGAAAGTTGAAATGTAGCTACAGAGTAGGTATGCACACATAAACCTAAATGCACACATACAGGTTCACACAGCCATCATCGTCATCCTCATCCTCCTCATCATCATCATCCAAACTAATTAAGAATCAAATGCTAGGTCAATATAGGAAGTGAGGGTATTAAGGATAAGAGTAATTCAACCATACACTTGAGATATCATATGATCAGTCCACCCAACTCTGCTCAGATACTGATCAAGGATGGAATGGGGTCCTTAAGACCACCCTGAGGAGTAGTTTACTGGGAAAGAGAGAGAGTTCTCTTCCCTTAGCTAAAGAGGAGTTTGTGAGGAAACATGGGAGTCTGAGAGAAGAAAGTTTGCCAAAGACATGACTCTGTACCTAAATTTGCATATTGTCCAGCCCAGGTCACTACAGTCAAGAATAAAGGTGTGGCCTGGTAACTAGCTTTTTCCCAAAAATTGTAGTGATGACTGGGTTCTGCCAGACTCCCTAGTTTTGAAGCCTGAAAACTCTGGTTCTGGAAATTTGGAACTTTGGCTTCCAAATGAATAATGGAGATTGAGACCAAGCTTTTGAAGGGAGAGGGAAATGGCATCTAAGGTGGAAATACTGATATCCAAGTATTTGGAGACAAGTGTTCATGAGGGATATTCAGGATTCAGCATCAGACCAGCCTGGATATTTTGCTTGAAATTTTGCTGCAACATTGAAAGATTGTTCACTTAATCAGATAAGACTCCCTTCCTGAGCATTTGGTGATAGAATTTTGGTCATCTTGACTAAACTGGCTAATGCCTACTTCAGACCCAATATGTAAGAGCAAAAGAAGTCTGGACTTAGGTGAGAAAGTTAAGCAGAAACTTGGGAAATAGACAGACCTATGTTCCAATTCCAGATCTGTTACTTCATTATATCACCATGGACATGACACCATGCCTGAGCCCAGGATTCCATATGTAAAATTGGGGTAATCACATGAACCTCCTAGAGTTAAATGACACAGATCTTAGTGTTACCAGTTCTGACACAGAGTAAATCCTCTATCTGAGGGAGTGGATGGATGGATGGATGGATGGATGAAGAAATAGAGAGAATGAGCAAGCACTCAGTTATCCTTTCTGCTTCATTCCACAAGGACCCCTCTCCTCCAACTATAAAGTACCTTGTATCTATCCCACGTGCTGATCAGAAAGACATGGAGAACACAGGGGAGTACCGTCTGGGAATGATCTATTTTCTGTATTCAGCATGTTCCTGGAAACCTGTTGTCCCCAAGAGAACAGGTGAAAGCCTGACACTGTCAAAAAAGTGAGGAGAGCTTGCTGCTTAATTTTTTTATTAATGGAATTAAAATTTCTTTGCATAAGTCATTAATCATTAGGTCATATGAAAGGCTTATATTCATTCAGAGAATATAATAACTCACAGCAGTAAGGATGCATGCTTATTCCATTGGCCAGTAGAAGTGTGATGTTGTTAGCATAAAGTAATGGATTTTTTTTTCATTTTCCCTATTTATTTATTTAGTTTTTAGAACACTTACTTCAATTTAACAAACATTTGTTGAATGTCTCTGACAAATATAAATATGATATGGTCTCTGCTGTGGAAAAGCTCAGAATGATAACAATAATGACAAAACAGTTAGAATTGTAACCATTTCTTTGGCATTCACTAGGTCCCTCTCTTTGTGAAGCACTTCATGCACATTATCTTATTTATCTCATTTAATACTCAAACAATCCTATGAAGTAGGCACTATTATTATCCCCATTTTGTGAAAATGGAGGTTTGAATATGTTGAGTAGCTCATCCAAGTTCATGGTAATAGTCTGGTGGGGGAGACAGCTGCACAGATAAAATTTCCTTTCAGTTTCTTAACTTTATACAAGCTACTGTATTTCTATACATAACCTGTATGGGACCAGGACAGCAGTATTCTCTCGTCATTTAATTTTTCTAACCACAACACTTCTATCGACACTGATGGATTTCCAGAGACAGTGGAACTTCAGAAAGAGCTCAGAAAGAAAAAAAGTGGTCACCTATTCCTGGGAGTCTTTCAAGAAAGTGAGCTGGAGATCCAGGGACACTGAGATGTGGGGCTACCACACTGCATCATGGGAAAAGAGAAGAGCACCGGAAAGAAAACCTCAATGCCACTACTGTTGATCCATGTTAAGAAATGTGTTTAAGGAAGCCCCTGTCCCTGATCTAGCTGAATTCCAACTTGGGAGTTATGTACTTTCCATACATTTCTTTTTAAATTATATTTAAGGAAAAGAGTGGCTGCGAAATAGAAGATAATATTAAATAGCCATTGAAATCATGTGTCTGAAAAATAAATCCTCATATGGGAAACATAATATTGTGTTTGTAAAAGAAGGTAAATACAAGGAAATATACCAAAGAGTCTCATGCTCTACCAAATAAGCTAGCCAGGCTAAGGAAATATGTCAAAATAATAACTTGAGGTATCTCTAGATATACAACTATAAACCAAAAAATGAAATGTAATCAATCTTTAAAGAGTGTAGTCCAATCACAGATACTCTTGTGAGGGTAAGTTATATTATGCCCACTCGTGTCCTCTCCTTTCTTTCTTTGACTGCCTCCTCACTTCTCTCCCTTCCCAACAGGATCAGTAACACCTTTGATTCCACTTCCTTTACATAGCAACTGCCTTGCAGAGCTGCCACTGCTTAACACTTTAATGAATACAAAGAGATGTATAATTGCTCATCACAGGAATGGTGTATCTACCACAAAACAAAATGCAACAAACAACCTGATAAGAAACTCTAGAGCTGCTACTACAAAATAAAAACTGTCATTTCCCTTAATCTCATTGCAGACCTGTCTCTCTAGGCAGTGCTCAATGAAGGCATACTTGGGAAAGCACAGGTTGCTCTGGAATAGAATCTCATTAAAGAACTTGCACTGTCTAGGATCCTGTTTTGGAGACTGGTTTTCCTTGTACCCAAGGAAATGCCCATGATAACATGGGGCACCTTTGTTCTCACTTGTTGCCCAGCCCTTTTCTCCTGTATTATTCATTTTCTTTCATAGTTGTGGGCCACCTCAGGGACATGGACATACTAAAATATATTGATCCATGAGAAGATGCATAAAGGAAATACTATGGGGTGACAATATTCAGGAGAGGCACCCTCTCTCTTGATCTGACGCACTTACTGAGATCCACAATCCCTAAATCTTTTGGCCTCAGATTTCCCATATAGGAAATACAAAGTGTCCTGTCTGCCCCAATTTCCACATACTGCAGCAGGAACATAAATCTTATCATGGAAAGGTCTTATATGTTCTTGCAAGAAAGAGTCACAGAAGCAAAATTAGCAACACTTGAGCCCTGTTAGGGGCTGACATTATGAGAGACTGGGTAGTCACAAACCATAGCACAGCCTCATAGTAGGTAGTGCCTGAGGCCAATTTCAACTATTCACACACACACACACACACACACACACACACACACACACACCCCACAGAGTCAGTATCTGCTTTTGTAAACTGCTAGGATGGCAACACTGCCACTTATCCTGAAAAGACTGGATCTTCTTTAACCAGAATGGTTCTAGGAGAGGGTGACATTGGCCAAGTGATATGTATTTCCCTAAACCAGAATTTTTTACTCTCTGTGTGACTCTTGAATCTTAATTCTCTCTTCTTCCCCCCACACACAAAATGATACTGCCAGAAAAATAGTAAGTCCAGAACTTCCTGAATATCTGATGCTGTGACTAGTTTTTCTCTGCCAGCCATCTATCAGAATAATTGAATCATGTGCTTGAACTGACCCAGAAGTAAGAGCCAAGGGCCATAATGGGTGACCACTTTCCAATATTGTAGAAACGTATATGAACCCAAATCAACAACTGTGAAAATTGCCTGAGTTAGGGTCTGTGGTTTCATTTAGGGGGACATATGCTCCTGAGTATCTTACTTCCATAATGTTACAGCAAAGGATGATGCAGGGAGGGAGCTTTTTGAAGTCTAGACAGCCAGCCCAAACCATCCTCCACCCACATTTGTTGATATGCATGTGGTTCTTATTTTTAAAAGTGTCCTTGGTTAAGTGACATGTGATTAGAATTGTTCTTTTTGCTTTTGGCAAACCCACTAACTAGAATTCACATAGTTTGAAGTGAATGAATCAGGTCAAATATCAAAACACAGTCCAGATCCTTGGTGGCCATGCAGGAATTTGGAAAGACACAAACCAAAAATAAGCAGTAGCAAGAACATGACAGTAAACACAGAAGTTCTCAGTACACTGCCAAAATCAAATGCCATTCAGCTATCCCTTGGCCCATGGAGTAATTTAAAAGGATTTCTAAATTTTAATTTTATGTTTTAGCATCCTAAGTTCAGTCCCTACCTCTAGAACTCCTCCACTTTATTATTGACCTCACCACACTTTTACTCATAAAACAGAGGAATAAATAAGTACCTAAGCCCACTACTGGAATAAGCTCAGTCAATGGGATAATACTTAGAAATATTTTGAGCATCAATTGTATGCTGGGCAAAGTCCTGTATGCCAGACAAAGTCCTGTGTACTGAGAACATAAGGTAAACATGTGGACCCTCTCCCTTCTGGAGATTTGATACAGTTTTTGTTTGTTTGTTTGGAGTGCTCTTCAGGAAGAAGAAACACATCTGGAGCCCCTGCAGAGAAGTGACTGGCCAGCAAAAAGTGTAAATCTCTCTTGGACATTCCCAGCTACAGCGGTCATATCTGTATTAGGAATGTGGCTGTTCCCCTCAGCTAATGCAGAGGACATGATTCTTTCCAACAGAATAAGGAAAGGGGATATACCATCTGACATCTAGGATCAAAGTAAAACATAACCTTTAACCCTTAACATTTTTCCCATTCTTTTGTCAATACCACACTGTCTCTATGACTAGCTTTATAATAAGTCTTGAGGTCTCCACCTTAAGCATCAGTCCTCCAACTTTGTTCTTTTCTTTTGATATTACGTTAGCTATTCTTTTAAATCTCTATGTAAACTCTAGAATTAGATTATTGATATCTACAAAATAACTTGCTGGGATTTTGACTGGGAATGCACTGAATCTATAGATCAAGTTGGGAAGAATAGACATATTGTCAATATTGTCTTTCTATCCATGAATATGGAATGCATCTCTATTTATTTAAGTTCTTTGATTTTGTTTATTAGAGTTTTGTAGTTTGCCACAGAAAGATATTACACATATTTTGCTAGACTTACACCTAAGAATTTCATTTGGGGGGAATACAAATGTAAATCGTATTGTGTTTTTAATTTCAAAGTCCAAAAAATACAATAGAATAAAATGAAATACAATACAAAACATAAATAAAAAACAAAGTCCACTTCTTCATTGTTGGTAAATAAGAAAGCAGCCTCTCTAAGTTCTGACACCAAACACATTCTTCATTTTTGTTTTAAAGCACGCAGATGCATAGTTAACTTGCCACTTGAAGTTTAAGAGAGGGATGGTATTGTGAATGACAGGCTGCTCACCGGCATTTAAAATGCTGCATAACACTAAACACGATAGATGAAGGCAGGCTCTTATAATAATTAGGCTATAATCTTGGTACTCATTCCCAAATTAAAAAACAACAACAAAAAACAAAAACAAGTAATAACGGTAAAAAAAACTGAGTAATAATTCAAGACAACTAATAACAACTATTATAACTATAATGTTTTAAAGTTTGTTAATCTGCTAATACACCCAACTTACTTGATCATCACAAGACAAATTTTCTCCTCATTTTATAGATGAGGAAACTAAGCCTCAAAGTGGTTCTCTGAGTTGTCGAAAGTCACACTGCTGATAAATGGCAATGCCAGAACTGGTCTTCATGTTTTCTGGTTCAAAATTCCAGTCCTTCCACTATCACTCAGAAGTTTCCAATGATTCAGGAACAGTGGTAGGTGTTTGCCCAGCTTGCAATATCAGTCATGTTCCTTTTTCTGCTCCCATTTAACATGGAGGAGAAAGAATCCTAAATCCTGGGTTTACTAATGATTGCACATTCATACCTACTGAGTGACAGAAATATATCTTGGGGAATTATAGCTTAATAATCCCACAAGTCAGCACATTAATTCCCAGAGACAAAAATAAAATGTATGACTGTCTAAATATGCTTAAGGTTATTCTGAATACATTTGAGAGGATTTGAGGAAATAAAGTCCTTTGCTGTCAGCACTTTAGACTAAGTCTAGTGAATATCCTTCATTTCCACATTCTCACCTGGTTTTTCCCATTGCCTGGTTTGCAAGTTAAAAAAAAAAAAAAAACAATCAACAAAACAAAACAAAAAAATAATTCCCTAAAAATAAGCCCTAATACACATATGCCATTAAAAAAAAAAAAAAAAAAAAAAAAGAAGACAGTAAAAATAACAAAGAGATAGATGCAGGCTGAAATATGCATTCTAAACAAAGAAAGTCTCCAATCTAGATACCTGCAACTTGTTAAATGAATCTTCTCCAATCTAAATGAATGAAACCCTTTTCTTTTTAAATAGTGGATATTGAAGGCTCCAGCTTATTCATTTTATGAATAGAAGGGCAAAACTAACATTTGCTGGATGCCTACTATATGCCAGGAATTGTGTTAGATACTTCCACATGTAGGAACTAATTTAACCTTGGCCACAACTGAGGGGCTATTACCTTTATACCATTAAAGGAGCTGGATGCTCCAGTGATATGCTCATGGTCATATAGCTGGCAAATGATGAGTTGATGTCTGCATCAGATTCTAGAGTCAAAGCACATGCACAGATAACAATCTGTTTCCTTCTCTCAAGCCTTAAACAGGTTAATTAGATCACCTACTGGCAGAAGAAAAGATTCCCCAAGAGGCTGAAGAATATGAGAGCACAAGACACTTCATTCTCAAATTTTGATAGCTAGAGAGTTTTTTAATGGGCTGTCCACGTTGGACAGAAAGGGGATACACAAGCCACCTCAATATAAAAAGGTTTATAGGGAGAAAGGGGACCTAGGAACCCAGGACCAATTATTCATTTTTGATCAATAGCCCCAATGTTTTATGCCATAGGGGTATTGTTAATCTTAGGATAATATGAAACAAGAAATGTCCCCAGGTATGCTAAGGAAGGCAAAAGTTCTTCTATTTTTTTAAATATTTTTTTAACGTTTATTTTTGAGACAGAGAGAGACAGAGCATGAACGGGGGGGGGGGGGTCAGAGAGAGAGGGAGACACGGAATCTGAAACAGGCTCCAGGATCTAAGCTGTCAGCACAGAGCCCAACACGGGGCTCGAACTCACGGACTGTGAGATCATGACCTGAGCCGAAGTCAGACGCTTAACCAACTGAGCCACCCAGGCGCCCCCAAAAGTTATTCTATTGAAACGTGTCTCCCAAATTGGCCTACTTCTTGGTGCATATAATGCTCTTTAGTCATTCTTTGAGATAAATCTTTGGAAGTGTCTCATCTCCCCTGGCCTGTTACGGTAGTCTATCTCACCTATGTGCTCTATATTGGCTGGCTCATGAAAGTAATCCATTAGTGATTATAATAGTGATTTACAGTTCTTCAGAGATAACCTTTTTCACACTCAATCCCATTCTAATTAATTGTCTATTTTGCATACAGATAAACTTAGACACAGAAATAATAAGAAACCACTAACATTTGAATTGTGATATACGTATATATGCAATTACATTCATGTGGTTGCCTTAACTGATCCTCACACACACACACACAAAAACCATAATGTAAACCTGTCAAATATTTTTGTCATTTACAGATGAGAAAACTAAGCTGCAGAAAGATCTAGTGACTCACTGGGTCATATGTGCAGCTGGAGGGCATGAGGTCTCTACTGCTGATGTTCTCTCACCCCAACTTCAGTCACTGTTGTGTCCTCCACTCCCCCTACCCCTGGCTTGATGTGTGCCTCTGCTCTCCTGACTCCTGCCTATGACTTATGCCTCTACTCCCCACACACCTGTGGCTGACTCTTGCTTCTGCTCTCTTTGGTTTGGGCCCCCTTTGAGAGTCCCTGTCCACAAGACTGCTAGCTCTATCTGGTCCCCCAGTTTTGTTTCCTCTGACAGCTTCTGGTAAGGCTTCTCTGCTCTATGTCCCCTAGTCTCAGGTCCTTCTCCCTTCAGTCCACCTGGATTCTGAGGTGACAGATAGAGGAATACAGACAGGAATCTGTGATTAAAACTTAGGAGGAACCTTCCTAGGGTCATGCACAGACTGAGAGTTTGACAAACATTAATGAACAAAAACAAAGACCCCACTTTCAAGGAGCTTATAAGCAGGCATGGAGAAATACGCAGCAAATGAAATAAGTAAGTAAAATTACATAAAATAGTACAAGGTGATGATAGCTATGGAAAAGGCAAAACTAGAACAGGGTAAGAAGAAGGGAGACCTAGGTGGGAGCAGGGTGAAGGGGGTAGGGACAGATGGCTCTGCCATTGGGCGGGCCTGCTGGAGAAGGTGAAGTTTGAGTGAAGACCTGAAGGAGCAGAGGGCAGGGACCCTATGGGTCTCTGTGGAAAGAGTATCTGCGGCAGAGGCACCAGCTAGAGCAGGAAGCAAGGAGACCAGCATCAGTACTGTACCCTCCGAATGTCCTTGCTCAAAACAACCACCCAGGTAGAGGGCAAGTCTTGAAAACTGGGCCTCAAGAAGGTAAGGTTTGAGAAAACAAGAAGCAAGTCTGAAAAGTGAAGAACAGAAAGTTCTGCCTAGGTGGACTGCTGCAGTGGCCGAGCCCTCTCATTCTGCACTGGAGGGATAGCTGCTGAACAGGGGGTGAGGGAGGGGTGTGCAGAGGATACAGAAAAGATATGCACATTTGACTTCCTTTCAGGGTCCACCTTGCCTAGTCAAAGTGGGTATGATGGTTAATTTTACATGTCAACTGGACTGGGCTAAAGGGTGCCAGCAAAATATCATTGCTGAGTAAGTCAGTGAGGAACTTTCTGGAAGAGATTAGCACTTGAACGGGTAGGCTGAGTAAACAACATCCCCCCCTTACCACTGCGGCCAGGCATCATCCAATCCAATGAGTACCCAAACAGAAAAGGCAAAAGAAGGTCTGAATTCTCTTTCTCTTTTCTTGAACCAGGATGTCCCTGTTCTCCTACCTTCAGAGCTCTTGGCTTCCAGGCCTTCAGACTTGGTCTCAATTTATACCACCATGTTTCCTAGGTCTCCAGCTTGTGGACAGCATATCATAGCATCCTTCAGCCTCTGTAATTTCATGAGCCAATTCTTAGAATAAATCTTGTCATACATGTCTCTGTATAACCTTTGTTTCTGTTTCTTTGGAGAACTCTCACTAATTCCATGAGCTTCCTTTGCAGTTGACATGCCATGCTGGGAACCTGCCTGAACTTAGTCTCAACTTTGTTCACAGAGCACACAGGAAGTTGTGCTGGAGTGTCCAGGGATTAAAAAACAAACAAATAAACAAACAAACAAAATAAAACACTGTGGCATCAAGCTTAGCAACAGCAGCAGCAATCACTGCATGAACCTTGATCACATGCCAGCCCCATGTTGAACACCACACACATTCACTCACTCACTTCTTTAAACAGCCCTATGAAGCAAGTCCTAATATCATCCCCTCCTTTTACAGTTCAGAAAATCAAGACTCAGAGAAATGAGGTGACCTGTCCAAGGTGAAGCCAGACTTTCCATAGCCATGTTTGACTCAAAAGCCCACACAGTCCTCAGGGCAATAACAATTGTCAAATCACACAACCAACTCTCCTCTCTTCTTAGGGAGAAAATATTTACTCCATATTAAATACTGAGCCAGAGACAGCCATCTTGGAAGCATCAGTGACCAAGAAATGCGTGAGGGTAGTAAGCAAGGTCAAGAAAGGTAGATGGATCAGAATAACTCTTTACCCCTAGTGAAAACAAATTCAGATTGCCTTCAGTCATCCACATTTGAACAGAGTGACTCAGAATGACTGACGCTGGACAAGAATTCAGAGAAACCTGGGGTCCAAAAAGACAACACATGCCACAGGCAAGCCCCAGTTCTTCTCTGACATCATCATTCATGCAGGTAGAAAATCACTTCCACGCGGCCCCTTGAGTCTGCACACAAGCACATTATAATATTTTGTTTGCATATATGCCTATTTACATAGTTAATTTGGGATCTGTTTGCAAACACAAATTAGTTTGGTGCAATTACCTTGTGCACGGACATAGAGTTATCCGCTTCAGCAGTTTAACAGCATGGAAAATGGCTGCATTGTAGCATATGGCTGTCTATATATAATCACAATATTACCTGCACATATTAGTTACATAACAGTTACATTACAATTAGGGCTGTTTTTAAGCCATTCAAAAGAAAAAACAAAGTATTTTAATTAAATCAGTAAGGTGTTTTAAGTAGAGAGAAGTGAGAGAGAGTGTTAATGATTCCCAGCATTCCATCAACTGAAATATGACATGCACACTAGCACCTTTCTGGCTCCCATGTGGGGAGAAGCTTTTCTGGCAACAACACTGAATATTATCTTCCTGTGACCTTGCACCCAACAAACCAAACTGTTCTCAGTCTCACCTGCAAGACAACTTAAATCATGGAGCCACAGGCAACTGTCAAGGCTGGAAAAGACCTCCACTATTCTCTGGTCCACTTGACCATCATACAGAGCAGGAAACTGAAGCCTATGCAGGCAGAGTAGCAGATTTTAAATCACACAGTTTAGTGGGAAAACTGAAACTAGACCCATATTTCCTGCCCTACAATGGTGACTCTAGTATACTGCCCACATCATGACGTGGCTATCACACTTTTGAATGGTGACAAAAATACCACATTCAGTCCATTTTCCCCCAAATTAGGAATCCACACATGTTAGACACACTCAGAAAATGAAGGGGTATCACACACATCAATTGACAGATAATAAACATATGGGATTAAAGAATTTATCATAAATCATTCAAACAAATATGTGGTACTATTCAAATTTCTTCACATCATATCTAGTACTTGTGATTTTAAAAGCATGTTGCCTTCAAATAAAGGAATTCATTTAAATATGGTAGAATGGAAGGAACCAAGCTTTGTCATTTGAGTTCTAGACATATCAGTCACTTGGTGGCATTGGGCAGGTTATTGAACCTTCTCATGATTTCTCTATGATACCAAATTACACACTTAAATGCTTCCTCTTAATTTTATTATAAAAAGGAAGTTTTCTTTCAATAGGCATTTCATTACCATGAGCTTCAAATTACAAGAGGCAGTGACATAGTCTTGAGGTTGATATTCCCTTCGTATCACTGGGTGGTATGGGTTAGAATATTCCTTACACCCAATTTCCCCCAGGCAGCCAAGTACAATATTGTCTCCATCCTCTCTTATGGATAAAATGTGAACTTGGAGCCTAGGGGAGGAAAGCCACAGGATGCTGTTATCATCACCAGGCCAATTGAGAAGAACAAATAGCTTCTCAGCATAATCAACATCTTATCCCAAATCGTTTCTGTCCTACCTCCCTAGTATACCATTTAGCACTCCATGCAGATGAGACTAAACATCGTTGGTTGCATAAGACAAGAAACACACCACAGTAGAACACGATAAGAGACCACTGGTGTCCATCAGGAACAAATGACCATGTAATAACTCTGTAATTACATGGTAACTAGAACTGATTGAGCCTGTAAATTATATCCTTGTCACCTCCGGGTAATGGTGCAGCTCTATCTCCCATCTACAGAAAGCAGCAGCACATGGCCCACAGTCACTGAGAGATAAGGGAATTCTTAGCTGATAAAGCAGATTTGCTGCTTATGATAGGTGATAGAGAGACAGGCTGAAATCTGGGAGTTAATGATTTTCCAGTTGAGGCATCACTGCCCTGCCATCCATAGCAAGATATCCATTACCCAGCCAGTGCTCTCCATCCTTAATCAGAGGGACTGATTAAATTTCCCCAAATTAGAGATGAAAGGAACAGGTCCCCCAACACATGCACACAAAAATGTTCCACCTGCATATGGGCACAAACACACCAGCAACTAATTTATACTCCCTCAACCATTTAATCTGCAGACGTTTGAAACATCACTGTTGTAGCATTTCACCAAATATTTTAATATTCGGGAAGAATATTATCTCTTTTTATGCAACATTCTCTCTGGGACCATTATGCGGAGGCATTAAGAAATTCCGTGTGGTAGATTATTCAGCAAATATTGTTTGACAGCCGACTGTGCTCATAGCATTCTGCTAGGTGTAAAAGAGGAAACAAAGAAGCAAAATACTCAATTCTCTCCCTCAAGGATCTGAGTCCACTTACACAAATAATATAAATACATAATAAGTTAATTTATATTGCCACAAGGCAGTATATAATTAACTGCCAAACGACCGGTACAGACAACAAGGGCTACACAAGTAGAGAAAAGAGGGAACTCACTTTGCGGTGGTGTAATCATAAATATGGCTTCTTACATATTCAAATGAACATTTAAGAGAGCTGAAATATCACGTTCATTGATAGTCTGTTAGAAAGAGACACTTCAGGGGCACCTGGGTGGCTCAGTCGGTTAAGTTATTAACTCCCAGATTTCAGCCTGTCTCTCTATCACCTATCATACTTTGGCTCAGGTCATGATCTCTCGGTCCGTGATTTTGAGCCCCGCGTCAGGCTCTGTGCTGACAGCTCAGAGCCTGGAGCCTGTTTCAGATTCTGTATCTCCCTCTCTCTCTGACCCTCCCCCATTCATGCTCTGTCTCTCTGTATCTCAAAAATAAATAAACATTAAATATATATATATATATATATATATATATATATATATATATATATGAAAGAGACATTTCAAAGATCTCTCTATCCACAGTGCTCTCTGTTTTCTAAAAGCAAATTAACAACAACAACAACAAAAGAATGAAAATAGTTTTCATTAATGAAAAACAAACATTGGAAGGAAAACATCAGAATTATGAGCATAAACAAGTTTAATTGTGTATAGCCAAGGCACTGGAAGATCAGATATATACTAATAATTTTAATATCCCTTTAGCTTTTGAATGTTTATAGCTTGGGTATACATGTACATAATCTGTCCACAGTTGTAGGGACGTTTTCTGATCAACACAGGCATTTAACAACTAGGCTGAGACCTGCGGAATTGCGATCAACAAGGTAAGAATGTACAAATGTTTTTCTTTTAATTTTTTTAGAGATTTTTAATTTATACTGAGAAAGAGAGAGAGTGTGACTGGGGAGGGTCAGTCAGCGAGAGAGAGATATTCACAAGCAGGCTCCGAGCTGTCAGCACAGAGCCTTATGTGGGACTCAAACTCACAAACCATGAGATCATGACGTGAGCTGAAAGACTCAGATGCTTAACTGACTGAGCCACCCAGGAGCCCCAGTTTTTGTTTGTTTTTTTGTTTGTTTTTTAATTTTTATTGTTTATTTATTCTTGAGAAAGTGACAGAGCGTGAGTCAGGGAGAGGCAGAGAGAGAGAGGGAGATATAGAATCTGAAGCAGACTCCAGGCTCTGAGCTGTCACCACAGAACCTAATGTGGAGCTCAAACTCACAAACCGTGAGATCATGACCTGAGTTGAAGTTGGACACTTAACGAAGTGAACCACCCAGGCATCCCAAGAATGTACAAAGGCCTTAATCAAGGTCCTCATCCATTTGCAATAATTATGGGACACAAAATTTGGAGATCAATGCAGGCATTTCTCTGAGGTTGTGAGGAAAGACAAAGAACCTATTAGTCTCTCCAGGTTCCTCTGTCCCTAAACTCCCAACCTCCTAACTGCTATTCATAAGTAGGTGTTAAAAGAATAGCAACATGACAGAGTTATTGTACAGTTTTTGCTGAGGGGTAACCAAAATGACATCTTGAATTTTATCTGGATTTAATGTGAACCCATTTGTCATCATCCCCATACCTGCTTGAGTAATTTTTTCACTGGCTGACCTTCCAACCACAAATCCCCATCAACATTTACCTTGCAAATGTTCTTCACTGATGTGCAAGGTGAACAAACCTACTTAGTATAGATCTCAAAGTTAGTGACCTTGAAGTTCATGACCCTCCAGAGATCTTGACGATTCAAAACATAGATCCATACTGCCTACTGGTAGCTGATCTCAGGGTGAGAATAAGGGCACCAGATAGTCTGCATTTATCCATATTAGAAATATAAATGTATATTATCTAGGGTCACCTGGGTGGCTCAGTTGGTCAAACCTCTAACTTTGGCTCAGGTCATGATCTCATGGTTTATAAGTTTGAGCCCTGCATTGTGCTCTATGCCGACAGCTCAGAGCCTGGAGACTGATTCAGATCCTGTGTCTCCCTATCTCTCTGCCCCTCCCCTACTCATGCTCTGTCTCTCTCTCTCAAAAAAAAAAAACAAAAACCAATAAACACTATATATATATATATATATATATATATATATATATATATATATTCTAGCCTCTGAAACAAGAAGAGTTAGCATTCCTCCAGACCCTTAAGAATTTGAAAGGTCTCCATGAATTAGTGCTATCCCAAAGGAAACTTCCTCTATAATCACCAGAATTCTAGTAAGCTAAAAAAGAGTTATACATTTTGACAATGTTTAAAAAAAAAAAAAAAAAGCAGCCAAGTTAACTATGCCCTTTGTAATGTTACTTATTTCTGGGTCATCATTTCCTTGCTGAAAAATAAAAGGATTAAATGAGATGATCCTTAAGGTCCTTCCTAGATTGAACGGTCTATGACCTAGAAAGGCTGTAATGATCAGTTCTTCAAAAGCTAATGAAGAATAATCACATCCTCAATCTCAATCTGTAGATAAAGAAAAAGAGACTAATGTTTTAACCAACCATTAAGTCTATAAAACAATTCAGTCATCTAGGCTCCTAACCTATCTCTGACTCATATAAGACATTTTCTCTCAAAGAACCAAGCAAGATACTAGGGACTGTAATGGAACAAATCATGGTTGATCCAGAGGTCTTTGTTTCATTACACATTTAGGTGCTGTATCCATAACATGCTGATGGGACCTATGTTCACATGCTGCATCTGATTCCCATGACATGTTCCCGTAAGAAAGTAACAATATCCGGGGAATATCAAACTGCTCTTCACCAAGTGGGTCTTCATTTGGCTCCAGGAGGCAGTTCCCTCTGTTAGTCAGAACTAATTATGGCAATGACAGGACAGGACTCTCTACACCTGCAATTCTCATTTTGTTTACAGTGGCCACAGGATCGATATCTTCTCCCCTGGAAATAAAGCTTTCTACTTTGCATTGGAATTTATCTTCAATAGCTGCTGGAAATCATTATCACACAATAATGCTCTATTCACTACTCATGTTATCTCTTCAGCTAGGCAGATTGCCAGACATTTGACTGCCTGACACCAAGTCCATTTGGTGCGCGACAAAAATAAAACCTTGCATTGCCTGGAAATAACATGAGACACACTCATCATCTCGCTAGGGATGATTGGGCTACTTTCTCTTTCTGAGGAGTTGTCAGAATTCATGTTAATCTTCCAATGATTTTGCCTACTCACAAGCACGCTCTCATGTGTGTAGAGTGGGCATGAAGAAAAAGCTTGTGAATGGATAAAAGTTATTATGAGTTCCAGCGGTGAAGCTATGAGGTCTAGAAGACCATGTGTCTGTGGCTATACCTGGGCCTTGTTTATCTTTAGTTGGATTCATTGATCCAAATGTCATTTCTATCAAATTCAAAAACATTTATTGAGATTCTACAAAGTGCTGAGTACTGATCTTGGTATACTGAACACAGCAGTCTTCCCTGGAGAAGTCTGATTTAGAAATTTGGCAAACTTTGTGACGTTATGCACCCATAATGTCAACATCTGACAAGACATGTGAACAGGATGTTTGGTGAGACACCAAGAAGGAACACCGTATCCTAGGAACTTGGAGGAGTCTTCTTAGAGGACATGCTATTTGAATCAAATGTCAAAGAGGAGTAACTAAAAACAAAGGAAAGGGTGGTTTTGAGGACATCCCCCTCTGGGAACATCACAGATCAATCAGAGGTGAATGGGTGTTGGCATGGGGACTGTTGGACATGATATCTATAGGAAGGTCTGAGTCACTAGAGCTTACAGGAAGAGTGATGGCTTGCTTGTACTTCTCCAGTCACCAGGGAATGCTTCCTTTTGGATATGCTGAGATTTAGGTACCTATTGTACATTGATTTGGAGGTATCCAACATGTAGCTGGAAATAATTTTATTTCATTCAAATAAGAGATCAGAGTCAGAGAGCAATTTGGATATCCCCCCAACATAAATATCAGTGAAAGTCTAGGAAATGGATGAGGTTTCCCATGGAGAAGTCTGACAGCTCTGGGTCATGGGCAGAACGAGTGTTTAAGGGGTTAACACAGGAAGGAAAGAGACCATAGGGGATGAAGCCAGAGCAGCCAGAGCAGCACAAAGAAAATAGGGTGAGGAGGCAGCATTGCAGAACCCAGAGCTGTAGAGTTTCAGGAAGGGGAAAGGTAGGGTGCAACAATTAGAATGCAGCAATGAAATAAGCACTCTAGAGTGCACTTTAGATTTGTGCAGAGTTTGAAGGCTTTGATCAGGGCAGTTTTTTAATAGATATAGCACTACAGAATATAGATTTCAGTTGATTAAAGAATGAATAGAAATGAGGGAGTAAATTACTATCCAAAAATGTCAATTAAGAATGAAAGGGACAGTGAAAGAGCAAGAGAGGGATCAGAGGGCTTTGGTGTGTTATATTTTGGGGTAAAAGCCAGTAGAGAATGAGAGGATTTAGACTCCCACCCACAAAAGATTACATAACAGAGTCTGACTCTAAGTGAAATATTATTTTCAACATCCAAGAGAAATATGGGTCTAAATCTCTTACAAACTTTAATTTAACCCTATCTCCATCCTGGACCTCTCTCTGGAGCCCTAGGCTCATATGTGCAATTGCCTATTTGGTGTCTCCACTTGAAAACCTAATGGATATCTCAAATCTTAATAATCAAAACAGAACTCCTGATTCTCCACCTACAACTCTCAAACTTGTTCTTTGGCCAGTCTTCCTGCTCATGGCTCCAGCCAGGTCCTCCAGCCAAAAGCCTTGGAGTCCTTGACCACTAGCTTTTTCTCCCACCCAACATCCAATTCACCAGCCAATCCTTTACCTGTTAAATAGACTCATAAAATGACTATTCCACATCATCCCCACTTCTACATGATGGTCAAAGCCACGATCATCTCTCATCTGGAACATGGTAACAGTCTCCCTGCTGTTCTTACATCATACTGGACCCTTACATCTCCTCTTCTCACATTACCAGAGTTACTTATTGAAGATAAAAGTAAAAACAAGACAGCCCTTGGCTTAATGTTCTTTAGTAACTTCCCTTTACATAAAGAGTAAAGTCAAACAAAAGACTTTCTTAACGGTCTACAGACCCATCCCTACTTGTGGTAGATTGAGTTATTGGTCACAGTCGTTTGCTTTTTTCCCCTCCCAGTGTGAGCAGGGTGTACCTTCCTGCCTCTCAACTTTGGGTTTGGTCTATTACTTGCTTTGACTTCAGGGATGTTAGCAGATAAAATGTAAGCAGGCTGGCAAAGTTCATGAGTGCTTAGGCTTTCTTCTTGAATTCTGCTGTTCTACATGGATAACAGATTTGGGGGCCCAGGATAGGTTCTGGTTCTTCAACTTGGGTCCCAGATGAACGTACATAGAAGAGGCCTGAGCCCTATTTACAGACTACAGCTAATGCAGTTAATCCAGAAATCCAAAAGTGAGGGAAAAAATCCTATTGTTAAATGCCCCTGAGTAATATCTGTAGCACTTGCATGGCAATAGCTTACTAATTCAATTATCTAGCCTCCCACAAGCTCTCAGTTCTCATCTCCTTCTCTCTGCTTCCTCCCTCATGCTGACCAAGGCATATTGGCCTCTTATTTTTCTGACCCAAACATTCTCCTGCCTCAGAGCCTTGGTACATGCAGTTCTTGTTCCCTACTCCACAATATCCCAATTTTTTTTTAAATTATTATTACTTCCTTCAAGTCTCTACTTGAATACCTTAACCACAATGTGTTTCATGACTACCCCTACCTCCATCCCTCTGTTACCCCTTGCCTTGGTTTATGTTTCTCCATAGTACTCCATAATACAGCTGACATATTACACATTTATTTATTTTTTAGCCTATAGGCCAGAATCTCTAACTCACTTTTGTACATATAATCTGCCTAGTAATTAAACAAACATAAATTCAGTTTCCCCTGCTGATTTTCAATTCTCCCTATCCTATAGAGCAGTGTTTTTCCAACTATTGTGTGTGCATGATGAAGCAATATGTGAGATGATTTTAGTAGATAAATGGACATATTTTATATAATTAAAATATATTTAATTTTATTTTAGACTAAGTAGATGGGCTGGGGCTTTTAAAGTAATTCGTGAAAAGGGATGGTAAAGTAAAGCATTGGGAAGCAAGGCAGGTAGTGTGCTTAGGTGCAATGATCCCAGTCACCTCCAGAGCCCTTGAGAGCTGCTCTGAATTACAACAGAGTTGCTCTGTGACTGATGTTTACAATAATGACCCAAGGAACAAAATAAGATAAATGATATTCTCTGTGCTTTGCTCAATAAGACAGAACAATAATATATTTTAGGAAAAGAACTCTATCAAAAAGGATTGTAATGTTTTAAGTTCAATTTAAAGGATGATAGCTCAGTTATATGACAAATTCATTCATGTGGAACACTGCTGGTACCTCATAAATAAGACTTTCCTATATAAACATAAGGATTTATAATGAATTTGATGATTATTCTTTCCCCATGAATAATAGGCAGAATTGATTTTATACCCACTCCTCTTCTTGACCCACCTTCTCCTACCGTTATATGATTTTCTTCCTTTTTTCTTGAAAAGGCAGTTTGTAACAAATAGTTGTAGCTATAAGTTAATGTATACTCCATTTCACATCATTTCAGCACTAAGGACCCAAACGATTATTTTTCTGCCCGATGGACTACACAGACTGAATCTGTTAAGTGATAATTATTGGATTAAATAGAACTTCTAGTTTCCAGTTTGGTATGGAAGTGACTTTGAAGTCATTACTCCCATCACATAAGAAAAATGTGGTCAAGCTAAAAATCAACAACTCTCCTTACATCCACCAGAGAACTCAGGCCACACAGCAAACTGCTGCCCCCCAAATTGAAGGGACAGACAGGTGAATCAGGTACAGAGAATCACAACTTACAGGAGCAGAAGCCCAAAGCAAACAACTTTGTGGGAAACAGTACCGGGATAGGAATGCTTACACTGTAATCGATGAACTACCAGAGGTGCAATTGGACAGACATCTTTGGGAATTACAAACTCCAAGGGGCTCCAGTCTTCCACATGGCCACACACACATTTGTTAATATCACCCCCAGGAGCACTACTGGATTCTCTCAGTGATGATCAGAGAAAAATCCCCTTGTACTTCCAATAGGGTGAAAGGAGAGGTAGCCCTTTTGAAATACTCCCAGAGCATTCTACTCTTCTGATAGTAAGAGAAATGAATTAAACAGAGTCTAAATGGCCTGGAGAATAGGAAATACACAACCTCAGTTGGCTACAGCTTTCCTACTTCACTTAAGGAGAAAAATAAAGTAAAACTGAGAGGCGATTATAAAGGTCACAGTTCAGGTACACAGGCTCACTGAAACACTGAAACTTAATCATAGGACCATAGAATGTTTTTCCTCCCTCCTATTACTTCTATATCAAAAGGGTTCATGTATAGTAATAATGGGAGTAAAACTAAAAAAAAAATATATCCATCTCAGGTCTTTTTTAAGAAGTCTCTAGGGAGGAGTTCCTGGGTCGCTCATTCGGTTAAGCATCTGACTCTCAATTTGGGCTCAGGTCATGATCTCCCAGTTCTTGAGTTCAAGCCCTGCATGGACTCCATGCTGTCACTGAGGAGGAGCCTGGTTGGGATTCTCTGTCTCCCTCTTTCTCTTCCTCATGGATGTGCCCTCTCTCTCTCTCCCTCTCTCTCTCACCCTCAAAAATAAATAAACTTAAAAAAAGAAATCTCTAGGGAAACCTAAAGACAACTGGGTAGAAAAAAAAAAACAAGTGCAGCAGAAGTTATATGCTCTGACACCTACAGTTACAACAAACAATAAACACTGTTTAACCCCTAGTCATATAAATATAAAACCTTACACAAAATGCCAAATACCTCAGTTTCTTTTACCCTGAACATCCTGTATGGTTTTCAACAAAAAAATACAACACATAACAAAAGACATAAAACACAGGTTGCAGAAATAGCAAGCATTAGATCCAGACTCATATATGGCAGACATGTTAGAATTACTAGACTTGGAATTTCAGACAGGTATGATTAATATTCTAAGGGCTTTGAAGGCAAAAGTGGACAATATACAAGAATAGATGGGTAATGTAAGTGGAGAGATGGAAACTCTGAGAAAAAATCAAAAGGAAATGCTAGAGACCAAAACCACCACAATGGAAATGGGGAATGCCATTGATGAGCTCATCAGTAGGCTGGACATGGCAGAGGAAAAATCAATGAATTGGCTGAAATTTCCAAAACTAAAATAAAAAGAGAAAAAAGACAGGAACCACCACCACCACCACCACCACCACCACCAACAACAACAACAACCATGAGACAGAGTATCTACTAACTGTGAGATGGTTATAAAATGTGTAGCATATGCATAATGGGCATACCAGAAGAAGAAAAATAATAGGAGAAATATTTGAAATGGTGACTGAGAATTTCTCAAAATTAATTACAGACACCAAAACACAGATCCAGAAGTTCAGAGAACAGCAAGAAGGGAGCCCAGAGAAGACCGAAAAACTACACCTTGGCACATTATATTGAAACTGCAGAAAATCAAAGACAAAGAGAAAATCTTGAAAGAGGCTGGGGGGTGGGGCTGGAGCAGCACCATACACATACAGGAGCAAGAATAAGAATCACATCAGACTTCTTTTTCCTTCAAATGTTTTTTTTTTTTTTTTGAGAGAAAGAGAGAGAGAGAGAGAGAGAGTAGAGCAAGAGAAGGGCAGAGAGAGGAAGACAGAACCCCAGGAAGGCTCCACACTGTCAGCACAGAGCCCCACACAGGGCTCAAACTCACAAACCATGACTTGAGCCAAATTCAAGAGTCAGATGTTTAACCAACTGAGCCACCCACCCTGCTGTTCCACATTGGACTTCTCTTCAGAGAACATGTCATCAAGAAGAGAGTAGATTAAATAAAGTTTCATGTGTTAAAAGAAAAGAACCACTAACCTAGAATACTGTATACAGCAAAATTATCCTTCAAAAGTGAAAAAGAAATATTTTCTCAAACATTCAAAAGCTAAGGGAATTGGCTGTCAGTAAATATGTCTTTCATTTTTTTTTCAATGTTCTTCAGGAAGAAGGGCAATGACGTAGGTCAGAGACTTGGAGTCACATAAAGTGTTAATTATTTTGTTTTCCCATTATTACGTAAGATATCTCTTGTCAGTCAGAGCTTCTGATCAACATAAGACAATCAGCACTAACCCAAAGAGTTGATGTAGTTCCAGCCTACAGCACAGAAACTTGACATTTCAGTTATCATGTATGGCCTCACCAAGGGGAAAAGGAAGATAGCCATCAGGGTTTTGAAATAGTGATGATAAATGGAAGGAGTGCAGGGGTCTATGGTAAGGACAATCAGGGAACTCTGTATTTTTTCCAAGGCCTTGGATTAAATTAAATGCTCAGTATGAGCTTATTTTGTAAGCTTCATTCACATTTGCTTCATTCCCATTTGTTTTATCCACAGTGTGGACAAAGCCTAAGCAACTTGGACATCCATGTCTTTATGACCAGGAAATGGAAGTCACAAGGAACACGAATAAGGGCAATGTTTTTTTTTTTTTTTTAATTGCTAACTGAACATCATCTGTTGGTTTTTTTTTCCAATCTGCTTTGCCATACCAATCATATAAATCCTGAATACAGGGGGCGCCTGGGTGGCGCAGTTGGTTAAGCGTCCGACTTCACCCAGGTCACGATCTCGCGGTCCGTGAGTTCGAGCCCCGCGTCAGTCTCTGGGCTGATGGCTCGGAGCCTGGAGCCTGTTTCCGATTCTGTGTCTCCCTCTCTCTCTGCCCCTCCCCCGTTCATGCTCTGTCTCTCTCTGTCCCAAAAATAAATTAAAAAACGTTGAAAAAAAATTAAAAAAAAAATCCTCAATACCATTTACTTCTTGAGAAATGAAGAGACACAATTCCCCTCTTATGCACCTTCCACCAAGTCAAAACCCAAGCTAAAACTGAACAAAACAAACCTGCAGCAAAAATACTTGCCCTGTTCTCAACACCAATTGCTGCTGGTCATATCTGTGAACTACGGGCATTGGAAGCTAGTCATATTCGTCAACACACACTAGGATTTTCTTCAGCACATTTAAAACCATATGAAAGCAGATGGCAAAATTACTGTAGATAAAAGACCAACAGTAGAAGAGGAAAAAATGCCTCTGATGAAAATAATAAAAAGAATGGCTGAACTCTATATTCTGGGCACTTGCTTAACCTAAAGAAGAGCTTCTGAAACATGATCTGGCAATGACCCAGCAGTCAGGGCCATTTCATAAATGGACCCCAGGATGGTTTGCATACTTGACTATTTGCCCTCCTGATGAATGACACTTTCCAGGGAGGTAGAGAGCAGTGGTCATTAAACAGCTGCTTTAGCAAGACTTCCTGACAATGTGGAGTAAAATGTTAACCCAAAGGACATCCTGAGCTCCCACTACAGGGGAAATGTATTACTAGTAGCAATATTATTGGTATTCGCAATAATTATAATAATTATGGGCATATACACAGCACTTTTGTATCTGCGAAATGCATTGCATTCATCATAATGATTAGCATTTCTACAGTACTTTGTATTTCCCAAACATTCTCTGCTCATTAATTAAATAATGCTGGCAACATCTGTGGGCAAGTGTTACTACTGCTGTTTACAGACAGAAGACAAAGAGAAATTAATCGACTTTCCCAAGGTTGTATGATGAGTCTAAGACAGAATCGGGATTCCACTTCTAAATTCCCAAATCTCTCTTTTGCCCTGGATAGCTGGGTGGTTGCTTCCAGTTGAAGGGGAAAAGGAAGTGCTTAGAACATGAAATATCCTCACTCCCATAGCCTGTGAGACCTTAGGAAGTGTCAGGGAAACCAGGTGAAATCTGTTTTCATGGAAATTTTCAGGGAGGAAGAGTATTCCTGAAAAATCATTTTAGGGCCCTGCTTCCTGTGGTTGCCTCAGACCACACCCCAGATCAATTCAATAAAAGTCTCCTAGGTGTGGCACTAGCTACCAGTAATTTTTAAAGCTCCACAGTTAGGCAATCCTAAGGGGTGACCCAGTTAAATGAGAACTGAGGATCTGGGACAGTGGTTCTCAAAGTTTAGGGAGCATTAAAATTCCCTGGAGGGCTGGGGCACCTGGGTGGCTCAGCTGGTTAAACATCAGACTCTTGATTTCAGCTCAGGTCATGATCTCACTCTTCCTGAGTTCTTTAGTCAAGCTCTGTGCTGACAGCACAGTCCCTGCTTGGGATTCTGTCTCCTCTCTCTCTCTCTCTCTCAAAATAAATAAAATTTAACTTAAAAAAAAATTCCCTGGAGTGCTTATTAAAGCATAGATCATGTGGCCCTGCTCCCCAAATTCCTGATGCAGTGGGGCCCCAGAATTTGCATTTCTAACACCTACCCTGTGTTACTGACCACCACCCTTGTCCCAGGACCACACTTTCCAAAGCAAGGATCCAAGGTATTTTCAGTGCAGACAGAAGAATTACTAAATTCTTCCAAATATCCCTTCAAATCCAGACACTAAGACTTTGCTAACTGGACAGATAGATATTAGCAGTTGCAATTAATAGTGACTGACCAAATCCTGGCCACACAGGAAGACTCCATTTTCCAGTTTCCCTTACAGGGAAGCTGAAAGCATGTGACTGACCACTAGACAATGGAGTATGGGGAGAAATGTCACTCTGGGCCTGGCCATTAAACATCCTGCTCCATCTCCAGTGTTGCCCCACTGCTCAGTCCTCCAGACTCCTGTTCCATCATCTGAGTGCGGTGTGGAGGCCACAGAACTCCAAGATAGTAGAGGCTCACAAGGGAAAGGGAGGCAGATCCAGGAGTCACCAGTTGACTGCAACCCACTCCAGGCAATAAAGGGTGAAAGAACTAAATGAAGTATATTTGGCCTTGAACATCTCAGGGTTTATTTATTTCGACAGCACAGTCTAGGTCATCCTGATACTGACCTGATGATCAGTGTACATGGTTGGGGATTGTTCCTAAACAATCAAAAACATCAACTAAATTTGACAGACAAGTGAGAAAGAGACCTAAGGAAAATATTCAGAAAGAAGTGATAGCCACATGCTTCAGAGGTTAATGATGTGACTGAGTCAGAAGTTCACAACTTCAAGGAAATCTCAGAATATCCCAACCCTCACATCAGTGCAGCCAGACTCTAGCCTCTACTGGTGAGGCAAAAATGTAAAAAGGAAAGCTAGCATCTCTGCACTTGCCCCACCTACACAGGGCTCTCAAGGCAGAATGGTCAGTAATAGAATGGCAAGAGCTGACCTATGTACCATACTGGTTGGGAAGGACACTGCCTGGAGATCTTCAGGAATATGAATAGATAAAAAATATTTTTTTTTAATTTTTTTTTTTCTTCAACGTTTTATTTATTTTTGGGACAGAGAGAGACAGAGCATGAACAGGGGAGGGGCAGAGAGAGAGGGAGACACAGAATCGGAAACAGGCTCCAGGCTCTGAGCCATCAGCCCAGAGCCCGACGCGGGGCTCGAACTCACGGACCGCGAGATCGTGACCTGGCTGAAGTCGGACGCTTAACCGACTGCGCCACCCAGGCGCCCCGATAAAAAATATTTTAAATCACAAAATAAATTATATTTTCTTCCCCCTGTGAGCCTTTTCTCTTTACTTTTTTTAAATGTTTATTTATTTTGACATAGAGACAGTGCAAGTGGGGGAGGAGCAGAGAGAGGGAGAAAGGATCCCAAGCAGGCTCCACCCTGTCAGGGCAGGGCTCTATGTAGGGCTCTACCCCAGGAAACCTAAGATCATGACCTCAACTAACTGAGCCACCCAGACTCTCTGGGCCTTTTCTCTTTAATTCAGCACCCACAAGGATGCTTTTCTCATCAGGAAAAATCCTAAACAAATGTATGGGACAAAAGGGTATTGGTGAACAGACCCCAGGATTCCAGAAACCCAGAGAACTGGATAACTCGGTGGGGTATACTGTTTTGAAAACAATGAGAAAGCAAACCACACACTCTGTGTGTCCCTAGACTAATCCTCCAGGCAGGGGCAACACCTTTGCCGGGGTTTCTGTCCCTTTTGCATGCCCAGCTGTAACCAGAGGGACGAATTTCACAGCTGTTCAGTTTCAAATCATAGTTCTGTTTCCCAGCTGTAGTGCCATATTACTGGAGTTTGTTTGCCATCAGCTTTAATTAAGAGAGGTTTAATTTTCCAACATTATTTTGGCTCCTCACTGGCCCAACACCCATATCAAGAGATGCAGTTGTTTTCTCCCCTGCCTCCACTGTGGCATGTGCCCAGTAACACTGGGGATCCTTCCCCACAGCCTCCCATGGGACATAGCATGCAGAGGTTGTAGCACATGGCTAAAGTCTATGGTTAATGAGTCTTTTCTGCACCATGGAGCCTTGTAATGAAAGTTAAATTTTCCCTTTGCCAACCCAGGCCCCTCTTTTATTTTCTATAGTATTTTTTTTTTCAAGTCTTCCCACGAGCTTCACATGAAGTCAGCCTGAGGAACTCAAACTTGATTCCAATCTGATTATCCAACATGGCCCTATCAGCTGAGACAGCAACATTTATCACATTAATAGGAAGGATAGAAGAAAACTGGGATCCCATCCAACAGGAGCGTTTTTATCACATGTTGCACTGTCTTTCAAATCCAATTATCACCAGCTGAAGGTCTTAACAGCCCTTGAATTGCAGCTTTCAAATCTTAAAGGACCACGATGCACACTTTCTTAGATTCTTTAAGCTATACATTACTCAATACAGTTCTAGGCATCCAGTCCACATGACAATTTCCAGAGCTAAAGATGCCTATGAAATGTTTGTCCTGAATTCAAGCAGTGAATTTAAGAGAAGCTTGGATTGGGGACTGCCATTGACTTTTTTCAGCTCAACAAATATGGGACTCTAATTTTACTTCACAGTCAGAGCTAACATCTTGGAAGCTAAGTGTTGTAAGCCTCTGAGGTGAGATCAGGCAACCAACAAAAACTGGGGTCAGTGTCTTTTGCGGGGCCACATGGGACTAAAAGTTCACTTACAAATTTAGAGAGCTGTGATAACAAATATCATGTGGACTCTGAAGAAACATCACCCAAAGCTACAAATATAAAGGTCTGATCACAGTACTAAATAAAACCCAGCAACTTCCACTATGGCAAATAAAGGAGGTTGGAAATGTTCTGTCCACAAAAAATAGACTATAAAGTTGAACAAAATTGTTTTAAAAAAACATAACTATGTAAGTGATGTGAAAACTGAGAATGACATACAATGACTAGAGCAACATATTTTTGTAAAACCACTGAACTTTACTGGAAGACCTGTGGGGATCTTTGGTGTTCTGACCCCACCACCAGCCCAGTCAATTTGGAGGTTCTTCCAAGGTGGGGAAAGCTGTGAGGACCAGCAGTTCCATTGCCATGATTTAAGACGCTCACCTGCATTGGAGTGGTGGGTGATGCTGGTATTGTTGATAGAAATGACACTCTGAAAGGCTAGAGGGGAAAGCCAATGGTTTTACAAGTATGCAGTTTGGTCAGGGCTGGGGAACCATGGGTCTGCATGCTTGTACGGCCTAGAAAGCACCCATGTCAGCCATACACTCTTCACTGACTGACTCTGAGGCTGTGAACATGAGCGTAAAGGACACAAAGGGCCCTAGTAGAAGGTAAAAACCAGAACATATCTGAAAATTGCTTGAATGCTGAATATGCTTCCTACCCACATACTAATCTATCAGCAGAAGACTTATTAGCTTGAGATGTTTAAGCACAGCCTTTGTTCAATCACTGGCTGACAACACAGCTACAAAGACCAAGGGGCAAACTGTAGAAAGCTAGGCTTAAAAATAAAAACACAGATATTTTTAAAAATCTGAAGAGAGATATTAGTGACTATACTCTGTACAGCAAAGAAGATGGATTTCACAGATTATTCTAACCAATTTACTAAACAAAGAAAATAAACAAACAAAAGCACAACAAAAACAAAAGCATAAGGGGGGAGGACTAGGGCCCAGGATCCAAATTTGCTACTAAATACCGTATATAAAGACAACTTTAGGGCAACTGGGTGGTCAGTCTTTAAGCATCTGACTTTGGCTCAGGTCATGACCTCACAGTCTGTGAGTTCAAGCCCCACTTTGGGTGAGCTTGAGCCCCACTTCATGTAAAAACCATGAGCCCTGCTTCAGGTGAGCCTCACTTCTCTCTCTTTACCTCTCTCTCTCTCTTTCTGGATGGGATTCTCTCTCTCTGTCTCTCTGTCTCTCTCTCTCTGTCTGCCCCTCACTCAATTGCACCCTCTCTCTGTTTCTCAAAATAAATAATAAATGAATAAAAAATGAAATAAAATGAAAACTTTAAAAAATATATGAGATGCACAAATAAACAAGAAACTGTGACCTACACTCACAAAAAAAGTAGGTAATAGGAATTAAGTATCCTCAGATATCGGGGTTAGATTTAAAACTTCAAAGCAAATCTTATGAATATATTTTAAAAACTAAAGGAATTTTTTTAATTTAAGTAGGACAACAATAAATCAGTAAGTGGAGTTTTTCAACATGGAAACAAAAATTATGAAGAAGCAAATGCAAATTATGGAATAGAAAAGTATACAATAAGAATATGAAAATTTAACTGGAGGACTTTGGATTTGAGATGACAGAAGAAAGAATCAGTGAACTTGGAAATGGATCAATAGAAATTATCCAAACAGAGGGGAAAAAATGGAAGAAAAATGAGTCTCATAGTACCAATATATACGTAATAGGAGTCTCAGTATAAGAGAAAGAAAAGAGCAGAAAATATACTCAAAGAAATTATGGAGAAAGTATCCCAAAGTTGATGAAAAACAATCTACATAACTAACAAGTTCTATAAAGGAAAAGTAGTGTAGCTGCAACGAGATCCATATCTAGAAAATAATGAATAATTGCAACCAAAGAGAAAGAGAAAATCTTGACAGCAGCAAGAGAAAAATGACATAAGAGCAGTGATATGGTTAAGGCTGACTTCTCATCTGAAACACTGGAGGCCAAGGCAGTGGAATGATATATTCAAAAGATAGGAAAAAGCACTGTAATCAACAATTCTACATCCAGTAGAATTCTCTGTCAAATATGAAGGTAAAACATAGACATTCTCAGATAAACAATCGGTTGCTAGTTGACCTACCTTTCAAGTAATACTAAAGAAAGTCTTTCAGAATGAAAAGAAATGGCCAAGTGGTAACTTGAATTCACAGCAAGAAAAGAAGAAAAAAGGATGGTAAGTATGTAGAATCATATAAAGTCTTTTATAAATCATAAAACATCTTTATTTTTTCTCATTTCTTCTCTAATGTCTTTAAAATGTAAAACTGAGTAAAGCAAGAATCCAATATGTATTGCTGTGTTTATAACATATATGGATATACCATATCTAACAGTAATAGCACAGAGAAGTGGGGAAGAAATAGAGCTACAATAAATTTTCTATGTTTTGCCAGAATTCAGTTAGCATTAATCTGAAGTAGATTGTTATAAGCTAAACTGCATAGTGAAATCATTAAAGCAATTGATAAAAACACAATTCAAATATATAGATAAAATGTCCACAGAATGAAAATGATACACGGACAATATTTAAATTAAAATTAGTCAATTTAAAAGAAGCAAAGGAACTTAAAAGCGGGAATCATACAGAAAGCAAAGAACAAAATGTCAACTGTAAATCCAACCATAAAAATAATTATCATTACATATAATTGGCATAAGTATTCCATTGAAAGGCAAAGATGGTTAGGTTGGTTAAGATCCAGGGGCGCCTGGGTGGCGCAGTCGGTTAAGCGTCCGACTTCAGCCAGGTCACGATCTCGTGGTCCGTGAGTTCGAGCCCCGCGTCAGGCTTTGAGCTGATGGCCCAGAACCTGGAGCCTGTTTCCGATTCTGTGTCTCCCTCTCTCTCTGCCCCTCCCCCGTTCATGCTCTGTCTCTCTCTGTCCCAAAAATAAATAAACGTTGAAAAAAATAATTAAAAAAAAAATCCAGTTATAAGCTATCTAAAAGAGATACACCTTGCATTTAAAGTTACAAATAAGTGAAAATAAAAACATATCATGCAAATGATAACCATTAAAAAGAAGGCATCCAGATTAGAAAGGAAGAATTTTAATATCAGGCAAAAACATTTTCAGACTAGAAGCATTATTAATGACAAAGAAGCACATTGCATAATGAAATCCACATAAGATGTGTTTCATGGAAGTCCATATATCAGGAGGATAAAAAACTTACAGATGTATATGAACTTAAAAACAGAAACTCAAATTGCAGCAAAGAAAAACAGACAAAACTGCAAAAAAAAAAAAAAGGACTAATCAACTTTTAAAGATGGAAATTTCAATACCTCACTCTCAATAGTTGATATAAAACCCAGAAGTCTTAAAAAAATACTATGAATTTATCTGACATGTTTCCTTTTTTTTTTCCTTTTTACAAGACTCTGATCAAGATCAATAACACACATGCATACTTCCAATGCATGTGGGATATTCTTGAGGACTGAACATATAGTAGACCAAAATAAGTCTCAACATTTAAAAGGATTGAATCATGGGAATTATCTTCCCAATATTGGTATAATTAAATTATAAGCCAATAATAGAAATCTGGGATATACCTAAATGTTTGTAAATTAAACAATATACTTATAGATAATGCATAGATCAAAGAAGAAATCACAAGAAAATATTTAAAAAAGTGTTCTGAGTTGAATGAAAACAAAAACATATCTACATTTATGGAATGTAACAAAAGCACCATTTAGAGGGGAATTTATACCTGTAAATTACTAACATTGGAAAAGAAGAAAATTCTCAAATCAGTAATCTGAGCTTCCACCTTAGAAAACAGAAGAGAGGGGTGCCTGGGTGGCTTGTTGGTTAAGCATCAGACTTCGGCTCAGGTCATGATCTCCAATTCGTGGGTCCGAGCCCCATGTCAGGCTCTGTGCTGACAGCTCAGAGCCTGGAGCCTGCTTTGGATTCTGTGTCTCCCTCTCTCTTTGCCCCTCCCCACTCACACTCTGTCTCTCTCTTGCTCTCAAAAATAAATAAAACATTTAAAAAATTAAAAAAAAAGAAAATAAAAGAGAAAACTAAATCAAAATCAAACAGAAGAAAAGTAACAATTATTTGGGGAGAAAAATAAACAAAATAAAATGAGGAAAACAATAGAACAAATGGAACGAAAATTAGCTCCTTGAAAGATTAACAAAATTAGGGGTGCTGGGTGGCCCAGTCCTTTAACCATCCAATTTCAGCTCAGGTCATGATCTCACTGCTTGTGGGTTCGAGATCAGTGTTGGGCTCTGTGCTGACAGCTCAGAGACTGAAGCCTACTTCAGATTCTGTGTCTTCCTCTCTCTCTGCTCCTCCACCGCTGGCGTGTTCTCTCTCTCTCTCTCTCTTAAAAATAAATAAACATTTAAAACTTTTTGAAACATTAACAAAATTAACAAATCTTTTGTTAAAGTAACCAAGAAAAAAGAGAGATGAAAGAAATTGCCAAAATCAAATGAAAGGACATGATCCTACAGATCCTAAGATAATACAACAAAAACAGAATAGAAGGAAATATTAACAGTTTTATGCCAATAAGTTAGACAATTGAGATGAAAATCATAGAAAGATAAAAGTTACCAAACTGCCTCAAAAAGAAGGAAAATATCTGAACAGAAATTAATTAAATGATTAATAAAAATCTCCTCACAAGGAAAAGTGAGGACCATGTGACTTCACAGTGAATTCTATCAAATATTTTTAAAAGAAAAATATTAATCCATCACAAACTCTTTCAAAATATAGAGAAGGATGGAACACTTCCAACTCATTTTAAGAAGCTAGTATTACCTGATACAAAATCCAGACAAAGAAATCACAAGTAAAAAACCCAAAACATAGAAAAATATCCCTCATGAATACAAACGTAAAACTCTCTAAAAATATTAGGAAGCTGAATCTAGAAACATATAGAGAGAATTATACACTAACACCAAGTAGGATTTATTACAGGAATAACTTGACTTAGTATCTGAAGATCAGTTAATGAAATATATCATGTAACAGAATAAAAGAAAAAGGCCACATGATCATCTCAGCAGATGAATAAAAATCACTGTATAAAATTCAATACCCCATCATGATGAAAACTCTCAAACAAGAGGATTAGAATAAACATGCTCATTCTGACAGGGTATCTATGAAAAATCCACACTAACATCATACAATGATGAAAGTCTGGATACTTTCCTCCTGATTACTGAAGATGCAAGGATATCCAATTTTGACACTTGTATTCAACACTGCACCAGAGGTTCTACTCAGCGCGAAAGAAAGAAAGAAAGAAAGAAAGAAAGAAAGAAAGAAAGGAAGAAGGAAGGAAGGAAGGGGAGGGAGAAAGAGAAAGAAAATTTAGACTGAAAAGGAAGATAGAAAACTGTCTTTATTCTCAGGTGATACAATCTCAGATGTACAAGACTGTAAAGAATTCACAAAGAAGTATTAGAACTAATACACAATTTTGCAATGTTGCAAGAAATAGCACTGATAAATAAAATGAATCATATTTCTGGAAATGATTAAGCACCTACAAAATTTCAAACTGAAAACAATAAAACAGTGTGGACAGAAATTAAAACAGATCTAAATAAAAGGAAATATATTCCATGTTCATGAATTTGAAGATTTAATATTTCCAAGATGGGCATTCTCCCCAAATTGATCTATAAATCCAAAGCAATTCCTATCAAAACCTCAACAGGCTGGTATACATTGACAATCTATTTCTAAACTATACTTGGAAATCTAACGGACATAGAAGACCAAAAACAAATTTGAAAAAAGATGATCAAGTTGGAGGACTTATACTGCCTGATTTCAAACTTACTATAAAGTCACAGTAATTAATATGTGATACTGGTGGAAAGATAGGCAATTAGATCAATGGAATAGAATTGATATTCCAGAAATAAATCTCATATCACATAGGGACCCAGAACAGTTGAATATCTGTGTGAATAAAAATGAATTAACCTTTGCTTTATAATATACAGAAAATATCTCAAATTGAATCACATATCTAAATGTAAGACCTAAAACACTATGATATGTCTCAAAGAAGATATAGTAGAAACAATTCATGACCTTGTGATTGGGCAAAAAGTTCTTAGATGTAACAGCAAAAGAATAGCCTATAAAGGGGAAAAATGATCAATTGGACTTATTTAAAATAATATATATATATATATATATAATTTTTACATTTATATATTTTATATTTTATATTTATATATATATATATATATATATATATATATATATATATAATTTTTTAAACACCATTAAGAAAATGAAAAGACAAGCCAGAGACTGGGAGAAAATATTTACAAATCGTATATCTAATAAAGAACTTGTATACAGAATATAAAAATATTCTTACAACTTAATAAGACTATAAACAACATGATTAAGAAATCATCAAAAGATTTGAACCGACACTTCACCCAAGAAGATACATGAAGGGTAATAAGCCATGAAGAGATGTTCAGCATCATTAATCATTAAGGAAATTCAAATTAAAACCAAAAGGAGATACCCCCTGCGGTTTATACACCCCTCTAGAATGTCTATAATCAAAAAGAGAGATGAAACAAGTGCTGGTAAGGATGTCTAGAAGATGTAGAACTCATCAATTGCTGGTGGAAATGTAAAATGTTATAACCACTTTGGAAAAACAGTTGGCAAGGTTTTTTTTTTTTTAGTTAAAAATAAACTTATTATATGACCTAGTGATTCCACTTCTAGGAATCTCCACAAGAGAAATGAAAACATATGTTCACATAAAGACATGTAGGTGAATGTTCACAGCAGTGTTATTCATAATAGCCCCAAATCTGGGAACTATCCAAATGTCTTACAGCTAGCAAATGAATAACCAAAATGTGTTGTATCTTTACAACAGAATACTAGTAGGCTATACAAAGGAATAAATTACTGATACATGCTACAACATAGACCAACCATGAAAAAATTATGAAAAAAGCAAAATCCAAAAAGTATTTATTCTATAATTCCATTTATATGAAATATCCAGAAGAGGATACAGGAAGAAGATAAATGGTTGCCTACAGCTGGGCAGAAATGAAGATTAACTGCAAATAGGCATAAAGGAACTTTCTGGAGTGATGGAAATGTTCTAAAACTGGATTGTGGTAATGATTACACACCTATAAATTTACTTTAAAATAATTGAATTTTACACTACAGCAGATGAATTTTATGTTATGTAAATTGTACGTTAACAAAGCTAACAAAAACAAACAACACAACAGTG
Organism: Puma concolor; assembly: GCF_028749965.1. NCBI lineage: Eukaryota > Metazoa > Chordata > Mammalia > Carnivora > Felidae > Puma > Puma concolor. Next base: position 88,117,863 of record NC_141676.1, read on the forward strand.
AGCTGCATTCTGCACTGGGCTCTACCCTATAGGCAGACATTGATGACCACTCCATGTTTCTCTCAATGGAGGAGACAGATGATTCTGTCCCTGTTCAAGACCATGCCCCATCACCCTTCTGCTAGATCCGCTTTATTCCCAAATGCCTTTGTTTCTCTCAAGTCCCCCACTAGTTCCTTCCTTTTACCACATTCTGTGACAGACATAGCCCCACTCTCCCTTTTCATTCCACAAGTCCCACTTGGGCTCCCTTCACCATCACAGTAAACCTGTACTTATCTACAGCCGGCAGTCTAAATACAACACCAACAGATGGTTTGCCGTTCTCCTCGAGATCCCTGCTAAAAACATTTCTGTTTAGTTTCCTTGACATTCTCTCTGGGTTTTCCTCTGTCTTCTCTGCACACTTGTTTTAAAAACCACTTGTTAGGGGGCGCCTGGGTGGCTCAGTTGGTTAAGTGACAGATTTAGGCTCAGGTCATGATCTTGTGACCTGTGGGTTCAAGCCCCACATCAGGCTCTGTGCTGGAAGCTCAGAGCCTAGAGCCTGCTTCATATTCTCTCTCTCTCTCTCTCTCTCTCTCTCTCTCTCTCTCCCCTCCCCCACTCATGCTCTGTGTCTCTCAAAAATAAACATTAAAAAAATTTTAAAAAACCACTTGTTAGATAACTTCTCTGAATCTTACCTTCAATCTTTGTGAGACCCTTCCTTGTTCTATTCCCTGTAACCTAACACATCCCTCCTTTGTGAAATGCTTCACCAACCACAACTACCGATGACTTCACAATTGGTTATCTTCTGGTGACCCTCTCTTCTGAGTGTCAGTCATATATGACAACTGGTCTCTGAATAGCTCTAATTTGATAAAGAGACATTCCAAAGACAGTAGGCCCAATATTAAATTCCATTTTCTTCCTCATGAATGTGCTTTTTCTTATCCTTCTGTGCTCCCTCTTTCCAAATAGTCACCTAAACATGAAATCTGAAAACTTACCTGGCAGTCTTTCCTCTCCCTGACACCCACAATGGATTATTCACAAATTGTACCCTATAATTTCTAGTTTTTTCTTTACTTTATTTTCTTTCCTCCTTTTCACCCTCTATTCTACTGGCTTCATCATTTTTATTACTCTATCATTTAGCATTTTTGAAATAGCCTCAAAATAGTCATTTTATATCTTCTCTTTTAAATGAGTGAATAAAATGTTTACTTACTCAAACAAGGAGGAGAAAATAAGTAATTCAAAATTCTAAGCAAATGTGCTATCATGTTGGCAAAAAAGGTCCTATATGTGTTTCAACAATTACAAAGGCCCTGGTTAGTACTGGTTAAAGAGAAAAGCACTTAAAAGTGTCCTATGCATTCTCTATCTGTATGCATTTATCTTTAGACTTCAATCTAAGCCTCTACAAAACTCATTATTTCAGACTGTGCTAATTTAAAACTCTCAATAATCTGGAGTTGGGCTGGGCTTAAGTCCACTTCTGCATTTATGCAAAAAGCATTGATTAATTATAGTGGGAATGACAAGACAGTTACTTGACAACATTTTGTTAGCCATTAATTAACTTTATGTTCCTGAAAGTAATAAAACTACATTTCTTTAAAAGGCTTTATAATTAGTCTGAACCACACAATTTAGCACTTAATTATACACTGTCTTCTATTGTTGTCTAATTTCTTCCATTCTCACCCTCCTTCCTTCCCCAACCCCATCTTCCAAGCATGTGTCCAGAATGACTACACTGTGCATCAACTCTTCCATTAACACTTGGATGTGCATCCCAGGATGAATCAAAGGGAATCAAGTCTACCCTCAAGGAGCTTCCTGTGTCAGAAGGAAAATAGAATCAGTACATAAATGCCTGTATTATTGGATGAAAGTGATGAATTATTTTAAAGAGACTTAGATAAAAATCCAAAGTGCTGTGAGAATTCCCACTGAAATAATGATTACTTCCAGGGGCATCTGGGTGGCTCAGTCAGTTAAGTGTCCAATTCTTGGTTTCTGCTCAGGTCATGATCTCATGGTTCGTGAGTTCGAGTCTCACGTTGGGCTCTATAATGATGGCACAGAGTCTTTTTGGGATTCTCTCTCTCTTCCTCTCTCTCTGCCCCCCCACTTACATTGTCTCTTTTTTTCTCAAAATAAATAAAATTTTTAAAGTAATAAAGAGAGTTATTACTTCCAAAGTAATGGAGAACAAGGCTTGGGGATAAAAGGGGACACTCATAGCAGTGTAGACTTGGGAAAGGCAATACAGGCTTGGGAATGAGCATCCACAGAGACCCAGAAACAGAAAAATGTAGGACATATATAGACACTATCTGATGCACTAGAAGGAACATGAGCTCTGGAATGAGATGGATCTAGGTTGGAATGGTAACTCCACCACTTACCAGCTGTGTGACTTTGTCCAAATTACTTACGCTCTCTGAATGTTAGTTTTCTCAACTTTAAAATGTGTATTATAATGTCTTGGTCATAAAATTATTATGAGAATTAATTGCATAATGCTTGTAAAGCTCAGGTATATTATATGCAATAAAATGTAAATCATAAATGCAAATATCCTTTTCTCACAAGAAAAAAATAACATGTTAGATATGAATATCCCTGCTGAAGAAAGGAAAGGACAGCACAGATACTCAGCCACTGCTCATCCATCTTGTGGGGAGGTGCTAATTTGCCCCCCCTGCTCTCATCTAAGCATTTCTTAACAGAAATGCTGGATCCCTTTCTTTCCTGAGCACTGCCAGCATTCAGATCACTTCAAAGAAAAGATGACTTACTAAAATTCACTTATTTGTAATTCTAGATAATGTTAGAACACCACAACAAATTGTTATCTCAAGGAGTTCCTCATCTTGATTTATCTTTTTTTCTCAAATCACAGAATTATTATAAAGTATGAGTTTTTACTAAAGATGATTTCATTCAGTCCTTCATATATTTATGGAACAAATTTTACAAAGCATAGACTTGTTATGAAGGATGACAATAATATAAGAAATAATGCCACACTTGCTGAGGTTATAATTAAGCATATACAAATAACACACTCCCAGACAGTATACATAGTGGTAATGTCCATAGGAGATATTTAAGTAATAGACCACTTCCTATTATAGAATGAGGATCAAGGGAGCTTAGAGAACATACATAGACAAGTAACTGATACTCAGAGAATTCTTAGGGTCTTAACCAAGAGCTAAGGTTACAAGTTGAGTCACCTAGCATCAAGTAAATGATACTTCCATCAGGGAATTCTTAAGAGGGATGGCATGAGTCTGTGCCTTGAGAAAAATGTGTGATTTTGATAGGCAAAAATAAAGGATGCAAAATTTAATGGGGAGACAGATATTGGCAAAGTCCCAAACCTGGGGAAAGTGTAAGAGACCCTTCAATGATTGCCAGTAGTGCCATGCAGACACCATGAAGAGCTCATAGGAGAGTCTAGTGGAAGACTAAAAGAAGTAGAAGCAGGCAACTTAATAGAGAACCTCAAATGCCAGGATAAGACAGGAATGGCCATTGATGGGAAAATTCACTGAACTTTATTCAAGGAGAGAATCAACATGAACAAGGCACTCTTTTAGCATAAAGAACTATACCTGAACACAGGAAGATGGAGGCTTGAGATTGGAAAAAAAGAAATGAGTTAGGAGGCCATCCTACTCACCCAAGCCTGAGTCAACTCATTGGGAAGAGCAGTGGGGAATTCTGAAGAAAATTGCCCTTTGTACTGTATCAGTCATCCCTATAACTTTATATCTACATCCTGAAGCATGTGGTCTAACCACAGAGAAACAGAATCTTTACACTCATCCTCCTTTGATATTTGAGTCACCAAGGTGAGATGGAAGTTCGGGGCTGCAGCTAAATCACACATTAGTTGAATTTCAAATGCTCGCTATTGTAGTCAGTATTTTTTTTAAGGAAAGATTCATTTCTGAAACATTCAGATCAAAATTGACAGTGCAAATCTAACAAGAAGCAAAAAGCTGATTAGTTAGTATTATAAAAGTCGTGGTGGGGATAAACATTTGGATTTTATAAAAATTCCAGAATTATCTGTATGGATATCTACAATCTGGTAACTGGCTTAAAAAATCAGCCTGTCCATTTTCTTCACTCCTGCTGTGCAGAACTGGTACAGTGTGCTTGTGTCCAGCTCAGTGACCTTTCACAGCTATTTGTGCCACATGGCCAGCAGTGAATGCAGAAAGAAGAGTCAACCCTCTCCGCAGGGTGAGTTCCTTAAATATCAGAATTTGCCCTGTCTTCTCCATCCTCTGTTCCTCTGAGAACTGGCGTCATGATCACCTTCCAACAAAACTGAAAAGGCAAAACACACTGATGACGGATCTTTTTAATCAGCAATGTAATAACCCATCATGTCTCATGAAAAAGAAAGAGGGCAACAGGGAGGCAATTTGGTCCAGGAGTTTAATAAAAGCATGCTTTCCTCATTAGGAATCTCATAATGCCATCCTCCAAGAGTGGTATGCAAAACACAGCTCCGGAAAGCAATGAGTCAGATTCAGGGCTCCAAAGAGGACACTGAATGCATGCACTCCATTCTGTCAAGACCAGACTGCTCCTTAGCTCCCAGGAGAGCACACAAAACACTGGACTGGGCACAGCATCAGTGCAGGAAAGGGTTTCTCTTTCTGTGTGGCTCTCTGGAATAGGATTTGATTTTCCTTCTCCCTGCTTACACACTTTCTCTTAGCCCCCCATCTTTGCTTTACATCAGCACACACACATATACATCTGACTGACACTTCCAGGAGATCTGCTGTTTTGATCACAAACTGTACCTGTTTTTAAAGACAGCTGGGTACATGGTGAGGAGGAGGTCAGGGAAAGTCAGGAGAAATTAGGACAGTTCCTGGGCAGCAGGACTTAACTTGCAGGACCCTTGCAGGCACACACATGTATTTCAGGAGAGCACATTGTGTGTTTAAAAATGGTTTTAAAACACAAACTTCCAACTACAGCTTTTCTTAACAAAAGACAGGGGGACTTCCTCCAGTGTAAAGCTTCCAGGCTAATGGGTAGGGGGAAGGCTGGGCAATAAGACAGCATGACGCAGAACACAAGGGCAGACCACCTTCCCCATGGTGCCAATATGGTGTCTGTCTGCTGGCCTTTCATCATGTGGATTTCCACCTTGGTATCCCACTGGTGAATTCTCTCCAGTTATAAAACACTTTGTTAACTTCATTCGCTCTTAATTAAAAAGGGAAAAGAAACTCCTAGGGCTCTGACAAGGGGGGGGGGGGGGGGCAAGGAAAGAAAGGAAAGGAAAGGAAAAAAGAAAGAAAGAAGAAAAAGAGGGAGCTCTTTGAGTTGCTGAAATCAAATGGTCAGAGAACCTGATGTGCAAAACAGAAAACATAAAAAAGAACACCAAATCTCTGAAATGGTTTTATTCTTTCTGAGCAATATGGATTCTGTGGAATAGCCATGATTTTTAGGGGAATTGGGAGCATTTGTAATGCTGGGAAGAAAAGCAAATAATACACAGACAGAGACTCATTGCCCCTCAGTATTCATATCTATTTTCCATTCCACATTCCTTGCCCGACCAAGATGGCACATTCTTTCAACAAATATTCATGAAAGCCCTATCATAGACTCGACACTAATACTTTACATTTAGGATCTTCAGAAAAAAAAAATATATGCAGTCAACAATATTGATAGTGTTAATTTCCTGAGTCCTGTCTAGGGTCAACTATAATATTAAGTACTTGACATTGGTGGGCTCTTGATCCACACAACAGTCCTGCAAGGAGGGAATATGACATTCAGCATACAGATAGAAAACCAAGGCTCAGAAAGATTAAAACATTAATAAAATTTAAAAATACAAACCTTGCCCAAAGAGATGCATCCAGCAAGAGGCATACTTGGAACTTAATTTCTCATCTATCGTAAACCATAGACCATGTTCCTTCTTACTATTTCATGACTCTATGTAGTGGAATCTAGGGCAAATTGGACAAATCTAATCCCATTTCTCTATTTATTCACACTTAGTACATTCAGACTTGTTCTCTTGCCTCTCTTCACTGAAAGTCTTGACATGGCTGGGTGGATTTCCCCCAATTTTCCCATGCCAATACTAACACCTATTCTAAAAATCTGAGTTTGGTCCACTCAATGCTTCCTTGTCTACTCCTCATATATCTTTGCTTCTATGACTTCCCTTATATCCAAACTAATCCGACCCAGGGTTATCCCTGCCGACTACCTTGTACCACCTTCTCAACAGGCAGGGCATTTTGAGTAAAAGTTCACAGCTCATTGTACCCTTGTTCTACTCCCATTACAATGTCACACTACATGTTTTTGCTGACCTAAGATTAAAATTCAGCTCTGTTAGACTTTGTTTGTCATACACTATTATGTGCCCTAAATTCTTAAAACCTGATACACACACATACACACACACACACATACACACACAACAGAACACAATTTACAAAGCAAATGCATATCAGGGTAGATGATTATTTCCTTCACAAAATGATTCACCACAGACTTCCTTAAATAGTAAGCTTCTCTGATGCGTTTATGATATGACTTTATTTTCCCCCCAGGGATATATTCTTTGCATAAATAAAGGAAAGTAGACTATAATACAAAGAAGCATCAGAAATATTTGCCTGGAAAACTCACACGTTGGACCTATTCATTTAGCCTTTAGCTATTGGCAGGCATCAAATCACTTATTGCTTCCAAAAGGGTAGCCAGAGTTATGCCCTTCAGACTATACTAGTGGCCCTCGTAAGCTTGAAGCCTGGCACCAGGCGCCATTGTTTTTGTTTTTGTTTTTGTTTTTGTTTTTGTTTTTGTTTTTTTTAATGTGTATTCATATTTGAGAGGCAGAGAGAGACAGAGCATGAGCAGGGGAAGGGCATAGAAAGAGGGAGACAGAATCCAAAGCAGGCTCCAGGCTCTGAGCTGTCCACATGCAAACCCAATGCAGGGCTTGAACCCACAATCCGTGAGATCATGATCTGAGCTGAAGTCGGACGCTCAACTGATGGAGTCACCCAGGTGCCCCATGCCAGCCTATTAGGACTCCCAAGTCATCCTGGTATGAATAGCCACTATTCCTTTATTTCCATGTCATCAAACTACCCTGCAGAAAAAGCTGAGCCACTGTAGACAGCTAGGCTAAAAGTCATGATAATTTTTTGCATTAGAATAAGACTCTGATAGGTTAATTTATGCTAAATAAATAAACAATAGAAAGTCTCAGTGGCTTAAAACAATAAATGTTTATTTGTCTCTCACATTAGATGTCCATCCCAGGTCTGTGGGCAGGAGGCAGCCCTATGGCTCTTTTTCATCCACTCTCTCACAGACCCAGGTTGAGGGACCAGTCAAAATCTTTATAAAGCTATTGATTGCCATGACAGGGAGAAGAGAGGGCTCTGGAGGACCTCAAACTGGAAATAAAATAATTAACCCACCCCTCCCCCAAGTGGTACATGTCACTTTTACTTCCCTCTCATTGGCCAGAATTAGCCACATGCTCTCCTCTGCCCCATAAGAGAGGAAGGAGAATCCTACCAAAGAAAGTGCTTGGGATGCAGAGAGCCCAAAATAATCACTGAGTAACACCAATGATTAGCACAGGCCCACCATGGTGCCCAAGGCTATTCCATGACCGCAAAGGACAAGGAGATTCAGATCCTATAATCCTGGGAACAAATGAAGGAAGGGATTTTTGGTTGACCTGGTCTATGTCAGTACTGTAGAAAAAAGAGATTCCTAGTGTACCCCTGATTACATGAGCCCCTTAAGCCTTGTCTCCAAAGAAATGATTGCAGAACTCTATTGAATTCAGAATAGGTGCCTGGTTCACACCTGCCCCGTAGGATGCCTCCTCCAGGGCTGTCTTTAAGTGTGAAAACCAGGATGTCTGTGCCATGCTGAGGTTTTCAGTACCACAGATACACCTTTGTTCTATGGAGTTCTTGCAATAGAGACTTTAATTTACACCAAGAGAGACTGCCTTCTCACATTCTCTAGATTCTTCTTCTTGTTGGATTTTTTTTTACTCTTTTTGGGTAGATTTAAACATTTTCTGTTTCCCAAATTTTCCCTCCTGCCTCTAGCCTTTTCACAAAAAAAGAGAGAAAAGACACACAAACAAATCAAACTGTCTCTGTTAAATCAATGGCTGTTCCGCTTCCCTCAAGCTTTCTCACCATTTTGGGTTGAGAGATGCAGGTGCTAGGCCTCCCTGGGTGAAGTCATTTATTTTTGAGCCATGGAAAAATTGCAAGGGAGATTTTTGTCAACTCCTACACATCCTTGAATGCGAACACCAAGCACTCTTATTAAAGGAGCTGTCGAGATGAATTAGCCAAATGGGACGAGGCTTCTGAAAGAAGGGAATACCTAATAAGAAGAGAGGGAGGGAAAGGGGCTGTGCTTCTGACAGAATAATAATGCAAAATCTCACTTATCTGCACTAATGGGAGCACAGGTGAGCACTAATAACTGAAATATGCAGATGCAGTTAAAACCCTTTACTTTTTATTTCTTCCAAATTTTTTTTTTCTTTCTTGTTTAATGTTGTTTTAAAATTTCTAAGAGAAGCATTCTCTTCAGGGCAACAAGAAGGAGTTGAGTCAGAAAGACAGTTTATAAATCTACATAGACTAATAATGTATGCTACAGATCTGCTGTGGGTCCATGAAAGTGAAATAGATACTAGGAAGGATAAAGTCTAAGGACCTCTTCCTCTTTTTAACCGGGAAAAGGAAGGTAAAAGAATATAAATCAACAACCTCCTAATGAGCATGGTGCACATAGAAAGGAAAAGGAAAAGAAGGAAGGAAACTTCTTTAAATACCCATTATATATCAGGAGTATTACACATAATTATCTCATTTAATACACACAACAGGTGTGCCTGAGTGGCTCAGTCTGTTAAGTGTCTGACTTCAGCTCAGGTCGTGATCTCACAGTTCATGAGTTCGAGCCCCACATTGGGCTCTGTGATGACCACTCAGAGCCTGGAGCCTGCTTCAGTTTCTGTGTCTCCCTCTCTCTCTCTCTCTGCCCTTCCCCTGCTCATGCCTTCTCTCTCTCTCTCTCTCTCTCTCTCTCTCTCAAAAATAAATATTTAAAAAATAAAAAATGTATACACAACATAATCACATACCCCATCCTTCCAATGTTCATTTATTCACACATTCACTCATCCATTCTAAAACAATCAATTAGTCCCTGCTCTCTGCCTGGTACTAGGCAAGGAGCTGGTGAAAAAGAGAAAACAGAGATACTGCCCTCAAGTTGTTCACCATTTAATGGGGAGATGGGCTAGAAAACAATAAACTCAGGATGAAAACAGTGAGACTCAGAAATGATGAATCTTGCCTAAGGTTTTCTAGATATTAATTGGCCATGACAGGATTCAAGCTCATGGCTCTCTGACGCTATTTAAAACAAAATGACCCAAATGTGGCAGGCTGTTAGAGTTAGCTGATGGAATTCCATCCCCAGATGTGCAGAATCTCTAGGCTGGGGGCCTATGAATCTGTATTTTTGAAAACTCCCTTGGAGAACCTAATCTAATGACCAGCCACACCAATGCAACTACTTTACACTGTCAACCCCACCTCTCCCACACTCTCGCTCACCATGCCCACCCTCATCAACAGCCTCCTCACATCAGAAGCAAGAGCAATCATGTCTGCTACTCCCAAGCACCTGTTTTCATTCTGGTAGGGAAGGTGCAAAAGTAACAATTTCCATGAATGGGCTTATGCACATGTCACCCATTCTAAATGTAACTATAAGAACTGTCTCCATTCCAGTAAATTTATCTCTATGCTTCTCAGAGGACCCAATAACATCATTACTTAACATTCCCATGGAGAACACTCCTTTTATCTTGTCATTCACATCTGCTCCAAAGCTGGATCAATCTCCAAGGTAATTTGAACTTCACAAGCTTTGAATGATTGTGATCCCACCACAGATATGCCCATCTGATATGATGCCTTTGTGTACGTGTGTGTGAACCTTCCTCAGACCCAAAATATATTAAGATTTCTTTTAGCCTGTTACAGAGAACACCAATCAAGAAAAATCAGGATTCCAAACTGACAACAGAGTAGCACAGACACAAGTGTTATCAACGACGAGGTGGTCAGAAAGTTAACTGGACAAGGGAAGAGAGATCTTCCAAAGATGAACCGCATGAAGGTGTATTTACACAGAGAGCTAGCCATTTGGAAGAAACTGAATCTCAAAACCACACTCTATTTCTTACTTAATAAATGAGACACATTTTTGACAGCTTTAATGAGATTAAAAGGAAGGAGAGGATTAGAAGCAATTAAAAATGGTATCTGTGTTTTGAATATATATACACATGTGCCTTCTTATTGAGAACAACCCAGAGAAGAGATGCAAGATAAAGCAGCAACCCAATTTGTCTTTTGCCACCATCACTAAACCACACCCACCGGACTGCATACACACACATATTCTCTCCTTCCCTCCTCTGTAATTCTCCTTGGGGCAAACATTCTAAATTATTTATATCTAGATTGAAGGCATCTTTTAGTCTGACTGGGACTAGAGTAATCAAAATATAACTGTGCCATGGATATGCTAATACATTATGCTAATGTTTGGTTAAGGAGACTACAGGACGTGAAAAAATGAGGGTAGGAGTGCTAGGCCATCCAGGCACTAAAGGATGCTCATGGAAAAGATTGTAAGAGAACCTTGAGCTTTTTAGAGAATCTGGGTGGCTGAGTGAGAAATAATTTCTAAACATGAAACATCCGGGTGACACTAGATCTCTAGGCAGTAGATTCATGAAATTTAACACAGGTGAAGAAATTACTAAGGGCAGAACTGGTTTAAAAAACTTTATATATAAAACTCACTTAATCTTCAACTTCACTAAATTGGTGCTAGAATCATTCCCATTTTCCATGTGAGTTCACTGAGGTACAGAGAGTTTCAATAACTCATCCAAGATCAGAGAACGAGGAAGTGAAGAAACTTGAGTCCAAACCCAGGCAATATGGTACTATAAAATTAAATAGATGAGATTCTTGGGGGGGGAGGAACGATTCAGGAGAATCATGAGCAGTAAAATAAAAGGAAAAAAAAAGTACCTCTGTCCATAACAGAAATTTATGCAAGCAATGGCCAAAAGCCTCTTAGCTTTGGAAGTATACATAAAGGAACCATTGCGTTTTCCTGCATCCTGTTTATAGAGTATTAATTGTATTCCCTTAGAAGAAATTAATACAGTAAGGTTTATCTAGGACCATTGCAACTCAAAATGTACCTTCTTATCCTCTTCACCCAAATTTTCCCTCCTGATATCCTTCTAATTCAGCTGCTTATCAGTAAACTCCCATTCCTGAATTCCCATTAAAAGATAGGCTATCTTGCTATAGTAATGTTCCAGATAACTGAAGAATTATTAAATTTGATGGCTTTTGTACAATAAAGGTGCCACAAACAGCCCATAAGGGAAGGCTGACCAGTACCATGTCACTTTCCTTCTCATACCTTCAGGGACTCCTTGTTGCCACTAGGGGAAATTCCAATACTCTTAATATAACATTTGAAGACCCTCTGTGATCTGCAGGCAACACACCCCCAGTCCTAGCTTCCAGGTGCTCCCATTAACTCCTCTTCCAGTAAGTCCAATTCATTCATTGCACTCTAATTCTGATCTGGATTTTCCCACCATTATACTTTCCATCAAATTTTTCCATACATGCAGGCTCCACCTTTCCAAATTGTGCCCGCCCTTCTGCGTTCAGCTGCATTGACCTCCTTCATATAGGCTTCCTTGATCATCCACGTCTATGTAATTAAGCTCTCCACTTCCAAAATTGTCTGTCCTTAAGATTACTTGACAGTTACTCACGTATGATCTGATCTCATTTTCCTTTGCTGTTGAATGCACATGTATATATACACGTGTATATGCTTTCAGTGGATTTTTTTTTCTCTTTATGCCCTGTCTGTCCAACAAAATGTCTAATCCTTAGAAGGCTGGTACGGAGATGAACCTTTTTAAAATTTTTTAAAGTGTTTATTTCTGAGAAAGAGAGAGAGAGAGAGCAGAGGAGGGGCAGAGAGAAAGGGAGACATAGAATCTGAAGCAGGCTCCAAGCTCTGAATTGTTAGCACAGAACCTGATGGTGGAGGTCAAATTCATGAACCATGAGATCATGATCTGAGCTGAAATTCAATGCTTAACCAACTGAGCCACCAGGCCCTCTGAGATGCATCTTTCTATTGTCTTCAATATATCTCTTCTCTTTCGCATCTCTTCGTCCTTGTGTCTCTGCCACATCTGGTCCACTACTTTGTACACAGCAAGCACTCAATGAGTATTTGCTAACTTGAAGGGGCATACAATACCCCACAGTGATATGGAAACATTTGATGCTGCTTTTTTTCTTTAGTAATGCAAAACCCACATTCTGTATCTTTCAATACAAATACCTCTCAAAATCTGATCCTTGAATTTCTCTTCAGCCTCTTTATTGCTCAAGGCTTCTCTCACCATTTGTCTTCAGCAGAGAACTATGAATGCCACAACATGCTGTTTTATGTTTCTGGGAGTCTCCTTTGTTGCTATCTTTACCTGGATGCCCTGTCCTGATTCTTTCCTCTTGGGGAAAATCCAGATAAGATTAAACACTCCCAGAAACTCACTACTTATCCCTTCTTCCTTCTTATATGTCACTGCATTTTCCACAATGCTTAGTAAGTAATTGATTACACTTTCCCTACCCTATTTGTTTATGAATTGCAAGAAGACAGAGATTGTTTCTTATTTATCTCCATGTCCCCAGGCACCAGAATAGTACCAAGCACATAGTCTGTGCTTTGTATGTTGAATGACTGAATAAATGAATGATGAAATACAGATTGAAGACCAAAGCACTTATATAAATTTTTCAGTGGAGAACAAGATGAAATTATGCCACACAATGGGATACAGAGGCACCTTGATATGAAAAATGTACTTCCATACATTCACCCCAAATCCTCTTCCAGTTCAAGTCATATCCTCTTGTAATTTATTGGGTTGCTGAAATCCCCGGGAGAAAACCCTTTATGGTAAATAAACTGGGGAAACCGCAGCTGGAAGAACAGCACTGGGATAATGAGAGGAACAGCCGCCAAAGCCATGTTGAAAGACGAGAGCTTACAAAGACAGAGCTGCCAATATGGAAATCCCCAGCTGGCACTGAATTCCCCTTAGGTTTGACAAAGGGATGGCAGATATGTGCCTGTCTTTGGAAGGAGACTATAAGGGTGGGGCAGGAAACTCAGCACATAAATCAGCATCCATGAGAAAGATATGAAAAAAGGAGGGTTGGGGCAGGCATGCCTAGGGGAGGCCCTCTGCACTTCCATGGGTCTGATCATTTCTCTGCAATGGGACATCTGCTATGGAGCTCATCTTCTAGCACACAGATATAACTCCCAGAGCTGCTTTGGCTCATGGTTGCCTTGATACCTTAAGAGAGATTTGATTAAGCCAGGTGGAGGAGAAAAAAAAATGTTGTGTTAGAAATCACCGGTATGGAGAAAGAGGAGGAGGAGAGGAAGAAGAGAGAAATCAACCGTGAAAAAGAAAAAGGGAAACATAGCCAGAGACATAGAAAGCCTGTCAAATCTCTCCAAACTGCAACAAAAGCAGAGGAGAGATAGTTTCTCTTTAATGAATGCTTTGATCAGCCCCAGTTGATATAATAATTATATAAAACTAGAGCAAGACAGAAATAAGATGTGTTTTTCTCTCATGTAGCCTGTAACTTCTGTGATTGGTTCATATATTTAAGAAAAGAATAAGACCCTTCAAAACAGAGGCATATGTCAGGAGAGAACCTGTTTTCTCCTCTGACTTATGCAGGAAATTTGCAACAATGCCTGTATCCCTTTTCCTTCTTGTCTTGGCAGGGCTGGATATGCCAGCCCATGGCTCTGGAAGGGAAGTAATGGTGGCAAAGCTTTCCACCCATGGATCTTGGTCTAATTTCTCAGGCTAATCCCTGCCTGGCAGTCCTTACATTCCTTCCCTACTCCAAGCCCTTCTCCCTACCTCACTTGACTCTCCCACCAATCTACATTGAGTTGGGCATTTCCCGTGTAATAAGATACTTCGCACTGCTGGAGGTATTGACTTGGCTAATCTCCAGGGAAGGAGGAGTATGCATCATTTTTTCTTTTTCAGAATGATACTTCCCCAAGCACGTGCTTTTCAGAAATAGCAGGGGAGAGAGGTGGTCGCCATGGGAACAGAGGCAACCATGCAAACACCAGTAGTACATTTCTCCCAAGGGGGCATGAGCAAAGCCCCCTCCTTGCTTCTACCCCTATCAGGGCATCTCCTGGAACCTTTGTTTGCCTGAAAAGGAAGAATGCCCAGAGTGGTAAAGGGTTAGTCCCTTTCTTCTCAACTTCCAAGTTTCCATTCAAGAGTCTGATTGAAGCTCAGGGTGTTAGCATGGTAATTCAACTGGGCCTGACTAATGCTGGGTCTGGAAAGAAGGGAAGAGATAATGTCTGCTTCTCCATTCAATGTCTTGAGAATTCTCTAGACTGGTGATATATTTGGGCCAAAAGCTAATAAAAAGTTGATAATGGCACAAAACAAAGCAGCATCCCATAATCCTCACTCTGGGGTGATTTTCTGCTAGGCACAACCAGTAGAAAATTAAGATGGGTCCAGAGAATGACATTCCTACAGACCATTTTGGTGCTATGGTAGCCCTACACTGGTCCACTGGAGGGCTATGACTGATTTGCTAAGACAACAGTAAGACATATGGGGAGAGGTGCTGTCAGGGGATCCATGGGGAGAAAGTGGGTTATATACAGCAGCCATACTGCAGCCATGCTGATGGAAAGAGTCTGAGATTGTGTCTCTTTAACTCCAATTGATTTAAAAATAAATCAATCTGGTATAAAATAATGAGGTTTATGGAAATAAAGGAGCTAGGTATTTGGTAAAATGCATAAAAACAGCAAGTTGATTAACAAGTGTTCTCTTGCAAAGAATGGTTTTGGAGAATGATGGTGTCCCCCGATAAGGTTGCCCCAATCACAGCCTTGCCTTGAGGTGGGACAAGGGAGGCCACAAGGAATGCAGCAGGGCTGGAAGCCTTCCCCCTGCCACATGCTGTATGCTGATTTATTGGGACTGGAACAATTTGTCTAAAGCTGTAATTTTAACTACCTCCGTGGTGAGCAGCCAATCAGAGGGTTCACTTCACGCAGCTTTTACGAGTCCCCATAAAAGCAGCAAAATGAAAACTCAGGGGCCCTTAAAATATACTCCAAGGGTTTCTGCAGTGCAATTGGAGGCTTTTATGACTCCTGTCAGGACTTTTATGACCCTGTAAAACCAGGCAGCAGCCTGGCCCGAGATGAAAAGTGGCCCCACTGTCTTAAAGTCTAAATGGTCTGTACATTTACAAGGCCTCCAGGAAAGATGGAGAGAACACCGCCAGGGGGGGTTTGCCTTGAGTGAAGGCAGGTTGTGGGTGAGGTAGAAGGACTGGAGAGTGAGAGGAGGCAACAGCAGATAGAAGGTGGGTATGAGAGATGTATATGAACATGGCTTTACAGTTTTCTGCACTTCAGAGCATCCAAATGACCCAGTACTAGTCACCAAACACAGCAAGAGCTTAAGGTTCAGCAGACAGATTAATAACTAACAGGGGCTGGACACCTTCAATGGAAAGATAAAAACTGAAGCCTCCCAGAAATCACAGGCTCCATGGCATTTTTCAAGGACATCTTCCCATTATTATGACACCTGCATTACAGAAGGAAAAACAAACAAACAACACAAACACACACACACACACACACACACACACACACACACACACACACACAAAGAAAGAATAGGAGCTAGAAATCCAACTGAGAACACTTAATTTTTTTTTTTTAATTTTTAATGTTTATTTACTTTTGGGAGAGAGAGAGAGAAAGGGAGTGGGGGAAGGGCAGAGCAAGAGGGAGACACAGAATCTGCAGCAGGCTCCAGGCTCTGAGTTGTCAGCACAGAGCCCGACACGGGTCTCAAATCCATGAACTATGAGATCATGACCTGAGCCGAAGTCAGACACTTAACCCACTGAGCCACCCAGGAGGCATCCCTGGCTCGGAACATTTGAAACATTCCATGAAGTTCATAGAAAATTTGTCAATCACAGTGAGAATACCTTTTGACCCAGCATGTTAATCCTCCTCAGCTGGGCTCTTAGCTCAGGCCCACTGATCCCTTCTGAGTCACTGTGACTGAGACAACCTGATCCTGTGCTTTGATCTGGGATCTTAAATCATCCAAACTTATTAGCCAGGTTCTGTACTCTACACATCCCCACAAAAAGGTAGTGCTATCCTGCAGAAGTCATGGACAGAGGCCGGAGAAATGCAGCGTGGGTGTTCTTGGTGGGAGCACCAGTGTGGCTGGGTGGGGAGCTGGCTGGGGCAGGGGGAGAAGGCTTCCTGAGCAAGCCCATGGTGGCCACCAGTCATCCACACAGACCCTGAGGAAGGCAGCTGAAGTGAGGCACACTGTCTGTAGATCTCAGAGAATAAGAAACAGAGGCGATAGTGTGTTGAAATACCTCAGGTGTAGTCATCCACCGCTGATGCTTTGCCCCCAGAGCATCTGGTTCAAATGAGGGCCATGATGAAGCTGACAGCGTTCATGAAGGGACTGACTGTGGAGGCTTCGGGGTTTTCCAGGTTGGAGAAGACAGGAAAATAGGAAAGCAAGTGACAGGTGTGGATGTGCTAGTACTGTGTGGAACTGATCTCCAGACATCTGAAGGGACAGGTGTGGGAGAACAAGGGAAGCAATGCATGAGGGAATCAAAAATCTTGGCAGAGGGCAATTGCACATCCAGGGAGCAAAGTTTACCTTGGGGCTGTAGCAATGCCCCAGAGTCAGTAATTATTCCTGTTAAATCACTCGTGTTTTCAGGAACCTTGAAGAGTGGTGAAAACAGGTAGGAAGACAAGGAGACTTGGCTGTAAATCCCAAAACCCCCTCTGTGACTCTGAGCAAGTCCATTATCTTTCTGAGTCTCTTTTTCCTCATCTGTGAAGTGGAGATAAAACAGTTGACTCATATGGTTGCTTTTAGGATTAAAGGAGATAAGGCATGTAGGGTGGGATTTGAGCAGCATCTTAATGAGTGCATAGGAGTTTGTAGTGCTGTGGCCAAAGGGGAGGGGCATTTTCAGCAAAGAAAACCTGTGCAGTGGCTGCAGATATAAAAGAATCAACCAGGAGCTCCTGGGGGGCTCAGCCGGTTGAGCGTCTGACTCTGGACTTCAGCTCAAGTCATGAACTTACAGTTCATGAGTTCAAGCTCCATGTAGGGCTCTGAGATGACAGCTCAGAGCCTGCTTGGGATTCTCTGTTTCTCTCTCTCCCTCTCCCTCTGCCCCTCTCCCACTCATATTCTCTTATTCCCTTTCTCTCAAAAATAAATAAATTAACTTAAAAAAATAACCACCCATATTTTCGGTAAAGTAAGCCATCTGCTTTGCCTAGAGCATCAGCTCCTTGTAGGAAAGGTTCACCTATTACGTCGTTGCCTTGCCTAATGTGTCAGGTGCTGTGTGGGCTGTGGAAGGTATGAGGTAGTGGGTCTGGGAGACAAGGACATATGAGACCAATAAGATGGCTGAAGTTCCTGTCTTGACTCTTGACCTCATCCAACCATTACCCTCAGAATAGTGAGTGATCTTGAAGCAAAAACTTGCCTTGTCACTACCCTTTCAAATGTTTTAGGTGTTTGCTACACCCCATGAAAGAAATTCCCTAAGGCAGTCCAGAAGGTCTGGCATGATCTTTCTGAGGTCCAATCAGATGCATCTCATAGCCTTGGCCCTTCTGCTCACTCTTTTCTACCCATACCTCCATCTTTCACATACCACATTTCTTTCCACTCAGGTTCGTGGCAAGTGCTATTCTCCTCCCTGTAACTTGTGCCTACCTAGCTCTTCCTCATCCACTCAGGTCTCAGCCGAGACACAGTTTCTTCCGAGGAGCCTCCATGGAAGGTACTCCATGCCACTGTACCATTCATACTAACCAAGACATACAGTTACATGGTCCCATCCTTCCAGGTACTCTTGCAAACACTCACTAGATTCTCAGTTCTGTGCTCCATTTGGGTTACCTACACTGGAATGTTAGTCCCATTAGAGCAGAACACTGCTATCACAGGACCTGGCCCAGTGCCTTGCAGATAATATGAAAAAATGTAATTTTGTTAAATTGCTAAATAGTTTCCTACATTGGAAACCAATTAAGGTGTTGCATGATCTGCTAAGTTGTTTAGATGGTAACCTACAGTTAGCACGAAGCCACTAATAGTGGGAGCAGGGCACTGGCCAAAAGGATGAAGAAAGATCACTCTGGCCCTGCAGTGGAGGAGGATGCATTTGAGGGTGGGGATCTGAGGCAGGCAGCCTGGCTAACTTAAGTCATTCAGGGAAGAAATGACTACAGTCTCATCTTCCACAGTGGCATCATGAATGCAGATATGAGACAAGCCATTCAACCATAAAGTCAGCACACAATGGGGAATAAGAAAGAGGAAGGAGTCTAGGATGACCCTTGGGCAATCTGGTCTGGGTGACCAGGTGGATAATGGGTTTAGGAATAAGGATTCATAAAATGAAGTTAGAAATAGAGTCCTGTTTGGGCCTTGTTAAATATGAGGTACGTGGGAGACATACAGGTGAAAATGTCCATCAGGCAGCTTGAGAATTAGATTTGGTATCTGGAAAGGCCAGAAACATAAATTGGGGAGTTAGAGGCTCACAGGCTAAAATCCCTGAAGTGGGATGAAGTAGTCCTTGATGTCTGTGTAGAGCCAAAGACACTAGTGGGCTTATGAGAAAACCCTGAAAAATATAAGCATTTAAAAAACCACATAGGACTCATTGCCTTTCTTAACAAACTTCTGCCAACACTCCAGCTCATATTAGCTGGTCTGTGCGCTTACTGATGATATTACTCATTTTTGCACCAGAAACTTTAATAAATATGCTAATTTAATAAAATTTTATTGAGTGCCTACTTAGTTAAGTGGTTAGATATGCGCCCCGTGGGCTCCCATAATACTCTGTATACCTCCATCACAGTTCATCACTTTCTGCTATAATCTTATTTGTCTTTCCATTAAATTATGAACTTCTTGGGTCAGAAATTATGTATTTCAGGATTCCCAGTCCTGCCCACAGAAGGTTTACTCAGTGAATGCATGGACAAAATTCACCATTAGATGGAGAAGACAGATGTGTGAAAATAATATTAAAGAACAAAACTGCTCTCCTCAAGGTCATAACTGACCTGCTACTAGCAAAACCCAGTGTACAATTTTTATACTTAATATTTCACACTATTGGCTAATCCTGTCTTCTTTAAAATCTCTCCCTACTTTGTAAGGATACCAGTCTCTTCTGACTTATATTCTACTTCTGTTTATGTATCCCCTTGTTGGTTTCTCTTTCTCAAACTTCTTACCCCTTCCGTTAATTTTTGATGTCTCCAAAACTCACAGCCTCCTTTGTCTTTAATTAATTGCATCCACCATCAGAAATCTGCACACAATGTCTTCGTCTGTCATTGCAAACAATTATTACAAAAGCCTCATCTGTAGCTCCTAAACTCCCATATATCTAATTGCTAATATCACCTGATTACCTCATTACCCATGCAAAAAAAATATGGGAATTGGTCTACATACACTTATCCCCAGTTATAACTGATGGCAACAAACTGCCAGTTCTACCTTCTAACTTTCCTTCCTTTCTATTGTACTGCTTTGCCTTCGATAGGATCTTTCGTCCCTTTACATGAACAAAATAAACTCCTCAGAATCCACTCCACTCTTATGCTCTCCTCACCAAACTATTTGACAAAGTAGGTTATACTATGATGCAAATCTACTCCATACACTTCCTTCTTCTTCCTGAGGTTTCCTTTCTTCTTTGAGAAAAAATGTAAATTTATTTTTTTATTATTTTTAACATTTATTATTTTTGAAGGAGAGAGAGAGAGATAGAACGTGAGTGGGTAAGGGGCAGAGAGAGAGGGAGACACAGAACTGAAGTGGGCTCTAGGCTCTGAGTTGTCAGCATGGATCCCTGACATGGGGCTCGAACTCACAAACTGTGAGATCATGACCTGAGCCGAAGTTGGATGCTTAACTGACTGAGCCACCCAGAGGCCCCCTAAAATCTAAATTTCTTAATATTGTTCTCACTCTAGCTGGGCATTACAATCACTTACTGAACTTTTTAAAAATGCAGGTCCCAGAGCTCATCTCAGGTCTAATGAATCAGAATGTTTAGCAGGTGAAACCCATAAATATACTGGGATATGCTCCAAAACTCAGGAAGTTATTGTGAGGTATCTTCATCAGTGGTCTGTTATTTGTGACCCACTAATATACTACATGTATTTTGTAAAATTTAGTCTCTTTCTCTAGGGATTTCCAGTGCAACCATTCCCCTGTGTCCTGTGGTCACAGAAACAATGTTCACACAACAAAACTGTCTTCTAGCCATAGGTGAAGTGGTATAAGCAAACTCAAGCTGACCAAACCAATTTCCTTTCAATGAGAATTTGTTAGTGAACACAGAGAGACATTCAATCTTTCCGGTGGCTGTATATGTAAGGTCTTGCCTTTTGTGTTGCATCATGTGGGTTAGACATGTAGACAAGCAGTTATGCATTAATGAGGAGAATAAAGAACCCATAAAGGGAACAGCAGAACAGGGGTTCCTGATAGCATCCCTGTTCTCAGTGGCAGCCAATGTTTGAAGCCAAGCTATAGCCCTGAATTTGTACTCCAAGAGAGCATCCAATATTTTTAAGGAAGTTTCCTTTCTTGCCTATGCTAGACTGAATGTGTTTCCATACATAAGTCCAAAATCACACAGATAATAGACCAGTAATGGACTATAATAGCTTCACGAATTATATTTCTTTTTTAAATTATTATTTCATTTTTATTTATTTATTTTATTTAGAAAGACAGAGAGTGTGAGAGTGGAGGAGAGGGGCAGAGGGAAAGGGAGAGAGAATCTTAAGCAGGCTCCATGCTAAGTGTGGAGCCTGACACAGGACTCAATCCCACAACCCTGGGATCATGACCTGAGCAAAAATCAAGAGTTGGACACACAACCAACTGAGCCACACAGGTGCCCCTCATGAATTAAATTTCTATCTTACCTGTCTACCGTCATCACCAACTTTTCTCCTCCTCCAAAATTCTCCACAGTCCCATTCTACTTAAGAACTCCTCATGACTACTTTTACCTGTTGTTTCTGGTCTACTTTCTTGTGTGCATACTATGACATATACAACATGTCATAGAATGCTCTTCCTCCACTTTTGTAATCTTAGTAATTAGCCTTCCCAACCATGAAGATTCATTTCAGGGACCACTTCTGCTAGAAGCCCTTAGCAGGATGTTTAAATCTAGAAAATTCTTCTCCTCTGCCCCAAAAGAACTTGTACTTAAAGCTGACATTGCTCTTGCTACATGGCCTTGGAGTCATTGGTTGATTTGTCCCCATTGGACTTAGAGATAAAGGGGAAGGGCTGTGCTTATATGGCTTTCTCAGCACAGCTCTGGGCAAAAATAATGACCTGTATATTTAATGAAGGGCTGAAGTGATCATTTAAAGAATCACCTTTTAACTACTAATTAATCAGAAAAGGATGTCAAATGAGAAAAGGTCCAAAAAGTGACTGTGTCCTATAATGACCTACAGTCTCAGACCTCCAAACCAAACTCTCTTGTTATGGAACTACTGTTCTCAACTATGCAACATAGTAGATAGATTTTTTTTCTTCCCATCTTAGGGAAAATAAAGTAGGTAAGATGGAGAAAGCTTCTTTTCAATCCTGCTTCAGGAGCATCTCCCCAAGATTGTATAATTCATCTCTTCAACAAGAACTCCCTGACAGCTGGAAGGGTAGTGCATCTCCTCTACAGTACACACTGCAGTACTAATGTGAATTGAACTGAGTAAGTAATCTAGTCCATCTACTGTGCAGCACTGGTTTGCCTTGTATCTGAAGTCAATGTTCTTCACTTAGGTTAGAGACTGTGTATATCATCCATATAGAAGGTGATTTATCAGGCAACTGGATTTAGAGCCCACCCACTCTGAAAGCAAACAAAGATTCAAAATGAATTTTTTTTTTTTTAGTAGAGCATGAATGTAGAAAATAATTTACAGAGCTCAGTTCTTGCCTCATAGGAGATGAAAATGTGATCCTTTGCTAGCTCAGACAAAATCCTCTATGCTACATTAGGCTTGATAGCAAATTTTGTACTTGCAAGCCTTTATCAAAACTGTATTATCTGAAATCTTAATAATGCAGGAAGGTGGATTATGTTTCTCCTCTCTGTTCAGGTTTACATCAACAGAATCAGAACTAATTTCTGATTTGAAACTCAGTAGTTTTAGCAGGATATGTAAGAATATTTTGTTAAGGTCCTGTAGAGGACCGAAGGAGCCTGACTTTAGATACACACACATACATGTATATGCAAAAATGAGAATCTTAATAAAACAACATAAAATAATGATTATATCCACAGATGGAAGAAACTACTTTGGCTCAATATTGGTCATCTTAAGAAATATGAAATATACAAGTGAAAATTTAGAAACAAATTCTCCAGCATCCCATGATGGCTGGGACGTTTCCATTTTCCATTCTAGTTTCTGACATAATACAGACACTCACATATGTAGCATGGCCATGAAGAGTATCAGATTTAGATTTAGGTTATAAAGAGAGTCAGATTTAGATCAGTTTAAATTTAGAATTTGCCATTTACCAGCTATGAGACTTGAAAATGTTAAAAAAAAAATTAGCCTTAGTTTTTTTTTTTTTTCTTGCCTATAAAACACATTGAATAACATCTATTCTGCCAAACGTATGGTTACTTGAGAGGATCAAAATCAATGTGAGATTAATTATTCTAATGTTCAGATCTCAATATTCCTACTATATATAATAACAGTATGGTGTATATCATTTTATTGTTCCAAGTATTTGAAGCTTCTCCCAATGAAAAGATTATACATTCTATAGAACTGACATCAGTCTTGGTCATTTGGCTTGCTTTGGCCAATGCAATGAATAGAACTGTCAGGGGCGCCTGGGTGGCGCAGTCGGTTAAGCGTCCGACTTCAGCCAGGTCACGATCTCGCGGTCCGGGAGTTCCAGCCCCGCGTCGGGCTCTGGGCTGATGGCTCAGAGCCTGGAGCTTGTTTCCGATTCTGTGCCTCCCTCTCTCTCTGCCCCTCCCCCGTTCATGCTCTGTCTCTCTCTGTCCCAAAAATAAATAAAAACGTTGAGAAAAAAAAAATTAAAAAAAAAAAGAACTGTCATATGCCACTGTAAAATGGAAACTTTAAGAGCCATAATGTGGTTCTTTCATTCTTTTCTCTCTGGAGCAAGATGCACATCCTAAATAAAACTGATTCCTTCAGACTTTAGTCCAGAAATTAAATAAATAAATAAATTTGAGTGTATATGCATCCATGTTTATGTGCATGTACATTTATAAATACAGAAATAAACAATATTATATAAACATACACATATGTTTATGCATATATGTACACATATACATGCTCTATTCTAAAAAGAAAGAGTTGGGGCGCCTGGGTGGCGCAGTCGGTTAAGCGTCCGACTTCAGCCAGGTCACGATCTTGCAGTCCGTGAGTTCGAGCCCCGCGTCGGGCTCTGGGCTGATGGCTCAGAGCCTGGAGCCTGTTTCCGATTCTGTGTCTCCCTCTCTCTCTGCCCCTCCCCCGTTCATGCTGTCTCTCTCTGTCCCACAAATAAATAAATGTTGAAAAAATTTAAAAATAAATAAATAAATAAATAAATAAATAAATAAAAAGAAAGAGTATTTCATTTTGAATCTTTGTTTGGCTTTAGAGTGGGTGGGCTACTCAGTTACCTGATAAATCACATTCTATATGTGTGATACACATGCTGTAACATGCACACAAGAAAATAGGCCAGAGCATGTGTGCATGCACATTTATAAATAAATAAACAAATAAATAAGTGAATGAATGTGTGTGTATTGTGTATATATATGGGTGTGTGTGTATATATATGTGTATATATAAGGTCCTGCAGAGGACCGCAGGAGCTTGACTTTACACACACACACATACATGTATATGCAAAAATGAGAATCTTAATAAAATAACATAAAATAATGATTATATCCACAAATGGAAGAAAGAAACTACTTTGGCTCAATATAGGCCATATATATTAAGGAATATCAAATATACAAATTAACATTTAAAAACAAATTATATATAAAACACAGTTGCAAGCCACCTTTGTGCTTGTAAGCCACTGATATATTGGTGACATTTGTTATTACCACGTAACTTAGCCAAAGCTAACTAATACACCTTAGAACCTCTCTTAACTAATTTTTCACTTAAATACCCACCAGATTCACTACGCTCTATTTCCTCCAAAAAACATAATGAAAGCCCAGAATCATTGGACTAATACCTAGCACATTAGCATTTTTCTGATTCCACAAGTTACGTGAATAATTAACAAGAATCAGTTTCTTGTATGTCATGTATAACTATTGAGATTTCATATTGTAATTTTATTCTATGAAGAGTAAGTTGAATACTTTGGAAAAACTTTCTAAGAACATATCATTAAATAAATTGTTGTTGATTTTTAAACCAAATGGTGAAATGCATATGAAAGTATTTTATAAATTACAAATTTCTGTTTTGATGTATTAGTTGGTACTGAATTGTCAATTAGTATATTTGTGAGCAGCTAATTTTTATAAAGCACAATGAGGCATATAACACAGAGCTATCTTCAAAGGATATTCAGACCAAAGTATTATAAAATGGAATCAGCAGCAGCATATTTAGCACCATATCTCAGTGATTGAGATAAACTCTATTGTATCTATTAAATCAAAACAAATAAACAAATTAAAAAAATGTACAGAATGTTTCAGGCCACTTGTTGTTAGATTTACAGGATTAGAAAGGTGATATTTTTTCTATTTTATTCTTTGTTTATATATCTTAGTTTGTCATGTATCCATCCCAAAATAATGCATGTTAAATACTACAGGCTTAAAATAAGGAAATATATGTTAATGGTTTGGGTATTATGTTTTAGTCATTGAAAGTCTATGTAAAATAGGGGCTTTTGTTTGAAACCTTCCTGTCAGAGGCCTTGTTGCCTAAGCTCAGCTTCCTAACCTCCTCTCTGGTAATCAATCCATCAGACCCAGAAAACTGTTAAAATGAAGGTAGTGGGCAGGGAGCCACACATATCAACTTCTCTAGATAATCCCCAACTTAAGTGGATAAGGCAACTTTCATTCCTCTGATTTTGGGGGGAAAAAACCTGATCTCAAGCAAAAGAGATGATAAAACCCATAAACCTACTTTACCATCTCTAGAACCATCATTCACATGGAATGCTTTTAACAAAGGAAACCCACAAATGCAATCAATATGTCATCAGGCCACAATGAATGGCTGTGTTTTAACTTATAAATGCCATTTCAAGATGGTGGAAGGAGAGAGCAATACTGTATCCCACACACCAAGCATATAACCAAGTAAGAGGAACACCAGTTCCCCAGGGACCGGGGAATACAGTTTAATGCCCGCAGTTCAAAGGATTAGTTGCCAGATCAGTTCATGGAAAGAAGCATTCAAACATTTGCTCCCTAAGGGTAAACAACATGCTGTAGACATATATGTTTTCAGTGCTGAACCCACTGCCTAATATATAATTACAGCTCAATAGTTACTTTCCAAGTGAATGACAATGACACAGCAATTGACTGATGGATTATTATTATGAAGAAAGCCACACATTAGAGCATTTTTATTTTCCTTCAGCTTCATCATAAAATGCCAAGTATCTGGATTATATGATAGAAACTTAAATTATATAAGTACTATTGCCTGACTGGGTAAAATGTTTACTATTTTAAATATTTTCCTTATATCCAACCCATCATTCAAGGCCTAACCAAATATTATCTCCTCGATAAGTCTTCCAAATCCTTAGCATGTGCTCTGGGGCCCCAGAACCTTTCAATACCATGGAACAAGACAAAGAGCAAATACTTTCAAATTCTGCTTTGCAACCCAGTTGTTTTGCTGCAAAAACAATTCAATGGGTAAAAATCAAATTACGAAATAGGACTGGGGTGGGATGGAATAGAACAGAATAGAATAGGAAATATTAGAATGTTTTACACATGAGAAAGTAAATACTTCTGTTTGAGTATGTATAAATACAAATGTACAAGCACCTGTCTGAACAACATTATAATTAAACTATGGTTATCTCTATAGGTAGATATGAAGAAGTTTGTAAATCGCTGGTATAGATTTTAAAAAATCACTGGTGTAGACCTGATTAATATCTTGTTTTCACCACTTGTTAGTTATGTAACTTTAGACAAATAAGTATGTCTTTTAAAGCATCACTTTCTTAATCTGTAAAAGGGAGATGTGCCACCTGCTTTTCTAGGTGATGTTGCACCTTTTCTGGGCTGTGTTCTTTCCTCTTCCAACAGCCTGCACATTACTTCCTATCCTGGACCCCAATCTCTCTCTCTCTCTCTCTCTCTCTCTCTCTCCCTCCCTCCCTCCCTCCCTCCCTCCCTCCCTCCCTCCTCCTTCCCTCCTACATACACACACACACACAATGTAATATTATTCAGTTTCAAAAAGAAGGAAATCCTATCATTTGTGATAACATAGGTAACCTGGAGGTCATTATTCTAAGTGAAATAAACCAGAGAAAAACAAATATTGCATGGTTTCACTTATATATCAAATGTTAAAAAATTGAAAAAAAAAAAGGGCTACTGATTGGCTCATTTGGTAAAGCATCCAACTCTTGGTTTGGCTGCAGTAATGATCTCACAATTCATGGGTATGAGCCTCACACAAGGCTCCACATTGACAATTCAGAACCTGCTTGAGATTCTCTCTCTCTACACCCCCCCCCGACTCACAGCCTTTCTCTCTCTCTCTCAAAATAAATTAAACAACATGTTAACCCTAACCCTATTAATAAATAAATAAATAAACAAATAAAATCAAACTTCCTAGAAACAGAGAGTAGAAGAGTGCTTGCAAGGACTAGGAGATGGAGAATACAGGGAGAGATTGGTAAATGGCTATAGAGTTTCACATATAAGATGAATATATAGATTACTGTATAACATGGTAACTATAGTTGATAACACTGTTTGCATAATTGAAGTTTATTAAGAGAGTAGCAAACTGTCCTCATCAAAAAAGGAAAAAAAAAAGAAAAAGGTAAATATGAGAGGTGATGGAATTGTTAACTCCATGGGAGGGAGAAATTTTCTCACAATGTACACATATGTCAAACAATCAGGTCATGTGCTTTCAATATTTTACAATTTTATTTGTCAATTATACTTCAATAAATCTGGAAAAAATAACCATACAGAAAAAATAAAACGAATAGACTAAAAAGCCAACATTATAAACAAGTATAGAAACGAAATGAAATAAAACAGGTCCTTTATAGTTATTTCTGTAGTTGACAAAGTGATTTAAAATCTGGGGAAAAGAAAATCAAGCTTTTGTGTAAGGTAGGTATGTTTAAAAATCAGCACAGCACATGTAAAAATAATCATAGCAGATCACTTTCATCTGATTTCTGCCATGCTATTTTATGTTAATAGCCAGAATAGACATGTCCTCAGGGGCATCATCTTTAGTGGCCAAAGGACCTGTCAGGGTTAAAGTTTCAACTCTGAAACAGTTTCCAATACACCAGATGGAGTTCTTTGGAAAATAGTCTAATTTCCTGAAAGATGATTCTATTCAAAGGAAAATCAGATCCAAAGAGATTGAACATAGTTCAGTCCAAATCAAGGCCAGATCTCAAAAGTCCCCAGTTCAGAGGAGAAATAACTACAACTACTAATTCATTTAGTCTCTGTTTATTGAGTGATCACTGGATAACCTGGGAGCTATTTAGAGTGAGCAGGGAGGTGAAGAGAATAAACACTTACCAAGTACCTAAGTGTGTTTTCATCATGATGGGTCCTTTGCATACAGCCCATTGGAATCCTTACCACAAAAAACGGTGGGTATTGTGACATTGATGACTCTTCAACAAAACTTGCTTTCTCTTCTTGGGCACTTCACTAGATGTCATTTCCCAACCTCTCTTGCAATTATGTGTGATGCTGTAACCAAGTTCTACCTGTTGGAATGAAGGTGGAAGTGCCATGCGTAACTTCTCAGACCTGGCCCTTTAAATTTTCCTTTATGTGCTGCTTTGTGTCTTCCCTTCCCCCAGCCAAAAGCTGATAACCATGGCCAACTTGGTAGGCATATGTTGAAGATATAAAAGCCTCCAGGGGCACCTGGGTGGCTCAGATGGTTAAGCTGACATGGTTTCAGCTCAGGTCATGATCTCACGTGTTCTTGAGTTTGAGTCCCATGTCAGGTTCCATGCTGTTAGTGCAGAGCCTAGTTGGGATTCCCTCTCTTCCTCTTTGCCCCTCCCCTTCTCTCTCTCTCTCTCTCTCTCTCTCTCTCTCTCTCAAAATTAATTAATTAATTAATTTAAAAAAGAAAAGAAAAGTCTCCAAAATTCAGCATCCCTGATTGAGCACACAAGGTAAAGCCTTCCACATTTTACAACCAATAGCACCATACAGATCTGTTAAATGGTGAGAGATAAATGCCTATTGTAAAGCCACAAAGATTTGGGGATTTATTTATTATGATAACTAGTGTGACCCTAATTAATACTGAAATTGGTACCAGGAATAGAGTTTTGGCATAAACCAAAAATATATGTT
Organism: Puma concolor; assembly: GCF_028749965.1. NCBI lineage: Eukaryota > Metazoa > Chordata > Mammalia > Carnivora > Felidae > Puma > Puma concolor. The sequence goes on from NC_141676.1 coordinate 88,146,836, forward strand.
AATGGCTTTTGTAGTTAGTCAATAGATATCAGCGAAACAGATAGTGTGAGCTAGAAGGCTGGAAATCCCAGTTTTAGAATAGCAAACATTTGATAAAACTGTCACTTCTGATAATTTCTAAGGCCAGTTAAGTGCCAACCAAGCCCATAGGTCTAGAAAAAAATGGATAGAAAGAGCCAAAGTGTTTATGTGTCTTAATTACTCCTCTCTGTTTACACAAATGATTACAAAAAAGAGATGAGCTCAGGAAAAAATGTGCCAGTTTTTAATCAGATATTAAAATGAGAGCTAAAGTAAGAAAGATGCAGAGAAAGACTGATTCTAGAAATTTCAGGCCTCTCTGGTTTGGAGAAGTCAACTGAATTGGATCCCAAATATCGGGAAGACAGAAAGTAGTTCTAAACAGCTAAGGCCCATTAAGACTTCTCAGTTGGACAAAAGGACACACACTTTAGTGGCAAATACCAAATCATGGTCATCAACTTCTTTACCCAGTCTTTTCTTTCAGACCACCTTAATGTAGCCACATTAAGTGGGAAGAGAGGAACACAGGCACAAAAGGAAGGCTTCAGAGTTATAGCCATTTATGCCTTTGAGATTTTTCACGTGGCAAATGGATTTGCCTGAACAAAAACATAGAGCAGAAGTTTATGGCATTGTTGAAGGAATTGTGTAGTCAAAGGAACAATGAGAGCCTGTGACTGTAGACAACTGCAAGCTCTCCAACATGCACTCACAGAAAATGAGCTGCACATATGCCATTCAGTCCCAAGGAGGATGTGCTCAACAATGACCACTTTAGATGAGGTCGTGGAAGCTACTGAACAAAGAGCTACCCAGTGGGTAGACTTCCCAGGCAACTGCAGACAAAAAATTTCCTCCTGGAGAACAGAATCAGAATCTAAGTAAGAAATGTCTCCAGCTGCCAGGACAAAGGCATCACCACTACCACAAACCCCTCACTGTTTTGTATCTCTATTTCCTCTCTTTTCCAAATTCCAAAATTTCCAAACATTTTATTTTATAATCCTGTCCTGTGACCCTATTAAACAGGAAGTTGAAATGAGGGATGGCAACCCTTTTAGTTTTGCATGAAAAAGCCATGTCTGGTCATGAAGAAAAGGAGTAAATACACCAAGAGATCTTGGACTTTGACCTGGATGTAATAGTTAAATTGAATTTTGAGTTGTCTATCTTGGGCCTGTGTATGTTCTAAATATTTGAAAGGGGTGTAAATGGGTATCTGGTGAAGATATTACAGGTATGATTGCTAGCGGTATGATAATATCTATTTCCTATTGTTTCTTGGCAGTAGGCTAGATTCCTTTTCTCAGCTAGATTTCCTTTTTCTCGGCAGTAGGCTAGATTCTAGATTCTCTGTAGCCAGGTATATCAAGTAATTGCATTTTAGCCAAAGGAAAGTGAGAAAAAATGACACATACCATTATGACCCTTAAAACCTCCCAAGTGTACTCCTCTGTGCTCTTTCCTCTTCCTCTGGCTAGCAACTAGTGCTTTGGGTCCTCTTGGATGTCATGTGTTAAAGAAACCACAACCTTTCTTAGACTGGGTCCCTGAGCAACTGTGTAGAGCAGGACTTCTCTCCTCACTAACAATCAGAAACACTCAGACTGTTCAGCGAATAAGACATACACTTATATTGAGTTAACTCAATGATGTTTTGGTGTTGTTTTTTTTTTTTTTCACAAATGCAATACTGCACCCTCCATTTTATAGATGTGAAAAATGAGGCTCAGACAACTTATTTTACTTAATTTAGGGATATTGAACATGCAGACATTGGGCTCAAACCTATGTCTCCGGACTCCAGCATCCCCCTTCACTGTACCACACTACCATTTGGCAATCGAAGATACTCTACCAGTCATTAAGAAAAGGATATGCTAGGGTCAAGATAAACCAACCAATCTTTTCCTACGTTCAGATATTAGGTAGATTTGTTTTTGCCCCTCGGTTAGTTCATGGGTTTTCTTGCACACACCATGATTTTTAAAAATTTATTTCTCTTTATAGAGCTAAGGAAGCAGTCAGGACTCAGTGTGAAGAAAAAGAATCTGGGTGTGCCCTGCAAGCAAATGAAAAGATCCCCTCCCTCCAACTGCTAATTCCACAGGGATTCTTTAGGTAAATGAAAACCATAAGCCATTTGATCCTGAAAGTTTTTCTTCAGAAAGGCAAGATCAGTTCTTTTCTTTGTGTTAAATCTCACCTTGATTAAATTGGCTTTTTTTCTTAGGGAGTTTTCCAAAGCACAGAGTTACTAACAAGAAAGGTTTTAATAGGGTCCTAGACTTTAAAACCATGGGCAACACAGCCTGGGTCCTTTATGATGTGTAATGAATAAAAGAATCCAATCACCGCTTTTTAAAATCATCTAAGAACGACAATAATTTTCCCTTTATTCCACCCTCCCTTTCTCTCATTTTATATGTCCCCAGTGTTGCTTGCTTTAAAGGGCACACACACTGAAGAAGCAGACAGTCTGCTTTTCCTAGGCGATCCCCCTGGCTGGAAGGACCCTCTCTTCCGGGCAGATCCTCTTGCATCGCAATTCAAGAAGCAATTGCATCTGTTCCATTTCCCCATCTGCTCCCCCTATCTCAGCCCTCCTTTCCCTCCATCCACGTGATGGATCTTCCTTTCTTTCCCCTAGCTCATTGTATCTATGTTCCTTGGTTCTCTTTAAACTCTTACATCTATGCCTTCTCTAAGTCATTTTAATAAAGAACCCCCACACTGAGAAGAACTGCAAACTCTTCTCCAATCAGGGCAAGTTTCTATGCACAAAACAAACACAAAACCTTCCCTTTGCATAGTGACACTGTGCTGATGTCTGAAAGTATCAGTCTGCCATCTTCAATAGTTTCTCATAGACTTCTTGTCCCTTCAGACAGATGGGCAGTCTCTGACATAGTTATAAGCTGTAATTTTTTGTTATCTTCTTTCTTTTCCAGGCCCCCTTACAGCACATTCAGGGTTATCAGAAATGAAGTGGAATAATTTTCAGGTCCTATCCTAGCATAGAAATATTGGATGTTATAACAGAAGAGAAACACACACACACACACACACACACACACACACACACACAGATGATATGTGTCCCCTCTGGTCTTCTCTTGCCACGGAGACACTGCAGAGGTGCCTGGGAACACAGGGTAAGCAGAGCATTTCCATAAAAATGTTTTATTTTACTCACTTAGGAGCTTCATGCCGATGAATCATCCCTTGGACAAGGGAAGAGTGCCTGCAGAAATACATCAAGACCACTCCAGCCCAAGCCTAACCAGAAACTGAGGGACATAAAGGAAGGGGACATCCAGCTGGCATCACACAGTTCACCAGCAAGCTCCATGGTCTAACACAGCTGCATGGGAGCTTCTTAGGTAGAAAAAAAATGTTGTCTACTTAAAATCTAGGCTACCTGGACACAGTGTCAGGAAACTTTAATTCTCTCTTCTCTAGGCCTCAACAGGTAGCCTTATACAATGCAGAGTAAAAAGATTCACACCATTACTAACAGACTCAAATTGTTCAGGACTCATGTACCTTATACTTAAGGGTGAAGTCATATCTACTGAATGTCTATAATATGCCAAATCTTATCTCCCTTCCTTATGTCAAAACAAATGGGTCCCTGTTGGGGTTAAGGAGGTTGTAAAAGGATCAAGCTATTTAAACTTATAAATACATTCTCTCTCTCTCTCTCTCTCTCTCTCTCTCTGCCCCTACCCCGCTCATGCTCTATCTCTCTCTCTCTCTCAAAAATGAATAAACTTAAAAAGTAAATAAATAAATAAATTCAGGACTCAGCACACTGGTACATCATATGTGTTTATTAAATACTTGGGAAGGAAATAATGTATAAAATAATGGTGTTGTCTTCCATTTGAAAGTGTAATGAAAATTCACTTGATTTCCATAAAAAACACTGTAAAATTTAAGTAGTTATACTTTTTTAAAAATCCTTTTTTTGTCGTGGGGGACGCCTGGATGTCTCAGTCCATGTCTTGATTCCGGCTCAGGTCATGATCTCGTAGTCCTGGGATCCAGCCACACGTTCGGGCTCCATGCTCAGCATGGAGTCTACTTGAAATTCTCTCTCTCTCTCTCTCTCTCTCTCTCTCCCTCCCTCCCTCCCTCCCTCCCCCATGTGTGCATGTTTGCTCTTTCTCCCTCTCTCTCACAAAATAAATAAATTTTTAAAAATTAAAAAAATATATTTTTTAATTCTGCAAGTAATCATAAAACAATTTGCGGTGTTTGGATGGGATCAACAGAGATAACACAATTCAGTTTCCTGGTTTTAATTAAAATTTTCATTATAAAGTAGGCATTTGCCAAATAGACATCAATTATATCTACCAGGACCAATGGAACACCACCACCCAGGCCAAATTTGACTTGACAATAGAATCCAACATCTTTGAGGCTCTATGGAGAAATATGAAATGAATCTTAATCTGGATATACCAGACATCACTTTGTCAAAATTCATCTACTGTTTGCAATTTGGCTACCAATTCAGTAAATATTACCAACTCCTATTTTAAAAGTATAAGAGTAGAAGTAACTAAGGTATCTAATAAGTTTAATACTGCCTTGGATGTTCATTTGACATCCATCTTTTCCACTTCTCTACAGTTCCTGTTTCTCTTCAATTAATTTTAAAGTTATAGTACATGTGGTATCAAATAAGCAAGCAACTAATTGGTATATATTGATACAGGGCAATTTGAATATGACTCAGTTTACTCACCAACAATGAGTTATAAGGCTACCTTTCTGTCACCATCTGCTCATCTATACTAATCAATATGTGCAAAGAAAACTGAGCCCCTTGTAGAGAATAGCTCTACATATTCACAAACGGCTATTGCCATTAATTGCCATTTAGTAATTGATGTCACCAGTTCTATTATCACATCCACAGACTTGTGAACATCTGAGCCATAATGTCTGAGTGTAAAGTACTGTTCAAAAGGGGATGTGATATGTCCTTCAATGTCATAACCTCTTTTGGGCAGAAAGAATGACAGCTTAGTGCTGCCTTCTGGGCACCTTTGAGTTAATAACGAGGTGAGTGTCTCTCAAACAGCTTCAAACAATAACCCCTTATTGGATTACCAGACAATGAATTAATGGCCACAGAGAGGCTGCCTGATCAGATCTTAATTAAGCACAGGCAGTTGAGAGGGTTCTAAAGCTCCCTTTCACTGCATTGCCAGAGCTCACGTGGGCTAAACTTCATTCTGGCCAGAGGTCTGACCAAATTACTAATGCCAACATAGCAAAATACCTTAAAATACTATAAAGGGTTGTGAATACACACTAGTTTCATCAAACCTTAAGAAATTACTATGCCAATTGCTAATAATGCCATCACACATTGCCTTTAGTTTAAATCTATCTTAGCATGTCCTAATAGCTAAAAATCGCCAGCCCTACCTCTTCCCTTCATCAGGGAAATGATTTAGCACCCAGTAAGCAAACCAGGGCAGAGTAGGGGGAATTTAATACTCTGGGTATTAAATTGGGTGACGCTGACTTTCTGTGTTACACTGTACAACTGGGACAAAACAGACAATGATTGCTACCTGCCCATAGACATGTAGAAATATTGGAGGCTATATCTTAAAAGCCTTTTACCTTCATAGATTCAAGAGTCCTACATCTGGTTCCTTAACTATGCTTCCAATTGTGTCACCCAGAACCAGGTTATTTTACCAGCTCTCTTAATCTCAGTGCCCCTTTTTGAAAAGTAAGGGAATTAGACTAGAACCCCACCAAAATTTATGTTTCCTAAACCACATTCTAGGGGACTTGTTTGCCACAGATGTTAATAGGCATTTCTGATGAAAGGGTTCCCCAGACAGGTACACTGAAGTATGCAGGCAAAAAACTAGGTCAAACATACATTAATGCAATGAAAAACAAAAGGATTCCTTACAGCCTTCAATGTGTTAATGTGCAATTCAATTCTCCAAGCTCTGGGCTATATAAGCAGCATTACAAACTTACTAAACAAAGAAAACACGTTTTGGTAGAGTATCCACAAGCCTAGTTTGGAACTAATACCAGGAAAAATAGGGTTCCAAACCTGTTCCCTGACGCCCCAAGGCTCTGCTGTGGGGGCCTCCAGGGCAGATACAGGCAGAGGGGAGAGCTTCAAACTTCATCAGCTCATTAGCCAGAACAGGCCAACTTATTTTTTTTTCTTCTTATTTTGTTTGCTTTAATGTTTTAATATTGAATCTGATCTGTACAGAATAGGTTCAAATGACCAAAGTCATTTGAAAACAACCAGACTAGATGTTCTAAAGCATCTTTACTGTAAACAGTCTTTGAGTCTACTACTGTTTTTAAGGAAAATGTGTTATATGATAAAATACCCGAATCATTACTGTTCTTGAGCTTTCTAGATTCAGTTTATTATGATTTCATTCCAGGCTTCCGGACTATGCTCTTGTTCCTTCCATCAACAATTCATACTTAATTTTTAAGAGCATGAGACACACCTTTATTTTTGAAGCAGTCTTTCATCTCAACTGAAAAAATGGTTTGTGTTCTCATTCTTAACATTCCAGAAGTACATCTAAGCCTGACTTCACAGGGCTGCCTCCTTTCCTTCTGACCATGGACAGCCCTTAAAGAAGGACTCTCTTCCTTGGACATCACTCCAGCTGTTCCCACAAATATTACCTCCTGACTTTGCAAGTATCTTTTTAATATTCTTTTATCTTTAGTTCATGATTTATTTTCTCCATAATTTATTTTGGGCCATTCTTGCATATCAGAAGTCACATTATACAACATCGTTAATGGTTTCCTGAGAATGAACTTCCCCCTCTGCTTTTTTGTTTTCTTTTTTCTGAAAGCAACTCACACTGCATTAAATTATAAAGGTTCCTGCTTCAGATCTTCATTGGACATCAGATTTTTATCGTACATTGTCAAAAGAAACAGTGTCCTCTTTCTGACTTTCTTTTACAATCCCATCCCTTACAGGATATATTCACATAAGGCTTTAACCATGTCATCCAAGCACAATGTTCAAATGGCTTTACATATTCAGGGTTAAGAGTAAATTAATCAATGAACTGGTAAGGCCTTAAAACCAAAACCCTTTTTCCTTTATGTGAGGGAAGCAATTGCTCATGAATATTATGACTTTGGTTGCCTAGGGCTGAAGAAGCAGTGTGCACCTGAGTAACTGATAAAGCCCAGTCTTAGGACAATTAAAATGTACACAACTATTTGGCAGGGGTAGAATCACCCTTGCATGGCATACCCCAGCTCATTGTTTTCACAATAGGAAGAGCAGATGCTCTTTGGAAATTTGGCAGCAAAACACATGGGAAGACAAAGCACAGCACCAAAGGCATATGATGTGAAAACTGTTAAGCTTAGTTGTTTTTTCCTTCCATTAAAAAAAAAAAAAAAAAAACAGCAAGCCCTTCTATCATTTTCCAGCTCTATCAAGTGGTGGTGGTGACTGGGATGGCAGAGAGCAATCATTACGCTTCTGAAGGATGGGCACTGCAGTCTCAGTGTGTGATATGCCAACTATATTTGATTTCCAATATGCATGTATGCATAGAAAGCTTGGCTGGAGCTGACATTTATCTTCAGCATCTAGGACTGGTGGGGCTGGTCACCCCTGTGCTCATGAGTGAAAGTAAATGTCAGGAAAGATTAGTGGCCATGTACTACCCACACACATGGATATTTTTCATTCTCCGTGTATTCCTCATGCTGCTCTTCATTTAAGTAACAGTTGTGAGAAATTAAATGTACCTGTGCTCCAGAGGGAGCAGAATTATGGAAATTAGAGTGGTGTTATCACATGGGATTTTTTTTTTTTTCTGTGATACTTTTCCATGCAAAATACTATTCACCACTCTGGCTTGTTTGCCTCTGCAAATTAGTAAAACAGAGGCATGACAAAGACTATTAATTCGATCCATTCGTTTGTGAATGTGGTTACTCCTGGACCAGGTGGAGGTGAGAGGTGGGGGAGACAGACACAAAAGCATCCTTCTAAACTATCTGTGTGTTAACCAATGTGCCCATCTCCTGTAATTAAAAAAAGAAAACAGGAAGGAACAAAGGAAGAATCAAAGAAGACATGGGCATAAGAGTGATTCCTTAGGAGAGAAAATGGGAAAAGATCATTTCAGATTGTCAAATATAAAAGGCAGCTCACAAGTAAGAGCCGACTGATGGCTGTAGGCTGTCCGGTAGAGCACACTGCCTCCCACTGGGCCAATTGGTAGCCAAGACCAAAAAAAAAAAAAAAAAAAAAAAAAAGTAATAATTAGAACACCTCACCTCCCTCTCCTCACCCATCTCAGGTCCAAGTGCACCTACGGTCCTTCTCTCATTGCTTCAACTTTATCCCATTAAATATATTGAAAGCAGAATTAAAGTGCATTCAAGATTTTCCAAATTAAAAAAAAAAAAAAACACCAATCAAACTGCACCAATCACATGTTTAGAATGCATTCAAAGGCCATTGAGTTCCTTCTGAAAGGGTAACAAGGCCTTGAAGAACACGGGTTCAGCCTCACTAAGGACACTTGGCTGCCGATGCTGGAAACACTTGATTCTCTGATGAGGCCCGTGGGGTCCCACGTTTGGCTCATCACATCCCTGATCCTGCACGGAGCACACCACAGAGCTCTTCAAAATAAACAACAGGAAATTCTGTGCAGAACTTCTTCCTCTTCCTGCTGACCATGAAGACTTAAAATTCCACTCCTCTAGTGACCCTCTTCCCTTCAAGTGTAATAGCAGAAAGCTGAGGACTCTTGAACCCAACCCGTGTACTCCCTCACAAGAAGAAAACTTCTCAGAAAAGACATTCATCTGGAGCCGGGCTGAAACAGCATGAAACAAGAACAGTATTAAATCGGATAGGAGGCAGCACCCACATGCATGCATGTGGGCCAGACTCGCACATGCTCACGTGTGCACCTTCCCCTAATCCTGGTCCCCCCTTGATGACAAATTTATCCACATAGGGGTCTAAGCATTTAAGCTTTCATTATTGATTTGATTTTTTTTATTAACTTTTTGCCATTTACAAACATAGAGGACCAGGCTTTCCATAAGAATGAAAAATACTGATTTTAGTCTCACTCATTACCTGAAGATACAGGGAAATCAGGGAGCAGTAGGATCTGAATCTTTTCTAAGGCATAAAGTTGGTCAGATTACCTGTTTGAAAATAATCCACTGAGTGCAGAATATTCATCTTTCAGTGTAGGGAAACCCCTTTGAGGAGTTTACAAATTCTGCTCAAAGGACACAATGTAGGAATAAATAACTTAAAACATTGGTGATAGGCTTCAACCTTTTCAAAAGTTTAACCTGTCCCAGCTATGTTTTATCTTCCCATCTAAATTTGAGAATTTTGCTGGTTAAACTCTATTAACACTAATACCTAATAATTACATGTTAAGGATGTGCCAGGCTTTCACACATGTTTTTACAATAAGTCTATGAGAAAAGCAATATTTTTCCGATAAGGAGACTAAGGCCTGGGTGGTTCAGCTGGTTAAGTGTCTGACTCTTGATTTCAGCTCAGGTCATGATCTCACAGTTCGTGGGTTCAAGCCTCACCTCGGGCTCTGTGCTGAGAGCACAGAGCCACTTTGGGTGTTATCTCTGCCTCTCTCTCTGCCCCTCCTGCTCATGCTCTCTCTCTCTCAATCGAAATAAATAAAATCTGAAAGAAAAAAAAAAGGACTAAGGCAAAGAGCGTTTTAGTGACTTCTCCAAATGTGTGTTCTTCTAAGTAACAGTGTCAAAATCTGAACCTGGGCGATCTTACCTAAGAGCTCATGCTCACCTCTTTGGATCTATTTTCACAGTCTACATCTTTCATGCACCATTCAGACATTATACTGTGCTCATGGTAGATGTTAAATCAATACTTGTTGAACTAATTAACATGAAAGCAAAGAGACATAAATTCACATGCAAATGGCAAGCATGTCAATGCTGAATATCGCTCAGCTTACCTATAGAACAAATATCCCGGGATGCTATAAAAGCTGCAAAAGAATTCCAGTCTTTAAAGGGGCTAGGCTATATTTGGTGTAAGTAAAAAGTTATTGCTCAGGATTCTATCACAGTTTATTCACTCATCTATTTTTTCATTCATTCAAATATGTCTTAAATGTCTATTTTGTGGGTCACTATTCTAAACAAGGCAAGATGCAGAAGAACTTGGGACATCACTCCAGCCCTAAAGAGGTCACCAGTGTGGAGTGGAGGGGTGGCTATGGATAGCTCACAGGAGAAAAACTAATAAAGCCACAACAGTCTCCTCTTGGATGGGTGAGGAGCTGAACTGAATCTACATACTATATGGAAAGGGCTAAGGGAAAGTCCCACTTTTAGAATTCTAGGCTTTGTGGGGCACCTGGGTGGCTCAGTTGGTTAAGTGTCTGACTCTTGATTTTAGCTCAGGTTATGATCTCAGGGTTCCTGAGTTCGAGCTCTGCATCAGGCTCCGTGCTGACAGCACAGAGCCTGCTTGGGATTCTCTCTCTGTCCCTCTCTTTCTGCCCCTGCCCTGCTCTCTGTCTCTCTGTCTCTCTCTCAAAAATAAATAAATAAATAAATAAATAAATAAATAAATACACTTCAAAAAAAAAAAAAAAAAAAAAAAGGAATTCTAGGCTTTGGAATTACCAAAAGGCTGGAGTTAATATTGCAGAATCCTGTGCTCAACTCCTTCTGTGTTCTACCAAAAAGACAGAATCAACCAAAAGGAATAGAAGGGATATGAGATTTGGCCTTGTTTTTTCACTTCCCCTTCATGGAACCATCCTGCAGACATAATTATAGGTGGGGGCATAGGAAAGATAGCCCTAGCTAGGTGAGTACTCTCTGGGGAACTTGGGGTCCATTTTAATGAATTTAGAGTTCTTCATGAGTCTGTAAGGCCCATGAAGCTAAGTAGACCTTCAGTAAATAGTGCTTTTGTTGTTGTTAGTCTGCTTGCTTATTTATCTGTCTGATTATTTGTCGTTTTGAATTGTCTCAGCTTAGTTGGAGGGTACACAATAATTGAGGCCTCTCTGAATGAGATGGGTTCAAAATGAGAAAGCGGACTCACAATTCACTCCACAGTGCACAAAAATCATTAGATTTCCTTTCATTTAGAATGATATGGTGAGATAGTAAGTGGTGTTATTTTTTTTATCCTTAAAAACATCTTAATTAACTGCCTCTGACACTATGCCTGACAATTTAGAGAGAAACAAAAGATGCACCAGTGTTATAATTCCTAGAGGTTTATAATCTGACAATTGAGGAAAAAAAATATATTAAGAGTCCTTTGGTCCAGGATAGCTTCTGGGAATCTTATGAAACCATGAAAGCTATATCATGTGCTCTGCTAGCACAGGTGGGCAGAAAAATGATGTGGGGATCCAGGCAGAAACACGGTCACAAGTAAGAAAACATAAGAAAAGAAAAACTATCCTAATAGTTATTAAGGCTAGAATAATGCAACAGGATGGTACAGGTCCAGGAACAATAGGTCAATGGAATGGACTAAAGAGCTCACTAAAAGAACTGAGTATGCATAGGAACTCAACATGAAGACAGTAGCCCCACAAAGCAACTGGGATGACTGACGGTTTAGTGGATGATAATGAAACACTGGCTCACACCATGAGGAAAATCAAAGCTCGATCCCCATCTTTTTTTATATTGAGGTTATATTATCTTAAGTTTGACTTCATATTAATTACCTAAAAGGGAAAGGTATACTTATAAAGCTAAAAAATTATTTTCATTTAAAAACTACATATACAGGGGCGCCTGGGTGGCTCAGTCAGTTAAGCATCTGACGGGCTTAGGTCATGATCTCATGGTTTGTGGGTTTGAGTCCTGTGTTGGGCTCTGTGCTGACAGCCCAGAGCCTGCAGCCTGTTTTGGATTCTGTGTCTCCCTCTCTCTCTGCCCCTAACCTGCTCGCTCTCTCTCTCTCTCTCTCTCTCAAAAATAAACATTCAAAAAACTTTTAAATAAATAAGTGAATGAATGGATAAGTAAATTAATTAATTAAAAAAAAAAACATAGCACTCATATTTTGTCAGGTACTGTTACAAGTTCTTTACAAACTTTAATTCATTTACTCCCAGAAAAAGCTATTAAATAAGGTAACCTTATACCATGCCCATTTTACAGACAGAAAAGTTAGGACTATCAGTAAGACCACATAGCTAGGATTTGCAGCCAGGCAGTTTGGTTTGGCATATATGTTCTTAACCATTATACAATGCACCATTGACAAAGGTAACACATTACAAAGGAAAAAAAAAAGATTATTTCTTCATCTAAAACTAATAAGCAATTAATATGTAGAATGTACAAGTAATTATTGCACATTTACAAGAAAAATAGAAGCATCATAATTAAAAAAAAAAACAGGCAAAAAGACACGCAGGAGGCTCTATCCATTAGGCATGTGACTCTTGATCTCAGCTCAGGTCACAATCTCATGGTTCATGAGATTGAGCCCTACACTGCGGCTTTCTGCTGACAGCTGTCAGCACAGAGCCTGCTTGGATTCTCTCTCCCTCTCCCCCTTCCCTTCTCCAGCTCTCTCTCTCTTCCTGTCTCAAAATAAATAAATAAACTTAAATAAATAAGCAAAAGAGGGGCCCCTGGGTGGCTCAGTTGGTTAAGGGTGCGACTTTAGCTCAAGTCATGATCTCATGATTCTTGAGTCCAAGCCCCAAGTTGGGCTCTTTGCTGACAGCTCAGAGCCTGGAGCCTGCTTCAGATTCTGTGTCTCTGTCTCTCTCTGCCCTTCTCCTGCTTGTTCTCTGTCTCTCTCTGTCTCTCAAAAATAAATAAATAAATGTTTAATAAATAGATAAATAAATAGGCAAAAGTTAAGAATGTGCCATACACAGGGGTGGGAAAAGACCCCCAAAGCAAACAAATCCATGAAGAAATACTTACATTCAGCAGTAAACAGAGAAATAAATATGAAAATAATATTAAAGTAACACTTTATTTATACCCATGAACATGGTTTAAAAAAAAAACAAAAACACAGGAACCCAGAAGTATATAAAACTAAATGTTGGTGAAGATAGGTGCAGATAGGAACTCTTACACTCTACTAGAGAGTGTGGATGTGTGATGTCATGTTAAAATGCAATATGGCAGTACTTAATACAGTTCAGCATGTGGAGCCCCATTACCCAGCAATGCCACTACTTACCGGCTCTGTTTCCTAGGAAAATTTCACACTGGTGTATAAGAGGAAGTTTGTTGTGGAATTGTTTGGTATAGAATGGAATTGGAAAGAGCCCTGATGAATCGTAGGAATGGATAAATCAGTGACATACACATGTAATACCACACCACCATGTTTCATGAAGATATGTGCACATTTAATGGATTCATGAAACGTGTGTGGGGCACTGCAGAAGAAAGAAAACAGGAGTAAGACTGGAGATAAATGAGAAAGTAAGATAGTACTTTTGGGGGATCTACAATCCCCTTTTTCAGGAATGACAAAGTGCTATCAACTGGGGAATATGATTAACTTAGCCCCCAACCACCCTGCATCTGTGGTATAAATAATAAAGAATAATGAGTGGAATTAGGATGCAGAATGAGGTAAGAGCCCAGGTGTGAGAACTGGAATGCTGATCACAGCCAAGCAGGTTGCAAGCAGCAATGCTGACTCCTGAAGCTAGGACTATCAGCATTTTTTTTTTTATTTTTATTTTTTTCAGACGGAGGGGGAGAGAGAGAGAGAGAGAGAGAGGGAGAGAAGAGAGTGAATCCCCAGTAGGCTCCATGCAGTGCTCAATCCCACAATCCTGGGATCACGAGCAGAGCCAAAATCAAGAGTCAGATGCTCAACTGACTGAACTACCCAGGTGCCCCAGACTATCAGTAATTTAAATAACAGCTGCCTTAGTCTAGGGCTCCCAGCAGCTAGAAACAGACAGGAATCTTCAGGAAGGAATTAAATAGCCTGGCTGGGGAAGGCTAAGGTCTAGTGAAGAGAACTGAAGACAATTTGGCTTAACCAAAGAATGACAACAGAGGTTATGAACTGGAAGCTCCATGTGGAGGTACAGTTTACCCAGTGCAGCATGGAGAGGGTTCCAGAGGAAATGTGCGTCATCCCAAGCTCACTGGCAAGTAGAATATGGAAGAAACAGAAAATATACAGTTGAATCCCATGACCTACAGAAACTGAGGTAAGGTAAAACATGAGAAAATCAGAGCCATGAAGAGTGTCTTCTAATGCCATCATTCTTGACCTGGAAGCATTAGGACAATTATGATTTGGCTGTAATAAGGTGTAGGTGAAGTTCCTACAGAATTACTTTCACTGCCTCATATATGAATTGGTATCTATCTTTCCTTATACCAATATGAAAACATAGAAATGGGAGAAAAGGAAGGCGGTTCCCTGAGTATAGAGAAAAAATTCAGCCTAGAGAGCAGGCTATCATTTTCAAAATGTATAGATTGTCGATTCTGTGAACTACTCAAAATTAGAGATAATGAAACAACTTCAAAGCAGCAGAATTTTCCATTGTCTAAATTACTCCTATTCACATCACATACCACCAAACTCCAAACAATAAAGCCCTTGACATCCAGTGTGGCTCCAATCCATAAGAGGCATGAAGGGCTCACCCTACCCTCCCCCTCTTAAAGCCAACAGATTAAAGTGCCCTGCCCTTCAGAGTTGATGGACACGTGGTATAGGTTAAGAAGACATAGTTTGAATAATTACAGAGAAAAATGAACAAATGCTTATAACTCATACAGAGTATAGCTAAAATAAAGGAGTAGATTTGAGGTTAAGAAGACAAAAACCATGAAAGATCTCCTAGAGAATGTGGGTGACCTTCAACCATCTCTCTTTGTCACAGAATGTCCCATCTCTCATAATTAACAAAGAAACCTGGGTAAACTTTCTTTACTTCTGATTAAGTATTCTTGAAAAGACTTTGGCCTTTGTCCTACTATTCCTTAAGCAGCCTACCACCCAAATGGAAAACAGAATTAGTCTTCTTCTGTTGTTAATCTTGAAGTACATGCTAATTGATTTGTAAAAGCCCTGCTGCTGTATTGTATTTGACCTATAATTAAATGTGTTTCATTACAGATGTTTCAGGGACAGAGGTAGAGGCCTCTTGCCTTCTGACAAACAAATCCATCAGGTAGGTCTTAAACACCAATGGTCTTCAATAGACACAAAGTGCAATAAGAGAAACAGTCAGTGGGGAGATAATTTCATCAGAATAAGGGGATGGAAAGGTGTGTGTGTTCAGTCATCTAATGCTCCATTGAAAATGCCTTTTGGGGAAGATAGGTGTAATTTACAGAAATGAGAAAGGAATTATCATACCTGTGCCCTGTTAGAGATCAAATACCCCAGCAATAAACTTAGCTCAAAAGCCTACTGTACTCTTACCATGACATAGAGGGGCAGCCAGCAACACCCAGAAGCAAAGTGCACATAGTGAGGAAGACATAATCCTGATCAGGCAAGATGGGATACTTTATAGATAAGAGACAAAGACATGTACAACCGTTTTTACTCCTTCCACCAGCGCTGGAACCTACCTTTCACTTTTGCTGGGTGCATTTGCAAATGGCAGTAGCCCACCACTCTTGACCCTAATATTTTTAAGAAACAGTTGTCAAGGATGGTGCTGAGTTTAGAGAATCATGAACCCTCTAATGGCACATAATGGGCCTGAGGTTGTGCCAGATGCCAGGCATTCAGTGCCCTGGTCCCTATGTTTCCTGATAGTGTGTGTTGTGGAAAAGCAGACCTCAGTGTCCAGATTGGTTCGATTCTTGGTTCTCTTTTCCCCTAATGTAAGCAAGTCACTTCACCTGGTTAGGGCTTGGTTATTTAGTAAATAGAGGGGAATCCCTTATTTCTTTAACTACTTACTGTAGGAATTCATTCTGATAAGCCCTATAAAGGCAATTTTAAATGGGGCAGCATTCTTATTGGCCAAATACTAGTTACCATGTGTTAGGCACATGGCTACGTACTTCATGCATATTATTTTATTCTATTCCTGTATGAGGTAGTATGACTGCAATTATTTACCAGGCCAAGGGATTTGGGGCAGGGTACCATTTCCATCTTTCTATCAGAATGACTTAGATCTATGTGTCTCACAAAATCTCCCTCAGATTCTGAGTAGGCTAAACAATTAATGAAAAGAACAAGCTCCTCACCCTCCACAGTTCAGATATGAACTAGTTTTCCGAAATACTGAAAACTTCGTTTCCATTTTCCCTTCCTCCTGCTGTCAGATATGCCCAGGGAGCAAAACATTATAAACCATAGCCATGCCTCAAGCACTGAATGAATAAATAAACAAACAAACAAACAAACAAACAAACAAACAGGCAAAGAGAGAGAGAGGAGAAAGAAAACACAAAATCCTCTTTTCAGGTTTAAATTGTTTTCTTTTCTATTGATCCTGTGATTTCTGTTTTGAACTGAGTGAAAGGAAAATTGATTTTTCTGTCTTGTCCCTTCTTGCCTTTATCTTCCCCCTCTTCCTTGCTCCCCTCTGTCCTCACTGCCATGGTTCTGTTTTGGGTCCTCATTATCCTTTCACATGACACCAGCCTCCTTACTGGTCTTCCTTGGCCAACTGCCATAGGACTACCAGAATGGAATCTAGATAAAACAGTCAAACAAATACACCAACAAAACAAGCCCAGTTGAGATTTTGTTACCTTATTCTCAAAAAAATATCAATAGCTTCCCATCGATCAAGAAATATAGTTTCAAACCATAGGCATAGCATTTGAGAGCATCTGTGATTTTTGGACCTCTCTCTCTCTCTGCTTGCAAAACCAGGGGGTTTTCTATTTTCCATTTTTTTTAATATTTATCAAATATTTATTAAGCATGCTGTGTCAGGCACTGTTTTAAGCACTTGGGGTACATATCCATAAACAAATGTATTCCCATTTATTTTTTTAATTAGTTATTGAAGTATAATTGGTATACCATGTTATATTAGTTTCAGGTGTACAACAGAGCGATTCAACTATTCTATGCATAACTCGGTGCCTCACCACAATCAGTGTAGTCACCATCTGTCACCATACAACATTATTACAATTCAACTGACTATACTCCCTATGCTGCACTTTTCATCTCTGTGACTTATTTTATAACTGGAAGTCTGTAGTCTGTAACTCTTAACCCGCTTCAACTATTTCACCCACCCCTCCCCTCTGGCAAACAGTTTGTTCTTTGTATTTGTCTGTTTGTTTTGTTTTTGTTATGAGTGAAACCATATGGTATATGTCTTTCTGTATCTGAAATTCACTTAGCATTAATACTCTCAAGGTCCATCCGTGTTGTCACAAATGGCAAGACATCATTCTTTTTATGGCTGAGTAATATTCCATTATATATGGAATGGAATATTATGTGTACACACACACACACACATACATATACACACATCTTCTTTATCCATCCCTCTATGGCTGGGCACTTAGGTTGCTTTCATATGGGGGTTATTGTAAATAATGTTGCAATAAACAAAGGAGTGCATATATCATTTCAAATTAGTGTTTCCTAACCTCATGATTTTAATTACCATCTATGTGCTTATGATTTCCCAGTGTAAACCTCTTGCCTAGACACCTCCCTTAAGTTCTAACCTCTTTCATATTCATCTGCCCACTTCAGAGCTTCAATAGGATGTCTAATAGTCACCTTGTCTTATTGTGCACTAGAGAACATCTGACCTCATTTGAAAAACTTATATCGTCCCACAATATTTCCCAGCCCAGATATTGGCAGTTTTAGCCAAAAACCCTAGAATTAACCTCGGGTCCTCTATTTCTCTCATACTCTGCATCTAATCCATCAGCAAATCTTATTGGCTCTTCCCTCTAAATGCACCCAGAATCTGGCCTGGGAGCACACCCACTGATGCCACCTTCCTCACCATCACTTCCTAACTGGCCCCCTGCTGCCACTACTCCCCCACATAGCAACCCATGTAACCCTTTCCAAACACATGTCACCCCTCTGCTCAATAACTGTCAAGCAGCTCCCTTCTCTCATGGTGAGACAGTTCTTGAGGCCCGACATGATCTAGACAGCTGTCACCTCTCCACCCTTCAACATTTTCCCCTGCACCACACCCTAGCCACACCTGCCTCTGGCTGTCCCATGAATATTTCATGTTTACTTCTGTCCTTGGCTGTTAAACACCCTATTCCCTCTGCCCAGAATTCCTTTCCTACACATATGTGTTAAATATCCCATCACCTCTTTCAAGGTATTACTCAAGTCTCACCTTCTTAATGATTTACCTCAATATACGATCTACCATGTCCCTGTATCTCATTCCATTATTTGGCTCTGTTTTTCACCTGTGAGCACTTACTATTTTTTGCATTCTGTATAATGTGTTTGTGTATTATGTTTATTGCCTGTCTCTCTTCACTGGAATGTAAGATTCATAAGGGCAGGTGTATTTACCTTTTCATTCACTAGCATATCCTGAGCCCTTTTAGCAATGCCCAGCCATAGTAATCACTGGAAAGGTATTTGTTCAATGAATGAATTAATGAATCAGGAATCATTCTGTTTCATCAATCTTGTCTTCCACCATTGTCTTTGGTCTAGAATCTAGCCGGAATGAAGTGTCATTCTTTTATTATACAAACACATGCTCCCTACTTTTGATTACCCTATTCAAGCTCCAATGCTCTTCCTCCCACAACCATCCTCAGAAAATACAACTTAGTCTTCTAGATTCAGCCCAAATACAATTCCTTCCCTCCCTCCCACTCTTTCTTCTTTCATCTCTCTCTCTCCCTCCTTTGCTTCATCCCTGCCTCCCTCCATCTCTTCCTTGTTTCCAGGAACATTTTAGCATATTTTATGCAGTATTTACTATGTTAGCCATGGTAGATTTAGAAAAAAAATAAGACACTGCCTCCGCCTCCAATTAGCTTATAGTCCACTAAAGATTTTTCCAATGCCTCCCTATGAATAAATCACTATAATGTTTCACTGTGTGGGTGGCAGCCTAGGATGGTGAAAAGAGATATAGCTTAAGAGCTGTAGGAGACAAATTCATAGTCCATCTCCACCATTTACCAATGAGCTTACTCAAAAAACCCAGTCTCTATAAGCTTCCATCTCTTCATCTTTAAAATGAAAATAGTTCCTACCTTAAAGTTATTTGATAATTAAACTAAAAAATTAATTAATAATTATATGCTTATTATGTACTACATAATAATATAATCAGTAATAGATAATAATAAATAAGTAAACTAAATACTGTACAGATGCCCTTTTAGCACTGAGTTGTCATTCACACATTAATCCCCTTCCCTGAAATGCCCCACAGTTACTGAATTCCTTTTGTGACCCTTACTTGATTCCTCCTCAATCTGTAGGGCATCTGGCTGTCTGGTTGCCATGGGATATTGAGTTCCTTGAGACCACTCATGGTATAGCTTTTCATACTGTAGACTTCAATTCATGAGGATTAAGGAATAAATCTCCTCCATTCCTGTACTTCCCTCCCTCAGCTGTCCTGTGCTCCTGTTTGTTATTCTTCTGACACTCTTCCCTCTTTGTCAACCCCTTTTTCTCCCTATCACTTTATCTTTCATTTCATCCTTCTGGAAAACTATTTCTTTCTTTCATTCCACATGCTCTCCATCCCCAAGCCTGTCGCCCCCACTGCCTCACACACCCTCCATTTCCTGTTCCCCAGGTGAGAATGCAATCTTTCCTTCCCTCTTCTCTTGATCATCACTCTCTGTCAGGCCCCTGTCCTCTCAGACTGGCCAGGGGAAGTTTTATTGATCTCTCAGTAATGCCCGAATGCCTCTGAAGGTTAAGGTCAACAAGAGTAAAGCATCCTGCTGAACCACAAAACCTAAACTCGACTTCAGTATGAGTGGGTATCAATTATTCAGAGCTGTCAGATCACAGGCACTCTCCATCTGGAGATACTGAGGAGGAAAACATGGGCTGATCACAGAGAAGGTTAGTGTGGGGAAGACCAGTGTAACCAGGCCAGTGCTCACAACCCAGGGAACCACCCCCCCTCAACCCTGCAGTGCTGCCAGGAGGTAAATAATAAAAGTAAGATGTACCCAATGGCCAAGGGAAAAACAACGCCTAATAAAATCCCATAATGAAGAGAGACCATCACAGAAGCTATCACTGTCCAGGCAAACTTCTGGCTTTGAATCTTTTTCTTTTCTCGCATAATCTCTTTCACAGCTGGCCTTAATTTCTCTACTAGCTAACTAATTAGTCACCTGAGGTCTGTGAGTCCTACAAAATCAAAATAAAGCCAGCTAATGATGGGCTTTGTCATTTCCACTATGCTTTGGTTTACTTTGCTGACCTTTTAGAGGTTCATGTGCCCTCTCAACAATCAAAGCAAAGAATATTTTATTAAAAATATATATATATCGAACAAAAAGCTGTGATTTAGAAGACTGGGGGTAATCTCTTCAAGCTTCCTCATCTCCCAAAAATAGATGCCATCATGATGAGTAAAGGACCCATCAAAGTAGATATTATTATAGTCATCCCAACTCCCTTCCAATGTCTTTGCATGTGCAGTCCACCCACTGGCAGATCTCTACCCAACATTCAATGAGGTAAACTCACACACCCTTCAGGACTATTCTTAAATGTCTTTGGGATACCTTTCAGTCTGGCTTAGAAACTCCTCCTAGAAAACTCCGGTTCTTCTTGTATTGTAAAATAACTGAATTCATGATACCACGTGGTAAATCAATTAGAAGCCAGATAAGACAGTGGTTGGAAAAACAGGGGCACCTGGGTGGCTCAGTTGGTTAAGCGTCTGACTCTTGATTTTGACTCAGGTCATGATCTCACAGTTCATAGCATCGAGTTCCACATTGGCCTCTGAGCTGACAGCACAAAGCCTGGTTGGGATTCTCTCTCTCTCCCTCTCTCTCTCTCTCTCCATATATCTCAAAATAAATACAATAAAAAAACTTAAAGATAAAAAAAGGCAGTGGTTAGAAGCACAAACTCAAGAAACTGGTTGAGTTTGAATTCTGACTCCATCACCTTCCATCAGTTTCCTAATCGGTAAATATGGGAATAACAACAATGGGATCTACCTCAAAGTGTCACTTTGATGAGTAAAATGTAAATTACTTACAAAAGTCCTAGGACATAGTAAGTCATGTGTAAGTGTATCTCTGATCATGATTTTGCCTATAGAATCTCTGTTGGAATAAATCATTACTACATTATTTTTTATATTCTGGATCTATTCCAGACCCTAGAGCATTCTAGCAAGTAGTTGTTGAATAAAAGTTGCTCTAAAGCCAGGACTGGAGCCCTAACAGTCACTTTCTTAGTGCCTCTGGCTTGAATCTTTTTATCAAGTCTCAGGAAAAAGTCACAATGGGTCACTTGCATTTCTGTACATCTTGCAAACAAAGGACCTGACAATCTTATCACAGATGCCTGTGGAATGAATAATCTTGGAAGATAGAGATAGTATCTCCCTCCAGAAAAGAGAATATTTTATTTACTGCCCAGTATAATGAAAATAATGTCTCCCTCCTTGGCAAATGTCAGGCAGGTATGCTAGCAGTCCATTATAAAAGATTCAGGTTCCTTAAACTTGTGGCTATCAGCTGTGAAGTAAACCCACCCACCTAGCTGCTCTGCATTTGGGACTTGGGAAGCAGGGATAACTGATGTGAACTTGAAATTCATGTTGCTTGCTGTGCCAGAGTAATGAACCCCTTTGTCTCCTACCCAGGAATCAACTGTCTTCTGCTAGCATTTAAAAAGCAGTGGCTAGGGGCGCCTGGGTGGCGCAGTCGGTTAAGCGTCTGACTTCAGCCAGGTCACGATCTCGCGGTCCGTGAGTTCGAGCCCCGCGTCGGGCTCTGGGCTGATGACTCAGAGCCCGGAGCCTGTTTCTGATTCTGTGTCTCCCTCTCTCTCTGCCCTTCCCCCGTTCATGCTCTGTCTCTCTCTGTCCCAAAAATAAATAAACGTTGAAAAAAAAAAATTAAAAAAAATAAAAATAAAAAGCAGTGGCTAGCACCAAAAACCATAAAATACCTAGGAATAAACTTAATCAAATAGGTTAAAAATCTATAACACTGAAAACTATACAAAGCTTATGAAAGAAATTGGAGAAGACACAAAAAAGTGAAAAAATATTCCATGCTCCTGGATTGGAAGAACAAATATTGTTAAAATGTCCATACAAAAGAATCTACATATTCAATGCAATCCCTATCAAAATAATATCAGCATTCTTCACAGAGCTATAACAAACAATCTTAAAATTTGCATGGAAACAGAAAAGACCCCAAATAGCCAAAGCTACACTGAAAAAGAAAACCAAAGCTGGAGGCATCACAATCCTGGACTTCAAACTGTATCACACAGCTGTAATCATCAAGACAGTATGGTACTGGCACAAAAACAGACATTCAGATAATGGAAAAGAATAGAGAATCCATAAGTGGACCCACAAATGTATGGCCAACTAATCTTTGATAAAGCAGGGAAGAATATCCAGTGGAATAAAGACAGTCTCTTCAGCAAATGGTGCAAGCAAAACTGGACAGTGACATGCTGAAAAATGAGGCTGGACCACTTTCTTCCACCACACACAAAAATAAACTCAAAATGGATTAAAGACCTAAATGTAAGACAGGAAGCCATCAAAATCCTCAAGGAGAAAGCAGGGAAAAACCTCTTTGACTTCGGCCACAGCAACTTCTTACTCAACACATATCTGGAGGCAAGGGAAACAAAAGCAAAAATGAACTATTGGGATTGCATCAAAATAAAAAGTTCTATACAGCAAAGGAAACAATCAGCAAAACTAAAGGCAATAAACGGAATGGGAGGAGATATTTTCAAATGGTTTATCAGATAAAGGCATAGTATCAAAAATCTGTAAACAACTTATCAAAGTCAACACCCAAAAATCAAATCATCCAGTGAAGAAATGGACAAAAGACACAAATAGACACTTCTCCAAAGAAGACATCCAGATGGCTAACAGACAAATGAAAAAATACTCAACATTACTCATCATCAGGGAAATACAAATTAAAACCACAATGAGATACCACCTCACACCAGTCAGAATGGCTAACATTTACAACTCAGATATCAACAACAGATATTGGTGAGGATGTGGAGAAAGAGGATCTCTTTTGCATTGCTGGTGGGAATGCAAACTGGTGCAGCCACTCTGTAAAATGGTATGGACGTTCCTCAAAACATTAAAAATAGAACTACCCTATGACCCAGAAATTGTACTACTGGGTATTTATCAAAGGGATACAGGTATACTGTTTCAAAGGGGCACATGCACCACAATGTTTATAGCAGCACTATCAACAACAGCCAAAGTATGGGAAGAGTCCAAATGTCCATCAACAGATAAATGGATAAAGAAGATGTGGCATATATATACAACAGAGTATTACTTGGCAATCAAGAAGAATGAAATCTTGCCATTTGCAACTATGTGGATGGAACTAGAGGTTATTATGCTAAGTGAAATTAGTCAGAGAAAGACAAATATCATATGACTTTACTCAAATGAGGGATTTAAGATATGAAACAGATGAACATAAGGGAAGGGAAGCAAAAATAATATAAAAACAGGAAGGGAGACATAACATAAGAGACTCTTAAATACAGAGAACAAAGGTTCTCTGAGAGTTGCTGGAGGGGTTGAGGGCGGGGGAGGGGGGCAGGTAAATGGGTAAGGGGCATTAAGGAAGACACTTGTGGGGATGAGCACTGGCTGTTATACATAGGGGATGAATCACTGGAATCTAATCCTGAAATCATTATTGCACTATATGCTAACTAGATTGGATGTAAATTTAAAATTTAGTTAATTAGTTAATTAATTTTTATTTTAAATTTTTTTTTCAACATTTATTTATTTTTGGGACAGAGAGAGACAGAGCATGAACGGGGGAGGGGCAGAGAGAGAGGGAGACACAGAATCGGAAACAGGCTCCAGGCTCTGAGCCATCAGCCCAGAGCCTGACGTGGGCCGAACTCACGGACCGCCAGATCGTGACCTGGCTGAAGTCAGACGCTTAACCGACTGCGCCACCCAGGCGCCCCAATTAATTAATTTTTAAAAATGACTATTTTGTCATCTTGATGGTTAGGTAAAATCTCAGCCCTTCTACAGTTCCTGACAGGTTTTGATAATAAGAAGAGGATAGTAATGGAGATAGAATCTTCTGGAAGAGAAAGGATGTGTGCCTCACAATCTGCATTAGGAGATATAAAACAATTTGGATCCTATAGCAAATGATATTGCCTAATCAATAGTGGGTAGAGGGCAGTGAGTGAAAGTCCCCATTGTGTTGTATATTATTCAATATTTGGAGACTGGAGATAGGTAGGATTGAAACAATCTCATGAATCGTGATTGGTTGTTGCTTACACTCCTCCAGAACAAGGGATGTTATAAAGACAATAGGACAGCAAACCTCACAACCCCAGTATAAAGACAATATGGCTAAAGCTGTTGAGCCCAGGAATCCTCAGAGCTAAAATAAATGGCATTAGCAATGATGATACAGAATTGAGGGGTTTCTGGGTGACTCAGTAGGTTAAGCATCTGACTCTTGGTTTCAGCTCATGTCATGATCTCATGGTTTGTGAGTTCGAGTCCCACGTTGGGCCCCATGCTGACAGGAAAAAGCCTGCTTGACATTCTCTGTCTCCCTCTCTCTATGCCCCTCTCCCTCTCCCTCTCTCTGTCTCTCTCTCGTAAATAAATAAATAAACTTAAAAAAAAAAAAACAAAAAACTCTCAGTGAATTGAAAACACCAGAAATTTGGTGGTAGTACCTGGCTTATTGACCCAGAGCTGCTCTCTACCTCCAAACCCCTTCCTTCTTCTTACCCTTTCTACTATGTTCAGTTGCTTTAAGGATAAGGATGATTAGAGATGGGGCTGAGATCTCCCTGTACTCACATATGTTGAGGAATCTTGAGGAGGGGAGGGAATCAAGATATTCACTAAGCCATCCCACTTAGGATGGTTTTTAAGTCACTAGTCTACTAGTTCCCATTGTGGAGAGGAAGTCAGATTCAGCTAATGAGGTTTGAGCAGGGTTAACAGTAGGAAAGGGAAGTTAATGTGAAGAAGAAGGCTGGGCCCTTTAAGCCAATTCAATGTACTATTTTTGTTGCTGTTGCTTCTCCATCAACAGTGGGAACTACTGTGTTATATGTTTGTACTTTCACATCCCAGAAATGTGAGAGGGATCCTCCTGATTAGGGAGAGCTGGAGGTAGAGAAGGGCCAGTGGGGCGAATTCCCCTGACATGTGTCATCAAGCCTTGGGTCAAGATTTAGCACTAATGCCTCTATTCTCTGATGGCCAAAGCTTTTACTCTCTAGTTGATATCTAGTGGATTGGCAAGTTAGAAGCCTCAGTTTCAATGACCCTTGAATGTATTGTTATCACACCTCCACCAGCAGGGGACTCTGGCTGATAAACCCCTATAAAATTCAAGGACCTGCTTGCCAAGTAGTTTCTTTGAACTAGCTGAATTGATTTATAATGTCCAGTCCCCCTGGAAGTCAGGGGGAAACCTCTGGTCTCTTCAGCCCCTTGTCACCAAGAAGAAGGTCTGGCATCTCATTGGACATGCTGGGTAATAGATGGAAGGATGCACATTAGTTCAGCATTCTACTTGCTCTTCTATATTGATTAACTCTCAAATCAGCTTCCTTTAAGTGGGACCCAAACCAATAGTCTGTGTTGGAAGCTGTCCAGCAACTCGTGGCATGCTCTCTACTTTTGGTGCCCCATAACCCTAATGACCCCTCTGAGCTGCATGTTTCTGTGAGTAATGATTTCGCAGATTAGAGCTTCTGGGAAAGAGAGGCTGGCTTACCCTGAGGTGTACCTTGGGAATTTGGACACTTTCCCTCCCTGACACGGCTACCAGATACACCTCTTTTGAAAAGCAGCTATTAACTTGCTACTGGGTTCTTGGCAAAACTGAACACGTGACCTTTAGAGGCCTTGAGACTCTCCAGCCTGATATCCCTATTTTGACACGTCTCAATTAGGCCCAAAGGGCTGCCAATGTTGGGGGTGGGGGGGTGGAGCTCAACAAGCCTTGCTTGTCAAATGGAAATGATCTATTCAAGAATGCAGCCTGCCTAGTTCAGTGGCATCTCAGCTTTACATGAAAAGTGTCAGCTATCCCTCAGAGGAAACTTTATTCCCAACTCTGTTGTCTGAATCAAAGCCACTGACCCAGTGAAGCCCTCCATTCAGAGGTTCTCCTAAATGCCTGCATTTGGCTGACTGATGGTTCAGCTAAGCTGAAACCCAATGGCATCCTCTAGATGGCGACAGCTGTTCAACCTTAGCTCCAATAGAACAGAACCAAACATGGACATGGACATTCCACTCAGTGGGCAGAACTCAGAGCCATTCACACAGTTCCTACTAATACTCTCCTTGATGAAACTTGTTCCATTTGTACTTATTCCTGGACTATTGTCAACAGCCTAACTGTTTGGTCTGCCACTAAGAAAATTACAAACTTAAAGATAAGACACCACTCTTTGGAGCCATGAGCTGTGGAAACAAATCACAGAACTGCTAAACAAACTGCCTGGGTAACCCATTTAGATCCCCACAGCAAGGACTGGCTCTCTCATGAGATTAACTGGGATGAAGTTACACCACTTTGATGGACACCACTGATGCCTGGATCCATCGTTGTGCTAGTCATGGCAACACAACGGCTATCCTAGCCTGGATACACACTAAATGACTCTATGTTTCCAATGCAAAGGGCACCACTTGGGACTATTGCTTTTGATGTGTTTATCTTGTGGTAGCGGGGAGGCCTATCCCATGGGTTTTTGCTCCTGTCCACTACTGGAAAACTGACCATATCTGACCATTCAATCCCCTACTTCAGAGCTATCAATGTTGCCTCACTGTGGTGGACATTTTTCATGGTACGGTGTTGCTGTTCCAGTATAATCTGCTAATTTATTTTATTTTTTAAATTTTTTTTAACGTTTATTCATTTTTGAGACAGAGAGAGGCAGAGCATGAATGGGGGAAGGTCAGAGAGAGGGAGACACAGAATCTGAAACAGGCTCCACGCTCTGAGCTGTCAGCACAGAGCCCGACGCAGGGCTCGAACTCACAGACCATGAGATCATGACCTGAGCCGAAGTTGGACGCCCAACCGACTGAGCCACCCAGGCGCCCCTATAATCTGCTAATTTAACCACAAACTCTGTAGCCCTTAAAACTAATCTGGGTCATGTGTTGACCTTTCTGGAGCCTTTGCAGTCAAGCAGTGCTACAGCTTTTATCATGAAAACAACTCAACAAAGGGCTGATAGTCAAGGTATTTGATGGACCTTTATTCTCCTTATCAGTCACAGGCATGTGATATCAGTGAGTATTGGAAAAGCCTCTGAAAAACTGAATCAAAAAGATTTCAGATTCTTTCCCTTACCTCCTCCTAATCCACAGACTTTAATATATCATTGTGGTTCCTGAACATGGCTATTCCAAGGAAAAAAATCATTTATTTTTAGTAACTTCCTGGATAATAAACAGGACAAAATAAACTATGGGGGAGGCGTTATAAAACCCTTTACTGAAAATTCAAGATTTCACCCTGACCATTCCTGGGCATGTTGTTCTTTCATTCCCCTAAAAACAACCCTAGGCCAGCCTGGTAGGTCCACCATATAGGTGGCTACGTGTCCAAAAGGGGATCCAGAAGATTCAAATTCAATTCTAGTTCAGCCTCCTGGATTCTCTTGTTGGGCTTACACGGTCCCAAATCAAAAGGATAATGGCCACATGGTTGAGTACACTCTTGTCCAAATCCCTCCACAGTGGCTCACATAGGCCAAAGTGGGGACATAATTCATCTAAGTTTTATGAAAATCCCCTTGAGACCTTGTACCTACTCTTTTAGATAAAATATCTATGTATAGGCATAAGATTATTGGAAAAAGTGAAATAATAGCTACTAGTTATGGCGCACCAATTTTGTAGAGGTAGAAGCAAAAATCCAAGTCCCTGGAAAAGGATACCTCATATCCTGGGAAGTACAAAGAGGAAGGAACATGAATCACCCTTTGTCTTTCAGAACTATCCATGGAGCCTACCTCCTGAGGAAAATGACCTGGTACAGCACTCCCAAACCGCTGCAAACACCTTAATTTAACTAAAATATTGAGTTTATCACACCTCGCCTGATGGCTCTGGTCACAATTTGGTCACTATTCCCCTTAAGCTTAAAGAAAAGTTTATCAGAAACAGTAGGGGATGGCCCCAGGTTTTATAACTCTCTTAGAAGACATCTGTCTGCAGCTTTTGTTGTCTTCTCCACCCCCTTCCCCCAGTCATGCAAACTGAGTACATAGCATCTACCTGGGCAACACACATCACCCTCCTGGGACTTGAAGGATGAAAGGGACTGGTATGAACTGGAACACATGCCTCTTGCTGTGTCAGGAGTACTGAAGTCCTTTGTCTCTGACCTAGGAGTCTTGTGTCTTCTGCCAGGATCCATAAAATAGTAGCAGGCTGCCCTGTTAGTCTGAAAGTCAGGTGCAACCTCAAACTCTTCACAGTTGTTGAACAGGGCACTAAGAATGGCCTAGTAATTGGGTAAATTACTGTAAATTACCCATTGGGTAAATGGGTTCCTGTCTCTCTTCCCAAAGACCTTGTTCCCCCTGTCAAACTGATCATAAATTTAATGGAATGCCCACAATAAATGACAAGAACTCTCAATAGTGGGACAAGAGCAGCATAAACAAGCAAGTGGGAGGATTCCTCTAAATGACCACTTTTCCCTAGTTTGTGAAGACACATTCAGCTGCCTGGTTTGTGAAATACCAAACTTCACATTACAGAGTACAATTTCATCCATCAGCATGTACCAAAATTAATTTATCCTCTTCAAAACCCTTTTGTTTCAGATATAAGAAAACAAATTGGTATGGAGGGCAAGTGGTGTGTGTGTGTGTGTGTGTGTGTGTGTGTGTGTGTGTGTGTGTCTCCTGAGATCAAAGCCATTGATTTCAGGTTAACATCACAAAAATCGTTGATACAAATAAATTTTTGTTTTTTCTAACATGATTTTCTCATTGATGAATAGAGGGATACGGGGGAAGTTCTTGAAGTTAGTGCTAAATTATAAATGAAGATTTAATACCTGCAGTGTTGGCTTAACTGTGTGGCATTCTTTGTGGCCAGGAAATCTCTTTTTTCCATCCTGCATGGTTATTCATTTTACTACCATAGTGGATGCTAGAACTTCATGTTAGAGCATCATGGGGAAGCAAAGTCCCTTCCCTTGCCCAATGCCATTTCCCCTATGGCATTGAGGTACCCAGGATACCTTCCAAGTGCTTTTTATGTTCTATGTCTCTAAAGACTGCTAAATTGGGTCGGATGTGTGGGATTAAGCTCACCTCATAAAATTTGCTTGAGAAAATCTCAGATCCATTAATGCTTCATAAAAATTTTACAAGGTTTCTGCTAAAGGAAGGAAAACAAACAGAGGTGGTGTCGGCATCTAGGCGCTCTTTAAATCAAACATTCTCTCTTTAATGCAGTTTTTTTATGGCACCAATCAGAAAAGCAATCAACCATGAAGCCTGCGGCTTCCACTTCCATTCCTAGAGAAAAATTTCCAGGATCTTTAAACATTCTACATGAAGCCATGGGAGAAGTAAATATGTAAATCTACCTATCTATATCCCTTGGAAGAGTTCTCTGTCTCTAAAATGTCTCTATTAATATGTTCATATTAATATAATTTGAGATTAGGAAAATCCAAATCTTTAATTTGAGATTAGAAAATAAGATAAGATGGTGAATGAAACTTCCCTATTGCAAAATGCTCTGGGGGGAGAGAGAGAGATGTAGAAACAGTGGATGCTTAAATCTAGTTAGGAGGTAAATTAAAATACCCTCACATGTCTTATCTTTATTTGTATTTGTATTGTTTGTGAAATAAGTAAAAATAAAATAAATCATGAGTAAGATTTGGGCTCCAGCGCTTAAAGGTACATGAGCCCTGTGATGATAAAAAGGAAGTATTTCAGAATGATTTTAGCACAAATGGACATAAGCAAAAGGGAGGCAGAGACTGGTCAGCAGAGCCCATAGTCCAGAGCAGTGGAACCTACAACAACTGCGGCCACCTTTCCAGTTCGACAAATAGGCCTTCCTTCTGGAATGAGGAAGAAACAGGGGAACTGGTTTCGTGGGATCAACAGAGAACAACCTCCCTCCTTTATTTCTCCATGGCCCCTAATTTCTCCACTTGTCTTATTTCCCTTCAAAGCCAGGCCCTTTGGAAACTTGCCTTTTCATAACAGAGAGGTGACTACACTATAGAAGCAATATAACACTCCCAAACAATGGTAAGACTGTTTTCTTTTATCTTTCATATGTATTATAATCATCTGATCCTCAAAACAGCTCTGTGAAGTAAGGCAACTGTAATCTCGTGGAAAGAAAAGAAGATTTGCACTATAAAAAAAAGACACAAAACAATGTTTAAATCCTAGCATAGCCACCTAGTAGCTTCTAGGACCTTTTACTGCTATGAACTTCAGTTACCGAATAAGTAAATCAGCGGTGATAGTTCCTACTTCACGGAAAATTAACACAATTAAGTGAGATAACTGACTAGACACAAAGCAGACAGCACAGAATAGATGCTTGAGTATATACACCCATCGTTTTGGATGGCCTCAGAATTCACTATCTCTTCCAATTCCGAGCCCTATTCACTTCTTATTACATGATTCAGGGTGTTCTAGCATTGCTTCAGTTTGATGCGGCCCCACGCAGACAGAGGCTGGCCCTGGAGAGAAGGGGGTGCCCAGCGCCTGTCAATTAGTGGCAAGACACCAAGCTGGAACAGAAATGCAAATTTTAAGAGAATGAGAAGACAGCTAGTGACTGTGAATGGGAGAACACTGTCCCTGGGCTAGAAGGAAGGTCCTGGGTGAAGCATTCCTCTGCACTGTGGCCCAACACCCCCTCCCTGGAGACAGATATGAAGACAAATTTATGCTGGACAGTAGCCCAAAGGCTTGGAGTCTTCTCAAGGTTTCCCCCTTTCTAAGAGCCTCCCTGCTTAATGTAACTGAAAAATCTGGCCAGAGATCCAAAGTAATGACAAAGTATCATAAACTGTCTGGGAAAGCCTGGTGAAATCACCTTTGTTGAGAAGAAATCAATCTAAACATCATGCTTGTCATTTTTCCATAACTCCCCAACTCTCAAATGACTTTTTAGTGTGGGTGGCTCTAATCGTATCTTTAATAACTAAGACTTTCAAACATTCAAGGTCACTATTCCAACTTAGATGTGGGGGTACTTGACTTCTCTCTGCCATTGTTATGGGATTTAAAGGAAGCAACTGTCTAGAAGAGAGATATAATCAGCACACGGGATTCCCTATTCTCTTTGCCTGCCTCTGACCAAGTGTCTCTAGTGCCGGCTAATGTAGTTCTGTGGCATTTGCAGAAAGGCTTGTTCTAAAGAAAATCAATGGCAGACTCCCTGACTCCAAGTATCAGACATCCTAGAGACGCTGGCTTCCCCGCCTGGCCCTGGGAGTTCTTGAGCATGTTCAGAAAGGAAGTGCCTTCACTCAGCCTCTGCCCCCACAGGTTTTGTAAATAATTCAGCGAGACAAGGATGGAGCTATCTTAAGAACAGGCTGCCTTGCCCCAGGATTTTTAGACGTCACTGAGTGTCCCTCTGGTCATTTCTGCTGTTATTTTTAAAAGCTAAAGCATGGGCTTTATATTTAGGAAAGGAACATTTTGGTATCAGTGAGCAAGGGTATGTTGTGTCCCTGGTGGGGCACTAAAAAATCACACTATCCTTAAGTCATAGGAGAGTACTGAGCAGGGAGGGGGAGGTGTGTTTCTTCCAGCTTTCCCTGATGAAACACACTCAGTATAGAATTCTCACCTAATGAGTGGATTTCTTAAGACATTTTGTTCTTTTATCATTACATATCTTTTGAGTGTTTGCCTTTCTTAAAAACTATTATAATTTCTCAAGGTTTGTAATCAGTCTCTCTGATCATCTACATTCCCCCCTTACATTTTAAAATAGTTTTTGAGCACATTTGATGAGGTATATTTGCTACCTAAAGCCTCTCAAAAAAAAAAAAAAAAAAAAAAAAAAAGCCTAACAGTTTCCATATTGCCACTTTTGGGAGTCCAACCAGGATCTATATGTGTAGGTAACCAGGAAAAAAGAAAATCAAATAATCAATCAACATGTGAGGGGAAAGTTCAAACTCATTGCTCCTCAAAGAAACATACCTACCTGTTGAACTAGCAAACCTACCTAGCCAGCCTTGATGGGGACAGGAGGGTGACCAAGTAAAGACATGACCCCACTGTAGTACTTCTGCTAAGGAGCACACAGTGGCACGTATCTGGAGGGGAGTCTGACATCAGCTATCAACAAACACTGGTCATTGGAATTTCTCTGCTACAATTCCACTTGGAAGAATTTATCCTATGAAAATAACTATGGTTTTGAATAAAGACTTAACAACAAAGATGTTCATTTGAATGGTATTTATGACAGCAAAACAATTGGAAATAGTCTAACTGTCCAACCATAGAGGATTATTAGTTAAATAAAGATCCATCTATAAAATAGAATATTTTGTAGCCATGAAATATAATGTATGAAATATTTAGGGACATGGAAAGATACTTTATATGCATGTAACAAAAGATTGTGTACTATGGGAGTTCATTTTTGTAAATGAAAAATGTAATTAGATCTATCACTGTATAAAATTAAAACTTAAAGCATATGTATGATTATGTTAACAATAACGAACTGTGGATAATGAATTATAGATGGTTTGCATTGTGTGTGTGGCGTTTCCTTTTCAGTATTACCTAAAACTTCCCACCATAAACATACAATGATTTTGCTTCTGGAAAAAAAAAAATTCTGTAAAAGTTAATTGAGCACACAGTTTGTGCCAAGCACTATGGGGAGAAATTACCAATGAAGCATGGAGGCTCCCAGGAGGTACTGATGAGAAGAAAGAATCTATACAATCCTGCCATAGTATTGGGAGCCCTAAGTCTACTTGTTGGCCGAATGTAGATCAGCATAGTATTGGGAGCCCTAAGTCTACTTGTTGGCTGAATGTAGATCAGCACATTATGGGGGTCCCACTTATGACCTGCACATATCCACCTGAAGCCTTGGCCGGCAGCCTGGGTACTATTGAACCACAGTAGTGGTCCCCATGCTTCCTGGGGCCTGGATTAGAGGACAGTAGGCTGGTTCTTCCCCTCTGGCACCTCCCATAAATCTAAGAGACTTCCTTCCTGGTGTGAGGAGAGAAGCCCCCTGTGTTACTCACACTGCCTAAGTCTCATTCCCAAAACTAACCTGACTTGCAGACTCCCTCAAGTGCCAGGAGTCATCCTTCAGGTAGTTATTTTAGGGAAAAGGAGGTCCTAACTAAATCACAGTGCACCCTGAGAAACAGTGTCATATGATGCCATTGCATCCCTCTTGTCTGACTTACATAATTACAGATCATTAAACAAAAGGAACTCACCTCTCCAAGCTTACAGATGGACTGATATTCCCACAAACAGTAGCTGCTAAGGTGAGCAAGAAATATGATGGCCTTCTGCATCTCTGAAGAGTAGCTTGGGTTAATCAGACCCAATTTTAAGGTCTGCATTCTCCTTATGGCACACCATTTACTTCTCCTCCTCTTCCTTGTGACCTCTGATCTCTTTATCTTATCTTCTCTTGGTTTCTTAAACTTTTGTAGCCTCCCAACAACTTTCTTCCTTTTTTTTTTTTTTTTTTTTTTTTTTTTCCTATTCTTTAATCCTCCTCCTTTGTCATTACAAAGTGAATTGCAGCTCTACAGAAGCCTGGGTGCTTAAGGCCATTCTGTATTTTGTCTAGCACTGAGCCTTCACTGGACTTAATGGTTCCCCAGGTGAGGAATACCACAGAAAACCAACCACAGAAAGCAATCAAGTCAATGAAATTACTTAGAGAAAGCTCCTTCCTTGGATTGGGTGATAGGAATGACAATTCCCAAAGAATTGAACATAATTTTAATACTATATTTTCCTTCATTCCATGCCCTCTAGGTAGTATAGTGTCTGCAAAGGCCTCTTCTCTGTGCTAACTATGTACAAAAGTACACACATATGCATGCACATACACATGCCATATTGACTTGGCTTCTGCCATTTAAAGTGCCTTAGATACCACATACACCTTACCCTCATAACCAGGAAAATAGATCTTAACTTTTAGTCCTAAGATATGTTTGGAAAAGATCTTATAAACATAACGGGGGGGGGGGCATATTATGTCTCTATTTTTGGACCACTTAGCACTTCATTTTTCACACTTATTGAAACATTAAAGAAGTGTTGCCAGGACAACAGACCATCCAGTATCTTCCTAACATCTGAAACTAAAAAGTATCTGACTTCTCTACCCCATGTTCTTCCTTGCCAGCATTTGGAGGAATCTGAACTTCATAGTTTCTGTCCAGAAGCCATGATGAGTGGCTACCTTCTAGTTTTGGTTTGTTTTTTTTTTTTTTGTTTTTTTTTTTAATTGATAAAATCAACCTAAAGAAACAAGCTGGTACATGTTACTTAAAGGGTCAGGGATCTTAAATCTGCATGACACCTTACTAGCAGAATTACAGAAGAAAAAACATTCTAATTTAATTTGTCTTTCTTTATCTGTAGAGAATTTTGTACAAAGGTAGGAAGAGAGCATACAGGTGAAGGACTGGCCACCAGTCAGCTACCACACACAAGAACCATGTATGCTTTTTTATGAAGTATAACTTGCAATAAGTCTCTAGTATTAATGAGTGTCTTCTTTTAAGTTTTTTTTTTCTTTTTTTTTTTTTTTTAGTTTTGTTATTACCTTTTTTTGAGAGAGGTGTGCATAGCATGCACGGGAGTGGGGTGGGGGGCACGGAGAGAGACAGAAGAAAGAGAATCCCAGGCAGTCTCCATGCTATCAGCTCAGAGCCCACCATGGGGATCAATGTCAGGAACCATGAGCTCATGACCTGAGCCAAAATCAAGAGTCAGACACTTAACTAACTGAGGGTTGATTGTCGGGGAGGGGGGAGGGGAAAGTGGTGACGGGCATTGAGGAGGGTACCTGTTTGGATGAGCACTGGGTATTGTATGGAAACCAATTTGACAATACACTTCATATTAAAAAAAGTCATAAGAGAAAATTAAAAAAAAAAAAAAAAAGAGTCAGACACTTAACTGACTGAGCCAACCAACCACCCAAAGTTTCTTTTTTGATGAAAATTGAGTTTTCTGCTTTTATTTTCTGCAAAAATTTAAGTTAAGAAATGCAACCACACTTTCTAGGAGATAATATGAATCTAACCCCTTGTAAATCAGGTAATGAGCATTCAAGTTTGATAGAGATATTTTACAAATGCAGAGACCTGTGTGTCCACATGCAGAAAGAATTTGGGTTCACTATGGAGGAGCTGAGAGAAAGAGAAGCTAGAGTTAAAATGTCTAAGAGTTTGCAGGCATTCATTAAAAAATTGACTGTATGTGTATGAACATATATGTATGCACACAAACATTTTACATATAAAGTTAAACCTATAGGAAGTACATAGATGAACAATAGAGTTCCTACCTTTCAGGAACTGTATATACAAAATTTATAATATCAGCATGAAAGTATTAAATTCCATTAAATATTATGTCCAGATTCAGTGGGAAGGGTGCTCAGGGGAGGACGTGGTCATTCACAGTAGGGGTGAAGTTGAGAAGCACTTCATGTTGAGACAGATGCCTGGGGACAGAGACATTTAGACCCTTCCTTGAAGAATGTGTAGGATTTGGGGGTTGTCAGGGAGGCATTCTTGGAGAAGGGAATCTATAAGCAATGCTACAAATGCAAGAAAACAGGGGTTATAAAGGAGAATTTATCAGCTTGTTGGCAGTAGAATGGAGATGTTACTTCCTTGTGAACTTTTGTAGGTTATATACTATCAGGTAACACAGACAGCAACTTTTGACTAATCAAAGCAAAAATCACATCACTGTGAGTTGTCTTCTTGGTAGGTGACATGGAGGGTAGGAGCAGGGGGTGAAAGCTGGACTTTATAATCAGGATGTTCTTCCTGTATCTAGAGTGCAGACAACTCTCCTGAAGGTATGCATCTTTGCTTCTGTGTGGAAGGTGCCTTATTCCCAAAACCAGGCTGACAGCATGGAGAGGAAACATGTGCTTCCAAGAAGGCCATCAAGCGAGACTCAGTAATACTGCCTCCAAACCAGCTTTTCATAGGCTCTTACTTATTATTTAATTTGGCTGCAGTGTATGGAATTAGGCTAATGGCTGTTAAGTGGCTAAGGCACAAACATGGTCCATCTGCCGAGAAGCCTCCAGGCCATTGTCTATTTCAAAGACTAAGGAAAAAAGATGAGTGAGACATTCTGTTACACTAAGAGCCTCATCAAATGCCTTTTTATTCACCCTCTGATCTAGTTTCTTTCAATGCTAGTGATTTTCCTGGTATCATATTAAGAGCTCAGAATCAGGGCCTAGCTGCTGGGCCATTACCAAAGTGAAAAATAGGCTATCCTTACCTAATCTACAGGATATTGTGATAGAAAGTAGTCTGAGAAGCAGCAAAATGATTCACTCCATTAAAAAGGAAAAACAATTCTGGAACAACTGTGATGTTCAGCGTACTGCAGAGAACACAAGATTCTTAACTTCAAGGTGTTTCTCATCTTAGATAAATTGAAGGGAAGAAAGAACTTGTGTATAGAGCATTTTGGTACATGGCCAACTCTGCCACAACCTCCAACAGAATGGTAAGGAAGAAGAAAGACCATGTCTGGGAATATTAGAAGGGAGTTGGCAGAGGGGGATGTTTTTGAGTGGTCTTTGAAGAAAAATATCTACTTATATTTATGGAACACTTACTCTATGACAAACCACCTGTACACAGTATCTTAATTTAACCCTCCCAATATCTTGATAAAGTAGGTGCCATTATTTCCATCAC
This sequence comes from Puma concolor, assembly GCF_028749965.1. NCBI lineage: Eukaryota > Metazoa > Chordata > Mammalia > Carnivora > Felidae > Puma > Puma concolor. The sequence continues at coordinate 88,184,048 of NC_141676.1, forward strand.
TTGACATATTATTAAACACAAGCTCAGAAAAGTGTTATCCACTTACCAAGTAGATTCAGGATGTGACCTGATTCTTTGTTCCTTTTAAGCCAAGGACATAAAGATGCAAAGAACACAGTGGGGTAGAGGGGAAGTGAGGGGGCTCTTCAGACAGAGGGTATTGCATGAACAAAGTATATGTGTGAAGCGCGGGGCATATCTAGTGAAGGCGAGTTTTCTGGTTTAGCTGAAGCAAGACTTCAGGAACAGGGGAGGTGAGATGGAAAGGAAAGTTGAAGCCAGTGTGTCAGATGTCCAGAAAACCAGGCAAGGATGTTTGAATGCTGTCTACTAGGCAAAGATTTGTACACCATGGAAACAGGAGGAAAGTGCTCTGGGCCATGTTTCAAGACAATCTTTCTGGGATCCCTGCTCTTGTGAGGTACACTACAGGGTGAAGAATCCAGAGGGGAAAAACCAAAGAAACAGGAGGTCACTAGAGCAACCTAGGAATATGGTACCTAAGGTGGGTTTTGAAAAGGGTGGGCAGCCCACTCATACCACCTTTGGGATAGAGTGTGGATGGGAAGGTGAAACAAAATCAGTGCTCACTAAATCAATCAGTGCTCACTAAATATTCTTTTACTATGACAAAACACTGTTCCTGATAGTCAAGACACGGTGGTTAACAAAACAAACAAGTTACCATCACTCACGGAGTTTACATTCTTGTGGAGGAAACTGTAACAAAATGATTACAAATAGTAAACAATAGTAAGTTTGCAGAGTTATGGAAGAAACAATTATGAATAGCTACAAGAGTCTCAACAGGATGGAAGAATGCAGAGAATATAGGGGGCAGAACTTGGAACAAGGATGTGAATCTTACATCAAAACAGAGCTCTCTGCTCTTCAGGGCTTTTGCAAATGATCTGTAAGGCTGATTGTGCTGATGCTCAGTGGGTCTGGATCTTCAACTAAAACCAGACTTGCAAATGACTTGGACCTAACAAATGACACTGTTCATGGCTCAAGAGGATGAACCTCAGAGACCATGGGAATGCGGTCACCATTCTGGGTCTGGGACCAGTACTCAGGGTGGACCAAGCACAAGTACTGAATTTCCAAGGGTGTGAAAGCTGATCACTTCTCCAGCCACACAGTCAGTTTTTTGGGTACATGGCTTAAACCTGGGACTGGGATGGCTTTCCATCTTAGGACATAACTAAGGACAAAAGAAAGAAGTACTGGGGTCTGAATCTAGAACAGTGCACTATTCTAGACTCTGAGGGTATAGCAGTGAAGAAAGCAAAGCTAAGCCTTCATGCCACTTAGAGTCTAGTGAGGAACAGTGGGCAATACACAGGCAAATAATAAGTATACAAAACATATTAGGAGTCACATGTCATTACGGCACTCTTCACAGCAGCCCAGATGTGGAGACACCCTAAATGCCCACTGATGGATGAGTGAAGAAAGACAATGTGGCATATACATACAATGCAATAGTCTCCAACCTTAGAAGAAGGAAATCCTGTCGTATGTGACAACACAGGTGAAACTGGAGGACATTACACTAAGTGAAATCAGCCAGTCACAGGAGGACACACACTGCATGATTACACTTACATGAGTTATCTCAAGTCTCCAAAGTCACAGACTCAAAGAGGAGAATGGTGATTACCAGAGGCTGGGGGTGGGAGGAAAGGGAATGAGAAGCTGCTAATCAACACACATTAAGCCTCAATTCCACAAGATGGGCTCTAGAGGTCTACTTCCTTTACAACAGTGTCCCTGCAGTGAACACTACTGTATTGTACACGTAAACACGTGTTAACAGGGTAGATCTCATGTTAAATGTTCTTACCATAATAAGATAAAACTAAGAAAATAAAAATACATGCACATGTCTGGTGGTAGTAAGAGCTAAGGACCTGCATATTGCCAGGGTGGTTGTACTGTGTTATACTGGTGGTCGGCAAAGGCTCCCCGGACACATTGCTCTTCTGAAAGAAGTAAGAAAAGAAGCCACTGAGATACCAAGGGGAAGACCTTTCCAGGAAGAGGGAAGAGCAAGTAAAAAGGCCCTGAGCTTAAAGAGTTGAACAGGAGGCACTTATTTCCATCATTCATTCTTTCTAGATGCAAGTCAACTTTCTGCATTATAGTAACTCCTTGTTAACAACAACCCATAATCAAAGGGACAGTAATGTTTTGAAAAAAGAAAGTGGCTAAGTTTTGTTAGATCTTTGGATACAATCATCATTGGGCTTAATTTGTTTTTATTGTATTTTCTTGCTTAGTGTAGCGCCTATGGCCTTATAGTCAAGTAAATAATTTCATTTATCAACTTACCACTGAATAAAATAAGATAGCAGTAATAATGATAATAAAAATAACAGAAATCCTACTAGTAGGAGCTAACATGTATTGGGTCCCTACAGCACATATCAGGCTCTGTGTCAAGTGTTTTCAGCGCGTTATGTCACCTCATCCTCACTGCTAATCTAAGGAGGAAAAACTGAGGCTAACAAAAGTAAATTAAACCAATCAAAAACCAGTAGGTGGTATGGCCATTACCTACATTCACATCTGACTGATGCCATAGTCAATGTTATTAACTGGTATATTAACTACTGCCCATATGGGTAACTGAGTGGTATCAATGTATGAGGAAACAAGACCCCAGAGTGCTAAAACACTAAAACAAGATCACAGAATCAGAATTAAGGACAGAACTCAGGGCCTTTGTGTCTTACAGATGTTCTACTCATTCCAGATGCTTGCTGAATACATGCATCATCGTGCTCCTCTCTCCTTCCCTCCTTTTGGTTCTTTCTTCCTTATCAACCACTTTTGGAGTGCTCATACATGCCAGGAGCCCTGCTTAGTGCTGAGATTCAGAGAAGACAGATGGACATACTCCCGAGAAATCGGCAGGCTGACAGAAGTGCAGAACCTACTGGATCCACAGGCAAAGAGAGCTCAAGTGGATCCTGAAGCTGTCCTGTACTTAATGTATAAGGTGAAGGTGGATGATAAAATCAGGTATGGATACAAAGTCAGTTTGTCAGTGCCAATTAGGGAAGGAAATCACACAGGAGAACATCGTATTTAAAAAACAAAAACAAAAACAAAAACATATAACCAAAAGCAAGAAGCCATTCTCTGACCAGCTGCACATGGAGTTGACGGGCAGAAGAGAAGCTACAAAACAAGCCCCCTGACAGCTTTCCCATCAAAAGGGCTTCAATACCAAGAAATTCGAAGAAAGTCCTTTGGGGCTCATCAGGGAAATGTCCAATGTCTCAGGTGGAGGACTGCACAACCATGAGTGTCATCAGGACCCTGCAGGGGCACCAGCACAGTGAAGTTTTGCCTCTTTCCCTCTCGTGTTGCCCCCCATGGGACAATTTGGGAAAGTAGGAGAAGGATGCTTAATGTGGGGAATGTTTCCTGACAAGCACTGAGTTTACAAAACTATAATACTTAGAAAAAACACAGAATTGCCTCAGTGTTAGCCTGACAAATGAATGGAATAAAAGAGGGTCCAGAATTGGCTCTAAGTAAAGATGGCACTTCCCATAGGTGGGAGTAGGTACATTAGTTAACACAGGATGCTGGGACCATACACCTTTTTATACAGAAGAAAAATACTGGATCCTCCTCTTGACACTAAATACATTTCAGATGGATCAATGATTTAAATTATGCAAACCATTAGGAAAATATTCCATATTGTTCAAATTCTTGGGAATGGAGAAGGGAACAATCTTTTCCACTAGGGGCTCAGAAGATATAAAGGCAACTTTGACTACATAAAAATGAAACATTGTATATAAAATATATATACCTGATAAACAAAATAAGATCATGAAAAAACAACTGGAAGGTAATTTATAACACATGTGAGAATGGTCAAATTACCTTAACACATTACACCTCTTGCAAATCAAAAAGAAAAAATATGAAAAAACAAAGAAACACAAGCAAATAATAGAAACAAGCAATATGAAGAACATGAAGTAAAAATGCCCAGTAATTATAAGAAAGGACATTCAACTCCATGATTAAAGAAATATAAATTAAACATTTCTCACCTACCAGTCTGATAATGTCAAAGCATGAAAATACCCCCATGGACTAGATTTTCTGGTGGTCCGACCTAGTTGGTGGGATGGCACAATGCAATGACTTTTCTGCTAGTCAGTTTTGCAATATTCCTAGACTTTTAATTTGTATACCACTGGTTCTAGCAATTCCGTATCTAGGAGTCTGCATTTCAGATACACTTACACACATGCACCAAGACATTCCTGATGGCCTTGGTTGGCAGAGCAGAAGAACTAGAAACAACTTCCAGGTTAATTTGCAATGTGAAATTAATAAAGTCAAACCTCGCTAAAATGGAGTCAGAGGCTAGAAGGGGGAGCATAGAGGGGAAGCCTCGTCAGTTAAATATTAATTATAACAATAATTGTCAATTACAGACCCCAAAGAATCTCAACAGAAAAGAAGCATCATTTATAGGTCCCAAAGGGAAAGATGTATATTGTGTCTCCTATAAGAAATCAACTATTCCTTCAACTGAGGCAATGAGAAACCTTCATCACCCTGAACTTGGTTTTCTCCTAGGGACTTTTGTTCAAAACAGCCCTTCCCAACTTCCTCCTTTTTATTCATAAAATAACAGTCCTCTCCTTTGTTTGTGGGACCTGTCTATGGTTTTGCCACATGTGGCATGTCCTGAGTTGCAATTCTCTGCCATTCCTAGATGAACCTATTTTTTTTTTCTGGTAAGATAACTTTTATTTTTAAGACTAACAATAAGGGACTAGTGAAATACCTCATGGAATCTTAGGAGAAGCAAGATTAATTTATCCATACCAACAAGGATGCATATTGCCAATATGCTATTTGTAAATAAAAGGATCAATAACATATTTTATAAAATATGTGACATATTTTATTTGTGGAGGATTCATATTGTATGAATTGTACTTGAGGAAAAATAAATATAAAAATACATATGAATTTATGGACTGTTCTGGAGAAGGAGAGAAAGGTCCCACCAATGAAACTTTCCCTTTGCACTTCTAAAAATACTAAACTGTTTAGGTCAGTTTATAATGAGCATAGGTCTTTTCCTTTCTTTTTCTTTTTTTAAAGAACAATAAGAAACTTTTAACTTTCATTTTTTTTTTTAATTTTTTAATGTTTATTTATTTTTGAGAGAGAGAGAGAGAGAGAGAAACAGAGAGTGAGTGGGGGAGGGGCAGAGAGAGAGGGAGGCACAGAACTCAAAGCAAGTTCCAGGCTCCATGCTGTCAGCACAGAGCCCAACACAGGGCTCAAACTCAGGAACTGTGAGATCATGACCTGAGCCAAAGTCAGAGGCTTAACCAACTGAGCCACCCAGGTGCCCCCACTTTTAACTTCCATTTTAAAGAAAAAGATCAGGAAATCAGACTTTAACTTATGAGGCAATTTATTTTACCTCGGTGCTTTCTCCTATCTAAAAGAAGGGCATTGGTACAATTTTTACCGTATTTTCAGACCAATGTTTCTAGGATTTAGAAAGAAGATTCTTTTTTAAAAAGCACATATGGCTGCTGAACCCAAGCGTGCTAAGGATAGAAGGCAGTGAAGCATTCATCAGCGCTCCATTTCTTCATTTCTCCCTGTTTCCCGAGAGTCTCTCACACTGCCTGCAAGCCCCAGGTTCCCAGGCCTGTTTATAATGTCTATCTACCTGATTTATCTCCCCCTATACCCTGATTCCCTGGACCACTTTCTCACCCTCTTTCTGGCCAGAATCTGGCTATAGACTTCTTTCTATCAGTCTTCCTTTTAAGCAACCATCCTGAGTTCATTAGCTGTATACAAAGTATAGATATGTTCAATCAATCATCCCACGCTGTGCCTGTGACCGTGCATGGAATGTAAGTATCTGCCTGCACTGGGAGACACTTAATAGGCAAGATTGCTTATCACTGGCAGGAAGCGATCTGCCAGGCTCCGTCTATTCATTTTAATATTTCTGTCTCCTGGAGATTTCAGGATGGACGCATCTTAGCGAGCAATTATAGTTACCCTTGCACGTGGGACTTTTAGAGGGCATCAGTAAAGGTGCAAGAGGTCACTGCACAACTCAGAGTACTTCACAGGGGGAATTAGCCAAGTCACGTATGCAATTTGCCCTTTCTTTTTGACAAACACTGGCTGGCTGGTGATTGATTTTGGAGTTAATTCCTTAAATGATTTCAGAAATATTGAGTATTTAGGCAAAAACCTGAATACCTGGTTTAAAAGCTTTACTCTTTCTATTCCACCTCTTTGTGTTTTCAGAGAGGAGTACTTACTGACATATGTTTTAGGGGCTCATTCTAGATTCCTTCACTTCAATCTTTAACTGCCTGTCAACCAGAAAGGAGGAGGTGAGAATGTCCACAGAGTCAAGAAGCTGTCCCTAACAGCTGTCTCCACATATGCTGGAGTAAAGGGTCCAAAGCAAACTTGAGGCTGGATTTTCCCACATATGAGAGGATGTTCAGGCCCCTCACTTTCTGCACTGTTCCAAATTAAACACCTGAATGCATCGTTAAGTGTTACAGCAGACCTCTGGCTGCATGTGCATGTGGGTGTACATGTATGACAGGAAATGCTAGGTAAAAGGGAAAGCAGAGACTCTGTCTTACACAAATATTTAAAAACATAACTTGATTTATACTATTTTGTGAATCTCCCTGTAGGGAAAATGCTATATAAACCTCTAAAGCACATACTGCTGTTTTTCTGAATCTGTGCTTGGTGAAAGGAGAAAACAAAATAAAAACAAAACCAATGAAATCCTACAAACACCAATGGGACTGTGTTTAGTTCAAAACTCCAGGCATGAAGCCCAAATAGATCCAGGCTGGGCTTTATCCTTGCACAACAGGGGAGATGATAAAACGCATTTACTTAGTCTTGCATCATGAGAGCCAATGACTCCAAACTGAACTAATCCTGTTCTATCCCAGGAGCAGCGTTTTGACTCTACACACTACATATGTCAAAACAGTGATGCGGTGGCATGATACATTTCCATGACACCCCTTCGAGTGTGATCAGGCATATACTCCAACACACAAATGCTCTGTATACATTTGCTTAAATAAATAATTCATGAAAATACAAATACCTATCCCTGAAGCAGCTTCCAACTCTTAAATGCTACAAGCATGCTCATCCTCATTTTAAACAGGAGGAGATGAAGTGTATGTTGCAATTCAGATGGAGGGGATGCCAATCCACTGAGACCTATTTCAAATTAGTGAGGAGTGAGCTGCTGGTTACCGGAGCAGCGGGCAGAATTTTATGTCAAGGGCAAAATACTGCGATTACATGCTGATATCATTGTTCCTTGTGTGGAAGGAAAGCTGCACGTTTAAACCGCCTAGTGTGTTCCCTGTGTCTTGTATGTGAATCAGAGAATGGACAGCATTGTTTCCTGCAACACAGGGGCCTCCCAAAACATGGTTCATTAAGAACTCAGCTCTGACCAGCAGCCCCTGCCTCTTGTGTCTCATGCACTGTGAACAGAAGGATTAATAACACACAGCACAGAATTCAACTGGTGCAAGTCAGTGTCTGGTGAACTTTTTTTTTTTTTTTTTTTTTTTTTTTTAACAAATGGAGAATTTTACTCTGTGCCTAGTAATTCTGGATATATAGCATTTCATAGTTTCCAGGCAAATTGTCTTCACACCAGCCACTGGCATTTATCTGCTACCAAAAGCATATCAGTGTCACAGATGACGTTTTAAAATTACCAGCCCTTTTCTAAGCTCCCACAAAAAAAGAGGGGAGAAAAAAAAACTGTTTCAGAAAAGTTTATGAGCAGGAAGAGCACAATCTTCACATACAAATAATGTCCAAATGTGGCTTTCACAAAGTTCCTCTAAAAAAGAATCTTCTTTAAAGAGCACTAGTCTAACAGGTAATTTTTTTGCCCTTCAGAAAAATGTGACTCAGAATTAGAATATCTTCCAGGCTGTAAAGGAAGCAGCCCTGGGCCATCACCATGGATGTGTGAGAGAAAGATCAGGTTCTGATGCTACACTTTGATTACTTTGAAGGATATTCTTGGCTTATCTGTGATCTAATTTGGCAAGACATTTCTAATGACAGAACTGGCACCTATACAGGTAAAAAAAAAAAAAAAAAAAAAAAAAAGTTGTATTTCTAGAATGTTTTACCCAGGCAAAGTGGGCCAATGTGATGGGAAAGGATGGGGGGAAATGAGAGTAGTATGCTCAGAGGGCAAAGGGGGAAGAGAGCCAGAGAGTTGCACCCTGAAGCCTCTTGCTTTCTGGCTCTTTCATTCTGGCTGGAGGATCTACCCCTTTGTGTCCTTCTCCTTCTCTATTCTATTCAGTATGTTTTCAAGATAATGTGGCAGCAGCCTCTCTATGTTTGGGGTGATACGGTGGCAGTCTTTCTATGTTGGGTGTAATATAGTTGCAGTATCTATATTTGTGAGGTAAAATAGCACAGAGGCTCTCTCAGTGTGCTCCCTAGGCCAGCAGCATTGGCACCATCCACTTGTCAGAAATTCACACCTTCATGCCCCACCCCAGACCTACTGAATCAGAAACTTGAGGGTGGACTCAGCAAGGAGAAACAGGGGAAAGCAGTGCTTGTCAGACTGTAGCATGCATCAGAACACCTGAGAGGGTTGTTAAAACACAGACTACTTGGCCTACCCCTGGGAGTACTACTGGCTTCTAGCTACCACTTCTTTGTATCACTAGCTGACATCTTGGATGTGGGCTCCATTAGGTTGAGCCCAGGTCATGTGTCCACACCCTAGGTGCCAAGAAGGGAGAAAGTCAGTGTGAAGAGAACTTCCATAGGGAAGATGGGCCCATGGCCCCTCCACAGTGCACACAGCAGAAAATCTCCCCTAATCTCTCCCTAATCTCCCCTAATCGGGTCAGAGAATAACCCGAATAGTAAATTTCCACCAGCAGGTGGGATGGTGGAAGGCCAGGATAAAAAGATGACATGAGGATGCAGTGATAGAAAAATGCTGCCTGAAATGCCTCTTCACTTGATGATTCCACTCCCCTGTGTTACAAAGATCTGCAGATGCATGCTTAGTTGTTATGAATCTCTTTGCCTGGAATGCCCTGTAATGTTCCCACATGGCCAAACCCTAGTCATTCTTCAAGGGGTGAGGCAAATGGGCCCCCCTCTGCAGAGTCTTCTTGTATCCCCAGACTCCTATTCTTGTTCTCAATATAAATAACAATTTCCTGTGCAGAGACAATGTTCAGTGCCCACCAAACTGCTCTCATTTGCATCCTAGTCCCAGACCAAGGATGCCTTTCCCAGCCCCCTTGCATCTTAGTGGGTACATGTTATAGGTCTAGCTCCATTTCCAGGTTTGGCCCCAAAAGGCAGGGCATGATTCTCTGCCTTCTCTTCCCTATATACCTGCATGAAAACAAGGACTAGACTATAAACATGATGGAAAGAGCCCAAGTCCCTGAATCACCAGCTGGAAGAGGAGAGACATGTCACCTATAATGGATATGGTGTCAGTAAGAAATTAATGTTTATTGTCTTAGTTCACTAGGATTTGGAAGTAGTTTGTTATAGCAGCTAGTAATAATTACTCTACTAATCCACTCTCACTCCTGTTTTTGCAGAGCACTCTGTTCCTGTCTGTGCTATACCACTTTCCATTTATATTAGAGTTAGTTGTCTAAGTGCCCATCTTCACATGAGATTATAGCTTTCTTCCCTTTATTCTTTTTTAAATCTCCAGCAAATAATAAAACCCTGGCATAAAATAGACAATCAATAAATGTCTGCAGAAGGAAGAGGAAGAAAGGGAAAAAAGGAAGCAGGTAGAGGAAGGAAAATCAGTTATAATATGGGATGATGTTCAGTACCTATAAGTGTGCTCTTTCGTGGTTTCATGGGGATTATTATGCAGCCAACACCTGCCCATTTGAATAGAGCTACACTTTACTGAGATTGAAGGGCAATAAAGTCAAGTGGAAGCACAAGAATTGGGTTGAGAGCTCAAATCCATTATTTAGTGGGTTTTTGGGGGGGGGGTTTGATCACTCCAAGTGAATAATACCTGTTCCCCAATAATGCCAATAAGAGCCTGCATTTTGTGAGCTGTGTTAGGTGCTTTGTAAGCTTTATCCCAGTCCTCCTGACACTGCACAGCTTTGTAGTAAGAAGTGAAATAAAAATCTACTGCTCATTGAGCCTGTATTTGTCCCACCGTGTTTATGGGCCAGGAAACATGCCAGGTTCTGGAGATGTAGGAATCAAAGACATACTCCCTGCTCTCCAGGTGCTGATAGTCTCTGAAGATAAGTAAAGAGAATAGAAGGAAATGCTTTAAGGCTGCAGAGCACCAAACAGATGTGAGGAGCCATTGGCCTCTGTTCAGTTTGGGCACCCAGGAGTCAGAAAGGACACAGGAGTCAGAAAGGCTTGAGTTTGAATTTTGGGATTAACTTTGACTTTCACAGTCAGGAGGTCATGTACCTCAGGAAGCCTTCACAGCACCTATCACATGAGAGGTCAGTGGCTCCTTCTCTTCCTGAGGTAGAAGAGGCACTGAACTAGAAGAGGCAGTGAACTACTGGAATGTTGGCAACACAAAGGCTCAGACATGTAATGGGCCGTGTGCATTTGCACCAAGCCCTCTGCTGTGTACATTACCTCTTGTAATCATCATTTATAAAAAATGATTATAGGTAAGAAAACAGGAGCTAAGTAATTTATTAGTTTGCCCAAGGTCACACACAGCCAAGAAGTGGAAGAGTCAGGATTGGAATTCTTGTCCCAAGAGCTCTTTCCCTTACATTATCCTGACTCCTGGAAGGGGTGGGAGCTTGGGAGGGCTGGCAGGGAAGTGGTGAGGATGCAACTTTAGCTCCAGGCTAACAAATTTCTCTTCTGCCCCACAGATACAGAATGGAAAAATACCAGCTAGTGAGGAGAATAAAAGCAACAGATTTATGAGTTATTGCCCTTTTTAAAAAATGTAAATACAAATATACACATGTGAGAAATTATAAAATGTGCATCTCATCTTTTTATGCTCTACTGTATTCTTCTTTGCCCCTTGAACACTTCCACATGCTGTATTCACATTTCCATGTGAACTTGTCCTTCTAGTCAATAGAAGCGATTAAGAAGAAAATGTAATGTACTTGGCAGGATAGTACAGTTTGATAAAATATTTTGGTAATTTATACTCATATTCGTAAATGACATTTAAAAAATCACTGTGTCAGTTCATAAACTGATTATGTCATCAAAACATGGTAATTGTCTATTTAAATACTTTATTTAAATAATTTTCATATTTCAAGGATGTAGCAACATTAGGATAACATGCAGGATTTAGCAACAGATCCTTCTTTTACACATAACATTTGTTGGGTACAAAGAGTGGTATATCCCTCATCTGGTGTTATACTCAAACACTCCACTAAACTAACCCAGAAACAGAAAGAGGACATCTTGACCTTGAGAACCACAAAAATTATTTAAAAAAATAAAATAAGAAAATATTCTTGAAGGGTCTGGGACATATTTAACAAAAGTGTCTATACCTTCTGTAACACAAGTGGACTACATCTATACCAAATTCCCTGATAATGGAGTTCCTTGATAATGGCAGGCAATCATGTGTACATTGCTCATGGAAATTACTTGTGCATATACATGGTAGGATTTGCAAAACACTTGGGACAGCCAAGTAAACACAGACCCCCTGCAGTAAACTTTAAAATATTTATATAGTAAATTGCACCAATTAATATCTTTACTTTTTGATCTCCTAAAAGCACTCCCCACTCTCCTTCCCATACAATCAAACGGTTCCTGGGAATAGATGACAATGTTTTATTTGTAGTGAAATTGCATAAGAGTTGCACTTGGCACTTTGCATCATGTTAGGAGTGAAAATAAGACATTGCGATTGAGCAGCATCCTCTTAGGTTGGAGACTGGGTAGAGACAAACCAGGTCTCTTCAGAATTGTCCATGCCATATTGGAATCATCTACAATGAAGCTAAAAATAGTGAGGAAGGTTCTCTGAAGTGAGATATTCTATGCCCAGTTTAAAACAGATTTCTTCTGGTTCAGCTCAGATCTGTAGAACAAAACGACTTAGACAAGAGAGATGATACAGGTAAAAGTCCAAGGGTAATGAAGTAGCTCATGTTGAGTCTTCTCATATGAAATTGTCCTTTTTTTTTTAAGTTTATTTATTTATTTTGACAGAGAGAGAGAAAGTGGGAGAGGGGCAGAGAGAAGGGGACAAAAGGAATCTCAAGCAGGTTCTGTATGGCCAGCACAGAGCCCAATGCAGGGCTAGATCTCAACAACTGGATCATGATCTGAGCCAAAATCAAGAGTCGATTGCTTAACCTACTGAGCTACCCAGGTACCCAGATATTGTCCTCTTAAAAAGAACACCACAGGCCCAAGATGGAATCACATATGGCAAGTAAGTCACCAGACCAGGGCTTAATACCTAATATCTAATTGCAAGTTCAACATCCCCCAGAAATATAGTCTTAACTGGTCAGTTAGGAATTTTCTGAATGGCACCAAAGAGATAAACTCTCACTTGAACCCTCTCCATGTGACGCACGCCCCACCCCCTCCACACACAGACAAAGGAAAATGTTATAATCTGTACGATAAGATGACCTGTCCTTCCCCCTAAGGCAAAATGACCTCTCCTTTCTTTTCCTTCGCAAAACTTCCTGCCCTACCCTCCTTCCTATAAAACTCTTCCATTCTGTACAACTTTTTGGAGTTCCCCTCTACTTGTTAGATGGGATGCTACCTGATTCTTGAATCATTAATAAAGCCAACTAGATCTTCAGGTGAATTTTGTTTTTTCTTTGTTTTTTTTTGTTTGTTTTTTAACAATCCTTACACATCCGGCACTGAACCATATTTATTTTCCTCCAATCTAGCATCCATCCCTATCACTCTCTTAATTTCCCCCAAGTCCATGGAAGTAAAAGAGGAATCTTGAAATTTCATTTTTTCAGATGCTAAATTCCTCATACTCTCAACTGTCCCATTGGAAAATTCATGAAAATATATTATCAGTATTCCCAGCTCAGTAGTTTACAGGAATGGGAAGGTAAACTTAGCACGGGGGTTGCTAAGGGAAGAGAACTTTAGGAAGCAAGCTACAGAGGTACTCTCCTACCAAAAGTGTGCCTCTGCTTCTTGCAAAAGCCAGCCCTCTACCTATGCTTAGCTTCTCAGCTCTGCTGTCCTGCATCACAATTGATTCCATCTTTACTGGAACTTTCTCATCTGCATGCAGCCAGGCTCTGGCTAGAATGTGTGTGAATGCATACACAAACACAATTATTTTGACTTGATTTACCCCTACAACTGCCATCATTTTTTGGTCTGCTTCCCTGCGACTTTTCTGAAATCAATATTGCCAGGATCACCATGCTTTCATCTTATCCAACCCCATGGATATTCCTCTTTTCTCAGTCTCCAGAACTTTGAGTATAGATGCATTCTGCCACAAAGTTGGTCACTCCCTCTTTAGAATACTTTCTTCCCTCTCATGTTTTGATATCAAGCTCTCTTGGTTTTCTCCCCATTTGACTGGCTGTTTTCTCTGTCTGCTTTGTTGGCTCCTCCTTCTTCCAATTTTGTTGCAAAGCCTGGGGGCTCACCCCTTGATCCTGCACTCCAACTATACCATCTCCTTATTTTGGAGATTTTATCCAGTTTCAAGATTTTAACAAATATAAGCTGATCTCTAACGAATTTATATCCCAACACTCATCTTTTCACTGAGCTCCACAACCATAAATCCACTTAAAAACTCCTCTTGATTCTAAATCTTAAACTTAGTCTACCCAAGATGGTCCTCGTTCTTCCTCACCCCCAGCCTACTTCTTCTCCAGTCTTTCCATGCTGGTAAAAAGAATCATGATCCATTAAGTGCTCAGGTTAAATTCCTGGAAGCCATCCTTGGTTCCTTCTATTCTCTCATTGCAAAGCCCAGCATCTTGTCCTACAGTTCTCCTCCACAATATCTACCTCCCCCTCTACATCCCTGTATATTCACCTCCACATCCAAGTTGCCACTGCTGTTTCACTAGCATGATCACAGGAACTTCCAAAGTGGTATTTTATTCGTGTCACCCTCCCACATGGAATTGTATGCAGAGCAGCCGGGACATTCAAGAAACATACATACCACCAAGCCATTCTCTTGCCTGAAATCTCTAATCCTTCCCACTGCACCCAGAGAAAGTGCGAAGGCTTCACCCTGGCCAGCAAGGCAGGGCACAAGCTGCTGCCTGTCTACCTACCTGACCTCTCCACTGCACCCTCTCTCCTCATTATGCTAGACCACAGTGACTTCCTTTGTCTTTCCCAAACATGCCAAGACTGCTGCAGCCACACAAGCTTCGTACTTGTTTTCTCTCTCATTAGAATTCTCCACTTCCTTCCAGGCTTTCTGCCTAGCTGGCTCCTTCCCAGTCTTCAAGGCTCTGCTCAACTGTGCCCAACTCAAGAGTCCATTCCTGACCACCCTGCTCCAGTTATTTTCCATCACGTCACCTGCTCCTTTTCTTCTCCTTTTCCTGTTCATCAAAAAATGCCCTTGTTTAATTGTGTTTATCATCTGCTTGCTTTCCCACTAAAACGTGAGCTTCTATGAGGGCAAAGACTGATTTGGTCACCTGTGTATCCTGACCACCTAAAATAACACTCAGCCCATAGTGAGCACCCAATGCACGTTAGGTAAATGAATAAATGAATTAACAAATAATGTGTGCTAGCTAAACTGATAGCAAGCATGCCTATTATTATCCAGACACGGACATTATTTTGAGGTCTGGCTAAGTAATCTTATATAAAAAACAGTCAAGTACAGAGGACAGGGAATGTAGAATCTGAAAGAATTTCATCTTTTCTCTGCCCTTTGAGACATTTTGTTGAACATCCTCTAGAAAATAACTTTAATCCATGACATGCCTTTTATTGTAACTCTAACATAGGGGTTATGTCTCTAAAAGGGATACTGGATATAAAGAAATTATGATTTATTTCTCTAGTTAGACCCAGATTATCACAGTATTAAGGTCCAAGTATCCCCTTGCCTAGATCAGTCTATAACTAGAGAAATGAGAATAGACTCCATTATTTCATATGAAGAATTTCACATCATATATGAATGGCTTTGCTATTTCATTCACCTCTGCCCAAGAAATTAGCCAAAAGGCCTCAATCACTTTTGCAGTGATGAGGAAACAGCATCGCATCTCACACCTTGCCCCTGCAACATGCACCCACTTAATACCAATCACTGTCAGAATCCATGCATTATACAGAGAGCTCTATATCCACACAGCCCCACGGACCCTCACATTTTATCTCCCTGCCATAGCTGTCTAACAGAACAAAAAATAATACACAGAATATCAAAAAAACATTAATAGCCAGAATACATTATTAATTCAATTAAAGTACGAGTCCAATAATGATTCTTTTTCATTGTGCTTATTAAAAGGAATAATTAATTGCTAAGAGGGTATTAAAAAAACACACATAAACTGCTGACTCTACTCCTCGGTGAAAATGCAGAGCTTCTGTTTCTGCAGAAATAATAAAGGATACATGCTGGGTACAGTTATAGACAGGGAGGAATATTCCTTCTTGCTTCTTTATAGTTTCATACTTAAAAACCAAAGAGTTAAAAGAGTAGGTATGCTGGACATTTTCCTATGGACTTTGTATAAGAATTTCCTTTGGGGCTGAATAAGCAACTTGGTTCCTTTCCTTAGCAGTCATATTTTCTTGGGCATATTACTTAATTTTTCTGGGCCTCATTTTCCTTACCTATGAAGTGAGAATAATAGTAGAATCTATCTCAAGGTTGTTATGAGATAGATATAAATGCTTGGAACATTATCTGGTAATTATAATAAGTGACTGATGAATATTGGTATGAGAGCCCTATAAGATCCACCTACTCCTCAGTATGATATATTGGTATATAATAGGTAGGATCTTTTTTTTCCAGAGCAAAGGCTGATTTTGAGAACCAGTTCCCTTTGACCAATAGATTGATCACCATCATTTAACTATCCAACACTTGCTAAAAAGACACCCAAGAAAACAGTACTTTCTTAAAATACACTCAAAACCTTAGATAAGAAACATGCATTTTCCAGAGATACTGCAGTTTTCTGGCATTATATAGTGGAATGCAATGTATCATATAAATGAATGTCAAGATAAACTGACATTTAATTCTATATGAGCCAAAATTATCATCTTAATTTTAACCAACTTTGATGACAAATTGCTCAAAATATATGTCTCACTTCAATGCCTTAGGAGACTGAGTATGCTGAATGTAATTTAATATATTTTAAAATGTTGATGCCTCAGATTCATCATCCTGAACACCAATTTTTATATTGACACTCTTAGGAGTTAATGAGATATTTAAGAATCTCCTCTCTCTATATGCATATATAGCTATGATTTCCTTGATTCCTCTCTTTTTATCACTCCTAGTTATTGCAATACTTGAGCAAAATTACAATACTGGTACTTTAATGCTGATTTTGCATAAGAACAAAATATCAGTATTAATGATAGTGAGTGCCAGTATTTTATTAAAGAATGAGATATGTCACTGTCTTCATCTGCATAGTCTTTTTTCCTTGTTCTGCATGAAACAGGGCTTGAATCTAGGACTGAGAATCCTCTATTATTTTGGACTAAAACTCTACAAGTAAGAAGAGTAGAGAACGAGGCCCTAATTAAAATATTCTCCTATGGAAGATGAAACCAGGTCCACAGAAAATGTATCTGGCCCTGCGAGTAAATGATAGGGTTGCAGAGGGAATTTGGTGAATTAAGCCAGGGAATCTTCTACTGTCTACTTTCCTCTCCTCACTAAATCCCCTATCATATCCTCCTCCTTCTGTTTAATTATTTAATACTGACCTCAATCTCATAAGTAAAGCAGGTAAAGACAGTATAAATAAAGAAAATAGGCACCCCTGAATGGGTTTTAAGTATGAGAGGTAGGGAGTGATAACTTTCCATATCAGAATAGCTATGTTTGATTCAAAGTAGTAATGTGACAAAGAATTCTCTGGGTGCTTTTGTCAAGACGTAAATAATTTATTATGCATCTAAATTCCTCAATAATGATAATCCAATAAAACCATCAGTATCATTTTATTTTACAATAATACAGACCACAAGGATTGCTATCACTAAACACCCTTATATTAATTGGCTCTGTCAGCTTAGTCTGGTTAGCCAGCAAATATATCTGTCAGCATCTCTCAATCTTTGCCTCTGCCATTGTCAAATTCACTGCCATCCCTCACCTGTATTCTGCACAATCTCTACAGGTATCACACTTTACACCTCTCAGACTTGTAACCATTCCCCAAATAGCCACCCAGCACCATTTTCTTGTAACCCAGGAACTCAGGCCCTGACACTCCTGTCTTTAAATGCTCTGATGGCTTCCTCTCTTATAATGAAATGAGACCCAAATCCATTCATTACCTGGCTTTCAGAGTTCTGCCCATCTTACCCCTCCCACCTCTTCCTGCATCTCTCTCCCCATTGTCTGCTCTGCTTCTACACAATGGTCCCTTTTCTCTTCCACCAACACAGAAAACTTGTTCCCCTTGTCTGGAGAGCTCTACTCTCACATCCTTCTCTCCAGTTAGATCTTAGCTCAAATGTCACTTCCTCTCAGAGAGACTGTCACTAAACCACCAATCTACAGAAGCCACCCAGGTGGCCTAGATCACAGCACTTGGTCCTATTTGATATATTTGTGTAAGTCTGTTTGTTCACTATATCTTCTCAAGGGAATATAAGTTCCAAGAGCACATTACATCTCTCTTATTCACAGAACCCATGGCACATCATATACACATAATAAATATTTCAATTAGAGAATGAATATTTACTCTATGCCAGGTACCACTAAATACTTAATATGGACGGTTTTATTGAATCCTCAAAACATCCCTACAAATCAGTTTCTATTAATTGCTATTCTTAGTTTATCAGTGAGGTTAAGTACATTTCTGAGCTGACACATTATGCTAGGATATCCTCCAGGGAATAGTGTTCTTGAAGGGCTGCCATAATAACTATAAAAAGCCTTCTTGGGGCGCCTGGGTGGCGCAGTCGGTTAAGCGTCCGACTTCAGCCAGGTCACGATCTCGCGGTCCGTGAGTTCGAGCCCCGCGTCAGGCTCTGGGCTGATGGCTCGGAGCCTGGAGCCTGTTTCCGATTCTGTGTCTCCCTCTCTCTCTGCCCCTCCCCCGTTCATGCTCTGTCTCGCTCTGTCCCAAAAATAAATAAAAAAAAAAAAAGTTGAAAAAAAAAAAAAGCCTTCTTATTCATTGAAAAAATATCAAAGCTGCTTCCTCAGTTTCAGTGTGGGGTTTATTTGATTGAGTCCTAACTTCTTTAAAACTGGAAATCCTATACCCAGCCCACAGGGTAACTACAAATGGGGAAATGCAGTGCAGCTGCCAAAAGCACAGACCCTGTGATTAGTTGCCTAGGATCAAAACCCCATCCAGCCACACTTTAAGCGTAAAGCCTTGAGCATGTTCCTCAAAGCCTCTGTACTCCTGGCCCTCATTTGCAAAACAGGGATGATTGCAGATCTCTAAAAACTAAGTGAGATACTATGTAAAGCATGCGGAAAAGGAACGTAGCCAACAGAAAGAGTTCAGTAAAGGTTTGTTAGAATTTTTATTCTTACTAAATATATCCTGAGTACTTAATTACCTAGTACACCCTTCTCTCCATGGAGCTATATTATATATATTACAATAACCCAAATTTATTGCCCCTGGGACTGTTATATTAAGAAATATTCTTCCTCTTGCTCTGCTTTTGCTTGGGTATAGGTTAAGAATACTTGAGAAAGAGCCTCGTAGGGAAACAGGGTACATGGAAGCACTAACTTAATAAAACTCAGTGATTAAGCCTGGGAGAGTCAAAGAGCAGTCCAGAGTCATTTGTCTTCAGCAATGGAGGAAACTAAAGAGGGAGCAGAATCTGGCTATGTCCTAACATCAAATAATCATCTAGTGGCTGGACTGGAAAACAGCAAGTTCAGTATCTCTCTGACCTGGATAATTGAATTTCTTAGTTAAGGAAAAGCAAATTCACTGGGGGTATGGGATTCCTAACCTAAACAACTGTCCCAGGGTGGAACTTGGGCAACAGGACAGGCAAGAAAACGAAGTGACTCACAAATTGGCCACATGTAAGGGGAGCGCTGAGCCGGCAGCAGTCAAGCTGGTCTGGAAGAGCAGGGCCTTCCCAGGACTTGGGGCCACACCTGCTTCTGCCTTTGGTCTCCATGCCTTTCCAGTGACAGTCCTGGGCCCAGGAGCCAACTGGCAGTGCCGGCCACACTTGCAGGAGAAACAGTGCACCACTGCCAGCTTTCAGTGACAAAAGGAGTGTTTATAGCAGGCGCGCTGACAGCTGTCCGAGAGCCACATTTATTTACAAAATGTTAGTTAAATTACTGACAGTTGGCGCTGTGGAGGAAAAGCTGAGAGAAAAGCTGACATTTCTTGATCTAGCGGGTGCTCACAACACGGGTGCTGCTCCCCTATTTATTAATTCCATTATTTGCTTGTTAGTTGATCTATTTATGACTTCTGGCTTATTCACCGGCCATTGCTTTTAAGAGGCTTTGAGTGTCTGGGCAGTTAAACTGCTCCATGCAATTTGGTTCCAAAGGCCTCAGGGCTGAAAGTTGCCTCAGGATTGGCTGTTGCAGCCAGCCTCCATTCTCTACTCCTCCCATACTGGCTGCTCAGCAGTCTTCCAGAAACCTCCTGAGGGCAGGGTGTAAATCCTGACCTGTTCTTTGCCTCGCCCACTGGTGATAAGGGCGTGCTCATTAAGTTATGAATAATCACCATAATCAGAACCATCTCCTTTTTCCTCTTCTGTTGATCAGAGACAGGTTTTCTGTGATGAAGCTGGACAAAGTGTTTCCATTTTTTATTCTTTCTGACAGGGGCAATTAAGATAGAGGAAAAAGAATTTGGATGATAAATGAAGATCAACATCCTGGCTGTAAAGAGTTTTAGACACTAAAGCGTATTTCCTACGCAGCTTGTTTGTACAATCTCTTTACCCTGATGTAGAACAAAAAGCATACATTGCCTTAAACCACTGTATTTTTTGCCTGAAACCATTGCTTTTTTTTTTTTTCTAACGTGTTTGTTCTCCTGTCAAAAGACTGTATGTTTCTGTAGAAAATCTAAAATACATAGGTAAGTGAAGAGTAATTAACTAGGCCTTGTCTAGATATCTTATTTGAAATAGTGGTCTTCATCCTCTTATCTCCCACACTTGTCACTCATTCTTTTTCATAGCATGTATTACCAGTTCCTATATGCCATATTTTGTATGTATTTTGTTCACGGTCTGTCTCATTCTGCTGGAAGGGAAGTTCCACGAGGCCAGGCACAACCCCTGGGGAGGAACCAGTCATGAGGCCCAGAGCTCTGCTGCCCTGTCGTCAGAAATGGGCCAACTTTGGTTAGTGGCCTCGTGCTGCTCTAGGCCAGTGTCATATTCAGGCCTTGCCAGCCCAATCACCCCCAGCCCTCACAGACTTAGCCCCTTCTTGCCTTCTTCCCCATACCCCACAGTGTCCATTCTGTGCTTCTCCAACCCACAAGCCCGTTTCCCAGATTACAAGTGGGATCCCAGACAGGCAAGTGCCATAGATTCCAATCTTTCTGAGGTGCTGGTTCTGAAGCTTTCTCTACCTGGCCAGACTGGAGGCTGGCCACGGACAGGAGTTATGCTTTCTATATCCCAGTAGCCCACACAGTGTGTAGTACAATGCCTTACACATGGGAGCATGTGTGCAGGAAGCCCCAAGACTTATCATAGCAGTATGGGTTTAAACGGTAACCTATTTTCACTTTATTAGGTTTTATAACATTGACTTCTTCCTGATTTCATAAAAATAAAAACTAGTTTTTAAAAATTTAATACTTATAGAAAACACAAGAAGAAAATCAAAGTCACTCATAATTCCACTACTCGGAAACTTTATGAGCATTACTATGTTGATATTTGAGCCTTTCAGTGTATATTTTTAGCAGGTGTTTGTGTGCATACATACACATTCACAGGGCACTGAACCATTTTTGAATGATGAGCTGTAGATCATTTAATTATCTGAAATGACTTAGAGTTCTTCCCTTATCCATATTCAGTAAGATATTAATTTCAAATTATTAGAAAATACATAATGTTAAATGAACATTTACAGTATAATAAATAAAATGTTTTTTTAATATAAAGAAATAAGCAAACAAACATAGACAATGCATTATTTAAGAATATCTATACATTTGGTAAAGCCTTAAAGAAAAACAGGAAAGAATAAAAATGTTCAGGGTAGTGGCCAGCCCCTCAGAGGAGACAGGTATAAAAAAAGGAGGCAACATATGAGATTTCACAACTAATGGAAGGTTCTACTTCTTAGAGTAGGTGCAAGGCATGCAGGTGATCAATCTGTTATGTTTTTATACATAGATATATCATACACATATTGAGATATAAAATATTTCATAATAAAAGGAAAGTAATACATATTTTGTTCCCAGTATGCAGGAAATATTGTGCTACTGAAATAAACATTTTATCAGCATTTACTGAGCGGCTAGTATGAGCCAGGTCTATACTCCCAGAGGAAAGAGGACCAATCAAAGGCAACCAGTAACACATGATCTTCACCACTGCCCAAGTGCATGGACCATAACCTCATCACTACTTGTCCCAACCATTCCCAATTTCTATTAGGAAAGAACTTGGGGACAAAAATAGTTCACAGAAAAATTCAAAATGTATTTTCAACAGGAGCTATGTGTAAATATTTCCTTAAAAATGGGAGTATGTTTAATTAATATTTTATCTGCAACTCAGCAGTAATTACTGACCCAAAATGCCATAGGCATAGACTGTAGGGTTAAACAATATAGCACTAAGGTAATCATAACAAAGCCAAATGAACAGTAATTATTTACTTTTTTTTAGGTAATGAAACAATTTTTTAATTAAATAAAATAAGAGAAATAGTTTATGAGTCTCTGCTGAAGCTTTTATTATAGATCATTTTTTTCAGGGCATTTTATTGATTTCAACCATCATAAGACCAGGAGTAACAAGGGCCTGGCAGTGTGGCTGAGCCTTCAGTCATAAATGAAAATGGAAGTCTAGGGATGGTAGACTGTTTATTCATCCAAGGAAGTCAAGGCATTTGTACTCCTGGGTAATTTCATGATCCATTAAGGAATTTCCAAATCCTCACAATGTAACAGTTGGAAGTGGCTTCATTCTTGGTGAACCAGTGTGAGCCTAACCAAAGACATACAGAAAAAGAGCTTTTCCATAATTATGGCAAGTGCTGATTAGATGGGGTGGTTCAGGTCACTGTGGGAGCTCAGAGGAGGTTCATTTAGTCGGATTTGGCTCTGTCCAATCAGTGATACACAGATACAAATCAAACATGGTCTTTGCTTTCAAGAAACTTAAAATTAAACAAGGGTAGGGCATGAAAATAATAGCAAAGTGCAGAAAAATGAAAAAATAATACATAGCACCCGAAAATGATCAAACTGTTCTAGTAGCTTCCATAGCTCTAAGAATAAAATCCAAAGGGGTCACTATGGTCACTGCAGCCAAGTGGCCTGGCCTTGGCTCTGCCCTCCTCTCCACAGTCTGGGCAAGCCAAGATGTTTCCACCTCTGCACCTCTGTATTTGCCGTGTTTCTCCCTGCTACATCTTTCCCCAAATGTGCACACACACTGACTCCCTCACTTCATCAGATTTCACTCAAAAGCCCCACCTTTGAAAGACCTCCCCCAACCAGTGTGGGGAGTGTCTAAAATTAGCACCTATTTTATTCCAGGTGCCTGGGTGGCTAGTTGGTTAAGCGTTCGGCTCAGGTCATGATCTCAATTCATGAGTTTGAGCCCTGCATGGGGCTCTGTGCTGACAGTGTGCAGCCTGCTTGGGATTCTCTCTGCCCCCCTCTCTCTCAAAATAAATAAAAATAAATTTTAAAAAAACCTTAAAATTAGTAGGTGCTAATGTCTCCCTTCCCTTACCTGCTTGCTTTCTTCTAGGGAGTGTGCATCACTATCTGACACTGTTATCAGGTGTTGAATAATTATTTTTTTGAGCAAACGACGCATGGTCATAAACAAACTATGAGAATCTGGGTGAATAAGAGGTTTGTTCCAATTGAAGATCAAGGGTGAGATTATGCTGTTTTCAGTCTTTCTACCAGACTTGGGCCTGGGAGAGAGGGGAGAAACAAGGAATAGGAGAGAAGGGTGTGGAAAAACCAACCAGGCTAAGTAAGCCACAGAGAATATATGCTGGAGCACCTTAAGGGTACCTTTGTAGTAGGACAAAACACAGACGAGAGTAACAGGAGAGGTCTGTGTCTGGAAATCCGGGCAAGAGTCACAACATGGATGTGACGGCCTATCTTCCATCAATCTTCCATCCATTATAAATAGTTTTAACCTTTTTTTTTTCTTATTGCTAATTTAATGTACTATGAAAGAATATAACATGTTTAATGCTTAATATACACCAAGCACAATAGCTGAGATTTTACAAGTTGTCTTACACAATTATCATAAATAACTATGATGATGAATGAGATGACCCACACAAAGGTTTGTATTAAACACTGCTAATGATGCTATGCTTTGTTGTTTCTTCCAACAACTCTGTCAGGTAGGTATTAAGGTGTTATTTAGCCCCATTTCACAGATAAGAAAATAAAGTCTCAGAGAGGTTAATAATTTAACAAATGAGGTTCTAACTCCAGAGTCTCTTTATTCCCACTACAGAATAATTCTCAATTAGCATGTTTTCTGTAGACCAACAAGAGTTGAGTATGTGTGTATATATATATATATATATATATATATATATATATATATATATAATATCAAATATTAAATATATTAAATATATATATAAAATATATATTATATTTAAACAAGCTATAAAGAACATTTAGAAGCTAGGCATCTGCCTGTGGGAAGCTGACAATGTGTCAACCCACCCCCGAGGTTTCCTTTAAATTCCCATAATTTCATGTCTCTGTTACAGCTTCAAAAATGCAGTCCTTCTCTGGTTAAACTTCCACACTCTCAAACATCTCACCTCTCATTTCCCCTTTTAGTTCGTAGAGAAAACCTTGTTGTGAATGGAATTTTGAAGGCCTGCTGGAAATTAAGGCTTGAAGGGCTAATATAAACCAGAGTGGGCGATAACCAAGAGCCAGTGCTCATTCAGCAGGAAGGTCACCAGCTCTAGCACAGTTTCAGTGAAAACAGAAGGCAGCAGGGAAATCATTTGCTCTGGATAAAAATTCGAATATAGCCTCTCATCTAGGCTAACTCTCCAAGTCTTCCACTCAGTACACGCTCAAAATCAGGCTTGTCTCTCCCAGAGACTGGAAAGGGCTGGGGAAGGGGCAGGACTGAGTCTCTGATGAATCCCACCACCTGCTCTGAGCTGCCCAGCATCCTGGTGGGATCCTGGGAACCCGGCACCAATTACTAATGATACATTAATGGTAACAAGCAAAGCAACTATTTTTTCCAATACCAAAGATAACCCTAAGGGTAGGGAAATGTCAAACTGAATGCTTAATAAAGTTGGTGCAAAATGCTCTAGGGGTGCAACGCTAAATTTTCAGGCAGAAATGGAGATGATCCAAGGACTGAAAAAAAAAAATGTAAAAACCTCACCTTCTTAGCATACACAGTGTGTAGGTTTGATTACTGAATAGAGATATGAAATATGCGCTAAATAATTCTTCTGAACAGCTCATTAGGTCTAATCCATCTCTGATTTCTATGAGTCCATTAATTCCAAATATGTGTCTGCTTATACATACACACACATCCGCACAGGATCATAAAATGCCGGCTTGATTTCACAATGTAATATCCTGGAAATGGCAACAGGTAAAACGTCAAATTGGATATTATGCAGATTTTCAATGTTTATAATTTTCAGATGTGATAAATGGCAATGACAAAGCATAATGGACCAAAGAAGGATGACATTTCAGTTAGAAAACACTAGACCCATATGGCTAGATGTGTTTGGGGTGGGCGAGGCACCAAATATTGGCTGACACAGAACCACAGAGCTGTAACAACCCAGACAGTATCCACATGGAAACTATACACAGCAAAGAAAATCAACACAGGTGTTGTCTTTGTTTATGTGGGATTTGTATTTATTTCTAATCTCCTAAAATCTGTGCTGCTATCAACATTTGCTCCTTAATTTGGATGTTATACTACAGCTTGCAGACACTCAAGGCCCCAAATGTTTTTTTCTTTTGTTTTGTTTTGTTTTTGTTTTTTTGTGGGATTTTTTGTTTGTTTTTTTGGTTTTTGGGTTTTTTGTTACTCATTACACCATCTTCAGTTTTGAGACTGCCTCCTTTTAGTACTGCTCATTTTTCAACTGGTCATGAAACTTGCTGATTTCTCTGCCCAGAATGTTTTTCCTGCTGATTCCTACAGGGACCATACCATGCTCCTGACCACCCTGCAAACACCACTCTCCCTGCACCCCAAGGTACTGTCCATTACCCATATTTTAAATTCTGGCATAGTGCTTTCCAATACACAAAGTACTGTTTGTCTACTTACTTATTTAGTAAAAACTGGACCTGCCAAGTACAGTTACACAAGCTGTGTGCTGCTCAAGAATGCTGGATGGAGGGAGTTAAAATTTCACATCTCTGTCTATCCCACCAAGAGGCCTAGGGACTGAGTTGTCAGACTGGAGGAAGGGCACCTATTTCTAACTAGTCTGTTTAAGTTGTATGCTGGAAGAGGACACTCTTTTTTACATTTCATACAAGCTGCAGCCCCAGTCTCCCTTCACTTAAAATCATTCTGTGAAAAAGAAACTCAGTACCTAGTACAATGCCTGGCATGTACAAGATACAGAGGAAGTAGTGTTGAAGTGACATAAGGAAGTTCATCCGCTTATTCGCCAACAATGCATTAAGCTCCTATTATGTGCCAGGTGTTGTGAGTCATTTGGAGACAGCAATGAACATAAGACAAGACTCCTGACCCCTGAAATGCAAAATCTTGTAATAGAGCCATCTTAAATCTCTAGGTGTCTTCATTGCCTCTGTTCCTTGCAGATCTCCTACCACAACTGCCCTCCTCCTTCCCTTTCTGACCTCTTTTCCCCCCTTACTCAAATGCACAAGTGACTACCCCACCACCTGGTCACACTTCTAAAAGGTAACCTCTGACAGTGGTTTTCTCTCTTCTTCAACATTTTTAAGAAAAAGCTTACGAATCATCCCATCTGTCTCTTTCCTGTGTGTCAATTAAAACACTGAGTGTTGGAATATCTCTAGCACAAAAGGTTACACTAAGTAAGAAACCTCCAGCCATTAATGAGCAATTTGTCATCTAAGAAGTATTTTCACTAATTACGGTATGTCTCCAGTCGTATCCATTATGGACATGTGCTAATTTACTTCAAGGTAAAACTTTTCTTTGTCACTGGTTTTCACATATTCTGTAAAGCAGACATTTTACTTGCTTCAGAGATGTAAAGAGTCAAGCAAATGAAAATCAAACATTTGAGGCTTCAGTTTGAAAAGGCCATGGTTCCCACTTTCAGCCACATATAAAAATCACCAGAAAGCTTGCCAAGAAATTTTAATAAGTGCTTAAGTTTGGACTTTTTTAAGAACTCTGTATATCTCTATGCAACTGATATCAGAAAATAGGAATTATAATAGTTTTGTGGAATTATATCGTGTAATGCTAGGTACTATAACAAATGAACTCAAAAATCCCAGAAGCCTACCACAATGGAAGCATAATTTTCCTTCATGCGATAATCTAACAAATGAGGTTCTGGGTCAGCTGGTGGGGTGGGTGTGGAAGCCCTGCTCTGTGGAGACATTCAATGACTTGGCTGATAATCAAGCATCTGCCCAATAGGACATGGGTTTCCAAGGTAATTTTGGACATCAACATCCAGATGGCGTAAAGAGAAACAGCATGAAGTATTTCATATGGGAGATTTTTATGGGCCAATCCGCACATAACTTTGCTCACATTCCTCTGGGTAGAACTCAGTCACGTGGCCACACCTGAATTCAAAAGAGCCTGGGAAATGAGAGTCAAGCTTTGTGTCCAGGGAAGAAGATTAACAACCTATATATTTTGAACAGCTAACAATCTCTTCCCCAAATGTAAAGAACTGAACAGAGCAGTAGGGTCAGGCCCTGCCTTCTCATTTCAGATGCAGGGAAACTGGGAAACAGGGAAACACTAATTTTCTTAGCAGCATCCCATGGTGAGTTGTGACAGAGCTACGCTTGAGACTCGGGTCACTCCAGCCCACAACCACTATTCACCTTCCAAAAACAATGACCTTTGCTGAAATTCTTCAAAATCAGCCCACCACAGAGGTGCAGGACTTGCAGGAACAACAGCCTCCACTGGGGCACCTGGGGTCACTGGATTCAAAGGAATACTATTTGCCCACAGCAGATGCATTTCATGCTCTGTCCTTCCCCCTCCATATGAAGCTAACACTTACTGAGTGCCAGGCATTGTTCTTAAATACTCCCTATTTCCCTCCTGGTTCACTTCTATTATCAAACAACCACAAAACTGAGGCCCAGTGAGGTTAATCAATGTGCCAAAGGTCACACAACAGGGAGGTAGCAAAGCCAAGATTTGAACCCAGGGAGGTGCCTGGCTCCAGACCCTCTACTCAATCATCATGCTCGGTAGCCTTAAGGTAGAATTCCCTTAATAAATAGTTTTAAAAGAAACATAGGGGACATAATATACATGGAATAATATGTTAGAAGTGAGGCGCATAGCCTGATTTCTAAGTGCTATTTCCTCCCCCCTCCCCCGCCCCGCCACGGTGATCAGACTCGAACCAGAAACTAGTCCTTATTTTCAAGTGTTTATTAGATTTTCTATAAAACCTCCTGTGAAAGTGGAAATTTAAAGGTCCTTTAGCCTCTGCCCATGTAGATTTTATGAAGTATGTCACAATACCCTGACACACTTCCCCATCAACTTCCCATCCCACTCAATGCCCTGGAAGACAAAACCAAGGCTAGATCACACCCACTCCTTTTGAGCTCTGTTTAGGAACACCCAAACTTCTGCCAATTCAGATATATATGTGAGTCCCCTCTTTCTGATAAAAGATAAATAATTTTCACTGTTAGCAGCTTACTATTATTCCTAATAAAGTTTTCATTCACTCCACAACTATTTCTTAATATATGCCATGTTCCAGACCATAATTTAGCCACTATAAATGAGAGCAATAAAGTCAGTCGCCTTAGGGACCCTAGTTTTAGTGGAAGAGGCCATAAATAAATAATAGATGAATAAATAACAGAATTTTCTGAGTGTTAAGGGTGATAAAGAAAATTAAACCTAGGTAGGGAAACACAGGAGAGTGGGGGCCGGAGTATGGTTATCTCAAACAGCAAGGTCTGGAAAGTCTTCTTTGAGGATGGGGTATTTGAGCAGACACACGAATGTCATGAATATCCAGCCATACAACATTGTGGTGGGTCCTGGCAGAAGAAAGAGCATTTCCACAGGCAAGAATGGACCTGGTGGGTTCAAGGAACAACAGAGAAGTTCAGTGAACTGCATCCTTGTGAGTAGAGCAGAGGTGATAGAGGGAAATTCTGAGGGGTAGGCAGGCAACAGGTAATAAAGAGTTGTTGTTTCTTTTTTAAGTTTATTTATTTACTTTTGAGAGACACAGAGCATGCAAGAAGGGAGAGTGGCACAGAGAGGGGAGACAGAGAATCCCAAGCAGTTTCTGCATTGTCAGTGCAGAGGCCAACGTGGAGCTCACACTCACAGACAGTGAGATCATGACCCGAGGTGAAATCAAGAGTCTGACACTTAACCAAGTAAGCTACCTAGGCACTGGCAATAAAACATTTTTTTATATCATTGAAGTGTTTGTATTTCAACCTAAATATTACTGGAAGCCACCACGGGGTTTTGAACAGAGAGTGGTATGATTTGAACAATGTTCTTAAACTTGAGCCATGAGGTAGAGAATGGTCTCTGGTAGAGCAGAAGGGGTGCAGGAAGACCAGATGAGATGCTACTGGAATAATCCAGGTGAGAGTTGGTGGTGGTTTTGACTAAAAAGATAGTGTTAGAGATGGTTAAAGTGGTCTGATTCAAGATATATCTTAAAAGTAAAGACAAATAGGATGTATTGATAGATTAGATGAAGCATAAGAGAGAAAGAAAAAATAATACATATTTATTGGGTCTTGGGCCTGAGTGGTTGAATGAATGGTGGCTTCCATTCCTAAGATCAGGGCTTGGGGCAGACAGGGATGGAAGATCAAGTTGGTGGCTGGAGGTGGGTTAAATGCGGCTGGCATGAAGAGCTCTGGCTGGAGGCATTGAGTTTGAAATATCTGAGCCATAAAAGTGGACCTGTGGATTAACACTAGGATATATGATCTGGAACTCCAGCAGGAGAGACTGACTGGTCAGGGAAGAGCAGAAGGCTGCAGCAAGAATGGCTGTGGGTAATGCAACCTCACAGCCTAATCATGCTGACATGATTAGGGATTCTGAGAAAGCCAGAAAGAGAATGCACAGAAGTCACAATGAGTAGCAAGGAGGATATCTATCCAACTTTTAGGGCTCATAGTAAGCAGTACATAGGAAAAAAAAAAAAAATAGTCTCTTTTGACATGACTCTAGGAATGGAAACAACTCAGGAAAAAGAGAAAATTCAGGGAAAAGACTGGAAACATAGGGATTCTGCTGGTGATGGATCATGAAGCTGTAAGATAGTAAATAGGAAGGTTTGGAGGATTAGAGGGAAGTCTGCAGTTGGTTCAGATCATTGGAAGTACAAGACCATATGATAATAATAAAAATCTAGATGATGATACATGACCTAGGTGGAGGAGTGGGCTTTGACTTCTGAGGTGACTGAGATAACTGAGGAGTGGGAACTACAGGTCTTGTCCTGATGGTCTCTTAGGAAAAAAAAGAGGGTAATGAGCTCTGAGTACAGTTATACTCCAGATCAGCTTCCTAGATATTTGTAATGGAGAGCCTGGGGGGTCATGACTAGGATAGGAACTGCCATGCCAAGAACATTCAGGGCTCTGACTGCTCCTCTATGGACTGCAGTGGCTTGTGTCACAGTGGGTGATGGGGTGGTCTAACCTAGCTTTTCAGTGGTCCTTTATATGGTGGTGATTATTTAAGAGAACTCTTCCTTTGTAATTTCTTTCTCCTAGTGTATTCATTTCCTGGGGCTGTTATAACAAAGCATTACAAACTGGATGTCTTAAAACAAAAAAAATTTATTGTCTCACAGTTCAAGGGACCTGAAGTATGAAATTAAGGTGATGGCAGGGACATGCTCCCTATGAAACCTGTAGGATAGAATCCTTCCTTGTCTTTTCCTTCTGGTGGTTCTTTGGCGATCTCTGGCATTTCTTGACTTGAGCAGTATGATTCCAACCTTTGCCTTCATCACCACATGGCATTCTCCCACTGTGTCCTCTGTGTTTCCCTATGTTCATCTTCTTATGAAGACACCAGCTGTCTTAGATTAGGGGCTCACCTATTCCAGCATGATCCCATCTTAAGTTCATCGATTACATCTACAATGGCCTTATTTCCAAGTAAGGTCACTTTATGAGGTACTGGATGTCAGGACTTCAACATATCTTTTGTTTTCTTTTTTTTTTTTTCTTTATTCTTTTGGTAGGGAGCACGATTCAACCCACACCACAGTATTACCCTTTCCAGTTTTTATGTATAATAACTGTACCAAATTAAAGAAAATTTGCATGTATTCTCTATCTTATTTTCTTCCTCATTGCTTCTGATTGTTTAGAATTATTATGGATTGAGCTTTCCTGACAAGTAAATTTGTCCAAAGATGCTTATTCTGAGTGTGAGTGCACTTTTCCACTCATCCTCTCCATTAGAGCCTGTTTGAAAGCCAGAGAAGACCAAGAAATTATTTTTACACAAACATATCTTCCTTTGCCAACATGTGGCCAACAAAGCTTTATCTGACTGTTGATTTCAGTTTTGTCACTTTCCATCAGTCTAATGGTTGATGCTTTTTTCATTAAAAATTCTATTATTTAAAAAAATCCATCAGCAAGATTGTAAGATTAATTCATATGTTCATTTTATAAGACAAATCTAAATCCCAAAAGCTTTCTGAGCCAAAGCATCTCACACTGAGAAGAGGGCAAGTTGGCCAAATATGCCCAAATAAGCCCAAAAAAAACAAGCCACGTGATCAATGAGATTTGAGAAAGCCAGATGCAGAAAGGGTGAGACTTCTATCTATAACTTCAATTAATTTTAGCTCCATGGCATACATTTCAAGTGAAAAGGACTGTTTTTGTGGTTCCATTGGTGATTTCTGCAGTCAATTTCTAATGCCAGGTGCAAGGGTCTTGCCCCAGACTTGCACAGAAGAAAAATTACCAAATGCAGAAAGACTTCCTTCTCAATTTTCCCTATTACTGTGCAAGTCCTGAGCTGGTCTCTGACTGCACAGGAGATGTGAATGAATGGGAAAATTACAATCAGAGAACATTAAAGCTAGAAGGGCTTAACCCCCTCCCCACCCTGGCCCAAGCTAGGGCATCCCTACCTCTATTTGTCTGTTGACTCCAGTGGAATTATCACAGAAAAATCAGTCTCCCAAGGAAAATAGTCTACCAATCCTAAATCTGCACATGAACTCCTGACCCCACTATTTGTTTCAGAGAACCTGCCTCTACAGAGCTTTCTGTATGGCTTTTTTCTGGTAGGAAATTCATCTTCAGAGCCATGAACTGTCACAACTTGCTATGCAACAATCTTGTTATGAAAAATAAAGAAATACCTTTCTTCTCACTCCCTGTCAGAAATAAAACAGTGCAAGAAATTATTTGAACTGAAGAAGAGTCCTAGGATCTAAACAAATGTGTAGAGAAAACACCAAAGTATAATTACGTGTGGGTGGAGAGGCATTCCTATCATTCTAGACATTCCAGAAGCATTACATGGTGTATCAATCAAAGGGTAGCTATGGTTGTTTAAACTGCCATAGTTTATAATGAAAATTGCCAAATGTGTCAATATTATGTGTGTGTGTGTGTGTGTGTGTGTGTGTGTGTGTGTGTGAATATATATATACATATGGAGAGAAAGAGAGTAATAATTATACACTAAACTTTGTGTGTATTTCCTTTTTAACCAAAAATAACCCTTTGAGGTAGGCAATAACTGTCCTCTTTATACCGACAGATTAAAAGCTTTTGCCTGACAGCTCACAGACACAGTGCTTGAGTCAGGGTGAGCATAATCCTATCTCCTAATTCATTTTCTTTCTAGCATACCACTTCCACTAGAATATGAGTTAGTATGGTCTTGTTTGTTGGAGACCTTTGCCGCTATCAATTGTGCTCCCATAAAACATTCTTATTTTCTCCTCCTCATCATTGCTCACATGCAATTTGGAAATTGTGCCCTAAACCCAAGTAATTCTTAAGTTCCTAAATGTAGTACTAATTGACCATCTATATGAAGTTAATTGTATTGTTTATTTATTATCAGTAATCTATTACACATAGTGGGAACCCATCAACCTTATCCCAAGGAAGAAAAGTAATGTCAAATAATACAAGGATAATGTTATTTTTACCTGTCAGTGGAAACTCTGAACCTAAGAGAATAAATACACTATTAACATTAATTATAATTGTTTTCAAGATTCTCCCATGTTGAGAGATGCCAATGGTCCTACTTCTAGAAAAACTAAGAAGAAAGTTTGTAGGTCAAGGTTTCACCCACTCTGCTTCCCACTGCCAGAACAGCCAGATACACTGGCTTGTGGGATCCTCATAGAATTTTGTTTCTACCTTGATTTGTTCAATATCCCATGCCAGAGTAATACATGGCAATGTCTGATGATTTGCTAACTCTCTACGAGAGTCCAAGACTGCTGATCTGAAGGAAAAGGTTGGTGGAAGAACCTGGAATAGACTTACTCTGAAAAAACTATGGAGATTCTAGGGTTGTCTAATGAGAAGGGACTTGTAGACGCCAGCTGGACATTCTCTGTGTCTCCACACCATCAAAGCTTAAACATTCCCATACTCCATTCCTAAAATACTTCAAGAAAGGAGATTCTTACACTTCAGGACAAGGAGGAAAAGCCAAATTCACCTGGTTTCTAGAAGGAGTACACCATGGCAATGAAGCAAAGAAGGGATAGATTGAGAAGAGCCCTGTGGTACAAAAAGAGAACCAGCTTAGAGTCAGATAAAACTTGTTCCAAGCCCCAGGCTCAGCCACCATCTGACTGTGTGATCTTGGAAAATGTCTCACTTTTCTCTGTGCTTTGGTTTCTTGATCTGTAAAATCAGAATAATAATCGCATCCATCTCCTAGAGCAGCTATGAGGATTAAATAAGGCTATGAGGACTAAATTAGTAGAGTGCTTAGCATGGAGCCTGATACAGTAAACAGTTGTCCTATATGAAATCAGAGGTGGAGAAGGCTAAGAATACAAACTTCAGTGCCAGACACAACCAGCAGTGAGAACCAAGCATGGTTACAAATGCTTGCTGACTGTCATGATGCTGTCAGTGTGACACTTTTGCACTTAGTAGGAAACGGTGGCCTTCTTTCAGGCACAGGTAGCCCTATACTAGGGCTTACAGCTAAGTGAGGAATCATGGGCTGATGTCAGCTCCACCTCACCCTTCCGGAAGGCATCTTTGTGCAAGACTTATGATCACTATCTCATTATCTGTAAAACCAGGTGGTTGAAACAGATCTCTGCAATCCTTTCAAACTCAAAAGACAAAAGCAACATTTCTGCAAAGCACCTATGATTGTAGGTGAGGAATGTTGGAGAACCAGGCTGTCCCTCGGTGCCCCTTGCCAGGCTCCTATGACAACTGGCATAAACCTTTCTCCTTCTGCCCCATGCTCTGTTGGGTTTTTTGTTTTCCCATTTTAGTCTTTGGCTCCTCAAAAGGCTGAGTATGCTTCCAGGAGCCTCCCTCCACAACTCCATCTGTCCATGCTCTTCTGAGCCACAGTCCACCGGCTGGATCCCTGGCAAGCCCCGGAGGTGAGCACACAGTGGTCGATCTTGGGAGGAGGCAACACAATCAAAACAGCACATGGTTCCTGAGTGGCACTGTTATTCTGAAGCAGTTAACTCATTAAGAATGGATCAATAGTTACACCACGAGACAACCATTGCTAGCAAACTCCAAAGAGAGAGAAAGAAGGATGGGCAGAAAGGTACATTTTGGTGCCCCTCCTCATCTTGAAAATGCTAATCTCCTTGAGGTCTACCTGGGCTTAAACACCTCATCAGAGAGGAGCTCCTCTTCAAAGGCTGAAGGACTAGATAGGGAAGTGACCTGGCAGAAAGAAGACAAGTGTCATGGGTGCAGCTATGAAATAACCAACAGATGATGTGGCCCATCTGTGTCCCTGACAGAAAGACACCAGCCCAATTACTTATCTGTAATTGTAACTTCCTCAAGGGTAACCTCACACATCTGTGCAGACTAGTCAGAAATGACAGTGAGCCAGTAACATGTCGAGGGCAAGAACAACACAAGACAACTAAGGGAAAAGGACAGAGAAGGGCAAGGAGAAGAAGGCAATGATCTCAGATTTCCTTCATTTGTTCACGCAACAACCATTTACTGAGAGCCTTCTATTTGCCTGACCTTGGGTACACAGTGCTGAATAAGAGAAGGTACTTATTCTCTAGTTAAAGTCCATTTGGGGAAGACAAATCATAAACACATAACCAAATATATGAATAAGAAAACTTCAGATATGGATGACTTATCTGAAGAAAAAAAATCCAAGATGAAATGCCAGTGTAAGACTGGTGTAGGTGGTAGGGATTATTTTGACTTTGGGTGTCAGGAAAGGTTTTAGTGAGGGGTTTCCATCTGAGCTGAGACCAAAATGATAAATAGCTGTCCATGGAAAGATCTAGAGTAAGGTATCCCCAACAGTTATGAGCACAAATAGAAGGCCTCTGTAGCAAGAATTCGTTTTCTACCTTTATGAGGTGGAGAAAAGGCCAGGATGTCTACAGCAGAAAGACAAGCAGAACAGACATTCAGACTTTATTAGCAAAAATGATAGGCTAAGTCATGTGCTGGATGCTGGGATACAAACATGACAAAGTCATCATTTTGCCCTCAAGAGACAATGGAGTAGCTGAAGGGATAAAGAGAGAATCCATCTGCTATCAAGTGAAATGGTAAATTTTTCACATGATATGAATAAAGGGCTACAGCTTCCTATGTTTAGACGGGGACTCCATGGGTTTCCTCAAGTATCAAAAACACATTCTTCTGCGCTATTCCATGGAGTTGCTATGGCAAAATCCAACTTCAATCTCATACATTTCTCAGATCTTTTCTTCTTAACTCATCTAAAAAAACAAACAAACAAACAAAAAACAAAACCTCAACGTTGTGCAGTGGCAAAGCCTACACTCTAGACATGTAACAACAGGTACAACTTAGCTTTTGATACTCACTTTGCAGATGATCCCAGTGAAATAATTCACTATACTACTTGTCACCTTATTGGGGGAATCTATGACAACACAAAACACATTCATCAGAACTTCCAAACGATAGGTGGATACTTAGTGAAAGGTCTCCAATCAATTTTTTTAATGTTTATTCATTTTTGAGAGACAGAGTGTGAGCAGGGGAGGGGCAGAGAGAGGGAGACACAGAATCCAGAATCTGAAGGAGGCTCTAGGCTCTGAGCTGTTAGCACAGAGCCCAATGTGGGGCTCAAACTCACAAGCTGTGAGATCATGACCTGAGCCGAAGTCAGACGCCCAACCAACTGAGCCACCCAGGTGCCCCAAAAGGTCTCCAATTAATGACATCCACATAGTTGAGAACCTCAGCTCTCTCCTGCTCCTCACTTTTTCCTCAGCATTTCCACAGAGAATCCCACCCCACATGGAAACAGGATGCTCTTTTCTGACCACATGCACACACATTACCCACTTCCTGATGGGCACACTCTGCCTCACCTGTAAGTTACCTCTTTGTCCACAGCCCAGCCTTTTGAGTTGGACTTAAGGCCCTGGAGTACGACATCCAAGCCTCATGCCTTTTTATACCCCAAAACCCAGTTCAGAACCCTTCATGTAAGAACCACTCAATAAACCTTTGTTGGTTGACCACAGCTGTATTTTAAAGTAAAATGATGGAAAAATGCAGTAAAGAAATAAGTTGAATATAGGCTGGGGGATGTTTTTGTTTAGTTTCTATTCATTTTATCTGTTCCATAAATATGTGGGAGTACACAGTGCTCATGACATTACAAGGTACGATCTCTGCTTTCCAACAACTAGCTGTTCCCTATTGCATGAGGAGAAAGAACATAGAAGGTTCAACATCATTGCAGGAAAGGGTCTAACCCAAAATGACTAGAGGAGACAGTAAGTACTAGCAAGGAATTAGAACACAGAATGCAGCAGGGAAAGTGTGGTGTCTAAAATGAGGGAGTAGAGTCCTGAGTCAGCTTCCAGCTCTGCCACTTAACTACTTGTGTGATATTACCTAAATTTCCCTCTGTGGGCCTCAGCTTCCATAGCAATGAAGTTGGGATAATTAAGTCTATTTCAGGGAGTTGTTCAAACATTAAATGTTACTATGTATACAAACTATTTAACACATACAGTAACTGACCAATCATTGACACTACTATTCATCTTATTAACATTATTATTACTACTGCCTCATAACCTGGCTTCAACACTTCCTACCTGTACAACTTAATCAAACAAGGTAAACTCTCCATGCCTCAATTTCCTCATCTGAAAAATGGGAATAATAATAGCACCTACATCACAGGGTCTCTATTAGGGTTAAATGTTAATGTTATGAAGCTGGATGACAGAGAAGATGCTATGAAAAACAGACTCCTCCCTGACACATAGCAAATGCTCCCTAAACCTTTGTTAATGCTATTATTATGGTATATCCTGTTCTACATAACCTCACCTTTAAAAAAAGATATGCATACAAATTATCAGAAGGAGGGCAGAAAGGGTGGGTGATAGCAAATTGTTTGCGATTTTTTTCAGGCTATCAATGGCAGGCTCGGGTGAAAGGTTTCCCAATACCTCCACAAGGATCGTTAACACTAATTGGATGAAATAAAACATTTTTAAAAGTTTCCTCACATTAGAATCTGCTGCTGAAGCATTCATTCTTTGGGGACTAGAAGACATCTTCAAAAAATAAAACTGGCGAGAACAAAGAATAAAATGAAATCAGAGCAAAAAGTCCTCTGCTGGTTGAGAAGTAAACTACAAGCGTCACCCACAGCAATGTGGACACGGTTGCTCTCCAGGGCAGAGGGGAGGTGCTCCAGGCCTCCCTGGTTGTATTCTGTGTAGCTTAGTTGCATGCTGAAAAAGAAAAGAAGAGAGAAAGAGAGAGAGAGAGAGAGAGAGAAGGAGATTGAGGGGAAGGAAGGAAGGAAGGAAGGAAGGAAGAAAGGAAGGAAGAAGATAAAGAGGGAAATAAAATGAAAAGATCCACATAAATACACAAAAAAGAAAGAAAAACTCCAAAAAATAAAAATAAAAAAAAAACAAAATTCCAGAGCCCTGAGACACTGCACTACAACAATCTAGAATCAGGTTTGCAAACTTAGCAAATTTTATGCAAACAAAATACATTCTGAAATTCCTATTTGCTTCTTTGCACACCAAATTACAAAGACTGTGTTTGAGGGTTCAAAGGCTCCAACTCCACAAAAGAACACCTCAGCATGGCGGACCTTGCTTGTTCTAGTGCATAAGAGCCTGGGAAGAATGAAGGTTATCCTGCAGAACATGAGCATCCTTTGTGCAGGTCATCTGATACACCTGCAGCCCGATTCACATCCTAAATCAGGCCCTAGCCAGTGGGTCAGTGTCAGTCACATCCTAGCTCCTCTAATCCCTGCCCTATAAGGCTCCATCCACTGGAAGTGTCTTCCTCCTTATGTCACTTAGACATTTCGTCCCAGGGGCTGGCACAGAATGGCAGGAGATGTTCTAAGAGAGTCTTTTTATGTCACAGCAGTGTTGGGTCTAGAGAAGAAGCCCCATCATATTCCACTTCCTCCTTCTACACCCAAATAAGACCAGAGAAGATGTGAAAATGCAAAGAAACATTAGCACTTGAAAGAGACAAGGGACAGGTAAGCCCAGAGTGAGCAAGAAAGGCATGGAGGGAAAGATAAAGAAAGGGAAGCAGCTAGTCCATGATAATGCAATTTTAAGTAGAAGCTGTTCCTAACTAAAGCCCATGCCCTGGCTCAACATCTGCCAAATTCAGCCACTCTCTAGAGAGTCTTAATTCTCATGAGACTAGGAAGATGCTTTCTGAAGACCAGATCCTGGCTCATCCAACCCCCCTTCAAATGATCCCCATTACAATATGGGACAATTGTCTATAAGGCCCCTTTGCTATTTCTTTATCTCCAAATCTCCACAGAGCTGACTACCTTCCACCTTCTCCTTGAAAATACCATCTCATCTGTTTCTAAAATGTTCTCCATGTGAGACTGTCTCTATTTCATCTCTTTGGGACCACTCCTTGCAGCTAAGGTTAGGGACAAAGGGAACATCCAGAGAACACTAAATTCATCATCGTATTGTGTTAAGGCTTCATTTTTGCACTTCTCTTTTAGGCAGACTGAAATCACAACATTTTTAGAGCTCCATGACATCACTTGACAAAGCAGATACAGTAATTCTGGGGTGGGAGGCAGTTAGATATTTAACCTTTGTCCAAAGTAGTTGCTGAAGGGCTTAGTGGAAGAGGTGGGTTTTCTGAGCCAATGGGTAACTAGGAGTTCACTGGGGCTTTGGGGGTTAGCTCCTCAAAGACAATGGAGCACGGGATGTTTGTAGGCCTTACATATGTCCTTAAATCACACACTTCATTTGGCAATGTCCTGACAAGTCAGCTCTGTATTGCCAGAGCCCCCTTCTCGACATTTTCTATCCTGTGGATATTCCCTTAAGCGTACCATCCACAAACAATGCAATTTTAAAAGAACAGTCACCAGGGGTAAAACAATGGACACCAGTACCACGATTATCTTTCTAAGAATCTTTGAATGCAAAGCATGGGAATATTGCCATGTTGCCTTAGAGTCAGCTCAGTAGCCCAGTTTGGAAAACTTTAAGTAAGAGAGAGTATTAAATCAAAGAGAGGCAGAGAAATGATTCTTCATATGAACCTTCTTAACTTCTGCCTCATGCTGACTCTCTCTAAAGAGTAAGATTTCCCATTATCATCACTAATTCTCTGTTACCCTCTCATGAGTGATACATTTCTTAGACACTGGAAATTGAGTTAACAAGTCAGTAGGCAGGGTGATCAGGGACATAGACTCATCCCATCTTACACAAAATATAGCCAAGATTCTTCTCCTCCTCGGTTTCTGTAAGCCTTAACCCCAGAAACCCATCAGGACCCAACTCAACATTGAAATATCCTATCTTTTCAGTAGATGAGTTTTGCACACACCATTTTAGTGGGGAAAAAAAAAAAAAAGAGGGAACAGCTAACCAGAGTAAATGATGTTTTCCATGGACAAATCAGACTCATCTCCAGGACTTCAATCTCAGAAAGCCATATTTCGACAGGAAAAAGCATGTCCTTCTGCCCACCAGCTCATGGCATGAAGGCACCCCAGGAAAGCCCAGACACAGTCAAGCCCAGGACAAAACATCAGGTCTGCCAGAATACAGGAGCCCACTGGCAACACCCCATGGCATAGGCAGAGTGAAGGCATTCAAACGGAGCCAGACTCATCCTTTGGGACTCATTAACTTCAGAGATGACTGTTCATGCTGAGCCCCAGCCAGGTCCCCAGTCACCATGGCCACCAGGTTCGGGCACACACAGTGTCCATGCCACTGTCCTCAATTTCAGTGACTCCCTGTCTTAGCCGCCCCTCACGCTTACCAAGTCCTGAGCCAAGGAGGCCAATTTTGGAGAAACAGCTCATCTCCCCAACCTCTGAGCGTTTCCCTAACACCACCACGTTCCCGGGGCAGAGCACTCAGCTCCCCATCCATGAATCGTGCAGCCCAAGGAACCAGCGACCTCCGTGCCAGCTGCGCCAGAGCTCACACCTGCACCCCTGCCCCTCTCCCCCCACAACCCATACAAATCATTGTTAATTCATAGAAGAAAGACAGCTCCCTACCTGAGGGTGGCGCTCTCCCCCTGCCGGACCGTCACGTTGTCCATAGCTTTGGGGAAGGTGGCATCTCCGCTGCGCACGGGCACTCCTGTGGGTACAAGGAACAGCAGCCTGAGAGACACGACCACGAGGCACTTCCAGGGCAGGAACAGGTACCCACAGACCCCCATCCTCGACAGCCACAACTTCCCAGAACTCCGGCAGCTGCAAGGCACACACCCCCCAGGCGAGCACAGGAAGTGGGTGGGGTGAGGGAGCGAGCTCAGGGACCGAGCAGTGAACTAGCAGCGACCGAGAGGCGCGAGAGGAGAAAAGCGCGCAGACTCCTCCAAGTCTAATATTCCTCCCCCGAATCCGGCCTCGGATAACCAATTTCCACGGAGGACATCCACGGGGTGCTTCCTCGGGGCTGCTTCGGCCGGGGAAGACGGCCAAGAAAGGGGAAGCGCAAGGCAGGTGCAAAGGTGTGGGCACGTCTCAAGAGCCCCTTCTTCCCGGGAGCAGTTCTGACATGGCACTTTGGAGTGGAGTAAGCACTTTGGTACCAGAAGGGGTCAGGGGGTGGGTCAGATCCGGCTCCCCAGAGGTGGTCTGCAATTCCTCAGTTCGAACAAGGGGAAATCCAACACTTTCTTTGTAAGTTTCAAAGGAAAGATCGCCAGGAGAAAAACAATCCGTAACAATAGCCGAGATGGAAAGTGGGGCACGCTGGAGGCGGCTCCGCCGGGCTTCGTGCGATCCGGACCCGGTGATCCTGCGGCAGCCGCCTCGGTCAACTTCCTCCAAGCCGAAATGCGCTCTGCAGCCGCTGCGATTCGGCCAGTCTCGGGGGAGGCAGTCGCCGCGGCGGCGGCCGAGGCAGGAGCGGCCCGGCGGAGCGCACCGCGGCGGCCCCTAGCTCGCTGGCTGTCTGGCTAGGGAAGACGAGGCGCAGCCGGCACCGGAGCCGCGCGGACGCCACGCTCAGCGGCCGCCCCCGGCCTCCGCGCCGCCTTCCTCCCGGGAGCAGCCCCGACGCGCGCGGGCCCCGACCGCCGGGGTTGTCATGGCAGCAGCTCCATCACTGACCGCCACTTTCTCCGGGGCCGGCGCCGAGCGAGCGGGCGGACTGCGCGCTCATCCTGGCGGGCGGGCGCGGGGCTCGGGGCGCGGGCGCCCACCTTAACCCCTGCCGCGCCGCACCGCGCCGCGCCGCGGCAGTGCACCAGCCGAGGCGAGGAGTTTAACCATTTACCCCCTTGAGGAGCTGTCACTTCCAAATTAAGAAGAAAGGCAAAGTTACCTCACAATCTTAATAAACCCAAGACATCTTAAAAAGGGTCACAAACTAATTAACTAGGAAAGGAAAACCCTGCAGCATGCATGCATGCACCTTTAAAATTATCAGATTAATTCCATTAGCATTTAGAGTAAATTTAGAGTGTTGGAGGATGCTTTAGAATAATCTCATTTTTATTCAATAGTCGCCCACACCACCAGCACCCCACCCCCCCCCAGAAGCTACTTTCCAACACCGGAGACTCAACACCACCTTTCTAAACAGATCTCCCATATATAAAATAAATGCAAAATCACAGAAGTCTCTTAGTGTGTAAAAGTGGCAAAATCGCATCAAAATTTTGGTCAAGTTTGACACTAACTTACATTCTTTATTCTTGTTTTGTCGACATTAAAAGATGCTAGCCCTGCAAAAGTGCTCATTCACATGATTGAGTGTGAGCCACTTGCTTTATTTATACTGCGGACTCCCAAGTTTCCTGGGTTTCACAATCTTGCAGAGCTGATTTCAAATCATCTTAAGAGGTGTGTTTTTCGAATTCTTGAAACCCAGGGAAAAACTGGTTTTGCTTCAGTTCTTGTCACTTCTCTCTAGCTGCTGTGGGTCCCTGTATACCTACATTTAAATTTCTCCCTTAAGTCCAGCTATGAAAGAATGCAGTGCATTTCCCTTCCTGGGCCTGGCCCCTGAGCTAGGGAGAAGCCCAGAGCAGCCCAACCCACACAGCTGTGCTAAGTAATGCTAACATGCTTTCTCCTCAGGGACTTCCAGATCTAAGCCCTCTACACTGACCCAGATTTTTCCTGGGCTTAGACAAGAGGCAACCAACAGTGACTTTGTTTCTTCTCCCTCAACTTTCTATCAGATACAACCAGGAATCTGTTTTTTGTTTGTTTGTTTGTTTGTTTGTTTGTTTTGTTTGTTTTGTTTTTTTTTTTTGTTTTCCAATAGCTGTTAAATAACAGAAAAAGATGTTCTTTCCCAAATCCACCTAGCCAACACCAAAATGATTGATACGTTATAACTGTAAGTGTCCCAGTGCCAGAAAAGTCCTTACACCTTGCAGGTTGTAACCACTACTTGCATGTAGGTAACATATGTGTCAGAGATTAAAACAAGCATTTTACCCACCATACTGCCTCACCCTACTTTAGACTGGTAGGGATGGAGATAGGGTTTGCAGATGTAGGATCCATACTCCAGGGTAACAAAGACAGACTGAGCAAATGTGTTTTTTTTTTTTCTTTTAATAGTTAACCAGAAATTGGTCAACCGTTAAAAGTTGAGCAACTTTACACTGAAGATCTCAATTAATCCATCATTAGGGCCATTTTTTTCTTCATCTCCTCTGGTGACTTTTCCTGAGATTAAATTCTCAGGGAAACCCACCTGCTACTTTTGGCCAGTAGGGACCCTTTGATATATAGCACCAAAAAAAAATCAATTGTCAACTTATGCCTGCAACAAATGACTTTACTATCGGGGCGGGGGGTGGGGAGCAAAAGCAAAAAAAAAAAAAAAAAAAATGGCATCTATGCATCTATGGAGAGCGGGAGAGTGTTGCTTATATTTTTGAAACAATAAAAAAGAGAAAATCTTTCTCTGCACCAGTCCATTCTTGCAAGACCCTATAAGAAGTAAAGTGTGAGATTGTATTTGCTGACTTACAG
Source organism: Puma concolor (assembly GCF_028749965.1). Lineage (NCBI taxonomy): Eukaryota > Metazoa > Chordata > Mammalia > Carnivora > Felidae > Puma > Puma concolor. The sequence goes on from NC_141676.1 coordinate 88,227,422, forward strand.
TCTGCTGAATTTGGAGTTGTTCTTCCCCTAAAGCCAACGAGTTACCTCTAATAATATCCATCTTTCAATTTTACCCACCCGTCATGCTCCCCTACCAACCCTTCTGTGTACACACATCTTCACTACCTCAGCTGGAAATAATTACAGTGTGAGGAAGGGAGAGGGATTCATTCTGGGCTATGGAGTCATTTCCTTGCAGGCTTGGGAATGGCAGGGAAGATTCCTTTCGTAATAAATTCTAGTCCTGGCTCTTGCATCTAATTCCCAGGTAGGTACAAATGAGCATTAGTTTTTGCATCTGGGAATGTGGATAATGACAACAACCAGCCTTCCCTAGGGACCTACATACATGATTAACTCTACAGGAAAATACTTAGAAATCCATTTAAGGTGGAAGATGCTTTATTAATACATTTTGTCTGCTACCACTTCATTATTATGACTGGGCAGAAAAATAATTCTTCATATGGGCTCTTTAAGATGTTCATTTTATACCAGTTTGCATGTCATTGATCTAAGACAGTCAAACCATCTTTGTCTCTGACCGTGAAGGGAGGGTGCTGAGCTGCAGCATCTGGCAGGAAACCCAGCAGAGCTCAGGTAATCCTCAGGTTGGAGATAGAAAAGCCACTTGCAACCTCATACCTTCTCCGTGAGTCAAGGGGCCCAAACTTTATTCAAAAATGGAAGTTTAGAAAGTGGTGAAAGACCAGAGATGCCCGCACAATTAACAAGCCAGAATCCATTTCATCCGAACTCCTTATTGAAGTTGTTTGAATAGATGAAGATCAAAATCATATGTCAACTCCCTGCCCATCCCCTAATCCCTAAATATAACCAACACTTAGTGGCTTATCCTATATCCTGTCTCTTGCTTCATAAAAACGGCTAGATTTATTTTATTTTTCCCAGCATATCCAAGTTAATGAAAAAGGGATGACAGTCAGAGCAATTTCATTGTTTGTGTTCTTTATAAAAACAGCTTCCTTTCTGCCTCCTGGAAAGCAGCATCCTAACAAGCGCCCACCTCCACCTTCTTCCCCCCATCTCCCTCTCCTGCCTCCCTTCCCTCTTGGATACACATATGCTGTACACATAAATCAACTTGTCACAGCTTGTCTCTGTGCTGACAGCTGTAATTGCTTCAGGTTATAAAAATATCCATAGGACAATGCTTTTCAAGCTCACAGACACACACACACCTACACACACACTGCCAGAGCAAACGAAAATGCTCATACTCCCTTTAATGATCCCATGACTGCAAAACAGAGGGAGTGCAGGAGCTCTGCAGTACAGGCCCCAAAGAGCTGGCAGGCAGGTGAGGAGACAGGGGTAGAGGGAGGCTTCTGGCATCAGCAGCATCTACACACTAAAAGCAAGGTTGGAATAGGAAATTCCCAGTGAAAGGGAAATCAGCTGTTGTTTTTGTTTCACTCTATGTTACCTACAGAAAGCTGGGGCTAGCTAAAGAGCTATGAATATTCCACACACACGGAAGACCAAAAGAAGAGCACTAGCTTAAGAAATGCCAGTTCTGCTTCTCCTTCTCTAAAAAGGCTAAAGGCCCCCCTCTCCTGGTAGAGATTCCAAACAGGAGCTCAGGCAGGAAGATAAGATGCAAGGCAGTTACAGTGGCGTGGCACCGAGTAGATATTGAAAAGTTTAATCAGAAAAGGTGGTGTGGATCTGAATAAAGAGATGTCTCTAGGGGAACAAGGATGGGCAGAACTCTGGAAAATACAGGCTATTCTTTTCCTCCTATATGAATATAAGATCAAAATAAAATCGTTGTTCATCTGGGCTAGAGTCCAGCATGTTAGGATTTCAACAGAAAGAGCAAAAGAGCAACTTGAAGGAGGGGAAGAAGCCTCTAAGGAGAAAAAAGGGGTCACGAATAGAGAGGATAGAAAAGGAGAACAGGAAGAAGTGGCAAAGGTTAGGCTATCTATGGACTTTGAAAGCTATACAACTTTCTAAGAGGTGCATAAAGGGGAAAGATGGTCAGAAGAATAATCGGTAGGTAGACGGAAAAGTAAGGAGGAGCACAATGAATGATTAAATTCAAAGCACCAATGAAGAAAAAGCCAGATGCCTAAATGGGAGCATCTCACAAGCCAGGGGTCTTTGGAGCAGAATCTTTCCTAACCTAGGTTTTGGGTCAAAATAAGACCCTGGAGTCACAGAATCATAGAATGATATGGTCAGAGGGGAGCTTGGAAGATATTTCGTACAACCCACTCATTTCATAAGGGTGGAGGGTTGAACCCAGGATGGAGTTATTACTGTAGGGACATAAGGGTAATAACTGGTAAATCAGAACTGGAACTCAGGACTCACGGCTCCTGTTCCAATATAGCTTTCTGCTACACCTGTCAGGTAAGGACACTGCTTAAGAGCTAACTAATAAAATATCTCCTTTGGCTGCTTCATCTATGGGCAAGAGAGAGAACTACAAAAGAAGTGATACTATTACTGCCAAGAATACCTCTGGGTATCCAATTATTCAGTTGAATTCAGTGCATTCAGTAAGTATGGACAGGTAGACTTTGAGCTCCTCCTATGTACCTGAAATCACTTTGGAGTTAGTGATACAGGAATGAAAGACATAGCCCCAGCCTTTGATTTGCTTGTAGTTTTGTGTTATTAGGTTTGGCAGTGGTTTTATTTGTATTTACACTCATGAATTTTGAAGTTATCATGAACTCATCCCCACGCTCCCTATGAGCCCTTGAGAATGTTCTCAGTGCTAAGAAAAACAAACTGGGGGGGGGGGAGATGCCTGGGGGGGCCCAATCAGTTAAGCATCTGACTCTGGATTTCAGTGCTGGCAGTGCAGAGCCTGCTTGGAATTCTCTCTGTCCCTCTATCTCTATGCCTCACCACTCCTCTCTCTCACTCTTTTTCTCTCTCAAAATAAATAATCATTGAAAAAAGAAAAAAGCTGGAATATACCTCCCTCTTAGAATCAGTTTGTCCCATTAGCTTGTCCAGATTTCCAGGCACTGACCATAGTTTCCCGAACTTAATTTAAAATGACATTAGGAGGGGAGAGGTGATCTCAAGGATTTATAAACATAAGTGAGAAATTCATCTATACAACAAACAGGCATTTAGTGTTACACTAGCTATGGGATAGGCAGGGCATTGAAACTGTGATGAGAGAGAGAGAGACAAAAACAAAATCAACATGAGACTTACCTTCATAAATCACACTGTCCAGCAGAGAAGACAGATAGTAAATAAATAATTTTACAAACCAGTGGATACAGTTGTGATAAGCATTTTGAGGGGGAAATAGAGAATGCATATGACAGAAGGGTCTTGTGGAATCTGGAAGATCAGGAAACATTTCCCCAAAAATGACTTTAAACTGGGACTTAATAGTGAGGAGATGAAGAGGCAGGTGGTGTGGGTGGGAACCTCGTTGTAGGCAGACAGGACAGAAGCCACACAGCCCAAGACCAGAAAGAGCATGAGCAGAAGCTGCCTTTTATATTCTCAGATTGCCCTCATATGTGGATATGTGTAAAGTGCTGTGATTGAACATCTCTAACTCTTCCAGCATTCTGTGTTCATTCACTTATGAATTTATTCAGTACAAATGCATCAGTGAAGAATGACCATGGGCTTTGGAATTGGACAGACCAGAGGTCAAACACTCATCATCTCCATTATTAGCTGTGTGACCTTGACTTGAGGAAATAATCTCATTTGTAAAAATAATGGTAAGAATGGTGCCTACCACAGAGTGTTGGTGTGATGAAGAAATAAGACAGTAGATGTAGAGAGTTCAGCAAAGGCCTATTACACACACTGCAGGGGTTAAAATGTGGGAGCCACCGTGCTTCTACATCAAGACTGGCAGGGACAGAGGAGGGCCAGACCTGATATTCATTCAGAGAACCCAGGGGCAGTCTGCTGAGTGTAGGCCTGTGAGCACCGTGAGCATACAGATGCTGAGAGGTTTCATCACAGAGACTGAGCAGACACTTCATGCTGAGATGTGGTCATAAAAGGAAGTAGCTTAGCCTTCAAACCAGGGCAGGAAGAAGATGACCCTCCAGCTCCCACCGTAGTATCTCAAACTCAATGCTCCACAAAAGCACACAGGATATAGGCCTATGGGAAATGGCCTGTGTTTGGGAAAGAGAAGAGGGCTTTCTCTTCCTGGGAATTTTTGTTTAAGTTTATTTATTTTGAGAGACAGAGAGAGTGTGAGCAGGGGAGGAGCAAAGAAAAACAGAAAGAGAGAGAGAGAGGGAGGGAGAATCCCAAGCAGTCTCCAAGCTGTTAGTGTAGTACCTGAGGCAGACTTCAAACACATGAACCCTGAGATCATGACCTGAGCCAAGATCAAGAGTCAGCTGCTTAATTGAGCCACCCAGGTGCCCCAGCCTGGGAACTTTTATCTGTCTTGCTTCCACATATAACTGAAAGGTAGTGAAAGAACCTGAAGACAAGACAAGATCCCTCCATGTCATCTTTAAAGGAGCAGTCCCCACTCCTTCCACTCCTTCCATAAACCTTTACACCCTTCTTTGTTCCTGTGTGCCTGATGACTGAAATCAAAGCCTTCTCAGGTCTAGATCTTAGACTCGTCATTTGATAATAATATCTTGTGCCTGCCTTACCTTTCTTAATTTCTACCATTTAACATCCCAGAACAGTGCTTCAGGACCAGCTTCATTCCCTCTGTAGAAGGGAGGGAGGGTTCCATGTAGACATCCATCTAGTGCATAGACAGACCCAAGACAGCAGTTCTAATGTTTACAAGAGGCAGCCCTGCCAGAGTCGGGTTGGGGTTTCTCATAGAGAAAGAAACCTCTCACCAGCCCCAAACTTGGAAGTTAACATCCCAGATCAAAGGAATTTGGCTTGTTTCTACCCTTGAATTTTTTCTCCCCAGAGGATTTCCTTTTACTCATTTATCTCATTAACCTTTTCTCTGCACTTTCTTTACTGGTTTGACTCCATATTCCCCAACCAAGATCAGTAACAGAAGAGACAAAAATTTGCTCAAAACATATAGATTCATTGTACTTTTCACTGGAGGTGACATTTTATAAATATGGTTTTGTAAATCAAAGGACCTGTGTTCTAGTTTCAACTCAGGCCTTCATTAGATCACCTTAGATAAGTCACTTCACTTGCTTTAAAAAAAAAAAAAAAATTAGTTTCTTTTTCCAAATTTTTACTTGTCAGAAGAACCAAAATCTTTATGATATATGGGACTTTCTGAAAATCTAATGCCTCCTAATGCATCTAAATGGGCTAGGGCACTTTTGAAAGTTAAAAGTACTCCAGAGCAAGAGGGCAGCTCAGGGTAGGGCTAGGGGTCCAAGGTATTGCATCAAGCATGCCATCTGCTGGCTGCATCAGGGTGCTCCGTTCACTTCCGCTTTTCTTCTATTCCAAGAGTTTGGATTAGGTGACTTCCAAGGGCCCTTCCAACTCTCATAGCCTATAGTTTGAGTGCTTCTCGACACTCTCCTCAAAAGCGCTTTATCCTTCATACCCACTTATCAATCCCTCCTGTAGAGAAATAGCCCTCCTACTCATGTCCTTCTACTTTCTCCAGAACCAAGGTATGCACTTCACAGTACAGAACACGATTGAACAAAGTAATAAATGAGCTGCCCTGCATCTAAGGCAAGCTGACGGCAGAGCCAAGATGATTAAAATTCTTCCGATAAAGGGTTTCTTTAAGGAAAAGAAAATCCCACAATGCAACCAGCAATGTTAATCTTCAATAAATACGCTGTTAATATTTAACTGGCATTTATTTAAACTTACAGTAACTGTCCTATTAAATCTAAATTAATTGCCCATTTGGGAATCTTCCCCTAAAGCCTAGCTGGGACATGGCTGTCTAGATCATAGTCTATGCTAGGCATCCAGCCATAAAAGAGAATATTTAAGCCATCCTTTTCAGACTAGACTATTAGAATATCATGGTTGGAAGAGTCTTAGAGGTCAGCTTGAATAGTAAGTTTTATATCCTGTGTCTTTTGACTTTTTGGGGTCCTGTTTTTCCCCATCTATACAGTAAAGCTTATTGTACGTTTCCTTTCTCTCTCTTTGTCTCCTCTTTATTTTTAATTTCTCTCTCTCTCTCTCTCTCTCTTTCCACTCTGTTAGTAATTTTTTTTTTTCTCTTGGACTTCATGTTTGAGTTTCATTCTGCTGTGTTTTTGTCTCAATCTCTCCTGAGTTTCTTAGGACTCATTTAGGATACTTAGCAAATTCTATATACACTCATATATATGTATATGTACACATACACATACGTGTAAGTTATACATATATTATTCTAAGTGTCATAAAGACCACTTTATAATAACAGTTGTACATAAAAGAATAAGAGCTGTGAAGGAATCCCTGAATCACACTGCTTTAGAAGGGGCAGCAGGAGTGTAATTGGGTAGAAGTGATCTTTGCTATCCCTGGGATCAATCAATATTTTTTTATTATAAAAGTGGTTCTGGCTAAACTTCTGGGATGCTATTTTGCCTTGATATAACACATTTACAACATTTCTACATCAAACACACACATGAACACACTCACTCTCTCACTCACTGGTTTCATCAAGTCTGTTTACTAGTGAAACATGGGGATTAAAAATAAACATGCAATCAGATGGGTTAGTGTTCAAGCTGAGTTAACTTTCCTCAAGAAGTGGGAAATGATTGGGATAAAAATAATTGATACTAGGATTTCTATTTTTTTTAAATTTTTTTTAATGCTTATTTTTTTTTTCTGAGACAGAGAGAGACAGAGCATGAACGGGGGAGGGTCAGAGAGAGGGAGACACAGAATCCGAAACAGGCTCCAGGCTCTGAGCTGTCAGCACAGAGCCCGACGCGGGGCTCGAACTCACGGACCGCGAGATCATGACCTGAGCTGAAGTCGGCCGCCCAACCGACTGAGCCATCCAGGCACCCCTAGGATTTCTATTTTTTAAATATAATAAGGTTTTCATTTTACTTTTTTAAAGCTTATTTATTTATTTTGAGAGAGAGATAAAGTGAGAGAGAGAGAGAGAGAGAGAGAATCCCAAGCAGGTCCACACTGCCAGCATGGAGCCAGTTGACGGGCCCAAACTCACAAGCCAGGAGATCATGACCTGAGCTGAAATCAGATGCTTAATCAACTGAGCCACCCAGGTTCCCCTGACTCTAAAATGTCTAAAGGTGTAGGACCCTAAGTTCAATTTGTAAATTGTTCGTTGTTTGCCTTGCCAGGCCTGGAGACTGGGTGGTGGTGGAGAGAGGGAGAGAGCCAGAGATGGACATGAGCAGGGGAATATGGGGGCATGGATAAGGAAAGGGTGGGCAGATTGGAAGGCATCCCCCACATTTTTAAGAAGACTAAACACATTCTGAACTACTTGCTTGAGGAAAGCCTGCATTGGCACTGCTTACAAAAGTTATGCTTCTTTGTGTGTCTAACTAAATACACAAACCATCCCGCTTCCTTTTTCCTCCTTTACATCAATCAGTGTCAAGTGAGACTAAAGACACTACCCCATCCTCCATCCATGTACTATCTTCAGTTAAAAAAAAAAAAAATCTCCACATTCAAAGTGTCTTTATGTTTTATTTTATCCAGTCTTAGAAATTCAAGAAAGAATTGAACACACTTCTGTAGGCTTCTGCACCATCCTGACTTTTACTTTATCTGCACATCTATATGCATTATCATTAGGAGTTTGGGGACGTTCTCGGTGAAGGAATGAAGGCTGCAGTTAGAACCTCTCATTCCTCCTGAGAGTCGATGTGGGCTTTCCCTCCTGGGAGGAAATGCTTCCCCTACACCTTTTGTATGCTTTCTTCATCTAGTTAACCCAAAAGCTCCACATGGTGCTACAGGTAGTGAAAGTCAGAGCAATTTGTGAATGGCTTGGAGGAGTGGACTTAGTTTGTGCCCAGGTAGCTTTGAACCTGGCGAGAACAGAACGGGCAAATGTTTTGAGTGTGCATGTGAATAAGGAATAACATGTGAAAATAATTTACCTAGGTTTTCACAACAGTTTTGACAAGGTGTCAAGATCAAAGACACCTTCAAAAACAAAATGGGTAATGAGCTATCTTCTAAAGCTATCTTCTTTTTCAAAGGTGGAGAATTAGCTTAACACTAAGGCACAAATCAAGGATAGACTGACATGTTTCTATATGGGGAGGTATTAATTCTAGATTCTCTAAAGGATTGTGGCTGGGACCAGCCAAATGTAATATTTTTATCAATGATCTGTCAAAGGGAATTCATAGAGAGCTCTACCAAGTTTGCAGAAGTCATGAAGTTCCCTTAAGTAATTAACTCTGCAGTTGACATGGATGAGCTTCAAACCATCCACAAAGTTCTGAGAGTGTGTAGAGAAATGGGCAAATACAATACAACATGGTTTAGGGAAAAACATCTAAAGTGTGCTTCTAAGATGCTGGACTATGGGCAGTGGAATAAGGAACAGTGATCAGGAGTGAGCTGAACATGGATGTCGGGGTTAATGGCTTTGGCTTGAAGGCCGAGCTCTTCAAATGGCTACTTTCACCTTGGATAATTTTCTTACCTCCCAAAGCCTCAATTTTCCCCTCTGTTAAATAAGAATATCACCGACCTCATATATTTGCTGTGAGGATTAAATGAGATAGTATTTGTAAATTACCCAGTTAAAAACCTGTCATGCAGAAGCCAAAAATGGTGGCTAATGATTATTTTCTCATGACACAGGAAAAACACGTTGGAAATAGCTATGGCCAGCGGTTCCCGAGCTACGATCCTTACAACACATTTTGGAATATAATACTGTGGATTACTGTCTGCAGATATCAGGATATTTTGCCAAAAGAGAGAGAGAGAGAGAGAGAGAGAGAGAAATGTTGAGCCACACATTTTATGAAACATATTGGGAAAAATAGAAACAAAGAAAGAGATGTTACCTTTACTCAAAATCACTGTGCACGATTTCTTCAAATATTACTGATAATACCTATTATTGTGGCTCACAAATAACAAAGGAACCTCATGCACCCAGTATCTGAAGCCAGAAATCAGGAGTCACCTTCAATCTCTTCTCTCTCACCACAGCCAACTCTCACATAATTCAATCAGTCTTTCTCGTGGCTTCTTCATCAAAATATCTTTAATATCTGGCCAGTTTTCTCAACCTCAGCTGCCCAGCCCTGGCCTATGGCATCATAAACTCTTTATTTTCTTCTCTGTATTTGTAAGATTCTCTCTCACATGGATTTTTTTCAGTTCTATTTCAAGCTAAAGATCTGATATAAAGTTTTCCTGAAAACCTGACCATATCACACTGCCAATTCAATCTTTAGTGGCTTCATGCAGCAATTTGAATAAAGCCCCCAATCTGTTATGTGGTTTCTGAGAACCTCATGACAGTGGCTTCTGTTTTCACTGTTTTCTCCTGTCACTTCTTCCCTTATAGAGAGCCACACCAGTCTTTATTTTAATTTATTATTTTTTAATCCCTCATAGGCTCCTGTTTCTCAACTCAGGACTTTTGCACATGCTGGGTTCCTGCCTAGCATACTGCCACTACATTTATCTAAGTTCTATTCATCTTTGTAAACTCTAACTTCCTCCTAAAGACCTTCCTTTAACTGTTCCATTCGATTAGGGCAAATGCTCATTGTACAAGTAATACTTGTAATCATTTAAATTGTGTCTTTCCCTCTCTTATACTCCTGAAGCCTAACACAGTACTTAGTGCATAATAGGTTTCTAATAAATATTTGTTGAATTTAAGTGACCAGTACATCTGGGAAAAATTCAAAAAGTAAAAGATTTTCTGGCAGGGATTTCCACTGGAGAAACATCAAGAAGATGAAGACATTTGGTATTCATGAAATGTAAGGATAAGGTGCACATGACTTCATGACCAAACTCTGGCTGGAAATAAAAGGAAAGTAACCCCAAGAAATTGAAAGATGGTAGTGTAAGGGTAAAGACAAGCATGCCTGTATAAAAGGTTATACAGGCAGAAATAATACAAAGGGAAGTCTGGGATAAATTAATAGGTGACAGACTTATATTGATTTATTAGGTTAGGGGTACCTGATGTATACCTCTAACCTTTGAAGTAGGATTCCCATGCAAAACTGCTACTGTCCAAAACAGGTAACCAGGACATCTGAATGGATGTGACCCGATGTGACCTTTCTAATGTCATCTTCCCATCTACTCAGTAATTCTATTGTCCACATTGCTAGAGATAACGGAATTTTGCTTATCCTTTTCCCCTGCACACCCATTCTAGAATATTTTTTTGTTTACACTTGGTAAGAGCATTTTTTAAATGCTGCAAGAAAATGTGTGTATGGTTTCTGTGAAAAATGAACCCTGAGCGAAGGGAAAGTCTTCTTTGGGCAGAATTAGTTGGACTTCCTTCTGATTTTATCTTCCTCTTCCTTGGCTATTTCCTCCATGTCTGACTCCTGACTTCTGTTCCTAACAATGTCTTAGGAGACCTAGTCTACCCTGCACTCCCTATTTCCTCAAGCATTACTTTCCAATGTACTTTGAGCACCTCCCTCATCTCCCTTGACTTCCTCCTTCTCACAACTGGAAGAATGGGATTACAATATGTGTCTTTAAACTCCTGGTCCCATGGTCTTTTTTTTTCTCCACCTCAGTGCTTCCCTATGTCAGCCTACCTTCCAGGGCATGATGGGGAGTGATCAGTTTTACATACAATTCTTTATTTTTCACGCTAGCAGAAGATAACTGTAGCAACCATAGTCCAAAACAATAGATAATGCCCAGACCTGTGTGCCCAGCTTATGCCCTCCATGATTTGCTTCACTATAACTGCATTTGGGAACCTCTGTCAGTAACCTTCATTTCCTGAGACATAGCTGGGGCCTTAGCACTCCAGAGATATGGGAGGCCCAAGACTAGAAATGCTCCAGAAAATTTCCCCCAAACAAGGTTCACAGAAGTTAGTTGGAAAGATTGTTTCTGATTTCCCTGCTGGGGTAAAAGCACCCTTCTCACATTTATGCTGCAAGTCTACGCTGGGGTAAGTGGTATGATACAACAGAAACTGGCACGCTCTGGGTCCAGCCCCCAAGGTTACAGTTTGCTGCAAAGACTAACATTATAAATAATTGTACAGGTAATCAATGAATCACAAGTGGAATACATATTACAAAGGGAAAGTGCAAGATTACAAGAGAACAGAAAAAGAGTGTCTTATTCAGAATCACTCCATTTTAGCACAGAGCAAGGTAAAATATATGCAATAATAAATCAATGTAGGGCAAATGATTGAATGAGTAAACATGCAAAAACACCTAGACTCTGAAGTCTCAATATTCTTCCATGAATTTCCATGAAATTCTTCCATTTGGGTTGTCCCTCCCCCTACACAGACATCTCTACCAGATCCCTTCCCTTCTTCCAAGGGCCAATAGACTTCCAAGGAACTGAGGTGCCCTTTGCATGTTCTTATTTTTGTCAGCCCTAAATAGGAGAAGCATATAAATTAGGTATTATAAATATTTTCAGTGCACTCATTTTGCTCTTGGGAAAGCTAGCTCACCACACTCATGAAAAATCCACTCTAATCCCTACATCCAACTTATGACCTCCTCGCACACTCCATGCAAGAATAACATTAATAATAATCAGACTATTAGCCAGAGTGCTTGGTTTGAACCTGAAAAATTTGAGAAATGATCTTATAAATTATTTTCCAAGGATACCATCTTTAGGCATTAACAGCCACAACTGACTCTGAATTCTGGGAATTGAGCATAATTACAAGGAAATTGACAGGACACAAATGCCAAGAATCCTGTTAACCTTTAATATCTTGAAAAAACTCTCCTTGTAATTATCTCTTTCCTTTGTCTTAAATGTTACTGATGAATATTTAGAGGTGTAAGCAAATATGGAAGTGGATGGATGGCAGAATCTTGATCTTTGTTTGGAATCCCAGTTTTCCAGGCATTCCATACAATAATGAAGTGCTAAATAGAGCACTTGGAATTTGACTATTTCCGGAAGGTGTTTCCATCTTTGTATTTGCTCTGCTCCAGTTCTCTGCTTATAATTCTCCACACTGAGTAGAAGCTCCTTTGCATTAGTAATTATAGTGAAAATGTAGGTCTGAGGCATCCGGTGTCTAATGCAATTCCTGACCTGTTCTATGTCTTTGGAAAAGTCACTGCACCATTTTAGTGCTTGAGATTTCCTTTCTGTGAAGTGAATATAATGACATTTAGCTCTAACAGCAACAATATTTGCATAGTGCTTTAAACTTTACTGCGGATATTTACATCCCTTATCTCACAGGTGTAGGAATGTCTCCTGCATTTTTTCCCTCCTTTCTGGAATTCACTACCACTAAGGCTGCCCTTGTCTCTTTTCTCTATTATTTTAATTAAATCTTAACTCACGTCTCTGCCCCCAACCCTGCTTCTACCTAAACCAGTGCTTTCTTACAGAGACCAGATAGACTCCTTGGGGGTGGTCAAAAGTTGGGAGAAGAAAGATTGTCACCATAATTGTGGAGACAGTCCTGCCACTTAATGCATGGGGGACAGGGAGGCTAGACACTCAGCAATGCATAGGATATTCAGTCACAGATGTTGAATGCCTGTCTGGCACTGAGGTGAGTGAAACCTTTTTTTTTTTTTTTTTTTTTTTTTTAATCTAAGCTTAAGATGGATTCCATTTGATATATAAACAGAACATTTTTGAAAGTTTTAATGCTTCCTAATCCTCCAGAAATGAAACTACCTGTAAACTCAGGGAAAAGTGTGCTTTGATTTGTTTACCAGTTTGAACATCACCAGTTTGAAAGTTCACGTGACCAATGGCATTGCTTCTCATAGTATTTAAGTCACCAATTCTATGCCCCTTTATCTCTATTGTAGCCTTCACATTCATGGAGAGTCTATATAGTGACACAGGCATCTACACATCATTACATCCTGTGGTATTGTTGTGCCGAAAGATTTATTTTACACTTATTTGATTATCAATCATTTTCTCTGTATTTCACTTGTAGATTGAATTAGGACATCATATACACCATTTTTTAAAGTGCGTGCATAGGTAGCTTATTTTATCTATGAAATTAATTTTGCAATAAGGAAAATACAAAATAGTTCTCAAATAACAAATAAGATTTGGATCAGGTAAAATAGATAACTCCTGATAAAAACAATTCCATACACAGGAAGTAGCTTTGTCTTTCTAAAGCATAGCTCAGTAATGTTTGTTATGTGTTCAGAAAATTTCAGTGTTTCCTTGCCTATGACATATAGTTCAAGTTCCCAAGTTTGGCAGTCAAGGCCCTTAGAAGTATCCCAAGGCAACTGTCTAGGCTCAGTCTCTGCAGTGGCCCCACCTCCACACTCATCCATCATCCCGTGACTCCTCAGTTTCCCTGAATATCTCACACTTTACTGCTTGGCTTTGCCAGAATTCACCTCCCTTCTATCCACAGTTTTATAAATCCCACTCAGTGTTTAAGGGCCAGTTAAAATTCTGTTTCCTTCAGGGGCACCTGGTTGGTCTGTTAAGTGTCCAGCTGCTGATTTTGGCTCTGGTCATGATCTCATGGTTCATGGGTAGGAGCCCCGCATCAGGCTGTTTGCTGACAGCTTGGAGCTTGCTTGGGATCCTCTCTCTCCCTCTCTCTCTGCCCCTTCCTCGCTCATACATGCTCTCTCTCTGTATATATATTTGATTGTATATTTGTCTTAAGTCACTTAAGGTCTCTGAAGGCAGGCACTATTTCTTGTTCATTTTTGTACCACTCCAAGGCTTGGCAAAGTACGTGGCCCAGAGTATGAGGTCATTGGATTGAACTGGCCTTCCAGTAATTGAGAGAGATAGACTAGGTACTATTATCTTTATTTCACACATGAGGAAATTGAGCTCCAAATGAGTTCTGAAAGGTTATTTTATGCAGAGCATCTGATGAGCCATGATATAGAGGGGGAACATATAATTACCTCCAGCTCATATGAGGCTGGCTCAGATCTGCCCCTAGAAATACATCTAGAGAGGCTGGCCTACATTTTTGCCAAAAGAAAACAAAAATTTCCATTTCTAGGTCAGCTCTCCAATGTAAGGGTTTGGATTTGTATCACTCTATATGCCACTGATGATAACAAATCTTCTATCTCTTAAAACCTTGTCACCAAACAGAGCTGCAGGTTTCCCCCTTTTAACATTATGTTCCCAACAGAATTCAGCCAGAAATAAGACATGGGTTTCCCAGAAACCTTCTCAGGCTTGCCTGGTGGTGGAAGGGTCAGGCTCCAGCTGCACTTCCTGGCACAGCTCCAGCCTTGACTAAGCCCATCCATCACAGCCGAAGCCTGCCCTTCTCTCACGCTGCTTGAGTTGGAAATGGAAGTGGCCTTTTAACAGAACATTGTCTTAGGATTGTATGAAGCAAGGCTGACAGAGAAAGGAAGATTCATTCCTGACACCAATCATACTAATATCTGTCACCAAAATGACATTTTCCCTTTAATGATGAAAAATTCATCAGGAAAGAGGGAGGAGAATGAACAACTTTCATACGCTGCTCTGGTCTGATAGGGAGGCAACCTTTGCTGCTGCTGTGGGTGGTTTGCAATTTGAGGAGATGGGAGAGAGAATGGCCAGTTGGTTACTGAGCAGACACAACTGGTACTTGGTTTGGAAGAGAAGGGTACAAGCAGATGGAAGCCTGTGGGTTAAGCAGTGTTGCTGAACATCTGACTAATTTCCCACGATGTCTTCTGCTTGGTTTTTCCATAGAATTGCACCCATTTCTTTCAAGGCCAGACAGGGGATCAGTAATGATTTGCAAGGCCACCATATACATATTTTACCATATCTGGTTTTTCAAAGCAAGTAAACCTCATGGGAATGCAAAGCTTCTGCCTGTCCCCAAGCCCTTGTTCACATATTGTCTGATGCACACAAATGCTACAATAAAGGAATCCAGTCCACAAGGCAGGGATCATGTTCATATCCTGGAGGGTCTGCAGTTGGGGATGACCCATCGGTGGGAGAAAGCACTACAAAGCCACTGCCTTACAGCCTGAACATGCAATGAGGCAGGGATTGCAGAGACATTAATGAGGCAGGCATATCACTGGCAGTTGGAGAGAAGCTGCCCAATTGTCTCAGGTGTTCACAGAAGTAACTATTTCCCAACAAATCCCACATCTTTATTTACAAATCCTTTGTTTACAAAGATGCTAGATGCTGGTGGCTGTATAAAATGATTTTATTCTCCCCTCCTTTCTTTTCTATTGGCAGAGTCTGCCTCCCACAACAGAGGCTCCAAATGCCAGAAATTCACTATCAAGTGATGCTATGGATGACCACATTACATAGTAAATTAGTTGGATATCCCCCACTAACCAAAAAGAAAGAGGTGCACTCTTCCAGACCCCACTGATCCTGTCTTTGATCATGGTCAGGTGATGGCGTGCGGGGTCGAAAAAGGCAGCCACTTCCCACTCATGGGATAAAGACTGACATCTCAAGCATCATGAAGATTAACTGTGAGACTCTAGGTTGCAGGGGCTGTTGCTCAGCTTTTGGACACCGTACCTCCAGGCTTCTCTGATGTCCTAATTTTCTAAGCCTCCATTAGTAAGTGTCCAGTTACTTGCTGCCAAAAAATCCAAAGTTCCAAAGTACTGTGCTCCCACTTAATCAGGAAAAGTGTATCAACTTTATGAGCATGGCACTCTACTTCAGATTCCTTTACTCAGCCTTGAACTGCTCTTGCTCTGTAGGCACACACCTCCTGCTTTCTGCTGCCAGCTTTCTCTTACTCCCTCACTTTCATAAATACTGCCATATACAGGCTGGTTAATGCACCAAGAATCACACTACAACAGGATACTTCTAAAGCTTTTGTGCTTTTGCAATTCTTTATGCTGTTAATTAACACAACACCCACCCATTAGCTAATCTGCCAGCAAAGCAACACAGCATCATTATCTTCTTTATGGAAAAGGAAACTGAGTCATTTATGTCTCTATATTTGCATGAGTGGGCTTCTGGCTCCCCCTTTTCCTCCTCCAATATTCACGCTTTCAAATGTATTTTAGAGCAGCAGTGATGTGATTTCAAAAGGCCTTCACCTGAACAGTCGAGCCCCCAAAGTAACTGGTGCATAAGTGCATATTTTTAAAACCATAACCCTACTACAAATCCCTACAAACAGGCAGGACCACATGGTCCACGTCCTCAATTTTGAACAAATATGTTGTCCTTCTCTCATGTTCTTGGTTTTTTCTGCCTCCCTGGCAGACCAGGAAGAATCTTCTATCACAGAACTCAAAGGTTCAAAGTGACTTCTAAGCTCCAAAAATGACACTGGAGCTCTGCCTTGAGGGAGAGAAAGGATATGAGAGACTGTTCTCAGGGAAGGAACAGCAGGCGGGCAGGAGAAAAGCTTCCTGTCTGGAAGCAGAAGCGCTGACCTGGTGGACTCAGGCAGGCTGGTGTCCCTGCTGTGGGCCACCTGCCATGAGAAGCTCCAGCCTTTAGGAAACAGACATTTTTGCTCCTTGAAGGTGCAGGCTGGCCTGAGCACCACTGGCAGGCCAGGGCAAGGGAAAAGCACTATCAGTCCTGTCCACAATGTGATCCACTCCTTGAGAGGAGGGCAAACTGAATTTGGTCACCAGAGGACCCTTAAATTGCCTCCATCATCACCTAAGTGCACTCACCCAGAGGGCAGGTCATGGTCACCCTTCGAGATGGCTATGCAGTCAAATGCCCAGTAGAAGCCCTGGAGGAATTCCATATCCAGTAGAAAATGCATGGAGGAAAATAAATGGAGAAGTCCCATGTTCTAACTTCAGTTAGAAATAGGCAAGCATTCCCTGACAGTAAAAGAAATTATACACTGCCTGACAGAAGCTATGCACGTAATTTTATGTAAAATACACGTAATTTTAAGTTGCATAGCTTACTTTGTTTATGGAATGGCCCATGAACTTTTTAAAATAATGAAGATCATTTCCCTCCATACAGTTAAACTATTGGCAAAATAAATTGTATTTGTCATGTAATTTGATTCTCTCCCATATACTTTGTCTGGAAGAAACCTTGTTCCCATTTGACAGATGAGAAAACCATGGACCATATTTTTAGTGGAAACTGACAAAGTGCCCAGGGTAGAATGGGGAACATCTAGGTTTTAATTTCAATGTTCTAACTCAAAATTCAGGGCTCATTTTACTTGACTGTAGTTTAATACATTCAAGAATCTACTGTCCTTCCTTGAGGGACACTCCCTTTGCCATGGCCCAGGTGGTGGGGGGAGGTTGGGGATGAGGAGCACCAGACAGGATAATGGGGAGAATTTGTGAAGGACAAATGGAAGGCTACAACTCAAGAGCGGATGGTATAAGAACCAGAACCATTATTAAGAAGCAGGCCCAGGATAGAATGTGACACAAAGAAAAGGAAGACAATCCAGAGTGTCTGAGAAATGTAAGAGGCCTGTCATTCATCTCCTGGGTGTCACTTCTGAGTTTCTGGAAAGGAGCATTTATTGTCCACAGAACAATAAGCAAGATTTATAGACATGACAGGCTCGGGGAACAAGAATCCACTTCCCACCATGACGGGCACTGTGGGGAGGTTTCACAGGTGGCCATTGGCAGACCTGATGGGGCCCATCAGAAGGACCAGAGGCCTGTTATCCAGAGTGGGGTTTGTTCAGAATGTAATAGTTAGCCTCCTTGATCTCTTGAAAGCATTCTTGAAATGGCCTTTTTCTTTGTAATTCCAGACACCATATCTTTCAGCTTGCCTTTCCTCCCTTCCCAGGAATGTGATGTTACCATCTAATGGCACATGTCTTCCTCCACTGAACCTACCAATGAAACACTCATCACACAGGACACAACTCAGATGCCCCCCTCTTCTTTGGAGTCTTCTCTGTTTATCCCATTGAGGGATCTTCTTCTGAATTCTTATCATATTTTGTATCTTCTCCAGCATGTAAAACATATCGCCTTGTGTTATAGTTGGGTATAAACACATGGCATCTTTCCCACAAAAGATAAACCCAATGTTAGAATGGTGCTTGTCTTTCATTAGCTCAACTTGCTTTAGAGCTGAAAAGGCCTGTATAAGCCATCTAGAGCAGTGTCCTCATTTTATAGATGAGGAAACAGAGGTGTGGAGAGCAGACACATTTGAGCCAAGTTCTCACAGTCAGGCAGATTAGAAAGGGAATTCACCTGCACCTTTAGCTTCCCAAAGAACTCGCCCAAAACAAAGTCAGAATGAAAGGTTGATTCTGACAAGTCCCTCAGACCTGCCATCCTATGACCAAAGTTGGACCACCCAAAGACGTATACAATTGATATTGAATCCTCAAGGCAACTTCATTTTAGAGATGACCATTTCATTTAGCATGTCTGTTCTCTTCCAATGGGGTTTTCATGAGTGGATCATTCAAACTTCTTAATAAGCAACTGGGTGGTGATTATTCTTAATCAGCTGACCAGGGATGAAAGTTATTCAGATTATTATGCATTAATACATTAAAAAATATGAACAGAAAATCAATCTGGCACCAATAAAAGATGATTGGATATTGTTAATATAAATCAAATAGTGCATCCTGGCTTTACAAAAAAAGAAAATGCTATGATTTTCTTGTATCCTCTGCTATAGACCCTGCACATGGCTCAGATCCTACAACCTCTCCCTTCTACACTTCTATTATAGGCAGGCTGCCTTATGATTAGTGCAGCAATGCCAATTAGTTGCAGTAATGGGTAGGATTCACATTTAAGGAAACTCGCAGCCTGATACCTAACAGCATTTACAGGCTCCAAATGTGCACACACTCTGTTTGCAGGGGGTATAGTGTGTGTCCACAAAGAAGTGAAGGCACTGAGGGTCAGGGGCATGTGTGTGTGTGTGTGTGTGTGTGTGTGTGTGTGTGTGTGTGTTGTCTGCATACATGTGCCTGTGTGTGCATACGCGTACATGCATGTAAATGCAGGTGTGTGGCCAGCAAGGAACTGGGTCAGGGAGGAGGAGGGTGCTGGTGAAAATGGGTGAGGTCTGCCTGCTGTAGGAGGGAGTTTTGTATGTCTGGGAAGGAGGAATCTATGTGAGCAAGAGAAATGCTACTTTGAGTACAGGGCTTTGGGAAAGTTAGTAAATGCATGCTTAAGTAGGATGTTTGGAAGGTGTAGTGAGAGGATTCCTGAGGAGACATCCCTCTCTGGTTTTGGAAACAATTTGTCATGCAAAAGTGGTGTATTACAGTGCTCTTTTGCCCCATTGTTTCCCTTCTTGTTCTTCCCCCTCTTCTTCATTAAAGCCTTATGGATGTTGCTTTCCATGCCCTTTTCCACCCTGGTTTTCCTTTTCTGTCCTTTCTGTTTCTGCAGGTGATAGGAAGTAGGGAAGAAGTAGCTGCTCCTTACTGGGAGAACTGGTTCTGGTGCTCATGTTGTTTAGAACCACGTAAAAGTCCTGAAACAAACCCCAAAAGGAGCACTGTTTCCCCCTTGAGGACCTTCTAATGTATTTTTTAAAAAAGCCCACACACTGGGCCGTCAAAGTCACATGCAATGTGACAAAGTGGGTAATTATGTTTCACTTAGCACACATCAAAGGAACAAATGGCTGGAGAGCGTGCATATGTGCACCCGTGCTTGCGCAAAGGAGGCTGTGTGTGTAAGGCCGGCCCTGGGTGCAGGCTGGGTGCAGCCTTGGGGACCCAGGCTTGTCCTCTGGTCCCCTGCCCTTAAAAGGAATGAGGCTATAAGACTCATTTACATCTGGGAGCTGAAGTGGAATGTGCCTGGCCTTTCCCTCATGTTCCTTTGTTTGGTTTTCATGGAAACCTGTGTTTACGGGAAAACCCTGAGCATGCTTGCTACAGACAGATGTTTCTGTTCTCTGTCCGTAATCATGTTAAGAATGTTTCTTTTGGGAGATAAGCTACCATTTTTCTCTCTTCCCCCAATGCAAAAGATAGAAATTATCAACATGTCTAAAATCCAGAGGTCCCTCTGGAAGCAGGTGATGCCAAACAGCTTTTGGCAGAGACCCATCACCGCTTGGAGCTTCCTGTTACAACTCGATAGATGGAGGGGCAGAACCAAAGGCACAAATTATGTCCACTGTCCTTGTCACAGATAAAAAAGAGAGAGAGAGAGAGAAAGAGAATTAAAGCTGGATTCTGAATCACTGATGCACAGCCCAGGCTTCTCCTTCACCCTGGACCATCCCCATCCCACTTTTCCTTCCTGCTACTTCCCCCATAGGCTGAAAACTTTGTCACTTTAACATTTAATTATATAAAATCCTGTTCTCTTTACCCCCTGTGGATGAGCAATTGTTCTGCTATTTCTATAAAACGCCACAGGAAATATGAAAATAGGAGGCAGGATTTGGAGCAAGACTGTTCCTGAATGCCTGTGGTTAGCAGCGTCAGAGATGGCTGCGTGGATTTTACATCTGTGACAGGGAAATGGAAAGGGGGGCCAGAGGGGCCAGGCAGGGAGGGATGGGGAGACCAGGTGTCACAAGGGAGCCATGTCAAAATGCTGCAATGTGACCTTCGACCTGAGGGGACTGAACCCCAGGGAGAGCAGCCCCCACAGAGCCTGTGCCAGGCTCACTGCTTAAAGCAGGAGAACTGGGCTGGCAGATGGGTCAAAAGTGAGTCATAAGCTGGAGGGGAATGAACTGCACATTTCCCTGCACTATAAAAAAAATGCTTTTCGAAAGAGGCTGGACAGTATCTATGGCCTCATTCATTCTTTAATCAAATATGTTACTGGGAAGCAGTGTTGAGAAATAACTGCAAGTGTAGACACTGAAGCCAGAAGCCAAGGTTCCAGTTAAGGCCCTTTCACTCATGAAGGTATAAATGCAGCAAGTTATTCTCTTCCTGCACTGATTTTGTCATATGCAAACTGGGGCTAACAATAATAGTATCACCCTGAAATAAAGTGCCAGAACAGTGCTATTATAATGATCTAATGAGGAACTAAAGTGTAACAAATATTGTACTAGATACAGTGGCTACAATGGTTTATAAGTGCCTGCGTTCACATCTCAGTGTTTCATAACTTAATAGAGGAGACAGATGTGCATACAAATTATCAACAGTGTGATGGGGGCTAAGATAGTGATATCTACGAAGTCTGAGATTTTGGATATAAGGATCAAGGGAGTTGGGGAACACTTAGCAGACAAAATGGGTTTTGTAGGTTTTGTAGGATAGGTAGGAAATAGGAAGTTGCCAGTTGGGGAAGAGGGATCATATTATTTCTAGAAGAGTACAGAAAAAAGAAAGAGATGAAAGTCTGTCTAAAAGATCATGGTGTTTTGTTTTGTTTTGTTCTGTTTTGTTTTGTTTTAAGTAGGCTCCATACCCAATGCAGGGCTTGAACTCATGACCTGAAAGCAAGACTCACATACTCTACTGACTGAGTTAACCAGGTGCCCCCTTATCATGGCTGGTTTTTAAAAAAGTGATAAATTGTGCCTGAGGAATGGTGGGAGGTAAAACCTAGTAAGAAAAATCCCACGTGGCTTGCTAGACAGTTTGGGTTTCATTTTGTTGGAAATGGGGATTCACTGGGAGATTTTACAAAAAGGTAGAAGCATTATCCATTTTGAACTACTCTACCTGCTGTCATACTAATTTTAATCTCTCTTTATATAATATACAAAATTAATAATCCTTCCCTAACTATAAAAACTGCAGTGGAAGAACACAGATGTTTGAAGCAGCACTGGACAATCGATTGATGGGATGAGAGATGAGGAGGGGTCGCTATTAAGAGACCCTTGTAATACACAATGTGAGAGTCAGTGGAGAGCTCTGTCTTTAAGAGCAGTCTAGAATGTTAAGAGTTTCCTTCCAATGGCTTCTTCTGTATCCTCGAAAATGTCTACATAGCAAGAAATATCTGCCTGTGGCTGACACTATTAGTTATTTACCTAGTATGTGTTCTCCCCATCTTCCTTACTCAACTAACCCTGGATTGGTTTAGGGTACTAAGGAGCATAATTGGAAACTACCTCCTCCCTTGCACCTGGAGGTTAGCCACATGATGAGGATCTGGTCTGTGGTCTGGAAGTGGAAACCTTCCAGACAGCTCACAGTTTTGTTTTGTGATTCTGGCTCCGGTTCTCCCTTCTAACCTCTTTTTCTTCTCCTTGCCTGGGAGTCAAAGTGACAGTGGAGGGAAGCATCCACGTTTCAACCATGAGGACAAGAATCTGACACTAAAGATTGCAGAGAGGAAGACTAGAAGACCTGGGATGCTGATGACATCTGGAGCCTGTCTATCTCTGGACTTCATGCTCTGTAGTTAAGTCTAGGAACCTGAGTTTCTGTTATCTGTAGTGGAATACAGTCTCTGATACCAGGAGACCTGTGTAGATAAGAGCCTCATGTAACGCACACTGCTACTGAGGCACAGATGTTTGACGTATCAGAAGCAAAATCAGTTTCTCTTTGGCTCTTGGAAAAAAGGGTCCATGTCTCAACAGTATCCTCAGCATGTTAGTAACCCCCAACCAAAATTCTTCTCTGTTGTCAGATGTTAACCATAGATCTCCTACCATCCTACAAAGACAAATTTCCTTCAACCCCAAAGGCTCAGCCACTGCATGGCCAATCTCAGGAAGAAGGACAGAGTGTCAGTACTAACGAGTAAATGTTGACTATCAGAGCTTTGCCAAATTAGTGGGAGCTGAGGATGTGTCTTTCACAATGAAAAAGAAAGGTGACTCCCAATGTAACATTATTGTTTGGTTTCAGGCTGGTCAAGGGGGAAATAGCCCCTTTGGGTGGGATGCAAGGATGTTGGGGAGATAAAGGAAAGGACTAGAGGAAGATAGCTGTGGTCTCAACCTAGAGTCCTAATAGTGGTGGGGAGAAATGCAATAAACTGGGTACTAAACACAGCTGAAATAATAACATACAGGAGGTAGACCTAAGGACCCAGCTGTACAATGGGGCTTTGGAGTTAAATCAGTGAATTTTACTAGCCAGTCAACCTAACCACTCAAGCTGTAGGTTCCCAAGTTGTAAAATGGAGGTCATTGTGCCCACTTGCAGGTTTATAATGAGGATTATAGGAGATGAGGTACATAAAAAAGCCTAACACACTGGAGACAATCTGTAAATGAATGTCTTGGTATCCTCAAGGAGGACAGATGGAAACCATAGGATCAGAAGCCGTCTCCAGAGATCCCCCTCCTCAGGGGGCCCTAGAAATGCAGGAGGCCCACGTGAGCCCCTTACGTCTTGCTAGAAAAGTAGAATAGCTTTTGGCAAATTTGGCTCTGCCCCAGTCCTGGTCAAAGCTTTGCAAGAAGGATCCCTTAACATCTTTGACCTCTTTTTGCCCTTTCCACTTCAGGGTGCAGGGATCCCATCTGAATCCCTAGTGCAGCCTAGGAAACAGAAGAGGAAAATCAAACATAACCCCATGGAGAAATCCTTCCTTTTTGCATTAGTGAGAAAGGGGTACCACATGAGCACAGTTCACTCTATAAACCCAGATACGGAGCTCAAATATGAGCAAAAATAACTCAACCCAGGACTGGGGAGTGGTCTGCTTCACCAGCTCAAATACAGAACCCTGCTGATAGCAGCTAAGAGGATCCCTTTGCACAGCCCTGACCATGGGCAGATGTTCCCCTCACACCTGGGCAGAGGGCAAATCAGAGACAGCAATGTCTGGGGAATTAGACATGGTCCAGGAGACCCAGAAGCCTTCTCAGTCCAAGTGGAAGTTTCTCTCCATGGCCAGCTGGGAGTGTGCAGGTTTTGTTTTATTTGAGGAGAGCTGGTAGTTTTCACAGTGGGGACATTAGCACACAGGTAGATGGCAGGGATTGAGCAAGAGGAGTATTTAGCAAGGGCAGAGTGAACTGAACAGGGGGACATTGGACTTGTCCCTTGGCTCCACGGGGCCCTGCTTGTGCCTGCTTGCCTTCATGCAACAGCCAAGTTTAAATTGTGCTGGCCCGGCACAGCCAGTGTGGCAGAGGGGCGTCTCCTGGAAAAAACAAGGAGAATGAAGAAGAGACAGAGAGCCAGGTGCTCAGTCTCTCAAAGGAGTAACCCACTCCTATTCCCTCCCTGGAGAGGAAAAAATGAGTACTTGGGGCTTCAGGCTGTTGGGCTTACTTTTTGAACAATTTCATCTCTCCAATCTTCAATGGCCTCTATGTACAGACTGCCTACAAAGAAAGTTTCCTCGCTCTTGTGCTAGAAATAACAGGTCCTGAGTGCACAGGGAGCACTACCCCACCAGGGAACTTCTTGTATAAAATTTATCTACTTGTTCCATAATTTCACATCAGCCTCAGTAAAAAAGCTCTTTTGCTGTGGTGGTGGCTGATAATGCAATGAGACACCATCCCCTCTGTGAGTTAATGACGTTTGTGGGGAGATGACAGGTGGGTATGAAAATGGAATCAGATAGGGTGGGGGCAGGCTCTGGCTCCGTTCCTTGCTCTTTGCTGTTTCTGTGGCTCTGGCTCCTGAGGAAGAGCGTGGGATGTTATCTATTAGTCTTTGCATCAGAATTTTATTCTAATTTCATAACGAAGATGTTGCTCCATCAGATACAGATGATGTGTCAGCAGAAATGTAGAAGGCCGTTTTTATGTGTCAGCCGGCACTCTGTAGGGTCCCCCACCTGCCTGGAACAGTGTAAAAAGCGCTGTTTGAGGGAATAGCTCTGCCACAGTAGATTGATCTTCAGAGATATACCAGATCTCTCTTCTTTCCTTACCACTGATCCTGTCAAGCTGTAAGCTCTATGAGGGCAGGAGACCTTTCTTCCCATTCGTTGTCCTACACCCCGTGCCTGGAACATGATGACTAGTCAACATAGGCGAATGTATGAATCTCATCTGCCATGATTCCCAGGCTATGCATGGTGCCAGTTTTTATTTTTAATTGAGGTATAATTCACATCTAACTTTTTATTAGTTTCAGGTGTACAACATAATGGCTCAATATTTGTATACACAGTGAAATTATCACCACAATTAGTCCAGTGACCATGCATCACCTGTATGGCACCCACTTTTTGCAGACTTGTTTACTTCTCAAGATCATAACCTCTATCGACCCTGTTCCAATTATAACTACTAATCCTCACATTAGACTGAGGAATCCCAGGGCTCTCATCCAACTCTGTGAGTCTCCACATTGACTCAACTCCCCCTAACTGGCTGATAAGTATGAGCTCATATTCTGGAACTTTCTGGGCCTCAGAAAACAGAGGTACTAACAGTACCTGCCTAATGGTTTGCTGTGAAGATTGAGACAATACATACTGAGGGCTACAAATAGGATCTTGATTTTGGAAATACTCAATATATTAGCCATTCTAAAGTCCTAGAAAGGACCTTAATCTTCTTTTACTGTATTTGAGTGCTTTGTCCCAGGAACCTACTGGGGATATTATCCCTCCCAGATTAGTCAATCCATCTCTCAAGGGCATGATTCTATCACCACTCAAGATAATATTGCTCACCTTCTTCCTTCGTGTCCCCTCTTGCAAGATATTTCACACTGTACTCTCTTCTTGGAGCCCACTGACTGGTATTTTATCTGGACTCCAGTGTTTTCCTGTGCTAGATCCTTTTATTTGTGGAAGATCATACTTTACACAGATGATATATTATCTGGATATCTAAAGTTAAATGGGAATCATGGTGCAGGAGTTAAGAGCCCTGTCTCCAGAGTCACAAATTTCAGCTCTGCCATTTTTCTAGCCATAAGACCCTGGATGCATTAATAACTTATAACACCTCAGTTTCTTTATCTGTAAAATAGGGACACTGATAGTATCTAACTCACAGGATTGTTGCAAAGATTAACTGACTTGATTTCTTTGAAGGGCTTAGAATAGCTCCTGCCTCATATTAAGTATTCAATAAATTTTAAATATTATTATTTGTAGCTACCATATGCCACATACACCAACATATGTAAATATGGGGTCATTTAATTATAAATTAGACTCTTCCCATTCTACAGCATATGCCTATGAACAGCAGGTCATTCCCATGTACAAAGATGCATGCCCTTTCTCCTCTTTTGTCATGAAAATGAAGCATAACTTGAAAATCTATCACAGCTCAGCACCTTTGAAGGAAGCACTTTTGAACAGAGACTTTTTGCCACTGGTTTGTCATTTTCTCCCTACCAACTTTCCGCTAAGGGAATATACACATACCAGTAGTCATAAAACTAAGTCTTAGTCTTAATTCTTCCAGAGATGAGTGTGTAACACAGAGCAGAGAAAACCACTCCTCTCCAGACTTCAGTTCTCTCATCTGCACAATGGTAGAGTAGACCAGGGGCTATTATTGGTCTTCTCAATCCCAAGTCTGTGAATATGACTATAACCCAAAGGTCTCTGGGAATCTGGCCAGAGTCTGGACAGGCTCTGGTTCCCAGCACCTTGAGAAGGAACATGATTTCTGTGTGGATTTTATGGCATTATGGTAGGGAAGCTTGCAAGTTCTCTATCACCCAGTTTGGAAAAGAGACTGGAGATACCACGACCTTTGGATATGAAATATTAATGTTTTGAATTTCCCTTTTTAATTACTTGAGATGCGCTGTACTTGGCATGAAAAGGTTACATGCTGATGTGTAGGTCTTGACAAGCAGCAAACAGCCAAAGAGAAATCCCTGAGTTCTCATTTATGGGGGCTGCTTGGGCCACTTGCTGGGTGTGAGACTGAGGAGCAGAGGGGTTCTTTCCTCTTCCTGGCACTATCATCTTTCCTATCCTCAGTAGGAATGTGTGCCCAGGATATGCCACACATTTTCTATCCTTGGGACTATGGCTTTTGTCTCTTTAATATAGAGTGGCCCAGACACACATGATTTTCTTGAACTTTTCCATCTCTGCTTTCTCAGATGAAAAAGGTAGAAATAAAATGAAGTAGGAACTCTTAGCTCTTGTCAACTGCTAATTGCACCAAACCAAAATTTTTCAACACGGCATTCAAGGATCTTTATAATTAGGCTAAGAATCGCCTGCCTCAGCACCCATCAAAAATTAGCAGAGAATATTTACTCCCTCTCCTTTCTTTTCTGCAAATACGTACTTCTTCATCTCAGTTGTGGATTGCCTTTTCCCACACTTCCCCCTCTTCATGTGAAGTTCCATCTAAACTCCACTGTCAGCGAGATACTCTAGGAATGAAGGGGGCAGTATGCATGTGTCTCGTGAAGTGACTTCTCCATCATGCTCTGACGGTTGGTATTATGAGTTACCTTGGTTAGGCCAGGGCAGCCAGATATTTGGGCAAACATTATTCTAGATGTTTCTGTAAGGGTAGTTTTTAGATGTGGTTAAATCTGGAGATTTTGAGTAAGGCAGATTGCCCTTCATAAAGTGGTGGGTCCTATCCAATCAGTTGAAAACTTTAACAGAAAAACACAAATGTGGCGTGACTGGCTGGCTCAGTCAGTGAAGGGTCTGACTCTTGATTTTCCCTCAGGTCATGACCTCACAGTTCTGTGAGTTCAAGCCCCGCATAGGTCTCTGTGCTGACAGTGCACAGCCTGCTTGGGATTCTTTCTCTCTCCCTCTCTCTCTGCCCCTCCCCTGCTCCAGCTCACTTTCTTTCTCTCAAACTAAATAAATAAACTTAGAAAAAAAGAAAAAAGAAAAACACGAACTTCCCCTGGAGAGGCAGAGATTCTCCTAGCAGTTTTTGAACTTGAACAGTAGCATCATCTCTTTCCTGGGTTTCTAGCCTGCCAGCCTTCTCTATCAAAAACTTGCCAGCCTCCACTATCATATGAGCCAATTCTTTAAAATAAATATCTCTTTTTAATATTATATATTACATATACATATATGTAGATATACAAATATACATATATAAAATATATAACATACACACATAATCACACAACCCATTGTATATGTACACACATCCTATTTGTTCTATTTTTTTTCTGGAAAACCCTAATGAACATGTGGCATTGTAGTATAACATAGTGTAATGTTACCCTTCCCCTACAGGCAAGACATTCTCTCAGGCACTTTCTTAGAATGTGTCCTTCCTCTATGAAGCTTCTGTATTTCACCCAACTTTCTAAATTCCAGCTAATTCACATTAGACAAAGAGAAGAAAGCTTCATAAAATTGTTCTCTGCTAGTGATGGAGATGGGCATAGCACACTGTTCGTTCCTACCCTACAGCTGATTGACCCACACAGTGTGGTGTGTGGCCTTTGAATAGCCATTAACGCCTCAGCCCTGTCTCCCTGGGGTGCAGGTGAGTCCTCACTGTCACCCATCATGTCTCCCCATCACCAGCATTAAACAGTATGAAGACAAGGTACTCAGTGATTGGAAAGGAATGAATCATATATTGAAAATAGGACAATCCTAAAGTCTTCCTGTTCTTTCCTAAAAGAACTTGGAATAATCTTTCTCTCCTCTAAACTTCCCTAGTGCCTTTTCAAGCTTTTCTTACTGGGGGGAGGAAAATTCTGTAGCACATTCTCGCAGTTTGCACACTACATTCAGTGTGTCTGTGACACTAGTGGCTACTGCGTATTGGCTGCTCTATGTCAAAGGCAGTGTAGTTGTGCATGTGTAACGAGACCTCACAATTATTCTTTAGGTGGGTTTTATTATCTCCAAATGGAAACGCAGCAGGATCAAGCAAATTACTCAGGGTTATATGGTGAATAAGTGACCAATGTGGGTTTCACATCCAGTGTTTCTGACTCCAAATCCATGTACTTTAAACGATTGCTGTGCTTCCTCTAATTCTTGAGTGTAAGGATTGTAAAAAAAGAAATATTTGCCTATGTTCATATTGTTTTAATTTGTCAGAGTAAGTGCTCAGTGTGTGTTAACAAGGACAGTCAAATGAAGGGCAAATAATTGAGACCCAAATTCAGCCGGGTAACTGAGCAAAGCCGTTTACAGGAGATCAAAAAGTGGTGAAATCAGGACTGAAAAATATAGAAAATTTACATGGGAAAGCAGATCATTTGGGAATATATAGATTCTTTCCAATAAGAAAGTCCCTGACTAGTCCCATGCAGGCTAGTGAAATGCAGTTCATGACTAAGAGATGCCTGTTATGGCTGGGTACTCCCAAAGAAGAAGAAGTCTTCTAAAAGCCACAATGAGGAGATTTTGAGTATGAAATTCTGTGGAGCACTGAACGAGGTGGGGATGCCAGATGGCCACAGATCACCAACTCCCACCAGTGATTAAAGTGATCTTTGGATGCCAGAGAGAAAGACCTAGCTGAATCAGGATATAAGAGCAGAGAGGTAGTTTTTCAAATAAAAAATGGTTAGAACTTAAAAAGACATGTGTAGGTATTATTAAAAACTTAGTAAGTGGTGTCTGGGTCTAAGCTATGTGTCTCTCATGTGCCCTGAGATTCATCACAAGGTAGAGGGCTGGCCCAGATCATCTGTGCTGGTGTACCTCTCAGAGGTGTTGGGATCAGGAGAGGCCAGTAAAGTCTAGACCCATGCTTGTAACTGACAATGGTAACTAACTGTTACTGCCAATTCATTTCCTAGATTGAAAACAGCAGAAATGATCAGAAATAAAATAAGAACCCCAGTTTAAAGATGTCTGGGAGGGGCGCCTGGGTGGCGCAGTCGGTTAAGCGTCCGACTTCAGCCAGGTCACGATCTCGCGGTCCGTGAGTTCGAGCCCCGCGTCGGGCTCTGGGCTGATGGCTCAGAGCCTGGAGACTGTTTCCGATTCTGTGTCTCCCTCTCTCTCTCTGCCCCTCCCCTGTTCATGCTCTGTCTCTCTCTGTCCCAAAAATAAATAAACGTTGAAAAAAAAAATGTCTGGGAGATGTCAACAAAGCCACCCAGTGGAATATAATTCAACAACTATTTTTAAAGTGCTTATTATGTGCCTCCCTTTGTACTAAGTAGGTAGTGATAGAATGGGTGAAGAGTTCACAAAATATGCATTTATATCTATATCCACATCTGGGTATCTACCTATCTACACACACACACACACACACACACACACACACACGTACATATGTATAATTTAGTCCCCAAATCTCTCCATACTTCTTGGAAGGTGGAAATTTTGGGAAAAAGTATTAGAGGGGAGAAATAGAGAAATTACATGTTTGCTATAGGACAGGCCTGTGCTACCTGAATCTAACACCAGCTGTCAGAAGTAGGCATTATTATTCTAGTATTTCAGGCTCAGAAAGGCTAGGTCAACACTTGTTCGGTGGCATTCATTTAGCTATGGAAAAGATGGAATTCAGGTGAGTCCTTTTTTTTTTTTTTTTCTGTTCCACCTAATATTTATTACTGAGTATTGAGAAAGCACATATTCAAAAACAGCTAAATAATAATGTAATCAGTAATAATTATTAGTGGAATTTTTTTTCTGCTATTCCTACTTTTAAGTATCCAACAGTATCAGTTTCCTAACCACAAAATCTGGCTCAGGAGCCCTACATCTTTTCATATGGGATTAGCAGAGCTGGGCACTAGTCACTATGGCTTGACTATAGATACTCTTAGTTTTGGGGGCAAAAGGAAGAGTGAGACTTGGAGTTAGTCTTTCAACTGTCACAAAGGATCAGATACAAGGAATTGCTTCCTGAACAGTCAGGTTAGAAATTAAATGCTGGAGGCAAAGGAATTTATGTGGATGTCATCCTAAGAATACAGATAATAACCAGAAAGCTTTGGGTTTGCTCCTATGACTCTTGAATCTGGCAGGAATTCTTCCCAGTATCTATTATCATGCTTCCGTCCCTGGCACCTGACGCTGGACTTCTAAGTCCAGAGCCCTGGGCAGGAAGCTCTGTGTGAGGAGCTTTTCTGCTAATCCCCAGCCTGAATGTTCTGTTCCTCAGCTCCAGGCTACTGCTCCTTGCCCTAGCACCTGCCGAGAGAATGAATAATTCCCTTCCCTCATTTGCATTGTTTCCTTGAAGGTATTTATAGCTTGTGATCATCTGCCCCCTGAGTCCTCTCCTCTAGACTATAATTTAGCATTAGTCCCAGGTCTGTTAGCCATGGAACTGAGCATGCACAGGAGCTCCATTGCCTGGGCTCTTGGCAGAAGGGAGTAGAGGCCCTTTAAGGCTTCAGCAGTGGTTCGAAAAATAGTGGGTGGAATGTCACTCTCAAAATTGGTCCTCTTGGTTGTCTTTATGGAGAGTTTTATGATTTGCCTGTTGAGTAAGAAAAGATTTAGAGATTTGTCCAGATGGCTCTGTATGTGTGTGTATGTCATGGAGAGTGTGTGTGTGTGTGTGGTGTGCATGCTCCGGGAGTTGGGGAGTGTGCGGAAACCAATTAAAAGAGGGAAGCTTATTTTTCTGTGACTCCTGTCTCTACCTCTCTGGTCAACTATGCCTGTATTCTGCTATCGTAATTCTTGAAGGTGGCAAAACCAGGAAGCAAAGAAAAGCAAAACAATAAATCATAAAGTCAATCACATGGATACAAAAATCCTAAAATGGCCCCATGTAACATAGGTCACTCTTTCAGCCTCCCAATATTCTCAGGCCACAGACCACTGAAACACAAAGAACACAAAGAAGACTATATATGGAATCTAGAGAGAAGAAAGGAATTTGGGACAACTATTTAAGACAGAAAGAGAAGAGCTACAGCTTGAGCAGAGAATCTTTTTGGAAGTTTATCCATGAGACCCCAAGTAGCTGGATTTATCTCTTCCTGTGATTCAGAAAGTGAAAAATAAAATAAGTATTTTTCAAATAAATACCTTTTCCAAAAAATAATTGAGAA
Source organism: Puma concolor (assembly GCF_028749965.1). Lineage (NCBI taxonomy): Eukaryota > Metazoa > Chordata > Mammalia > Carnivora > Felidae > Puma > Puma concolor. The sequence continues at coordinate 88,259,232 of NC_141676.1, forward strand.
TATTTTGAACTTGAAGCTTGTGGAGTCCTTCCAAAGGCATTAAGACTGTAATAAGCTGACAGGTCAGAATATTTCTCGTTTCCACCTTGCTGAAATTTTTTTTTGCCCTATGTTGCTGAATTAACCTCATTAATCTTATTTCAGTTTAAGTGCAGGAGTGTGAAAAATTGGGGTTTGGGAGTGGGGGGTTTTTGATTCCAGGAAAGGTTTTCCACACAGCAGGAACACCTGGCAGACCCTACCTTGACCAAGGAATCAAGTTCAACATCTCCAGGAGTGGTACACTGTAGATATTGTGCTTTCTTATGTCTTCCTGATAGCAATGCCACTTCTGTGATATTTCTGCCAAGAATACCTGGTCATAAACAAAGGTGAGACAGACCCAGGTTCAGAGCCATCTCGCAGCATGAAAGGACTGCATACACTGGATGTCCAATAAGGACATGGGAGACCAAAGGCCAAGAAACTGTTTCAGATTGAAGGAAACTGTGGGTTAAGACACGTGAATTAAATGTGTATTACTGGAAAAGATCCTTAGCCAGAAAGGAAAAAGAGACTTTGTTAGGATAATTGGCAACATATGAATGAGTTCTGTGGCTTGGAAAGTTGGGTTGGCATCATACTGATTTCCTGATTGGAAGGGTTATATATTAGTAAGGAAGATAGAATTCTTATTTGGGGGAGGTAAACACTGAAGTATTTAGGGTGCTGGGGCCTCCATCCAGGCAAAGAGCTATGTCTCCTCTCTTTCTTTTAAGAGATTCTGGGCCCAGAAGAAAGGAGTTTAACAGGATAAGTCTATGGGCCAATCAAAATGGTCAAGTATGGCAACGCCTGGGTGGCTCTGTTGGTGAAGTGTCCTACTTCAGCTCAGGTCAAGATCTCACAGTCTGTGAGTTTGAGCCCCGTGTCAGGCTCTGTGCGGACAGCCCAGAGCCTGGAGCCTGCTTTGGATTCTGTGTCTCCCTCTCTCTCTGCCCCTCTCCTGCTCATGCTCTGTCTCCTTCTCTGTCAAAAATAAATGAACATAAAATTTAAAACAAAATGGTCAAGTATAACTCAGTTCTGGTCCCCACTTCTGCTTATTTTCTTTTGAGCCCTCTTCTTCTCCCCATTTCTAACCACTGCCCTGGATTTCCTTCTCACAGGATGTTTTGACTGGCTATTCCATAATTCTCAATGTCCCTCATATAGTTTTCCTTCTGAGGATACTAGAACTTTAGTAGAGAACACCTGAAAAGCTAAGGTCTTCAAGGCTCAAAGGAATAGCTCTCGAAGCAGATAATTTTCAGTGCTTCAAGTAAATGAGGAAGTCCTAACACGCCTCACATGACAGGTGTAGTGAGAACCTTGCCATTTGGGAAGGACCTAGCCCTGCCCTGGGGGCCTGAGATTTCCCAAACCACCTGTGGGACGCTGAGCAATCTCCCCACCTCTTGCTCAAAAGGATACTCTTCCCCTTTGGTTCCAAACATAGTTTGACATGGAGGATGGAATCTCTTTAAGTAAAATTCCACAACAGAGCATTAGAAAGATGTGATAAAATATACACGAGTTATTAAATATTGTCATCAAGATGAGTAATAAATCAGACACATTTTATGGTTTCTGATTATAAATTCCATTTATTCCATAAGCGTTTAAAGAAAGAAAAATGGAGACCCAACAGAGATTTAAGCATGCCTGGAATGGGTATATTTTATTATTGCTGCGTGGCTGCAGCACCCCCCATGGGGAAGCACAGACGGGCCCTCTCAGGGCTAGCAGGTATGAGCTGCTGTGTCTCTGGGACACCGTGGGTGCAGTCTGTGGCAGGTAAGAACATTCCTGTGAGGTTTTTGTGAATCAAAAATTCTTGAAGATTTTGGGGTGCTTGGGTGGCTCAGTTGGTTAACCATCTGACTCTTGATTTTGGCTCAGGTCATGATCTCACAGTTTGTGGAATCAAACTCCACGTGGGGATTCCCACGTGTGGAGCCTGCTTGGTATTCTCCCTCTCCCTCTCTCTGCCTGCCCCCTTTCTCAAAATAAATAAACATTAAAAAAAGAAGAAGCAAAGGTTTAAAAAAGATTCTGGCAGATTCCTTCTGGAAGCGAATTTGAAGATGGCCTATCCCTCCAAAGCCCTGGACTGAGCCAAGAGAAAAGAATTGTGAAAGTCTGAATGGTTCCTGGCAGGCCGTGCTGAAAAATGCAAAGCCTTGACAGGGAAGATCCTTAACAAGAACTATCTGAAAGAGTGGTCACTGTCAATCAGGCAGTTAGGCACAAATTCAGTATAGAAATTATCAGTTCAATAAAAATTATACTTTATGTTAATAGAACACTTTACAGTTTACACATATCATTCTGTTAAATCTTACATTATCCCTCGGGAAGAGCCATAGTTATTTTCATTCTAAAAATAGAGAAAATGAAAATGTCTCCTCATCCAGCCAGGTCTTTCTCAGCTCCTTCTGATGCTGTGCTCCTGAGTAATACCTCTCTAAATGTAGTACTGGTGTACAGAGAGAAAGGTGAAAATGCAGTTTCCCGAGACAGTCTTCATGGCAGAATTTGACCTGCTTTCAGCTTTGGAATGCCTCATATGTTATTCTTCTAGCAGATTTCTCTAATTATGTTTTGCTTGGGCTAAGATTAAAATTAATTGGTCTTTTCATGATCACATATTGGGTGAGTAATAGGGCCAGGCACCTGAGGATCAGCTGGAGTCTAGAGACTGGGTGTGGTAATCCACACACCAGAGATTCAGAAGGCAGTGAGAGGGGATTGGAGCATACCCTGGCGGGCCTCCGAACATGCACCCAGCAATTTGTCTAGTTCCTGGGATCCTTAATGTGTCACATACATGTATGATGCTCACATATATGAATGCAGGCCCCCACACAGACTGAGGAGCACAAATGTGTATCCTTGTAAAACACTCACACTATTTAAAAGGCTCTGAGGAGTGTTGACTTTTGGAGAAAGACCAGATAAATCATTTTGGAGAGGGAGAAAAGGAAAACAATACGATAAAGAAAAAAAAAAAAAAAAAAAACTACTCCCCCCCCCCCCTTCAAATGCCACAAGAAAATGTCAAGGAAATCGCTTTACTGGAAATAACAGAGAAGTTCAAAACTAAATTGTCAAGTGTCACTTCCATGGCCCGACTCTCCCTTGCATACCGAGCTCCTCTTACCCTGCCTATTAGCTGCCTTACTGCCTCTGCCATTGATTACCCCTCAGGATGCCACTTTTCCGTGCTTGAAAAAAGGATGAGCCAAAAAATCACCCTTGGAAAGCCTTTCACTAAGTGGAAAAATAGAGAATAAACTAAAGGACAAAGAAATGAGTGGATAAGAGATCTTTCTCTGCCAGCTGGTCATGTTCATCTCTGGAACAAGGTCCATTGGAGACCACAGAAAGGAGGCTTATCATTTCCAGTGACATCCTCATCAGAGGGCTTTATTAAATGATTAATTGTGCAAGGCTATGTACAGGTCCTTGTAAATAGAGAAGCATATAGGGATACTGCTGCCTTCTTATAACTTAAAATACATCACATATTTCACAGTCCTACAAAAAGGTTTCCTGATTTACTTTCTATTCTACTTCTGTTACAACAACAACCACAAGTAACAGCAGTAACTTATTACAGCTAAGGGTCATGGAGCAAGAAATGGTTTGCATTTTCTAGATTCATTCATTCATTCATTTGTTCATTCATTCATTCTTTCATTCAACATTCCAAAATCAATTCAGACTCTACTGGATTATATATCAGGTCCTTGGCTGGATTCTAAAGACGGAGCAATGGACAAACCACGGATCACACTTTCAAGGAAACTACACACCACTATAAACTGGGATATAAAATCATTTTGCCTTTTAAAGTGCAGGAAAACAATTTTCACGTAGAATATTTTCAAGAAGTCTAATATAAGACACCAATAAAGCAGGGTTTTCAGTTAAGTGGAACAGTGGATAGTGAGAAAATTTTTAAAGGAGAGTGTACTAATCCCATTTTCAGTGTGGTTGAAATGAGGCTGAGGGGGGTTGGCAAATTTTCCAAGTCATGGTTAATAGGTAGAGCATCCAAGATGTGGTACCAACTCTGTTGGAGCTCAAATCCCTACTCTTGCCAGTTTTGCAGATACTGCCCCACTGAGTCTTAATACTAAAAGGCATCAGGAGAGGGATGCTTGCTCTTGCCTCGCTGAGTTTATCCTTTGCAGAGTTGGCCAATATCAAAGTTTTCCTTGGTCATAATTCACAACTAATTTTCTAATTTCTGCAGCTCTATCTCTGGAACAGAAAATTCAATCTGGAATGGAGTAGAGTTGGGCAGTTTTAGAAGGAATGGAGAAAAATGGAACCTACCAAGAGACATTGCATTGAACCAACTGGTAGACCTGGGTTGAGCATGCCCAAGAAGTCACAAACTAGAGGTTTAACAACAACCCTTCAAATCAAGGCCTGTAAGATTTGCATGTTACAGTCAGGAAATGTGGCCGATTAAATGCATGGAAGTCTAGATTTAAAATAGTGTCATTTGTTCTCATTGCCACGTAGTACTCCATTGTGTATATAAACCACAATTTCTTTATCCATTCATCAGTTGATGGACATTTAGGCTCTTTCCATAATTTGGCTATTGTTGAGAGTGCTGCTATGAACATTGGGGTACAAGTGCCCCTATGCATCAGTACTCCTGTGTCCCTTGGATAAATTCCTAGCAGTGCTATTGTGGATCCTGAGAAACTTAAGAGAAACCCATGGGGGAGGGGAACAAAAAAAAAAAAAAAGAGGTTAGAGTGGGAGAGAGCCAAAGCATAAGAGACTGTTGAGAACTGAGAACAAACTAAGGGTTGATGGGGGGTGGGAGGGAGGAGAGGGTGGGTGATGGGTACTGAGGAGGGCACCTTTTGGGATGAGCACTGGGTGTTGTATGGAAACCAATTTGACAATAAATTTCATATATAAAAAAAAAAGAAAAAAAAAACAAAAAAAATAAAAAAAAAATAAAATAGTGTCATTTGATGCTTAGCAATATTTCTTCAATGAAGAATATCTGCCTGTCAGTTTACTAATACTGTTGTCATTTTGTTTGTAATAAAGGCAATTGGAAAACTAAACATCATGATGGAAACAATTCATCTTTCAAGAAATCACTTAAAATCAGAGTGAAAAACATGATTACACACAGTATGCCACATGCCATGGTTTCACAGCCCTCATTTGCTGTCTGCTGGACTGTCCGTCAAAGAGACTGACACCATTTGTGTGCAGAAGAAAAGGTGATGTGCCACATTTTCCCCAACCTGCAGAAAGCAAGGGACCCTAGGTAAGACCAAGAAGGCCTTATCTCTATTTTCTTTTCACATCAAAGCAACCACCAAGGCATTATACCAACAACACTCTGTTGCTAGTTTTAACTTCCAGCATTGCCAATCCAGCAATTCGATAACATAATTTATTAACTAAATTTTAATGTAACTAATTTTCAATACAGTCAATTGTACACTGATGGGAGAATACACATTCACCGATTGAATGTGTTCTTAAATGCCACAATTGTGTTTTGTACTCATTATATACATCAACCCCATTCTTCCAACTATACCTGTACATAGATATACCGACTCCATTGGGCTTTTTCCACATTTTTATGAAATTGACATAGAAAACTAGAAAATGATAAGTAACTACTTGGCAATATGAATAGGAAGACTGTCATGAGAAGGAGAACCGATGAACATAGATCGTGCTGAACAAGCCAATATGTGAGGCAGCCACTGGCCCTTTTGGGGAATCAAGACAAATGAAATGAGGTAGGAGCACACTGAGAAATTGACAAATCTGGGCATTACTAAGTATGTCGATATCTAAAACTCCCTGTGCATAATCTTTCTGAAACTTTTCACCCAAAAGCCAGATACTGCTGAGCCTCAGTAAAATTTAATGAAGGACTTCTTCAAGGTTAATGAAGGACTGGCCCAAGCACCTGAGTTCTGCTTCCTCGCCTGTTTGTGAATAACTTGGGCCAGATCTGCCTGAATCCACTCAACCCATGCTGGGGGACTTCGGGGATTTGGCGGCACTGCACCCAGTAGAGAATGATTGGTTAATAAGATGTGTTAGACACACTAAAGCACAACCCGGTATCATGGAAGAATGAATGGAGCTCATGAACATGCCAAGGGAGTTCTGTATGTGTACATAGCACGTCTTCATGAAGAGTGTGGAAATCCCTTAAAAGCACTGACAGTTTTTCCCAGTTTTAGGACTAAAATTGGCTGAACCTCTTCATTCTTAATTGGGAGAAAATGCAGGAGCTGTGGGGAAGCAAGAGGAAGAAGACAAGGTACATGATGAGAAAGGAATGACCTAGGGGACCAGTTGTTGCAAATGCAGAGAGAAAAAGGAGAACATCTTCCCCAGAGAACAGGGGCAGGATGGCCCATAGGAACAGGGGAGGGTGGATGTGCTCTGGAGGGGAGAGTAGGATGAACAGCTGATGGGTGCAATACTGTCACCGTGTTTCTCCTTGGATTCATTGGAAGAAAATAAGCCCATAATGCAAAGTATTCATATTGATAAACTATTTATGTGAGTTTATACAAATCAATTAATAAACGTATCAGAGGCAACAATGTATAAATAATATTTCATAGCTAATAGCTATAGTTTTATCATCAAAATATAAAAACCCATTATAATAATATCCAGTCCTGCTGTGTCTGCCTGCCTATGATACCTATACTTTCTCAGAAGTCACTCATTGCTTCAGTAGCTTTATTTATTTACTCATAATTTATATTCCACCTACTTAGAAAAAAGGGTCTGAGACAGCTTGCAATGTTAAAATATATATAAAGCAGAATAGCTAAAAATGAAAACAGGAACACAAGCCGGTAAAAAAGAACAAGGAAAGAAATGTATCAGGCACCACCTGGGCTGGGTAACTGAACACTAAATTTAGCTCCGAGCTGTGAACACTAAGAGGGACAACGTATGTTAGTTTCAATGTTCTCACTGATTAAAACAGAAGCAAACCAGCTCCCATGATCGCACAGACCCTTTCCTGGTACTGTTTAGCATGTGCAGCAAAAGAGAATAAATGGATCATATTTTTGGCTGCAGTTTTATAAAATATATAACAATGCTTTCAGATGGGCTTTCTTACATCTGCTTCGTATGGATGGCAGCTTGCAGATTCTGTATTTAGGCTAGGTCAGGTCCCTAAGTAGACCCAGTCATACCACCTTCTATCATGCCTGGAACCATGCTCAGGGATGTCATTAAAGCACAGATCTTTGTTTCCATCTCAAATACTTAGATTCAGTGGGATTCAGTGGGATGGGTGCTTAAAGATACCTTTAATAAAATTAACTATTGAGCAGTACACACAGGTCATTTCTGATGTTCATTCCTGATTGGGAAGCACTACACTCTGGACTGAGAGAATTTATGTCAGTCACTTTCTTTCTGAGAATTGGCTTCTAAATTTTGCAAGTTGGTGTCTTTTTATCAGAACTTTATTACCTTGAGAATTCAAGGGAAATAGAATGCCTTGAACCTTGGAAATGGTAATGTAGCTCATGCCTCGGTGGTGAGGGGAGAGAGATCCTGCTCAAAGCTACAAAGATGCCTTGCTTAAAGAAGAGCCCTAACAAGCTCACAACCTGGTGTCAGATCTGGTGCTAAGCTCCACAGAGACCAACTGGTACTGGTGCATCTACCCAGAAAAGCAAGCAGCTACCCATGCTTCCTACTCAAGGGAGAGAAACTGACATCCAGGAGGTACCTAATATTCACCAGATGCCCTTGCCACGCATTCCCAATTACAACTTCAGTTACTGTTCTATTGTTACTCTTCCTCTTCTTATTATTATTTGACACAGCATGGTTATCCCATTTTGCTAATGAAGAAACAATTGTTCAGAAAAGTTAATCTTCTTAATATCATACAGCAAGTAACCAGTAAAACCAGAATTTGACTCAGCTTAGTCTAAACCCAAAGCCCATACACTCTTTTTCTACTGTGACTTCACCTTGGAATTATTTTTCCTTTCCCTAGAACTTTGCCTTCACAAGAGTGCATTAAAATGGACTAGTTCAAAGCAAAGGTTCTATAGTCAGAATTCCCAGGCTTATATCTTAGCTTCGTCTCTTGAAGGTCGGGGGCATTAGTCAAGTTACTTAAACTTTGCATGCCTCAGGTTTTTCATCATGGAAGAGTGGGATATACTTTATAGAGATCTGATATGAGTTAAATGACTCTTGTGTAGCACATGGTCAGTAATCAGTAAATGATCAGTGATTTAAAGTTGTAGCAACAATGGAGTTGCTTGGGTTCTAGGAGAGATGAGTGAGAATCAACCTGTACTCTCATTATAGTAATAGTGCAGTGCTGAATGGGCCAAGGTATAGCCATAAGGACTGCCCTCATCCCACTAGGAATTCTGGGAGCTATTTTGATAAGGGTGGACAGGGGCAGAGGGAAGGGATATGACAGCAGCAGTGGCAGATTTGATATCCACAATTAAGTCTTCTAAATTATCACTCAAGTTTCCTTCTGTTTCTAAAAGTCTGTAATCTTACAAAGAATAAAATAAAATGAGAACATAAATTTTTAGAAATAGCATTCGGGCAGCTGAAAGCTGGCATCAACCAAGCCATGTGAATTAATTTTAAATTTTATTTGGTTCAAAAGATGGGCAAGGAAAGAACAGGCCAGCTTCTTGGGGAAGCTAGTGAATGTTAACAGATGTCAGAGTCGGCAGAACGTCTCAACTCCTGGTTTGCTTCCATATCAACCCCAAAGCAGAAGAGAAAAATCTTCAAGCTATGAAGAGTAGAAAGAGTAAAGAATTACACTGTTAAAATTACACAGTGAGTGATAGACCTGGGAAGGACTTTCTCTGAAACAATGCTTTTCAAGTTAGTTGTAGGAGAGGTGGGGTTACAATAGGTTTGTGCTTGGCCACAAAGCTCATCTTAAGGGTTTCAGCCAAGAGCCCAAAGGTAGACCTGCCTGCCACTAGGGGACAGTGTACAGACCGAAAAACAAATCGATTGATCCTCTCTAAAGCCCACAATTAAGAGCTGAGGTAACTGAAGGCAGACCCGGGGAGTGACTGCTAATAGTCATAGGACTAGTCAGAGGAAAAGACACGGACCTGTTATCTCTCATTTCCAAGCTGGGAGAAAAACCACCATAAACTGCTTCGAATTGGAACTTAGCTAAAGATAAAAACATCTAAAGACACATTTTTGTGTTCATTTACCCACAAGCCTTATTATATACTTTAGTAGTGGGGAAAGGAGCAGGTGAGTCACCTTCAAAGTAGGGGTTATGTATGCAAGGAACCACAATGTGTATAAAGGACAAATTACAGACGAGAGGTCCAGGTGAAAGGCCTGGAACATTCAGAGCAGGAAATGTATATTCCAGGACAGCTTCATGGAGCAGCAGCATAAGACCTGAGAGATCTGAGGAGATGGGGCATTTGGAAATGAAATAAAAGAAGGACAAATTAAAAAAAGAACAGTCACAAGGTGGAGACACCAACAAAGCTCAGGGTGTACATGGGAAATGGGGAAGAGCTCTGAGTAACTCTTGGAAGAACAGAGCAAAAAAGTTACCACCAAGGGGGCTAGAAAGGGGTGTTATTTCCAGACTGGGGGCCAGGGTAGAGACTCTTGTCTGGATTCCACAGATGGCTGTGGAGACGCTGAGGAGTCTGGGTGATCCAACATGAACACAGCTGTGCGTAGAGCAGATTGGTCTGGTGACCTGGAGAGAGGGTTGGCAACCTCACTGCTTAGGAGAAAAGGAGCAGGCATGTGAGGCCATAAGGACTTACCTGGAGGGAAAAGAAGGAGGGATGGAAGAGGTGTTTTGATAAACTTGGCCCCAAAAGGAAAGGTGGGGTAGAGTGAGGGAAGCGCCAGGGAGCTAAGCCCCATTTCTTTTTTCCCTCATCTGTAAAACAAAGGGGATGCCTCCTGCTCAAAAGTTCCACTAGACTGTGAAGTTCTAATTCTCAGTGGGGCATGGGAGGGCTGGAGAGTCCATAATCATAGAACCAGAGAGTTATTCAGATGCAATCTGCAATTCAATCAGAGTCAAAACAAGGGCTCCTTGGTGAAAAAAGAGAAGTCCTAGATAAATTCAGGGTTTGCTAGCTCTCCATGCAGATGGGGTGTGTTCTGCCCTTAACTCCCACATTCAACAGGGTAATTGCTTCCGAAGTCTCCAACAAACCCACAGCTTCACCTCCTTCAAACTTGTACCTACAGCACCATCTGCTGGTGTGGGACCCTGTGGCCTGCGGTCAAGTGTAAAATCCTCATTTTGTGCCCTCAAAACTCCTTCATCACACTCTTTTCCCTGCAAAGAAAACACACACACACACACACACACACACACACAAGCACGCATAGTCACATATATGGATGCACATAAAGACAGATGCACACAGATAGACATAGATGCACATAAATGCACATATACATAGATGCATAAGACACACACAGATACATACACAGACATACACACAAACATACACGTATAGACACATGCGCACACAAGCTACAAATGCACAGCATCTCAGCTCTAGGGTAGCCTCCCTGCTACATCCTCCCACTCTGTATTCTGGAACTCTGGCAAGCCCTGGAGGTTAAGTTGAACCACTCTCCCCAGCCCTGCTGCAAAGGACAAATGACAGACCGGTAGGACGGCAATATTTGAGAGGACAAACAGTTGGACATCTGAAAAGTTAATTTGCTGGTTAATTTACTTGCAGACTGCTAATTGATCCAGCAATTCCCTCCTACCCTCTGCTCCCCATTCCAAGAGACCCAGAAGGAAAGAGACTGGCCCTTCATTCCCCCCATCTGTGCCCTGTTCTCCATATTGGCTGTAGCACCTGGTGTCCTGCTCTCATTCCAGAAGAATCAGGAGCACAACCTGGTTTCTCCAAAAACATTTCTTATTAACCTACTTTTCCTAAAGATATCATTTTGTCAAAAGCATCCCAAGTTCAAATAGCTTTTATTTTTAAACCAGAAAAATCACGACACTGTAATGACAATAAGCACTTTTTAACCTTTCAAGGAAAATGCCATTCCATGCCGCATCTCTTAATAGCTGACTCCTGGCAGTAGCCTCAATGATGAATCCACCAACCTGTTTAAAATGTAAGGGAGGTTATTTCAAAAGTAATCCGAGGGTGTTTCTGACTGCAAATGCAAATTCCTTTGTCAGCGGTCTCTGGCGCCATGGAGCGCTCAGGTATTTTTAGTCCACACAGATTTGCACGGGAGGAAACATACATATACACACGAAATTAATGCAAGGTGGGTACTTAGTTCTGAATATTCATTCCTTTGGGATTTTGGAGATCTGAAAGGAAAAGTAGGCCTGTCCCTGCAGAAAAATGGGTCCAGCTTCCTGGTGTCCTGTTCCGTGGATTTGTGCCAGGATTCTGGCCTCCTGGTACTCAGGAGAAATGGGCCCTGCTCATCACAAAAGACTGGCGTGGCAGTTTTGAAGCACCAGCCAGCAACCTACTGGTGATATTGAGGGGTCCTGCTCCTCACCCCCAGTAGATATTCATGTTTGTGTTTTGTGTTTGCCCATGCAAATTTGGGAAATAGAAAAAGGATGTAAAGGGGTAAAGAAAGGTGTGTGTATGTGTGTGTGTGTGAGGAGCTCAGAGACTGAGAGACTAGGGAGGAGGAGCTGGCCCCACCAGGTCAGGCCAAGCATAGGAATGTGAACATGACTATACTAAGGTTCTGCTAGTGTTGTTTGCTTGTTTTAACCAGCTATCAAGTGCGGAACAGGAGGGAAGTGTTAGGCTGACTAAGCAAAGTATAAGGATTAGTTATGGAATAGTTTTGGTGCAAAACAATCAGTTAGCCCATATAAATACAACATGTTCAGGACTTTTCTGGATACTCCCAGTTTCCAAGAACTATTTGTAATATACTCACAGGTACATTTTAACTTGGTAAACCATGTATTCCACATTTTTGTTCCATGTGACTTAGGAAAATATGCTTTCGAGATAATAGACACTGGCTTGAATATTGGCTTTTGCCATGTGCTAGCTGTGTGACATTGAGTAAGCCACTTAATCTTTCTGAGCCTCAGCATTTTTTAAGTTTATTTTTTATTTATTTTATTTTATTTTATTTTTATTTTGAGAGACATAGAGACAGCACAAGTGGGGGAGAGACAGAGAGAGAGGGAGAGAGAAAAACACAAGCAGGTTCCACACTGCCAGCACAGAGCCCGATGTGGGGCTTGAACCCATGAAGCCGTGAGATGATGACCTGAGCTGAAACCAAGAGTCAGATGTTTAACTAAGCCACCCAGGTGACCCAGCCTCAGCATTTTTATTTGAAAATGGAGATACTAGTACTTACTTTGCAGGGTACTTACACCTTGTCTCACAGTAGTATATATAACAAAGCATAGGAAATGAAGTGTGTGGCTCTCTGTCTCCCTTACTTATCCAGAAAAAGCTGGGTGATAGAAAGGAGAGCCTCAGAACCTGGTACCCCAACACAGAATGGCACTGGGGTGGCAGTTCCTGTTAAGGAGAGTGCAGCGAAGTAATGGACCAGCTTTCCTATTTCCCAATCTCAGCCTTCAGAAAGGCTGAGATCAGAAAGTCTTGGACTGTCCAAACCCAAAAACCTTGAGGATAAGGCAGAAGTGAGACTAGAGCATGGAAATTAGCAAAAAGGCAGATGTCAGCTCAACACTGGGAGAGACATTCTGGCTATGAGGGCTGCCCAACAAAGGACCCGGAGGTAACAAGCTCCCTGTCACCAGTTGTGTTCAAACAAAGCCAGGTAATCCTGGTCAGAGATGGCAAGTAGGGAAACTCTTTGATGCAGTAGAAGGCCCAACTGTATCAAAATCAAATTGAATGTTCCCCCGATGCTAAGTCTTTGTTTCTGTGAAAGAGAAAGAGAGTATTGCTACTCCTATTCTCCCTTGAAACCTACACTCTGGAAGTCCCTGGTCCCTGCTGGAGGCAAAGAAATAATAGGAAGCCTCCAGTGTTTCAGAGCCTTGCACTGGGACCATTAAGCAATCCTTTTAGAGCAGGAGGAAGAGTGAATCTGAGACTCAGGTTTAAAATGATAATTAGCTTTTTCTATAGTCTTAATTGAAACTGATTAATCCAAAGAGAGGCTCTTTTGGGTCAATGCTGCCCATCCACTCTCCAGCAGTTTTAGAATGATGGCAGAATGATGACACAACTCTAGTGATCCGAGCCCTGCCTTGGACATAAGAATTGTTTGACTCTTTCTCACCTGATGTGCTCTGTTCTCAGTGATTTATTTTGTCTTTCATTGGATTGCTTTTCTCTTTCCCTCCTTTTCTTCCCTAACTGCTTACACTTTGAGAAGGATACATGCCATTCTAAACTATGTAGTCTTTCCATCTCTTGTAGTCAGGATAATTCTCTAATTGACTGATCTAACTCCCCAGCTGTCTCTTTTTCTTCCTTCCTTCTCTCCTTCCTTCCCTCCTCCCTCCCTCCCTTCCTTTCTTCCTCCCTCCCTCCCTCCCTCCCTCCATCCCTCCCTCCCTCCTCTCTGTCTTCTCTGCACCTCTGACTTTTGAGCCTAGTTGCAGCATCCCACATTGAGGAGCCCAAGCATTTCATTCCTGATTTTGCCTACCCCATTGCTTGTGAGACCCCAGACTCATCAGGTTAACTCTGAGGGCTTGCCCTAGCTTACCTGAAATTCGATTGTGTCAGGCCATACTGGTATAACTGGCTCTGATTTTTAAATAAGAAACTATCAGAATATTTCCTACAAGCCCTGGCCAGCCCTCCTAGGCAATGGGGCAGCCTGAGCTCATGTTCATGAACAGCAGGAGATCCTGAGCTCATGGACGGTTTTCTCGGGAAGAGAAAACAGACAGGAATAGGAGGGAGGAGGCAGCAGAATAGGACAGTGTGATCATAGGGTCCTGTGTCCTGGTTTTGTGGAGGTCAGATAGGAGGCTCTGTGCCTTCAAAGTTGTGGTTAGCAGTCTAAACTTGAAAGAAGAAAGAAAGAAGAAGAAAGAAGAAAGAAAGAAAGAAAGAAAGAAAGAAAGAAAGAAAGAAAGAAAGAGAAAGAAAGAAAGAAAGAAAGAAAGAAAGAAAGAAAGAAAGAAAGAAAGAAAAAACCCCTCCCTCATGTCATCATTAATCTGTAGCCCTTGGTTTTTACACTGGCTTTTCTTTCGCTGCTCCAAGGCTAGATTGCTGACAGTCAGTGAAGCTAATGAGTGGCTGAGTGACTTCAATCATCACTTCCTGGATATAACTCTGTGCTTCTTTGGGACACTGTGAATAGGCCCAGCTTACTGCACAATGGAGTCAATAGGACTCCAAGAGCCTCTACTAACACTAGGTTTGAGATAAAAGACAAGAACCTCCGGGAACCAGGAAATGAAAATGGAAACATTGACAGCATGTGAGTGAAATCCTTCTTAGAGGCAAGCTTTGAGGAGGCCAAGTACAGCAAAGGGAAATCACTGTCTGGGACTTGGAGACAACCCTGCATGTCCATGCCCTCCTTTGCTCAATGCTTGACTGGCCACCCTCAACACACACCATGATGGCTTCTGCCTGCCAGAGCACTGTTTACATGAAAAACATGATTTCCATACCTTCCAATATGGAAGAATACTACTTTGGAGTCTGGAAGCTCTGGGTGAAGTGTGGATTGTTCTCTTACTGACTCCCTGAATAAAGCCTCCTCAGTTTCCCCATTTTAGAAGAGAGAAGCTCCATGTGATGACCTCAGTGTACCTCCCAGCTCTGAAATCCTAAAATCCTATACAGATATTTGTGAGACATATAAGATGAACATCGCAGATTTCCCTTCTCTTCCCTGAAGGACTTGAGAGATTGTCTCTATATATTTTAATTAATTCGGCTAGGTTTATACTTATACCTTAAGACAGACATCTAATAACTTATATTGCTAGGTTTAGAGCCATCTTGCCCTAAAATAGAAACACAGTTTGCAATTTCATACAAGTGGAGTAGTCATGGCCTAGGCAGTCTGGAGAACATGAAAGTCTTCCAAAACTCCACTGTGAGCAAAAGCCTGAATGTCAGGATGAGGTTTGAAACTAGAAACCTTAGAAACATCTACAGAGCCATCTTTTAAAAATATATTTACCTTCATAAGAAATTCTTAATACATAATAAAGCAGCTGTACAGTTTCAGAATATGGGCTTGTATCCATTCCCAAGATTAGTTCTGTCTATGACACATCAATAAATATGTTGAATAAACCAATAAATGAATGAATAAATGAATCTCACACATGAAACATAAACTCACTGGATAGAAAGCTGCCACAAAGTTGTTCTGCTCTGTTGAAGACTCTTTCAAGTATAAAGATGTCATCTTATTGGGTAGTTTATTTTTTTTTCCCCTTAGTGGGGAGAAAGGACAGTTAGAAATTACTTCCTGAAATCATACCCAAATTTGACTTTGTGTTCCCTATATCCTTGGCCCCAATTAAGCCAGAAATGCATATTCCTTCCTCCACACATTGTTTTCTCTTTAGCAGCTACCATGTCTCTCCACATTGTCAGAATTCTGAGAATTCCCAGCTCAACTGATAGCTGGCTTTGCAATACATATGATCCACCCCACCAAAAATAGCTGCTTATAGACTTACCTTCAGAATCAGATTTTATTTAGGCTGATATTAAATTAGCCCTTGAGTCCTTGAGCCCACACTAACAACGGCCACTGAGGACAAAGGTGAGCTAAATGTCTCAGCTGGGGTTTGAGAATGGGCTCCAGATATGCAGAGGAGGACACTGAAGAGCTGACCATAGCCGTGGGCATTCAAGAAATGTGAATGTCTTGTAATGTGAAGACAGGACTAACTAGAATTCACTCATCTCAAGCTGCTACATGTGACAATGATCTGTGCCAGGCCACTAACACTGCATGCAGCTGTGTGGCCTAACAACATCTTTTTTTTTTTTTTTTTTGCATTCTAAGACATATTCATTAGCGAAATATCAGAAACCTCAGGGGCAGCATGTGCTTCTAATTCATTTTCCAATTGTATAATGAGCCAGAAGTGAAATTTTTAGGGTGAATTTAATTGACCTTTACAGCAACATCAGGCAGATTGGCTTAAATGCTATTAAAGCAAAATGTAACCCGGTGAGACTTTCTGGAAGGTTATTGGAAAATCTATCAAGTTGTTTTTTCTTAATTTTCATCAAGAAAGGAAAAGATAGTTGGAGGACATAGAAGGATGAGCAGACAGAAAGACACAAGAAAAGAGATTGAAAGCAAGAGTGAGATGGGCAGAGAGGAGGGGAAGAATGAAGTAGGAGAGGGAGAGCAGGCCTGTCCATGTCCCTCACTACTGGGGGATTATGTTTTAACGTATAAAGGAAGGTTTAAAAATGTGCAATAATGTTACAGGTCACATTGGTCTGAAATATTTCCAACACTTGGGGATAGAACAGCACAGGCTTCCCTGTGTTAACATTTGAATTTTGTGTTCAGGCCCTCTCTAACACTACTGCGATCTTCTTTCTGAATCTCTTGCCCCCTTCACCAAAAGACATGCTTGTTCTCAGTAATAAGGTAGACAAGAAAAAAGCCAGAAAGCCAGGCATAAGGCTTAAGAAATCCTTGGGTACTAAGCCACACCCTTTGGAAAGGGGTGTGGGACAGTCAACAGACAGGGTACAAAAGCCAGTGGTAAATTGGGATCAATTGTAATTCATGCTAAATCAGAGGGAAATGGCTAGTGTACTAGGTAACACCCAGCGGGGGCACATCAGAATCAGCATCAACTTACTCCAGCACCCAGGCCTTTCTCATGTGTACAAAGCCAGCAGGATATGAGGAAAGAAATGTGTGTCCATGAAGATTGTGAAAATTAGGGAAATGATGCAGTCCCATCAATGCATCCTCCAAGGGAGAGATGGTAAGAACTGAGGAGGTGGGCAGGGTAGACAGCCTGGGGCCTGGGGCAGAAATTCAGAGCTAGTGGAGATCTGGAGTATATGAGGGAAGGAAGCTGAGGCTGAACAAAAGACAGGGGAAAGGCACAGCTTCCCTGGAGTTCACATAGGATCATCAGTAGTGAGATGAATTACATAGACCACAGGGCTCTTAATTAACTTCCCACCCTGGGTAGGACTGTCTCAGAAATCACACAGAGCTGAGTCAACAAGTGGAAAACAGTACTTTTAGTTAGAGGTCTTCCCTAACTAACGGCCTTTTCTGCAGAAAGGAGTTGACACAGCAGGTCTGAGACTGCTGCCTTTAAGAAAAGCCAGCTTGCAAGAGTGGCTCTTGGCTGGTGTGAGGGAACTTTGTGTTTTGGAAGGTTCTTACTGTTTTGTAACTAAGTATAAGCATGATAAGCATGATTCCTTGTTCATAGACTCTTTGTGCAGACAATGTGTGTGTGTGTGTGTGTGTGTGTGTGTGTGTGTGTGTGTGTGTGTGTTTCAGACCCCTTCTTTCCTTCTGGGAGTCTGGAATTTTGGCATGCTAGGCAGAGGATGCCTACATGACCAGCCCCCAATTAGGACCCTGAGCACTGAGTCTCTAGTGAGTTTCCTTGGGCAGAAACATCACACTTATTTCTGGATGAAGAGTGAGCTCTGTGTGACTCCTCATGGGACAAACAGAGCACAGGGAAGCCTCACAAGAATTGTTCTGACTCCACCTGTGTCTTTGTCCCATATGATTCAGATGTGTATCTTTACTATATCTCTATAGTAAATCTTACTTATGAGTACAATTATATGCTACATCTTCTGAATCTTCCTAGGGATTCTCCAAACATGAGGTGGTCTGGGAGACCCCCAACACATCCTCTCTCAAGGAAAACTTTCCAGCTGGTTCTTGTCCTACTCTCAATCCTGAATCTCACATCTGCTTCTGAGATTGCTTCTGATACTGATGGAGACTACATATTTGAGCCATGGCCCAATATAGATGCATGTCCCCCCAATGTTGACTAAGCTCTCTCAGTCCTCAGAGGACTCTAATAGATATTGCAGTTACTCATCTATAAGAAACTCATGTTTGTTTGTTTGTTTGTTTTTTCCTTGCCCAGGAAAGTAAAGAGCAATGGAAAATGGGGAGGAGGTGAGAAAGGAGGGGGAAATGCCCTTACTAATGAGAACAATCTTTAATAGTCTCAGGGGAAAAAAAAGAAAGAGAGAAAAAACAAAAGAGAGGGGAGACTTCTAGAAGGGAAATGCAAAAGGTCTCAGAGTCTATTATCACGATGAACAAAATTGTCCTCTTAGCTACTATTTGTTGAGTACTTACAATGTCTCAGGCATGTGCAAAGCCCTTTACATATATGGATTTCAGGTAAATTTTATAATGGGATGTGGTAAGTAATGGGCAATAGTATCTGTATTTTTAAGATGATGAAACTGAGGGAGAGTTTATATTAATGTGCCCAACTCATAACTGGTAAGTGATGGAATCAATACCTCATTCAGATGTGTTCTTCAGGAAGACAAGGTAAGTATCAGACATAATGACATCCTCACACTCAGTATTATTAGACTAGTGAAATAGTGCTTATAAAGGGGAAAGATAACACAAAACATGACTCCTAAGGGGACTTTCTGAAAGAAACAAGAGGAAGTCTTACCTCTAATTTTCCCTTAACACATCTGAATTCCTAGTAGCACATGTGGAGAAAGCTATCCAAGATGCCAAGAATGTTGTCTATTAGCTCCAGATTTTCAGTCTTCTGTAAGATTTTAAAGAAGTAAGAACTTTCTTGAAGGCTTAATCTTCAAATGTTTTATCTTTCTTGCTGGTCGGGATTATAGATATACAGAGCATTTTCAACGTTATCACAAAGTACTTACTAGTGAACTGTATGAATATACCTTTGTATCCTATAAATATACCTGGCATCAGGGAGGCACCTACCATGTCTTTCAGATGGATGGACGAATGGATGGATGGATGGGTGGATGGATGGGTGAACAGATGGATGGACAGGTGGATGGATGGATGGTTGGGTGGATGGGTGGATGGATGCTGAAGGTGAAAAGAGACTTTAGGAAATTGCAATCATTTTCTAGTAGTGGAGGGGTGGCAAACCCCTGACTGGGTGTTTTTGATCTTTATGTTCCTAGTTTTCTGGACTAAGAATTAGTTAGTTAAGTGGAATAAAGTTGCTCTTGACTGCTGCATCCCTTTCTACACTTAATGTACCTGAGGTCCCTCCACATGGAAACAGGGATAGAGAAACAATGGACAGAAGAATGGAGTTGTCTGCATTGCTGCCAATTTCACCTGGCTTGGGGATTTTCAAGAAAGAATTTAAGCCTCACAGAATGTTTTCTAGTCTTCACCCTCTCAGTCCACGTTTCAGAAAGGAAGATTCAAACATGTGGGTTCCCAGCTGCTGGGACTCCACTTCTTACAATGCCTGCTTAAGCAAAGTCAGTGAGCCAGGATGTTGGCTTAGGTGAGAACAAAGACATGCAACTGCTACTGTCTTGCAAGACTTTCTCGCTTAACTCAGTGTCCTATTTTTATATCCATGTAGCCCACCGGTGCACAGGAGCCTCCTTGGTTCCATGAACTGTGACCATTTATGCATTTATTGATTTACAGAACAAATACTAAGCTCTTTAGATAGGTCAGCTTCTTTTGTAGGTAATAGAGATATGATGATGACTCAGACAGGATCCCTATCTGTGTGAAACCCAATGGGGGAATAAATAAATAAATAAATAAATAAATAAATAAATAACTGCAAAACAGTGTGTGTGTGTGTGTGTGTGCGCGCGCACGCGCGCGCGCGCGAGGAGGGAAGACTGAGGAGGAAAAGAGGAAGGCATGAGAGAAAGAGTGAGATCTACTTATTTTGGAAGATTCACAAGCTTCAACATACTAACTGGCATATGCATGGCCAACAAGGAAAAATGAAAAGCTTTACTGAATAGAGAAGAACATGTGGGCAAGTGGGGGTTAACATCCCAGGAAAATGCAATCACATGTATGAAAATCACAAAATTGTGTAGCCAAAATCCCTAGGGCTCAGTATGGTAAAATATGGCCTGGGAAGGAAGGTGAGGAGTAGGAAGTGGGAAAGACAGGGAGTAGGAACAGAGAAGTATAGACGGAAGAGTTGGCAGGAGCCAGACAACAAAGGGCCTTTTATACTATGTGAAGGAGTCAGAGCTCTCTCCTGAGGATGCTGGGCAGGCATTGGAATAACTTGATCAGATTTCTATTTTAAAAAGGTCATCTAGTAGGAGGGTGGAGGATGATTGGAGGTGGGTGAGCCAGGAAATAAGAGACTGGTTAGGAGACAATAACATGGGCCAGACAAGAGATAACAGGCCAGGATTCAGGCTTTAGCAATGGGAATGGAAAAGACATACGTTTGGGATGTCATTTAGTGAGGGGAGAGAGAGAGAGAAATCCTGACTGGTTTTCAAATTTCTCAGTTTTTTTTTCTGCCTGCTTGCCCTATGGAGTTATATAGAACAAGACAAGGCTCCTACTCTCAGGAGAGAACATACAAACATTCAAAGACACCTAACAGCAAAGAGTCATACGAAGGCAGAGACTGTAAGGACCACGGGAGAGGAGACAGACTTGCTTCCAACTGTGTTAATCACACGTGGGATGCTGTGTGTAGAGCAGAAAGATGGGCAGGACGCAGGTGGGCCCACAAGGAGGGGACGACCCAGGAACTGGGTGACAAGGGATGCAGCAGTGAGGAGTCAGTCGTTGAGACAATGTACAGATGGCAATTATGGAAGATAAACATGAACAGATAGAGGGTGAAGGAATTTAAATGACAGGTTAAAGAGTTAAAACTTTCTTATCTGTGCCGGTGTTTCCTAAGTCTGTTCTTTGGAAGGCCTGTGTCCTAGGAGATGTTTATAACCACTTTGTGAAATGAGAGGATTGTGGTTAAATTAAGTTTGGAAAATACTGGATCAAACCATGTTTAGCAGGTTCTATTACTAATAGACTTCTTAGATACTTGAATATTATGTACAAAGTAGAAGAAAGAGGATCAAAGGCAACAGAAAAAGAAAAGAAAAGGAAACAGACCAGGACTGGAAATCCATTCTAGCCGAGGCTTTATTGTTGTTCAGATGTGTGACTCTGAGCAAGCCACTAAAACCTCTTTGGGTTTTAATGCTCTTATCTATAAAATGGGCTCTCAGACTAGGTGAATGGCTTAACATGTGGAGGGTCCTCCACTATATCAAAGCCTTTGAAGGTGCTCATGCCTATTTTCAGTGTTTCAAATAATATGTAATGTATTAAAATGTATATTTATGTAATATCATATGTTATATATAAGGTAATGTACAAATGGATACATTTATCTACAAAGGGCAGTTGAACCTAAATAAAATGTGTGTTTTATTTTGGCTGGAATTACAGAAACTCAACATGCTAATCCTGGAAAGTGTTTACACTAGATCATAAGGTTTGTTAGTGAAAGGAATTTGATTTTTGTTCATCATTTAGTTTCCGGCATCTAGCACAGAACTGGGGACACAGTGACTCAATAAATAGTAGTTCAGTTTATTAATTAATCCTGATCAGTCACTTTGCATGGCAAACACTGTGTGTGTGTGTGTGTGTGTGTGTGTGAGAGAGAGAGAGAGAGAGAGAGAGAGAGAGAGAGAGAGAGAGAAAATTAGCTGTTGCTGAATATAAATTTAGGGAGACATTCTTGAAAATGGTTTCATGGGTATTTTAAAAATGAGCGTTATTTGCTGAAAAAATTGGAGACTTGGTATAGATGATCTCTAAATGCCTCTTAATTATAAAATTATACCATATATAATTTTTTGAGGCCTAAGAAAATGTCACTGTATTTGATGTTTCTAAGAACATTGCTATACTCTCATAGATGGAAAGTCTGCAGTAGCTGTGAGAAGTGGAGCAGACTGGCACTGAAGCTGCTAAGGAGTGAACAGATGACCAGGAAACGGAGCTTGTCAACCCAGGTTCTTTATTTTGTCCACGAATGTGAGTACCAGGACACAGTGTGGCACCCTACAAGGCACAGCAAATATGCTCTGAGTATCCCAGGAACCCAAAGATTCCTTCCTTCCTTCATTCAATACACACACCTTGGGCAGCCACCATCTGTCAGGAATGGGGAGCTGGCACTGAACACCGTAGACCATTTTATACATAATTAAATTAAACAATATTGGGGGAGCACCTATTAGGTGTCAGATATTAAGCTAGCTACTATGGATACAGGGATGAATAAGGTACAGTCTCCATTCCCAAGGAGATCAACATTCACTGAAGGGGGGGACGGTCTCAAATGTACAGGAAGCACAGAGAGGGAGCATTTGCTCCCAGGGCTGCAATCAAGAGGGAACGGATCAGAAGAGAGACCCAAGTGCATTTGCTGCTAGGGAATTTGGACCATCTTGGAGGAAGACATTCAAATAGTATTGTTAGAATCAAGGTTAAAGGCATACATTTAAGGAGCAATGGAAGGAAAGAAAAAGAATATCAGTAAGTGCATGCATCTACCTTAAAGCTATCTGGCAGCAGCAAGAAAAATAAAAAGATTTGAAAAGTAGTTTGAAAAGTGGGGGTCAAAAAAAAGATTTGTTTTTTGCCTTGCCTATTTTGTTTTATTTTATTTATTTAAAAAAATTGATGTTTATTATTGAGAGACAAAGAGACACAGAGTGTGAGCAGGGGAGGGGTAGAGAAAGGGGGAGACATAGAATCTGAAGCAGGCTTCAGGCTCTGAGCTGTCAGCACAGAGCCCAATATGGGGCTCAAACTCACAAGCCATGAGATCATGACCTGAGCTGAAGTCAGACATCTTATTGACTGAGCCACCCAGGCGCCCCTATTTATTCCATTGTGAGAATGAGGAGGATCTGAGTTCGTTGCTAAGGAGCAGGGGATTTAAATGTGAAAATTGTCCAGCAGACTTAACCTACAGAGATTTTCTGTCCTCCCTTGCTTCTGAAGTTGGTATGGAGAGGCCATCATTACTTTCTTTCACATTAATATTTCAGCATTATGGATGTATCCAAAATAACCTAGTTTCCCTTAGCAACTCATTCCATTCACTTTCTTTTAACCTCTTGAGATTGTCAGCCTGTACCATGTCTTAGAGTAACAAGTTTCATGTACTTACTGCCTGCTGGGTAAAGTACTTCATTTTAATTGCTCTAAATTTGCCATTTCTAAGCTGTGTGTGGTGCCTCTTGGTTCTGATGATCTAGAATTGCCAACTCATCTGTACTCCATGCCCAACACTATGGCTGGCTGGCTCTCAGTCTCATCTTGAGGCTCCCTCCCTGACCATGGAGACTCCCATGCTAGAATCTCCAATCTTGCTCTCCTCTAACATATTCCCTACATAGCAGCTACAATGGTCTTTTAGAAACAGAAATCATGTCACCATACTGTTCAAAACTAAGGAGTCCCAATTTACCTGTGACACTCACTGGTCACATTTGATTATTAAGGGTGTTCCATTCACTTTCAAAAGGAATCCCATTGGATGATAAACTAAATGTCCTCTCTATTTTAAAACCTCCAATATCTCTCCATCGCTATCAAACTATAATCCAAACTCCAAAGATCCAGACTGGATATTTTCCCTTTGTCACCCTGAGCTCATCTGTACCTTCTCCCCTACTCACTGTGCTGCAGCCATGCTGCCCCTCTGTCTTCCCAAATATGCTGAGCCCATGCTGATGTCAAGCCTTGAGCATTTTATGCTTCCTCTGCATAGAATACAGTTCCTTCTGTGTCTTGTGATGCTGGCGTTTTCTCTTTTTGCCTATCTCTGCTCAAATTCCACAGCCTCAGAAAGGCCTTCCCTGACCACACCAGACAGTCCACCCCTCCCCACACAAACATGACGCCAACTTTAGTGCTTCTACAGTGCTCATGAATGACAGATGCAATCATTTTTTTTTCTAAATTTGCTATGTATTGCAGTAACTTTTAACTCAAATGGTAGCTCCCTAAGGGAAGGACCTAGTGTGCATTTTTTATCTCTGTGTGCTTGGCATCCCTCATACCTAAGGCACTGTTAGCACAGACAGGTCAGAGACACTCTCCATGCCTACAGCTGGGATCCTCACAGGCTTTAGAGATGGAAGCACTCTAGAAAACACATATCTTACTCTGAAATGACTTCAGTTGTAAGATTCTTTTACTATTATTAGTGCTATCTTTGTGAGCCTCAGAAAGTTATCGCAATGTGTCACAATATGTCTGAGTTGCTTTCCTAACTTACTACATGCATCTGCCCCAGACCCTTCCATTGTCTAATTTCTATTACTGGCACTTCTACATAATTACAGAAGAAAAGAACATATTATTTATTCAATATGGGAGTGTGTAAATCATTCTTATCTTGTGTCATTATACATAGTGTAGGAGTATATAAATCAATCATCACAGAAACAAGAGTTTATGATGACACAGTTTTCAAAAGAAGCTGCTTCAGAACCTCTTTAAAGAAGGGCAAAGAATTATTACATCTATTAATGGATGAAGGAAGTAAAGTTTGGAAAGACTAACTTACTCATTGAAGATCATTTAATGCTCAAACTGAGATGGTAGGCCAGATTTTCTGACTCCTACCATAGTTCTTGAAATTGGCTCCATGCACAGGTAGGGTAGACAGTTATCCAAATCTTTGCTCCAAATATGGCAGGGCAAATACTGTAGACTCTTTATATGAAAGCATCACAACTCTGTAAAAATGTGATTTAGGAAGGGGATGAATTCTCCAAGCAGTCCACACAGGGCTTGGCACTACTTTGTTCTGTCATGCATATTGTCCTTTTGAGGAGAAGTATCCTGAAGCTGCCAGAAGTGGCTTCTCAGCTTTCTGTGGTTGCCTACATATACCTCAACCATCATATCTAATTTATTTACTTGTTTGCTTAATTATTTGTTTCTGTATTAATTATTATTAGGTCAGAGACTATATTACCACCATTGACACCTAGCTATAGTTAGTTTATCAAATCGGTTAATGAGTCACTTACAGGATGTTGAGCACCTCTGAAGCAGAACAATACTGATGGGTCAGAAGTCAGAACCAGTTTAGAGCAGTGCTTCTCAAACTTTAGTGTTTGGGGGGGTTTATTAAAATGCAGCTTGCTGTGATCCCTGGAGTCTCTGATTCACTGGGTCAGGAGCAGAGCCTAGAATTTGCATTTCTGACAAGTTCCCAGATGATGCTGAGGCCTCCCTGTTACACAGGGTTGAGTGGATGAGGGATGTCTGGGGTATGCTGTGAGAACAACTGATTGGGAATCTGAGATGCTGGCAATAAGGTGACCAATTAACCTGTTTTGTCTAAGACTGAAGGAGATGAGATATTCAGTGCTAAAAGCGGGGAAGCCCTGAGTAGTGCTAGGCAAATCTGCATAAACTAGTCACCCTAAATGGTAGTAAAGACAAGACATTATGGAAGGGCCATTAGGAAGCAATTGAGGGAGGGGTGCCTGGGTGGCTCAGTCTGCAAAGGGTCTGCCTTTGGCTCAGGTCATGATCTCATGGTCTGTGAGTTCAGGCCCTGTGTCGGGCTTTCTCTGACAGCTCAGAGCCTGAAACCTGCTTCAGATTCTGTGTCTTCCTCCCTCTCTCTCTGCCCCTTCTCTTCTTATACTCTGCCTCTCCCTCTTACAAAAATAAATAAACATTAAAAAATGTATAAATTTATAAAGGAGGCAATTGAAGGATAAGCTAACTAGTGTGTATCAAAGGCAGGAATGGTCTGATTATGAGTCCTTCATAATACAGAATACAGAATACACACACCTTAAGGGCAGGACCACTCTTTATTCTCCTCTTGTTACTAGCATCTAGCATACTTTTGGGCATACAGTAGGTACTCTAAAAATGTTTGTAGATGGACTATCTGCCTGAATGTTCAAATGAATGGATGAGTGAATGGATGGATAGATAGGTGGTAGATGAACGGATGGGGAGATGGATGGTTGAATGGATGGATGGAGGTAAAACCTATCCTTTTCCCCATTATAGTCCACAGTAAGCTTGTCTACTGCCAGCAAATCAAAGATCCTAGGGTGTGTGGCTTTGTATCCAAGTAGGGGGAAAAGACCTGCTCTTAACTCAGTGGGGTCTATCTTTGAACATAATTCCGTGAGTACCTTCTGGGCAGAGTGGGGCACGGCAGTGGCACGGCGTTCCATCTGTCAGCCTAGCTCTTTCCTCAAACCTCATTCACTTCTCTGCTCCCTAGGGAACCTTCCAAAACCTAGAAAAAGGAACAGTTCAGTGAAGCTAAAAAGAGAAATAGGTAAAATTGAAATGCAAGTTTCTCTGTTTTAGAAAAATTAAGGACGTGGGAACCTCTGTTGTGTTAAATGTTTGGTATGTTCAGAAAGTAAATACAGTCAGTGAACAGGCAGGAGATTAAGGTGACAGGGAGAGCAGTTTTGAGCCCCGTTAGATATTAATTTCCCATAGATCATCTGTCTGCCCTCTCCTTGTTTGAAGTTCCCAAGGCTGGAGGCTTCAAAGCACACACCTACTGCCATTTGCACACAGCTCATGACTCCATGGGGAGCCGCCTCAGCAGGTTATAACACTCTGTCCCTGCAGGAGCCTTCCCCACACTGCCTCTCTGTCAGTAGCTGCCTTTTTCTCCATTCTGGAACATCAAGGACAATTCTATCAGCAAGTCTAGCAGCTGGTAATAAAGCCAGCTCATCCCCAACATGGTGGATGTCCCATGCTCCACCCAGGCAAATTGATTTAGGATATGAAATGCAAAGTGACCTAAGCCTTCCTCAGAACTCTCACCAAAATGAGGACTTTTTCTTCCTTCTTGCTTCTTTTTCCCCCTTCTTCTGTGTTCCTCTTTATTTTTTCTTTTGAAAAAGTTTTGATTAATGTATGGGGCATACTTAGATCCATAATTTGACAAAGTTATTTTTAATTATGAATTTATGACTGTTCCCTGCTGAGGATGGATGGTTCCTGGCCTGTAGCAGATCACTGCCTAATAGAACAAGAATGACAACATGTCTTAAATGGTGCTCTACTAGGGATTTGTGTAAGGAAGAGTGACACAAAAGAGGGATGCTGAACTCTGTTGCAAAGTGCAAGTGGAAACTTCACAGAAGTGGTAAGATTTCTTCTGAACTCACCTTTACCGGGCATCAGACAGTGCATGTTCTTCCCAGACCATAGAAGGTTATAGACCAGCTGGAATTTGAAAGGAGTTTTTTTCTTTTCTTTTCTTTTCTTTCTTTTTTTTAAACTCAGCAAAGGAGTTTGCAGACACAAGTAATACTAGCGATAATCATGGGAAACAACAGACCTCTCTCCTGAATTTGGAAATGTCATTCTTTACATTTGCTAAAGGAGAATGCCACATTAAATGAAAATGTTAGCTAAAAAAAAAAATAAATAAATAAAACACATTTTTCCAGCGGAAAGAGGACTGACCTTTGGACATGGTATCATTCAATCACTTAGGGTTCCAGGTGAAAAGCAGGTGCTGGTCTTTAGATCCTCCAACACCCATTGCTGGCTAATATTTGACAGATCTATGATTCTAAGGACCTTATAGCCATATAGAACTAACGATTTTGAATATTTGGATCTCTGCTATACTTTTTACTATCGTTTAACAATTTATTTAGATCCATTTGACATCGATAATATATTCAACCTGAACTCAAAATACTCTTGTTTGTGGCTTTGTAAAGCAACAAACTGATCATGGTAAACTTTGGTTCTCCTTGGATTAAAGCAAGTAACAACTCAGCTGCTTAGGTGTAGACACTCAGGAAGGCCCATGATCACCCACTGACAGTATCAAGACAGCTGTGGAATGGATGACAGCCTGCAAAGATGAGAACACAAAGCGGGAGGGCAGAGAGGACATCTCTGTACATTTACAACTCTGCTCGGTAAATAAATCTGTTCAAAGAATTCTGAGAAATAACCTGCTGCCTATTCTTCTAATCAAGAAATCCTATGGGTCAGCGCCCTCCCCTCAGCCCACACCTGAATTAAAGATGGTGCAGTTTGTTTATAGTAATTCCCTACCAGGTCATTTATTGACTGAACAATCCCAGCAAAATCCAATGGCACAGCCTGGCCTGCTGACCTCTGTTTCAACATTGATTGTTGCTGCTCACCTCATTAGACCATTCTTCTCAGCAGCCACTACCTACCCAAAGGAATTTCAGCTAATCCTTTTTTTGTTTGTTTGTTTCTTAGTTTTCTTTAAGTGAATCAAAAGCACTGACTTCACACTTGGAAAGACAAGCCAAACTTCCATGTCAAAGAAAGAAAACTTACTTTGGCCTTCATACTCTATGTCTCCTTAGTAGAAATGCACACTCTTCAGGGTCAAGGAGAAAGGTGTGATTTGCTAGTGTTCACTTAAGAGTTGCTAACCTCAGAGCCAAGTGAAAGTGGGAAAGGAAACAGAGCTAGCTTTATTTTTCTGGAGGCTGTAGTGGGCTAACATCTGATAATAGCTGCTAGGATACAGATGTAGTCTAATGAATGAACTAAATGAATATTCACTGCCTATTATTAAATTGTACAGCAGTACTTTATTTCACATAATTTGATTGCTAACCCAAATACTCAAAGCTACAACTGCGAATGTGGAAGTGTACTTTACCTGTCAATGGAATGATTTCAAGTGTTTACATTTTCACTAATGTCAGCAAGCCATTAAAGCTAATCCTGGGCATTAGCTTACTGTTAATGGTCACTGTAACCTGCATTTAGCATCCCAAGTACAGACCACGTACCTCTAGATCTAAGGTCTTAACTGGCATTCAAAGATGAGTTTTAGCTAATCTATAGTTGCCTCTAAATTGTTATGCAATATATTTTTGTTAGTGAAGATTTTTCAGGGAAGGGTCATTGTCCTCAAAGTATACAAATAACTGCTTGACCCCAAAGCCTACTAGAGGAAAAACTTCTTTAAATTACAATCTTTCCTGAGAAGAGGGTCTGTGTCTCTATTTCCCTTTAAATTATTTTAATGTTTTAAAAGGTTGTACATGTTTTATTTAATGTTTATTTATTTTTGAAGGAGAGAGAGATGGAGAGAGAGAGAGAATGAATATGAATGGGGGAGGGGCAGAGAGAGAAGGAGACACAGAATCCGAAGTACACTCCAGGCTCTGAGCTGTCTGCACAGAGCCCAAATGGGGCTTGAACCCACAAACTGTGAGATCATAACCTGAGCCAAACTCAGATGCTTAACCAACTGAGCCACCCAGATACCCTCCTTTTTATTAATTACAGAGAGAGAGAGAAGGAGAGAGAGAGAGAGAGGGAGAGAGAGAGAGAGAGAGAGAGAGAGAGAGAGAGAGAGAGAGAATCTTAAGCAGGCTCCATGTTTAGTGCAGAGCCTGATGCAGGACTCAATGCCACCACCCTGAAATCATGACCTGAGCCAAAATCAAGAGTCAGATGCCCAACTGACTGAGCCACCTAGGTGCCTCTCCATCTAAATTCTCAATTTGTCAAGTACTAGGGTTTGTTTTAAACATGCTATTGGTAAAGAAAATAACTGGTCTTAAAAGCCTAACTATATTGAGCTCATTTAGTCTCATATATTTATTTTTATTGGGGGAAATTATTATACCCCTATTTTATAGGTGTGAAAACTTAGATTTTATAAGTAGTGAAATAGATTGTATGAGAGAAATCAGCAATTTGGCAAGACACTCTTTCCTGAAAACATTGAAAATTAATACAGTAAGGTAGTGACTCAAAGAATGCTCCTTAATTTATGGGGAAGAAAAAAACAGTGCTGGAACTTCTCAATGCACTGTGATGTAATTAAAAGCAAACACTCAAAGGAGAAGATGTGGGTTCTAGCTCTGACTCTGATATTTCTGAGAATTGTGATTTGAGGCCAATCTTATGCCTTTCAGAGCAAGGATGAGAATCAAGGTTGATGACAGATATGAAAGCTTTTTGTAAAATGTAAAGTATATATAAATGTTAGCTATTAATAGTATTTTGAAAATGAGAATGCACATTAATGCTATTACCAAAGGTCAGAGGGATGTGGATTTCTTCAAGAAAGATCTAAATAAAGGCTGATATAAAACATGAATGTTTCATGGAATGTGTGTGTTGTCTGTAACAACATCCATCATGACCTTCCCCACAGCCTTGCAGACAGCTAAAAGCTACATTACTATTGACATTATCACATCATCAGAAAAGTGACTTTCATGTAGACAAAAAAGATTCCAAATAGCTACAGTTTAACCTTACCAGAGACAAAGAAACTAGATCAAGTATTTAATAAAAAATAATCAAGAAAATTTCAACTTGAGAGTTACTCCTGCTTGGAGGGTTCCATGTCCTTATGAACAGTTATATTATTTGTTTAGCTGAAATCCAAAGGGAAAGGCAGACAGAAGTTAGGCTTGCATCAAGGTATCTTATTTTTTTTTTATCCCAACTTTATATCTGACATTCAAAACCCCTGAACAAAATTCCATTCAATGACACAACACATCTATATGATATGCAGAAAACTCATTACAAAAGGAAAAAAATAAAGAATAGAGAGAAACAGTATCTCATTCATCCATTAAACACATTACTAATATATAATAGACATTTCCCATGTGTTGTAGCCAGCCTCCAAGATTGTCCCAGTGACCTCCAATATTTATGCCCTTAGGTAAATCTCCTCCCTTTCAGTATGGGCTGACCTAGTAACTTGATTCTAACAAATAGAATACAGCAAAAGTGGTGGGATGCTATCACTCTCTCACATTAGATTATAAAAGTTGGTTACTTCCATCTTGCTCACATTCTATCTCTTGCTGTCTTGTTTGTTCCCTTGGGTGAAATGAGCTCCCATGTTGGAGCTGCCATATGGAGAGGCCCATGTGGAAAGAACCTGAGGGCAGCCTCAGCCAACAGTCCAGGAGGAAATGAATCTTACCAACAACTACATGAGTGAGCTTGAAAATGATTCACCTCTAGTAGATTTTACATGAATGTAGCACTAACAGATACCTTGGTATCAGTATGATGATAGATCCAAAGCCAGAGGATCCAGCTAAGCTGTGCCCACCAGACTCCTGACCCAGAACAATTGGGAAATACAAAAGTAAATGTTGGTTGCTTTAAGGCACTATGTTTTGGAGTGATTTTCTGTGCAACCATAGATGATTAATTCATAGATAACTAATTTTACCAGGAACTACACTGAGTGCTCAATAAAATTGTGCAGACTCATATAATTTTTAGTTTTATCTTAACTGATGTTTTATCTTAAAATTATGGCAAAATTTCTATAACACGCTAATCTGCCCATAACTATTTCCTGGCCCTGAACCCACCCAGGCTATCTGTTATCCATAGAGTAACATCAAAGCTCATTACCATTGTGCAAAGTTGGCCAAGCTTGACTACTCTCTTCTTCTCCAGGTCCATCTCAAACCACTCCATGGTCACATTTTGCATGCTGGCAACATTGAACTGCTTATGCTCTCATTTACATTTTTCCCCCCAAATCCATGACTGTATTCTGAAACTCTGTCCAGATGATTTTTCTTCACCCATCTCCTTACCTCTATTTTTATGTATAAAAAGCCTACATATCTATTAGAAGATTAGTAGGTTGCTAACTTCTCCAAGAAGGTTTCCCTGAACCTTATAGTTTGGGTTAGGTGGTAGTCTTCTGGGTGTCCATACAAACTTGGGCTTATTGGTGTCATCACATGTACTGCATTGATAGAAGCTGTATGTCCTTATGTCTGTCTCTGTGCTTCAACTCTGAACTCCTTGAGAATGGGTCTATGACTTATTCATCATGTACCCTTCTCATCTATCACAGTGTAGCTGTGATAGAATACCTCCTGGCTGGATAAAAGAAGGGACGAATGGCACATCCCTAACCATATTTAGAGTATAATAATGCAACCTGATGTTAAGCCATTGAACTAACC
The DNA here is from genome assembly GCF_028749965.1 of Puma concolor. NCBI lineage: Eukaryota > Metazoa > Chordata > Mammalia > Carnivora > Felidae > Puma > Puma concolor. Next base: position 88,291,226 of record NC_141676.1, read on the forward strand.
CTAAAGCTTATTGTGGGTTTTGGGGAAGGAAATTTTTTCTCTTAACTTTTAAGATTCTTCTAGCTGATCTAAGAATCAAATTGACATGAGGCAGTTTAACAGGAGAAAATCAGATTTAATTATGCATGCACAGAGAATCCATATAGATGTGAAATTCCAAAGATAGGCAAAAAGAGGTATATATACCATCCTGAACTAAAAAGAAGGGGTAAGGGCCTGGGAATTCAAAGGGAAAAAGTCCAATTCACAAAAAGCTGAAAAGAGTAAATGTTTGGCAAATGAATGTTTGCAGGAACAGTGGCACATAGAGGACTGTGACCAAACAGGCTGAGCTTGGTTCCTCCATGCCTACCATACCTAGTTCATAGCATAATGCAGTTATCTATGGTGGTAGCTTTCTTCCTGGAGCAGGCCCTCTATACAAATTCTTTTAGGCACGTGGGAGTGAAGGAGTTCAAAATTTCTAACCAGTCTTTTTTCTTCTTGAGTCTAATTTCAGCTCAAAATAATCTGCATGCCAAGGTGGCACATTTTGAGGCAGCATGTCCTTGGTTCCTATGTGGGTAGTGGTCAGGTTGGGGCTATTACCACAAAAGAGATAGCATGAAGTTCAACATGATGGCAACTAGGCAATTTACAGATAAGTTAGTCCATTCTACCATTTGGAAAACTGTTTATACTGCAGAATATCCATTTGGTTATGAGAAATGGCTGATTTGTCTGTGATACGGACCCTCAGTCATTGAATTTCTGTGGTTTCAATATGAAAGCATTCTATAAATTGGGATCACCCATAACTGTATTATTGGCTTGCTAATATAGATAGTTCCCTTGTAGATGATAGATATTAACTGGGTTGTGGTGGTGTGTCCAAAATCCTGGCTCATAAAACAAGTAAACAGTATAGTTTTAGAGTTAGAAGCAATTTGATAAGTGCAGTCTAGGCCACCCTTCTCAGTTTATAGAGATAATAGTTTAAGTACACTCTCCCCCATATATGGTAAGCCCTCTATGGAAGCCAATACAGGCAGGACACAGAGCATGCTGCTACATGCTGCTACTAGAGGGAGGCTATAGTATTAGACAACAGTGAAACCCTTACCTGCGAAACAATAGTGATGAGTATAGGAAAATACAGCCTGATCAAGTGAAAGGAAATGCAAATATAAGGTATTGTTCAAAATAATTTTAAATCTCAACAGCTGGGGGCGCCTAGGTGGCTCAGTCGGTTAAACATCCAACTTTGGCTCGGGTCCTAATCTCATGGTTCCTGAGTCCCAGTTCTAAATAGGGTTCAAGGGGAGTTAGAACCCTGGTTCAGGCTCTGCACAGCATGGGATTCTCTCTCTCTCTCCCTCTCTTTCTGCCCTTCACTCACTCACACTCTCTCCCTCTCTCTCTAAAAACAAAACAAAACAAAACAAAATGAAACAAAACAAAACAAATCATCCCTTTTGTAAAAAGAAAATCTCAACAAATGGACTGAAATCCAGTTGCAGCAGAGGCCTGCACGCCTTTACCTCAGGCTTTTGAAAGTGATTAAAGTGATTATAGAGGGTTGGTACTGAAGCAATGGGATTTCCTTATATCCATGTCCTACCCCTTAACATGACCCCCCACCCTTAACTTGGTGTTTGATCCCTAGCTCTGAGGTAGGACAAGAGAGTCTGTTAGTGAGCTAAGAAGTGGTTGGTCAACTCTGGACTGATGTCCAACCCAGTGTTACTGCCACATCAAGTGGGGAAAAGAGGACAGAATATTGTTGGAACTCAAGTACATCAGAAGCAAACGATGACTCCATTCCAAAAGGGGCAGAATGAGCCAGACCTTCCTGAGTCCTCCTTGCAAGTTTACACACAGCCTAAGTTCTGAGCTTAGGGAGTCCTGCGCTTGCCCAACAGAAATGTGCAGAATTCTATTCCTGAACTTTATCTCATCTTGTTTTACTTTATTATTATTATTATTATTATTAGCAATGACAGCTATTCATATATAAGATCATATAATTAAAAATTATAATATAAAATAATCATTAGATTTCAGAGACCAAATGCTTTATTATTTAATTTCACAACTCAATATGACAAACATTATTATTATTTGTTTTGTAGAAAAGAAAGTCAAGGTTAGAACACTGTAGTAGTGTGCCCAGGGTCCCTACAAGATGAGGATTTGAAATTAGACCCATGGGGCACCTGGGTGGCTCAGTCAGTTGAGTGTCCCAATTAGCTCAGGTCATGATCTCTCATGGTTTGTAGTTTAAGCCCCCAAGTTGGGCTTTGTGCTGACAGTAGGGAGCCTGCTTGGGATTTTCTCTCTCCCTTTCTCCCTGTCCCTCCACCACTGACTCATACGCTCTCTCTCTCGCTCTCTCTCAAAGTAAATAAATAAACTTAAAAGAAAAAGAAATTAGACCTGTGATTACAAAACTAGAAACCTTAACCATCATGTTATGATCAAGTTCTTACTTTGCTCCTGTTCAATTTTTTTAATGTTTATTTCTTTTAAAAGAAGAGAGAGAGAGAGAGAGAGAGAGAGCAAGCAGGGGAGAGGCAGAGAGACAGACACACACAGAATCTGAAGCAGGCTCCAGGCTCTGAGCTGTCAGCACAGCCCCACGATGGGGCTCAAACTCTGGACCAGGGAGATCATGACCTGAGCTGAAGTGGGACCCTCGACTGACTGAGTCTCCCAGGTGCCCCTTACTTTGCTACTTTTATACCAGACTCTTAGTCCTAAGTCCCTGGCCTTTTTCCAGTGTAGGTTTTGCTAAATTCTCTAATTCCTGGCTGCTCCAACTCTAATGCCTTGTCCATCTTTACTTCATTTTCTTTTTTTTTTTTTTTTAAATTTTTTTTTTCAACGTTTTATTCATCTTTACTTCATTTTCTATGTTCCCTCCATAACAACTAGGTTTTTGTCACTCACACCTAAACCAGTGATTTGGGCCCTCTCCCATGCCTGAGCACTACTTCTTCTGCTTCAGCTGAGTCATACATTCATGCACATTCCCAGCCTTTCCAGAGGCTCTTCCAATGGCGTACTTAACTGGATGGTTTTATTGATTGATTGATTGATTGATTGATTTTTTTAAATGTTTATTTATTTCTTTTTGAGAGAGAGAGAGAAAGAGAAAGAGAGGGAGAGAGAACACGAATGGGGGAGGGGCAGAAAAAGAAAGAGAGAAAGAGTCCCAAGCAGACTCTGCACTGCCAATACAGTACCTGATGTGGGGCTCAAACTCACAAACCATGAGATCATGACCTGAACGGAAAGCAAGAGTCAGACGCTTAACTGACTGAGCCACCCAGCTGCCCCTGGCTGGATGTTTACGGAATACTGCAGCTAACAAATTGGAGTAAAATTAGAGAATACACATTCTTTTCAAATACACATGGAATATTTACCACAGGTTACTATTTGAGCTATAGGGTAAGTCAGAACTTATATAAATAGAAATATAAACATAACTGTATAAACTTGTAACTCATATATCAAATAAGAAATAAAATAAATCAAATAAGAAATAAAATAAAAATTCAAAAATATTTAATAAATTAAAAAAATTAAATTAAAAAATTATTATTTAATATTAAGTGTCAAAGTGTCTAAAGTATACCTACAATAGCACAATTCTAATAAGAGATCTAAAATTTTGAAAAGATTGAAAACTAGGGAGGTAATCCTATAGTTAGAAATCCTATAGTTAGAAAATAGCAATAGAATAAACCTAAAACATGTAGAATAAAGAAAATACTAAAAATAAGGGGAGAAACTATTGAATTAGAAACCAAATACAAATATTGTTTAATAGAGTTGAGAAGTGATTCTCTGAAAAAAACAAGAAAAGTGTTTTTTTTTTGTTTTATTTTGTTTTGTTTTGTTTTTAAAGTATGCTCCATACCCAATATGGGGCTTGAACTCAGGACCCTGAGATCACAAACCACATGCTCTACAGACTGAGCCAGCTAGGTGCCTCCAAGAACAAAAAAACAAAAACAAAAACAAAAAACAAAAAAACAAACAAAAAAAACTCTTAAGCCTCTGTAAATGTAGGTTACAGGGAAAAAAAAAAAACTGGAGAAAAGGCACAAATATGCAATACCAAGAATACAACAAACCAGTATATGATAAGTTCTGGAGAATTTTGCAATTAATGGGAACATTTACTGGTAACTTTGAAAATGAATAACAAGGAACGGACTAAAAACATGGAAAATCAAATTAGACGTAATGTTTAGAATTAAACATTATCAGAAGTTAAAAACTCTAATAGCCACCATTAGGAACAGAATAATTTACAGATAAATTCTAACAAAAATATAATACACAGATAACTCAAAAGTTAAACAGACTGTTTCACAGAGGCTAAAAAGAGGAAATAGTTTCCAGATTACCTGCTGAGCTAGAATTGTCTTGATACAAAAACCAGAAGAGCACGGTGCCAGAAAAGGAAAATTATAGTTTGCTCTCACCTATAGTGATGCAAAATCTAGAGATGTCTTTTTTAAAAATGACCAAGTTGTTTTATCCTAGGAATGCAAATTTAGAGTAATTTTAGAAAATGTATTAATGTACTAGGTCACATGAATGAATTTGCTTCTGATGTTGGAAGGATGATGTCTGACAAGACTTCTTAAGCTATAATGGGCATAAATGCATCTGGGGATCTTGTTAAATGCAGATTCTGATTTAGCGGGGGTGGGTTGGGCCTAATGCTCTCCATTTCTAACAAGTTCCCTGGTGATGCTGATACTGCTGGTCTGTAGATTACCTTTGGGAAGCAATGATGTAGGCCTACTGGTTTTGAAGGAGTAGATTTCCATTTTAGTCAGGAATGTGTCCCCACCTGCATTCTAGAGTACCATTCTGTCAATCTCCATTGACTTTTTTTAACGTTTATTCATTTTTTTGAGGGATGAGACAGAGGGTGAGTAGGGGAGGGACAGAGAGAGAAAGAGACACAGAATCTGAAGCAGGCTCCAGGCTGTGAGCTATCAACACAGAGCCCAGTGTGAGCCTTGAACCCACGAACTGTGAGGTCATGACCTGTGCTGAAGTCATATGCTTAACCGACTGAGCCACCCAGGCACCCCATAATCTCCATTAATTTTTATGTCAGGTATTCCCCTTGAACCAGGTTACAACTACTAGATTTTTCAGGGAGCTTCTGAAATGGCTGGTCAACGTTGAGGGAGAAAAACCCCACTGTTATTTATTTCAATAAGTTCAGGACATTTAGTAAAATGTGGGGGTGACTCGGTGGCTCAGTGGCTTAATCATCCAACTCTTGATTTTGGTTCAGATCATGATTTCGTGGCTCATGAGTTCGAGGCCCACATTGGATTCTGCACTAGCAGTGCACTGCCTGGTTGGGATTCTCTCTCTCCTTTTCTCTGCTCCCCCCTGCTCTCTCTCTCTCAATAAATAAATAAACTTTAAAAATGTGATACATTCATGACAGAAGCTCAGAGGAAATTATGCATATAAGGAACTTCCTTAACTTGAAAAAATAAATTTACTAAAAATGTATAGCAAACATCATATTTAATAGTGAAGCAATTAGAAGCAATTACTGTAAGGTCAGGTCCAAAGCAAGGACACTCATTCCCATGGTTTCAGTTCAACAACAAATAGGAGGTCAGAGTCATCACAGAGAGACAACACAAAGTTATAAAGATAATAAGAAATAGAAAAGAAAACAGCTTTGTAATGATTTCTAATGATAGGATTATCTCCGTAGGAAAACCCAGTATATCAAAAGATTAATTAGAATTAATATGTCAGTTTAGAAAAGTTGCTGAATATAAGATCAATATAGAAATATGAAGTAAATTTTTAAACACAAGCTGCATACAAAATAATTAATCAGTGGATACACTATTTATAATGGCAACAAAAATAGAATTTGTGAGAATGGCTGTACAAAGCATATAAGAGACTACAGAAAAAATCATAAGATTTTATTGAAAACTAAACACATGGGACCTGAATGAACAGAAACACTTTGTATGTTCATGGGTGGAAAATATTCAGCACCATAAATATGGTAATTCACACCAAGTTATTTTATAAATTTAATTTAATTCAATTCTGGTTAAAATCCCAAGAGAAGTTTGAACAAAGAATCAGGAATGACCAAGATGAATCTGAAAAGAAAGATGGAAAGACTCATTATACCAGATAGCAAGATATATTTCAGAGCCACTGTAATTAAGACATCGTGATGTGGGCCCAAGAATAGATACGTGGACAAGTAGAGAAGGTTAACTGCCGCCCACCCCCCCCCCCCAAACAGAACACATTATATATAAACTGGATTTAGGAAAGAAATCCATAAATTTTGCTGTGACCCTTTTCTCAACCATACCCAAAAATCAACTGCAGGCAAATAAAACAGCTAAACATGAAAAGCAGAGCTTTGTTATTTTTAGAATACAATATGAGAGAGTATTTTCATGTACTTCTGGTAGAAAAGTATTTTTCATGTAAACACACATATATACACACACACAAATAAAAAATATGATTTTAGTTAATTAAAACAAAAACAAAAACACCTCCTCTACCCCCACTTCCCCAAAATCATAAAGTGAAAATTCAAGTCACACATTCAGAGAAAAAAACTGGCAATTGCAATGCATAGAACTATATAAGAATTAGGATTCAATGTATAAAAAAAAAGAAATTAAAAACCTACCAACCATAGAAGAAAGAAAGAAAAAAAAAAAAGTCTTAGAAAACACGGGCAGTTCAGTAAGAGAAAAACCAAATGACCAATACATATATTAAAAGATGTTCAACCATACTAGTAATCAGGAAAATACAAATTAAAACAAAAACACGATATCATTGTACACCGAGCAAATTGCCTTATCTCATTGCCCCAGTGAGATTGTAAACTGGTAAAACCATTTTATCGAGCAATTTGGCAAAATCTAGAAATTTTGAAGAGGGTGCTCTTATACTACACCCAGGAATTTTCTCATATGCATATAAGGATCCATGTACAAAAACGTTTATTGCAGCATTGTTCGTGATAATTGGCAATAACCTAATTGCTTTGCAACAATAGAAAGCCCAAACAGTGGTATATTAAAAAAATGTGGTTCTATACTGTAATTAAAATGAATATAATACATAACTGTGATATCAATATTCCATATATATAATATATATGCATATATAAACATATATATAAATATATATGTATATATATATTCAATAGGAATAAATCATATCTATGAAACATAAAGTCACATAAGCAGGAAAGTAACTAAAAGGATATAACCAGATAGAAATTATTTATAACAGTTCAAGATCATGGAGGACAGCATTATATTTTATTTACACACACAAATGCATTACAGTTAGGAAAAAAAATATCACCAAATTAATAATTATGGGCAACTCTGAGGAGGGAAGAAAGGAGTGAGGAGAAGAACTGAAGTAGAATAAACAGGGGGATTCAGTTTGACTGTAATGTTTTATTTCTCTAACAAAGAGGTGTGAAGTAAAGTTGGTAAAACTGTTAAAATGTGAGGGGCACCTTGGTGGCTCATTTGGTTAAGCAGCCGACTTCAGCTGGCTCAGTTCATGATCTCATGGTTCCTGATTTCCAGTCCGTCATCAGCATCAGGCTTTCTGCTGTCAGCACAGAGCCTGCTTCAGATCCTCTGTTCCTCTCTCTCTGCCTGTCCCGTGCTCTCTCTGTCTCTCAAAAATAAATTAAAAAAAATTTTTTTAAATGTTAAGGTGTGAGAAAGATGGGTATTTAATACATGTTTTTGTGTTTTATTACTCATCATGTTTTTCTCTATCTTTGGAATATCCATATTTTAAATGTTGATAATAATTTCAATAGTGTTTGCATAAAAATGTATGCAAATTTTCTCACTCAATGACTGATATAGTCAATTAATGTCCTCCTTCTACAGTGTCTTAAAAAAAAAAATAGCTCCCTGTGAGTTTTTCTTGCCCCCTCTGGATGAACATGCTCAGTTGATGGCATTCATCTTTAGGTAACCTCCAGGTGTTGGCAAACTTGTGGATCCTATGGTATGTCAGGCTCCCGATTCTCAGTGTCCTACTTACCATGCCGCATTTTTTCTTTTTGTTTTTTAAGTTTATTTATTTATTTTGAGAGAGAGAGAGTGGAGGGCAGAGAGAGAATCCCAAGCAGGCTCCACACTCTCAGCACAGAGCCCAAGGCAGGGCTAGAACTCATGAACGGTGAGGTCATGACCCAGCTGAAATCAAGAGTCAGGCGTTTAACCGATTGAGCCACCCAGGTGCCCCATCATGCCACGTTTTCTTACTACAGTTAATTGTGAGAAATGAAACAGAAGCCACAGCTTGCAAAACTTTACCGAAAATTGTAAAATTGATAAACTCTACAAAACCACGACATGCACCATAAACAATCTAAACTCGAGTTTCTAATACCAGCTTATTTTGATCCTTATGTTCCAAAATAGGAATATATAATAGACCAAACTGATTTAACAGGACTTCCTATGGAGTTACTTGTTCCAAAGAAAAGCCCACTAACCTGTTCCAGCAAGTCAACTGGTTTACAAAATCTGACCAATCCCTGCTCAGTGCCTGCTCACTACCTTCTTCTGCCCTGAATCCACTCCATGGCTAATCCCAGCCCCAGGAGCCTTAGAAAGTGCCTTTCCTCACTTCTTACCTTTCTGAGATTATCTCAAAGTGTTGCTTTCTCCTGATCAGCAGATTGAATTAACCCCGCTTTGTATCACCAACATGCATCCCTGGCCATCTCTGAATGGGGATTCAACAATACTGTGGGAACAAATGGAGTTTGCCCTGGGAACTCAGCATCTCCTGCCACTTTTCTCTGACATCATGCCCTTTCTCTGGACTTACTGAACAAAACACAGATTTCTTTCTTTTTTTCTTTTTAGTTTTTTTTTTTTTTAATAATGTTTGTTTATTTTGAGAGAAAGAGAGACATAGCACAAGAACAGGAAAAGCAGAGAGAGAGAGGGAGATAAAGAGAATCCCAAGCAGTCTCCACGCCATCAGTGCAGAGCCTGATGTGGGCTTGAACTCACTAACCTTGAGATCATGACCTGAGCTGAAAACAAGAGTTGGGCATTTAACCGACTGAGCCACCCAGGCACTCCAACAACTCACATATTCCTCAATGGGGCATGTTCAATAATTTCCCAGGTCTTTGTCACTTCCACTCCTTCAGCTGCAATATGCTTCCTTCTTCTTCTTCCCACCCTGACTCCCTCTCATTCTTTCTTCCTTCCAGGTGGCTCTCCCTCTGGACATTCTTCATTGGTCCCTCTGCACAAGGTGATCAATATTCAGTTGGGCTCCCCTAGCATTTTGTGCTTTCCTATCTTCCAGCATTTATGCTATATTTCCATTTTCTGTTTTCTCATCTGCTTGTCCCTCTAAGTCAGCAAGTTTTATACTTGACTGCATATTACAAATGCTGAGGAACTCTAAAAATGTTGACTTGCTTGTATGGGGTTTGTCCTGGCTGTCTGGATTGTTAAAAGCACTTGGGTCATTCTAATGTGCATCTAATGTTAGAAATCCCTGCGATAGCTGATGAACTCTTTGAGGATAGAAGCTATCTTATTTGCCATTGTAACATTAACACCTACCACAGTGATGGACACTTAATAAATGCTTATTGAGTGAATAGAAGGTAACTATGGACAACTACATTCTGATTCTGATGTGCAATACCCCACTAGCTTGTAGTGTCACTATATTTGGAAACAGCACTTGACAGAAATTCCCCAAACAATGAATCTAACTCAATTATAGAATTATTACAATTTGTTACAGTTATTGATTTCCTATTTCAGTGTCTTTTGCTCTCGGATTGTGAGTTCTTTGAGGGGAGGAACTTTATCCTATTCATTTGTTTATCTCCAGAGCCAAAAGTATTCCATGAACTAGGAAGTGTCTCAAAAACTTGTACTTAACTTGTTTAACTGACCATAAATTGAATGATCTAAGTTTAAATTAATCATCAAAAGACTCAAGAGGGTCTCAGGTTATTGGACAAGCATACAATTTTACTGGTTCATTTACTGTCCCACTCCCCCAAGATGCTCATTTCACACCTTCTTCTCTCTTCTTTAACCTCTAACACTTTCTACATCACCTCAGACTTGCCTCATGACCTCACTTCCTAGTTCATTAATAAAATTAAAAACATCCAGATGAGCACTTTTGTAAAGGCATCATCCTCCATCACCTGCCAGCATCAGTCCCATCCAGCCTCCAACGAACACCATATCTGACTCCATCTAATGGATCCAAGGATGCAATTCATCTGTACCTCACACTCTCTTCTACAGATCATTGTCTGTCTCTTGTGGATCATTCCCATCAGCAAGCAAACACACTGTTGTGTTTCCATTTTTTTTTAATTTTAATTATTTTTTTAATATTTATTTATTTTTGAGAGACAGAGAGAGAGAGAGGGAGAGGGAGGGAGCACCGGCAGGAGAGGGGCAGAGAGAGAGGGAGACACAGGATCCAAAGCAGGCTCCAGGCTCTGAGCTGTCAGCACAGCTCAACCCACAAACCACAAGATCATGACCTGAGCTGAAGTCGGACGCTTAACCAACTGAGCCACCCAGATGCCCCTGTGTATTCCATTTTTAAAAAGCCTTTTATTTGACCTTATTTCTCCTATTATTCCTTTGTTCCCCTCTATATGAAAAATCTCCTCAAAAATAGTTGTCTATTTCTTTGCCTATTCATTTCTTCCTATTCTCTCTTAAAATCTCTTCATTCAGGTTTTTGCTTTCACTACTCACCAGATAACAGTCTCAAGGTTGCTGTTGCACTTCCTGTCCAATCTGATGTCACTTATTTCTCAGGCATCATCTAACCTGACCAATCATTTAATCATTTAATCAACACTCCACGATAGACCTTCTTCACATGGTGTCCACCTTCTTGGTTTATCTCTTGTCTCACTGGTTGTTCCTTTACAGTCCCCTTTTCTGTGTCCTCATGTCTTCCTCAGCTACTTAATATTGGAGGATTCAAGGGCTCAATCTTTAGCTCTTTTCTGTATGCTCACCTACTTCCTTGGGGATCTCACTTGGTCTCATGGCCTTAGATAACATCCACATGCCAACAACTTCCAAATTCATATCTCTGGTACAAATCTGAAATATAGACATTAATATGTAATTGCCTGCTGGTCAACTCCACCTAAACTCAGCATTTTCAGAGTGGAACTCCTGACCTGACTTCCCAAATATGATGTACTCAGCCTTCACCAGCTCAACTAATGGCAACCCATTCATCCAGCTGTCCTGGCCAAATGCTCTCCAGTCATACATGTCTCCTCAATGTCTCTCACACTCCAAATTCAGTCCATCGGGAAATAATGTTTATTTCCCTTGGAAATATATCCAAAAATGAATCACTTCTCAATGGCTTCACTGCTACCACATTAGCCTGGGCAATCACTATCTCTTTATGGGTTACTCTAATTGTTCTCCATACTGTTCTCCCCATACCTACATTTGCCCATGTCCATCCAAATCTAGTCTCAGCATTGCAGCCAAAAAGTCATGATTTTTTAAAAATGTTTGTTTATTTATTTTTGAGAGAGAGAGCAAACACAAGCCGGGAAGGTCAGAGAGACAGAGGGAGATACAATGCAGAGCCCGATGTGGGGCTTGAACCCACAAACTGTGAGATCATGACCTGACCTGAAGTCAGATGCTTAACTGACTGAGCCACCCAGGTGTCCCATCATTTTTTTTAAATGTAAGTTCTGTACAAAACCATGCAGTGGCTATCAATTTTTCTCATGGTAAAAGCCTACGTCCTTTCAATGACCTACAAATCTGTTCTGGTCTAGCTTCCTGTTATCTTTATTACCTTCACTGCTACAATATCCCTGGGCTCACTTAGCTTTAGCCACTGACTATCTTGCTACTCACTGAGCATGCTCAGCATGCTCCTTAGGGGTTTTGCACTGGATGATTCTTCACCTGGGCTATTCTTTCCCCTGATGTCCACATGATTCATTTCCTCATATCCTTCAAATATTTGCTCTAATGTCATTTAATAAATGATGCCTACCTTGAATACTCTGTTAAAACTGCAAACTGCCCCAGCCCTGAAACTCCCATTCTTTAACCCTTTTGTTCTTTTTCTATGTCAGTACTTATCAACTTAACACATACAATATAATTTCCTTACTTATTAACTTTACCATCTGTTGTCTGTCCATTCTTCACCTTGAGAATCTAAAGTCACAGAGTGCAGGAATATTTGTTTCATTCTTGGACCTACAGAAAGCATGTAGAAGAGTATATAATATGTGTTCACTAGGTGTTGTTGAATAAATGAATAATGGATTTTTTTTAATTCTGGAAAACTTTTGTTTAATGTTAATTTTTATTTTTGAGAGAGAGAGAGAGCTAGCCAGGGAGGGGCAGAGAGAGAGGGGGGGACAGAGGATCTGAAGTGGGCTCCATGCTGACAGCAGAAAGCCTGACAGAGGTCTTGAACTCACCTGCCTTGAGATCACCACCTGAGCTGAAGTCGAAGTCCAATGCTTAATCAACTGAGCTACCCAGGTGTCCCTGGAAAACTTTTAATTTTTTTAAATGTTTTATTGTTTATTTTTGAGACAAAGACAGAACAGGAGTGGGGGAGGGGCAGAGAGAGAAGGAGACACAAGATGTGAAGCAGGCTCCAGGCTCTGAGCTGTCAGCACAGAGCCCGAGGAGGGGCTCGAACTCAGGAACCCTAAGATCATGACCTGAGACGAAGTCCGAAGCTTAGCTGACTGAGCTACCCATGCGCCCCTGGAAAACTCTTTTCAAAACCCAAGCCCCTCATTTTTATCCATCCAGTTTCAGTATGTTCTATTGTACCTGTGTGAGTGTATATTTTGTATTGATTTATGTGTGTATACACACACATGTAGATACACACACTCGCACAATCATATATTTTTTAACTTTCTTTCACCCTGTTCCATATTTTCACATTGACCACTTTCCTATTGACCATTGTCCCCTTCACAGAACAAAGCACATTCTCTACACTAGCTCCAATCTCTACAACATTGAAGAGTAGATACAATTATTTCGACTTTAAATATGCAGAAAATGAAGTTCAGAGTGATTCCTAATTTGTAACACAGCTAATAAGTCACAGGGTCAGGATTTGAATCCAGTGGTTTTCAGTACAAAGCCATTGCTCTTATCATTTACCATTTGTTGCCCCCACAAAAATGCAGAAATCAAACAAGGCCTGACACTAAATTTTACTATTTCTATATTCCCCGCAGGTGCTTAATATAATATGGGATGCTACTTCAGGATCTCCTACATCCTAACCCTGTAGATTGCAGACACAGCTAACAGAGCCCGCCTTCCTGAATCCATGGTCAAGGAGCATGCTCAAAGTCCGGTGCAGCCCATGCCCCGCCCACTGCAGTGCTGGAACCAGGTCATCCTTCCCACTACCTGATGTATAAATAAATAAATAACTGTGAAAAAAAATCCAATCTCCGTTTGGAGGCACTAAATCCCCTCTCCTTTCCAGATGGCTGGGAGATTTCTCCCAGGTGGTAAATATATTATTAAGAACTCATTTCACCGTGAAATTGACTATTCAAAACACAGACAGAAGTTAATATATTAGGACAACCTGTCTGAAAACTCGCGTTAGAGAAAATTTATTTTTGCTTAATATAAAACCTGGTATTATACACGACCTCTTTCTAGCTCAGGCAGTTAAAGTCATCCCCAGTTAGAACATGTGTTCCAATGTCAGGAGCGCTACCACCGAGAGTCACATCTCCCTGTATAGAAATGGCGGTTCCTCCTCCCACTATGGAGCCTTATATCCTGGCGGTTAATGAGCATCGGTCTCATATAACATTCTACATAGCCCTTGGGTGCACAGTAGTAACTTTTCCAATCCAGGAGCTGGTGCCGGTTAAAAATCCTTTGCTGCACTTATTCTAGGTTGGCCTTCAAACTAATGATTAAAGATCATCCAGAGTAAGTGTGACAGAAGAATTAGCATTGCTTAGGGGTGATCTGTTTCATCATTAGAAAAACCATATCAATCATGAAACAGAAAAAACACTTTCAGCAAAGACCCAATTGGATGTGAATCTGCTAAGTATCAACTCATTCATGCGTTGTTGCTTCACTTTTAATAGCTAGGCTGATTTCTTAGATCACAAAAACAATTACCAGTGAATACCTACAGTATAATAAGAACAGTGTTTTAGGATTTGCACAATCCGTTAAAAAACCTAATTTACAGAGTTGCTAACTACTTAACTGAGGGGGTGAAGGTCAGTGGAGTAACAGGGGAAGTACCTTTTCAAATGAAGAAGGTGTGAACCTCATAGAAGTCTGTGTGGAAAGGCTTATGCATGAAGGGACCCCCACCCACCCTGGTCTTGACACTGACATGGCTCAAAAAATACCTATTCCTTTCCAACAAGAGGTTTTTCATGTTAAAAAGCTTTTCATGACACTTTTGTTTTGAAGTTTTGTCAGTAAACTCAAATTAAAATTTTTATTTTAAAAATAAATTGCAAAATATTTCATAGCTTGTATGTAGGGAATACTTGGGTTATCCACAATCCTCAAAATTGACTTCCTTCTTTTTTGTTTTAAAAAGGATCCCTCCAGGAGTGACAGATTTATTACTAATCACACAATGAATTTGTTACACATTACTAGTAGCAAAACCAAACTGACACCAAAATAATGTCTATTACAGAATTTCTTAATTTAGTCAATTATTTTGATCCAACTAATTACTCACTTAAATAAGAATTCATTCAAACAACTGCGTAGACTTCTTTAACAAAAGCAGTTCCAAAGTAATTAGTGAACCAGTAATTAATAATTCCCTGAGGAATGGAACCATTTTTTCACATATTTAAAGTAAACAAAACATTCTTTATTGGGTAACTGACTTCTGCAATGACTCAGTGAATGTCCAGCCACTCATAAAATGGAAAGAACCATAAGTGGAGATCATGCTCATTGGAAGACCAATTTCAATAAGTTTGATTTTCCAGGCTCAGATAATTGCATACTAGTGTAGATACTGAGAATAACGTTTTTATGTAATTTAGAAAACATTAATTCATGCCTTCATTCACACATCAAGCATTCACTGTCTAGTGGTGATGTGCTGCACAGTGACATATAAAACTAAAAATATCCTTGACAATTCTTTTAATTCATTCACTATAGGTCCAAAAATATTTTCCAAATGTTATTTTACAGAGAGAGAAAGAGAGAGCATCAGAAGGGCAGAGGGAGAGAGAGAGAATCTGAAGCAGGCTCCATGCTCAGCACTTAGCCAGCTGGGTGGGGTTTGATCTCACAACCTTGGGATCATGACCTGAGTTAAAATCAAGAATCGGATGCTCAACTGACTGAGTCACCTAGGCACTCCTAGGTCCAAAAATATTTAAAGGTGGTTTACAAAGTTGAAAATGCAAGAATTCTGCCCTGGAAGAGTTGTCAATCTAGTTGACAGAATTAGAATTCCATGTGAAACCTTGGAAAACAGAGAAAGGAACTGCAGATGAAAAGTGATAAATATACTAAACCTTTTTAAGAAAAGTTTTTATTGAAATATAAGATACATATAAAAATGCGTACATTTTAAGTTTGCGGCATGAAAAATAATTCACACAGTAAACACAAATGAATTAGTGTTACCATTTGAAGAAATTGAACATTACCTATACATAGAAGGCTCTCTCCTGACCCCTTCCAATCTCTACCCTGCAAACACTATCCTGGCTTCTATTTGCAGTTTAGTTTTGCCTCTTTTTACATTCCATATAAACAGAATCACTTGTTATGGATTCTTCAGTGTCTGGTTTCTTTTGCCCAATATTGTATTTGGGAATTCATCCATGTTATGTATAGTTTGTCAGTTTTGGTCTTTTGTAATATATCACTGGATAAATATATCCCAATTCATATATTCATTTGACTGTTCACATTTGAGTTGCTTCTAATTTGAGGCTAAAACAAATACAGCAGCTAGGAAGAAACATCTTTGTAGAATATCTTTTGGGGCATGTATATATCTATGCTTGGGAATCTAAGCTAGGAGAAATAATGTCAGATTCTGGAGTTAATAGTGCTAAATAATTTTCCAATATGTTAGTACCAATTTGGACTCCTAACAGCAATGTCAGAGAGGTCTAGCTGGTCTACAGCTAGACCTCACTAGCACTTGGTATTGTCAGACTTTTTAATATTAGTAATTCTGATGGATATACATTAATATACCGTTGTGATTTTAATTTATATTTTCCTAATGATCAGTACAGTCAGATTCCTTTATAAATTATCGGTCATTTATGAAGTATCTGTTTATCTGTTTAAATCTTTTGGCCATTTCTACTGAATGTCTATATTTTTATTTCTAGGAGTTATTTACACATTCTAGAGACAGTTCTTGTTAGTTATACATACTATGAATAACCTAACTGCTCAGACTAGGGTGCTTAAAATCAATCCCTAGCAACATTATAGATGGCATATGTCATAACCTCCAAGGCACACATATATACATGTATTTGGCAGTTTTCATTCACCTTTCAGAATAGTTAGTGTGGGACTTATACATTAGATTTTGCAGGAACATTTGGACCTTAAAAATAGGAAATGGGCCCAGATCTGGGCCCAAAGAGAAAGTCCAAAGTGAAAAAGAAGAGGTAACCACCTTCCCCTAAAATCTCTTATTCTTCTTATAATACATTTACTCTCCAGATTAGTAACCTCCTTGACGGTGGAGATTTTTTCAGATCTTATTTGCTGCAGTATTCCTCAGGATTGAGAGCAAGACTGAACACATAGTAAGAGTGTAAAAGATGTTCATTGAGAGAAATAACTACCAGGGTCACAATAGCAATGACCTATTTTAGTTGCCTAACAACTACCAATAATGAATATCAATCCCATCTTCTTGGTTAGATATTAAAGAAACAAATATTTAGTTAACATACAATTGGAGACAATATCATACAATGATTTAAATCATGGGGTATAAAGCAAAAAATCCTAGATTTGGATCCTGACTATGGTACTAAGTAGCTGTGTAATCTGGGTTAAATTACATAATTTCTCTGTGCCTCATATGTAAAGTACACATAATAATACACTTATCCTACTAAGTTTCCATGAAGATGAAATAAATTAATGTATTTCAAGGAAGCTTGGTCTACACTAAGAGTAATAAGTAATAGTGATAATGCTGATTATGACCACAGGGAAAGTGTGATGTTGATAAAGATCATAATAGAGGCTCTGTGTGGTCAGATTACCTCTGTGTTACTCAAAGCTACAACCTTGAGCACAGTGCCTGCCAGTTGTTGACTGAATGAAACATGAATGAGTTTGGGTGCCTGGATGGCTTAGTTGGTTAAGCAACTGACTTTTGATTTTGGTTCAGGTTGTGAGATCGAGTCCCATGTTGGGCTCTTCATAGTGCAGAGCCTGCTTAGGATTCTCTCTCTGCCTCTCTCTCTGCCCTTATCCTGCTTACAAGCTTGCTCTTTCTCTCTCAAAATAAATAAGTAAACATTAAAAAAAGGCTTAATAAGCAATTAATTAGAAGCAGAAAGTATACATTTTCTCCAACAAGTGGCCTATAGGTCATATTTAGGGCCATGGCTGTGGAAGAAAGGAAGAATGAGAGAATATAGAGGAGAAAGGAGGAGGCCTTCATCTTGAGCCTTAAGGAATTTCAACCTTGAAAATCTTGCTAAAGGAGCATGAGTCTGGTGGGTTCTGAGTCCCCCACTCTGAGTAGAACAAAGACAGAGAAATAAAGTGAGATGAAATAGAGGCCAATAAACAAAGACAAGGCAGAGAATATCAAGATAAAAATGATAATCCATATGTTTGCCCTACCTCACCACACCCCCATGCCACAAGGCTACATAAGATTGTTAGACCTTAGATCAATCCTAAGAAGAAAGAGAGAAAACAACAGGATGGGGAAGGGAGAAAAGAGTTTATAAAACTGCTGAGAAAAACCTCGGAAATAATGAGGTGATTTCTGTCATTGGGCAAAATGGAGTCTGGGAACAGAAATTGAGATATTATAGGGAGAAAAAGGAAGTTACCACTTTTGTATAGCACAGTTTGTGTCCTTGAATGTAGCATCACCTTTAACCACTAGGCTACACAGTTGACCTTACGCAGGTTTGAACTACATGGGTCCATTTATATGTGGATTTTTTGGATAAATACAGTACACTACTCTAAATGCATTTTCTTTTTATGATTTTGTATATAATGTTTTCTTTTTTGGCTTATTTATTGTAAGAATACAGTATATAATATATATGATGTACAAAATATGTGTTAATTGACTGTTTATGTTATCCGTAAGGCTTCTGGTCAACAGTAAACTATTAAAATTTAAGTTTTGGGGAAGTCAAAAGTTGTACATGGGTTTTCAATGATGTGAAGGTCAGTGTCCCTGAACACCACGTTGTTCACAATTACTGCTACCTCAGAGCTCCTTCCTTTAGGACATGGGTATGAGTAGAAAAGATGGTGGGTTGGGAACGAGAACCAACTAAGAACTATATGTTCATTTCACTGAATTTTATCTTAAAAGACCTCAAGTCACAATTAATGTCTCATTTAGCCTTGACAGCCACCTTTTGGCTCACACATAAAGGTAGAGATGCTGCCAGTCTTGTGAGCTGGCTCTATCCATGCAAAGAAAAACTTTATTTTTGGACATTGACTATAATTCTAGCCCTGCCATCTCACATACATTTTGTTCATCCTATGAACAATTGCTAATTAGTCCATACTCAGTAAGGGGAAAATCTCATTACAACAAATACCTTACAAGGAGCAGTCTAGGGGCACCTGGGTGGCTCAGTCGGTTAAGCGTCTGACTTCAGCTCAGGTCACGATCTCGCGGTCTGTGAGTCTGAGCCCCGCTTCGGGCTCTGGGCTGATGGCTGATGGGCAGAGCCTGGACCCTGCTTCCAATTCTCTGTCTCCCTCTCTCTCTGCCCCTCCCCCGTTCATGCTCTGTCTCTCTGTCTCAAAAATAAATAAAAACGTTAAGAAAAAACAAGGAGCAGTCTAAATTGTATTTTAATATTAATTTATCATTCAATAGCATAGCACTTAATTTTCAAGGCATGTTCTTATATATGTATGTACACATGCATGTATGTACATAATGTGTATATGTGTGTGAGTGTATATGTATGTGTGAGTATATGTGTGTGTGTGTTTTTACATGCACACATACGTGCAGGCATATACTTCTCTCAAATGATCCCCAGAGCAACCCTAAGAGAGAGTTACTATCATTTTCCTTGCTTTACAGCCAGGGAAACCTGGGCTCGGAAAGTCTTAGGAATTCATCTGAAGCCACAGAATAGGTAAGTGATGGGTCCAGAACTCTGATTTCAGATCCTGTTCTGGGTTTCCCTGTACTATATTGCCTCATATCCAGGCTGAGGAAAAGTCAAGATTAATTTCCATAGGCCATTGGACTTTATCACAACAAAATTTGTCCTATGTTGTGATTAGAAATAAAGCTCATAGTAAAGTCTTTACTTCTAGTGAGTCTATAGAATCATGCTTTTTTTTTTTTTTCCATCAAAGAACAAACATACAGGTCAAATTCTCCTCAGGGCATCCATGTTTCTTTCTTTAGAAGTAAGGTTTCTTTGTAATGATTACTTTGCCAAACATCACATGCTTAGTCCCCTGGCAGTTTAGTCTGAATTTGGTCTCTCAGACTCTGACATTGAGTTAGCAGGTGAAAAAATTACTCTGAACTCATGAGTGAAAAGAAGCAGCATCATGCATACATATGGCCTGTGTTTTTTTCTTTTTTTTTCCTCCTTTAACATCTAGAATTTGACGTGTTTGTGCTTGTGTTTGAGTGTGTGTAGATTATTTGATGGGTGACTTGGGAGTTGAAGTAGGTTTTGAAACAAAGTGTTTTCCCTTTTGTCATCCATCTGGTATGCAGAAGAATCTTCCTCAGGTGCAGAATTTAGTAATATTGGCTCTTCACATATATATGTACCTGGAAATCAGGCATCTCTGCTCTCTACCTCCAGTATGTAGATTAATTTGGGGATCCTTTATGCTTGCATGAATATTTAAGGGATTTCTGTGAACCTGAGATAATCTGAACACAGAGCTGGTCTGAGACTAATCAAGTAAAATTCATTCTCTTTAATTCAGAGTGAGAGTGTCTGCGACCTAATTTTTCCTGAAAAGCCATGGTATGAATGCAATTCCAGAATGCTTTCCTTTGGAGTTCAAGCTGTGACTTCCCCAGGGAATGATTATTTTCTACCCAAGTTGTCAGTTCTCCTGAACAGTTTACACATTTATAAATTTGAGAGTGGGGCGGTTTTAATAATGGTCTGCACTCTGGAGAAGCTGCCTGGACTCCTGACCTCCTGAAGACTTGGAGAACTCACCAAACTGGGGCAGTGACTCTTTTTAGAGTACACACAAAGTCCAACCTGAGCTCAGTGTGCATGCATATGTCCTGTTTTGCCATTTTCTAAGCATGTGGACTCTAATCTCATTGCAAAGTTTTCTTATCAGGATGGGACTACAGCTTGTTCATGGCCATGCTTCACCTTCAAAATATATCAGTTTATTAATATGTTTTCTAAGAAAATGCAAACCATGACAGTTTTAGTCATTTATTAATTTTTCATACATATATGTAAAAAATCCCTTCAACATCTTGGATCTCTGATTTTCAATTCAAGAAATGAGTCCCAAGTAGGAAAAAGGTTTACTTTGAGATGATAGAGAGATCAGTGCTCCAGAAGAGCTCATCACTAGCATCCATATTTAAGGAAAGGGATGATTAAGGAGGTTGTATAACTTTGACCTTTGGACATAAGCGTGAATATATGTGTAGAAATAAAGACAAAGACAGAAAGACAGAGGTGGTCATGGTAAGGTGGTCATCATTAGGCGAAAATAAGTGTTTTTACCTGCTTCAATTGTGTATGGTTAATTTCATTGAATACCTAGTTTCAAATATAAAAGTGAGCTTCAGCTATTCTAATACATTGAAAGGTTAATAGACCTTAGAATAATCAGAAGAACAGAATAAAAAAAAATACCAGGAGTAATAGAAGTTGAAATAATTAATTTGGTAGTAAGAGATGCTATTAAATAAGTGGAAAGAAAAGACATCCGATGATCAGAATCAGAGGGTAGTAACAGTGGTAGTGGTGATGATGATGATGGTGGTAGTAACAGTGGTGACGGTGGTGATGGTAGTGTGGTAACAGTAGAGGTGATGGTGATGATGGTGGTAGATGTGGTGGTAATGCTAATGGTGATGCTGATGGTGGCCATGGTGATAATAGTGGTGGTGGTAGTGGTAGTGACAGTGGAGGCGGTGATGGTAATGGTGGAGGTGATGGTGGTGGAGGTTGTGGTGATGGTGATGGTGATGGTGGATGTGATGGTAGATGTGATAGTGGTGTGATGATGGTGGTCATAGTAGTGGTGATGGTGGTAATTGGGTGAAGGTAATGGTGGCAATAATCATGCAAACAATAGCAGCTAACATTTATTGAGCATTTGCTATGGTCAAAACTGTGATAAGTGCTTTGCGTGAATCATTTAATTTAAACCTAAAAACATCCCTGTGAGGTAAAGATTTTCCCTCCCTTCAGTTTACATAGGAAAATAAGGCATGGAGGATTTAAAAGCTTTTCAAGGTCACATAGCTATGCATTGAACAAGAAATTTAAACTCAGTTCATTTGATACCAGAATGATAAACATAACAATTCTTCCCAGAGAAGGAAGAAAAATGAGGATCAAATATTGAAATATTTTTTCCCAATAGGAAACTGGTTTATATGCATGAGCCTGAAATGGCACACCTAGAAACTATTATCACCAAATGTTGCTACGAGATCATTTAAGTACAGACAAGCATAATCTTAAGATTATAAAAGGACGGACTTAGAAACTAGGGAGGTAACTGTCTATGACATTTGGTCATTTTGTTGGAATATGACAAGATAGGATCCATAATGACACCAGATATCTATATTTACCTACCCGTAAATAACTTGAACTTCAAGATAACCATTTAACTTTAGCTAGCTAGCTAAACTTCAATATATACTGAGGACACTTCTTTCTTTGCAATCTTGGGTTTATATTTTCTCAAACTGACACTTGCTTCAGAGTCTGCAGGTGTGGAGGTGTCCTTCCTGATCATCACTGCCCCTTCCATACAACTACTGATTTACTTTCTTGTTAAAATTGCCATTTGTCAATTCCATGTCCATAGCTCCTTCTTGCCATTTTACTAACCTCCTTGTCTCCTCATTCATCAAAGACTTTAGAAGTTGCATAATTTATTCAAAATCCTGACTTCTCCATTCTTGACTTACTAAAAATCAATAACCCTTTTCCCCACTCCACCTTAAGGATCTGCTCCCATGGAGATCACAATATTTATCACAATCTGTAACTGACCTACTTTAAAAATTGATTTAAGCTTCTACTGTCTTTCCATAACATTGTACTATCTAGTATTTTAAAATGACTTCCACTGAAAAAATGTGTAAAGCCCATGGATATCTCGATATTATATTTATTATATTATAGATTACATTTATATTGAGATTATATGAGATATTATGTTGAGATTCCTCTTTTTCTTCCCCCAACATCAACATTCTCTCTTTCTACATTTTCTCCTAAATTATTTGGATTCCATGGCCCTTCTTGTCAATTATAGTCTTGCTAATATCTCAGATTACCTTGCCCCTTGGTTTCCTTTGCACCTTTCGTGTATTTTGAAATGGGTAGGGATCCAAACATATGTTTGTCCATGCTTGCATCTGAATAGCCAAGTATAGCTGGAGATTGTCACACAGTAGGGCAGATTGATCTCCGTATAAGTACATTATCACTGACTGCTAGTGAATCCCCATTAATGCTTAGAAATTCTTCTCTGTTACTCTGTGGAACTTGCATTCCAACTACCTTCCACTCTCAACTTTTTACCTACATAATCAGATGAGATAAAGTGCTAAGTAGACCTTTTGCAATTTTTTAGAATTTATCAACAATTGCCTATTCCACATTATCAGTTCAGATAAATGGCTGCTGTGGTGCCAGTCACCTCCTTAAGAGTTTGACAGGAAGGTTTCTGCTCCTCAATCCCTCTGTCCTAAAATAGAAGGCTAGAAAGGAGCATTTTTGAGGAAAGTACTATTTGTGAGGAACAGGGAAAGCAAGGATGCCTCCTGATTTACCCTCACTCTCTTTTTTTTTTTTTTTCAAGTGGAAGGGGATTGCTACAAACATTTCTCATGAAATCAAAGGCTATCTGTAATAATGAAATAAGCCTGACAGTTATCACCCAGCTAATAATCTGCTGAGCTGCAAGGCTTACTGGCCTGACTTGTATTACTCAGATGAGGAAATAAGTACTAAGAAGAAATGGAATGGATGACCAGAGAAGGAGATCCCAGACTATTCCTTCAAGTTCCTAATAGTCCTGGAAATTTATGCATAATGTATCTAACTGTGTCCATGGCACAGAGGGTGTGGGAGGGGCTGACATTGTGGGGTTGAGGTTTACTGGGGACTTCATTCATTTGGGGCAAAAAGTTTAGAGTAACTGAAAAAAGCGATGAGTGCAAATCAGCTGAGTCAGCTGGAAGAAGCAGTTGATTCCTGGTTCTTAAAGGACTAACATCAACTAGGGATTCCTTGGGTTTGATACTCTACTAGCTGGACTATAGGGTTCTCCACCTGCCCTTTCTGAGTCTACACATAATAAGCTAAGTGAGTAGTTAAGACCCACAACTTGGAGTGTAACCAACTCTCTTTGGGCAGATATTATCCTTTACTTATTAATTTTTTCTAGTTTTATTCGGATATAATTGACATACAACATTGTGTAAGTTTAAGGTGTAAAAAATGTGGATTTGATACACTTAAATATTGCAAAGGGATTACCATAGCATTAGCTAACACTAATCTTGTAGTTTTTAATGTACAATATTTCATCATCTTTGTTAAATTTATTCCTAAATATTTTTGATACTATTTTGAATTATTTGATTCTTTTTTTTCCAGAAATTGTGTTGTTATTGTATATAAATGCAACTGATTCCTATATGTTAATTTTATATCCTGCAACTTGACTAAATAGTTTACTTATTCTAATGAACTTTTGGTGAAATATTTAGAATTTTTATATATAATATCTGCAAGCAAAGACAGTTTTACTTCTCTTTTATGATTAGGATGTCTTTTATTTTTCTCTCTTGCCAAATTTCTCTAGTTAGGACTTCCAGTACTATGCTGAATAGGAGTGGATAGAGTGGGCAACCTTGTCTTTTTCCTGATCTTTGGAGGATAGCTTTGAACTTTTAACCATTGAGTATGTTAGTGCGTGGCCTTGTCATACATAGACTTTATTATGTTGAGATATGTTCCTTCTATACCCAATTTGTTGACTGTTTTTATTTTAATCACAAAAGGATGTTATAATTTGCCAAATGCTTTCTTTTTTTTTTTTTTTGCATCAATTGAGATGATCATAAGATATTTATCTTTCATTCTATTAATGTGGTGTATCACATTTATTGATTTCCATATGTTGAACCATCGTTTGTCCCAGGAATAAATCCCACCTGATTGTGGTGTATTATCCTTCTAATGTGCTGTTTAATATGGTTTTATAATATTCTGTTGAAGTGTTTTGAATTTATATTCATCAGAGATATTGGTCTGTACGGTTATTTTCTTGTAGTGTCCTTATCTGACTTTGGTATCAGGGTACTACTAGCCTTGTAAAATTTGTTTGGGTGCATTTTATCCTCCTTAAATTTTTGTAAGATTTTGAGATGTATTAGTATTAGTTTTTAAATTTATGGTAGAATTTACCAGTGAAACCATGTGGTCCTAGGTTTTTCTTTGTTGGGAGATTTTTTATTATTGATTCATCTCTACTCATTATAACTGTGTTCCAGTTTTCTATTTCTTCATGAGTCAGTCTTGGTAGATTGTATGTTTCCAGAAGTTTATCAGTTTGTTTTGGTTGCTCAATTTGCTGGCATACAATTGCTCATAGTAGTATCTTACAATATTATTTATTTATTTATTTATTTATTTATTTACTTACTTACTTGTTTATTTGTGGTACCACATGTGATGTCTCCTCTTCCATTTCTTATTTTATTTGAGTCTTCTCCCTTTTCTTGTTACTTCAGCTAAAGTTTTGACAATTTCATTTATATTTAAAAAAACAGCTCTCACTTTTGCTGATCTTTTCTATTGTT
This sequence comes from Puma concolor, assembly GCF_028749965.1. Taxonomy (NCBI): domain Eukaryota; kingdom Metazoa; phylum Chordata; class Mammalia; order Carnivora; family Felidae; genus Puma; species Puma concolor. The sequence goes on from NC_141676.1 coordinate 88,316,585, forward strand.
TTTCTGGTCTCTATTTCATTTATTCTGTTCTAATCTTTGCTTTATTCTTCTTTTTACTAACTTAGTTCTTTTTCTCATTCTTTGACTTGTAAAGTTAAGTTGGTTTTATGTGATCTTTCTTTTTTCTGAGTGCAAGAATTTATTGCTATAAATTTCTCTGTTAGAGCTTCTTACGCAGACTGATTTGTGTTTTGGTAGGCTATGTTTCCATTTTTATTTGTGTCAAGTTTTTAAAAATTATTTCTTTAACCCACTGGTTGATCAGGAGTGCTTGTTTAATTTCCACCTATGTGTGAATTTTCTAGCCTTTCTCGTGTTACTGATTTCTAGTTTCATGCAATTGTGGTTGGAAAAGAAACTTGATATGATTTCGTTTTTCTTAAATTTGCAAAGACTTTTTTTGTGACCTATTATATTGGCTATTTTGGAGAATGTTCCATGTGCACTTGAGAAGAATGTGTTTTCTGCTACTGTTAGATAGAATATTCTATACATGTCTCTTATGTCCATTTTATCTAAAGGTGTAATCAAATCCAGAATTTTTTTATTGATTTTCTGTCTGGATGATCTACACATTGTTGAAAGTGGGATATTGAAGACCCCTACTATGTTGTGTCATTGTCTACTTCTCCCTTCAGGTCTAATAATATTTGCTTAATATATTAGATGCTCAGATGTTGGGTACCTATATTTTATGATTGTTATATCTTCTAGCTGAAGTGATCCCCTTATCATTAGTTAATGACCTTTGTTGCTTGTTACCATTTTTTGACTTGAAGTCTATGTTGTCTAATATAAGCATAGGTACTGCTGCTCTCTTTGGTTTCCATTTTGATGGAATATCTTTTTGCATCTCTTCACACTTACCTGTGCCCTCAAAGATGAAATGAGTCAAGGACTTTTTCATTTGTTTCTTTCCTTGCATGAACATCACCTATCCAAGGTAGACTGAAGGGTTTAAGGAGTGAGTGAGCGGACTAAATCTACATGTCCATTACATTCCAAGCCATTCAAACCAAATTCTGAATTTTTATGGTAAAGCAGAATTTAATAACATATGAAGTTATAACATCAAACCAGATTGCCCAAGTTATAAAATTTTAATCAATTGAATTGTTATGGAATTAAACAGGTATAATTCAGAATACTTAATGGCCATAGGAGAAAAGGGATTTTATTTTTCAGAAAAGTTGGCAGAAGTTATTAGAAAACCATTCTGTTTTTATTCTCAAACTGAGCATACCCACTATTATACCCATATTAAGACACATTCTCTTTTTCTTCCATAGTACAATGTACAAGTTTTTACTCCTCTTACCTAAACTCATCTCTCTCTCCTTTGCTCTGTCTCTCTCTCTCTCAATATTTAACTGTTTCTTATCCCTCCAGCTTTCTCCAGAACCTAAGATTGTTGAGTTTTCTTTCATTCTTTTGTGTACATATTTGCTCTCTATAAAAATCAGCCTTTAAACAGCCCCAATCTATCTTTGGAACCTTTCATTTGACTTTACACATCCTACATTGATAGCCCATTTTGCTTCCTGTTTTCAGTCAAACAAATTATCAAAAGAATTGTATATATTTTATCTATTTCCTCTCCTCCCATTTACTTCTTTAAAAAAATAATGTGTACTTATTTTTGAGAAAGAGAGAGGCAGACAGAGTGTAAGCAGGGGAGGGGCAGAAAGAGAGGGAGACACAGAATCCAAAACAGGCTCCAGGCTCTGAGAGCAGAGTCTGATGCAGGGCTCAAACTCATGGGCTGAGAGATCATGACCTGAGGTGAAGTCAGATGCTTAACTGACTGAGCCACCCAGGCGCCCCTCCTCCCATTTACTTCTCATTCCACTGCATTAACTATTGTCTTAAGGTCCCATGCTAAGACTTCAATGATTTTCATGATATGAAAATGGACACCTCTTCTGCCCCCATTTAATTTGTCTCAATTAACATTTTATTGTTAAACACTCCCCTCTTTTTAAATACTTTCCTCCTTTGACTTGTTTGACTGCTTTTCTCCTACTTCTCTGGTCACTTCTCTTCTGTAAGTTATCACTCCCTTACCAGCCTTTAGTATTAGTTTGGCAAGCATATCCCCAGACTTTCCCCATTTTATATTGCCCTCTCCTTAAGACATTTTATTCATATGCATGGCTTAATTGATGAATTAACATAAAAAAAATTATCATCCCCCAATTTATATCTTACCTCAGATCTCTTTGCTGAGCTATAAGGAACTTCAACAACATACTCAACATCTCCTCTAGGTTATTTCAAAGGTTCTTTGTATTCTACATAGTGGAGACTAAATTAAAGATTTTCCTTCCTAAATATGGTCCTGTGCCACTAAATGGCACTGCTTTCCATCCAGTTGCCATCCTTCACCCTATCCTTCTTTAGCACTCAAATCTATCACATGGTCCTTGATTTTACCTCTTAAGCATCACCCTAATCTACTAATTTCTCTTCTTTTAAATCTTCTCCTTCCTGCTGTACTCTAGTCCTTCGTCTCTCACGTAGATGACTGCAATAGTTTCCAAAGAATCTGTCCATATCTAATCTTTCTCTAATGAATCCTACATGAAAAAATGGGAAGATGTTTTTGAAATGCAAATTTGACATCACTCATTGCTCCAAATCATAGAATAAAGAGCCAACTCCCTAACATGATTTATCAGTCCTCAAATAATCAAAGGCAAAAAGTGTCAGCCTGGCTTGCCCCCTCACCAAATACATATGTTGTAGACTTAACCTCCAATACTTCAGAACATTACCTTATTTGGAAATAACATTTTTGCAGTTGTGATTAGTTAAGTTACGATGAGGTCATACTAAAGTAGGGTGAGCCCCTACTTTGATACAACTGGTGACTTTAGAAAATAGGAAAGATTTAGATACAGACACACCCACAGAGAGAACACTGCATGAGGATGAAGACAGAGATCAGCATGATGCTTCCACAACCAAGGAACACCAAAGATGTCCAGTCAACCCTCAGAAACTAGGTGAGGGAATCAGAACAGATTTTTGCTCATAACCCTTAGAAGGAACCAGCCCAGCTGTCACTCTGATCTCAGACTTACAGTTTCCAGAATTCTAAATCACCCAGTGTGCGGTACTTTATTACAGTAGACCTATCAAACTAATATACACACCATGTTCCTCCTTGCTCTTCCGTCCCCTGGGACTTGCATTCCTCCTACAACAAAGCTTTATCCATGCCCTTCCTTCTGTCTGGAATGTTTTCCCTCTCTCTTTTATGCTGTTAACTCCTACTAATTCCCCTGTTCCCTTACCAGATGAGGAAAGGCATCCCTGAGGAAGACCAATGCCTAAATAAGATTTGTTTATTTTTCAACTTGTTTCAGTGTATAATTGTGTTTCATTCATGTCATTCTTTGGCTAGTGAAAGATCTGTCTCAGTGTAGACAAGCAAAAAATTATTTGCTATTTGAATGAATGAATGCTTACATAAATACATATTCTGGATTGATTTAAGTGAAATCCCAGGCAGAATTAATTGCTCACTCTTCCATGCTCTCCCAGTGGTTTATATTTTCCATAATTACAGAATTGGCCACGTTACCTTCTATTCATTTATCTTATGTGTCTATCTCATACTCTGTCACCCCCTTGAGATTATGACTTCTTTGAGCTTTACGTTCCCAAACCCACCACTAACCTGAAACCTAGTGAGCACTCACCAAATATTTGTGGAATTGAATTATGTAGAAATTATAGGGAACAATGAACTGCAACATGCTTAACAAATGTAACAGATAATTATTACCAAATAGCTTAAATTATTTTCCTCTAGACAAAGAAGTATTTTTAAAATTTGCTGCTCCTGGTAAGTAAAATTATGCCTGGTAAGTTCTACTGTTCAGCTTCAAGCTTATGTGGAAGGAAATTAAATGTCTCTTCCTCAGATTCATTTATAACTCAGTCCTCAGCTGATGTGCTCTACAATGCCTTTTGAGAATTCTTTTCAATTCTCTTCATCCTCTTATCCTCCCTCCTCCTTTAGATGTTTGTAACCCAGGGGAAAACAAAGCACTTAAATGAAAGTAACACTGTAATCATACACAGTGTTGAATTGTACAAGGAACAAACAGAAACTGAAAAGTCTCCACTTAATCTCACATCTTCCTGACTCATACACTTGTACTTGGACATTATAAATGTAAACACAGGCCAAAGTAATACTCTTTAATGTTTAGGGTTAGCCATTGAAATCCATTTAGTTTCAGTTGAAATAGTATAACCATAACACTTCTCTAACTCAAAGTTCTTTTTTTTATGATAAGAAAATGTTCTTTTCAATTAAGCAATGATAGCATTAATACTAATTTATATTTCTACATTTATTTTTCTCAAGGTGTCCCAAGGCACTTTAAAAGGCTGTATTCTGTTCTATTAAAGTCTAGTAAGAAGTATTATCTCTAGTTAACAGAGAACAGAAGCAGATACTTGTTAATTAGAACTTGTCACAGGTCATCCTGGGGGTTCATAGCAAATGCCTTTCTTGAACAAAGATGTAATGTGCTTCTCCTGTGGACCACATGAGCAAAATTTGTTTATAATTTAGTTTCTCCCACTTCTAATTTTATACTCAACTAATGCCTTGGCCATTTAATTTTCCTCTGAAAGCAAAGCCAAGAGATTTAGATCAATTCAAAGAAGTTGTGAGCAACTGCAAGGTGAGAATCTGTTTGGATTCTGCTCTGCCTCCAGTGGCCAAGTTTTCTCTTATCCAATGTTGGAAAAGAAAATCAATGAAGAATCTCCATGGACTCAGGGAGTCCTGTGATTATCACCATTAGTGCAATTCACCTCCCAAGAAATATAATTTCTTCCCCATTCCTTACATGAACTCTGAGGTGTCTCTGTGAAGGCCAAACTCCTATGGGATTAAAGACCCAGTTTCCTTGTAAACTGACTTTCAGCATTATAAAGGAAAAAGGAAAGTAAGGAGAAAGCAACTGCTCTCTGCCCAAATGGATATTGCCTATTAGTCTCTACACAGAGATTTCCTTGTGTATGTGGCTTTCCTTTTAAACAAGCCTGTTTTTTGAAAGCAAATCGACCCTTCAAGTTAAAAAATCCACCTCTCCATCCCTCCACCACTCCAGTTGCCTAGGTTTCCCCTTTTCTATCTGCCCTATCCTATGGAATAAAATACCATTAAGCCCGTGGAAAGCAGTGAGCCTTTACTCAAACATAAGCATGCATCAGAACCGCACACAGAAGTAACACGTGACATTGACACTATGAGAAACGATTCATCTGAGAGTCTTCTGCTTCCCTTTTCTTTATCAGTTACTCATTCAAGACACTGAAACCAGCTGTTATGAGGGACTGATATTTGCTTTGCAAAAGAAGAAAAGCTCCCTCTGTACACACGTTCTTATTCTTCCTACGGATGCGAGTGTTAATGGTATTTGACAGGTTGGTAATTTGTTTTTTTTTTTTTTTTTAACCATAATTCATTTAGTGCCGTTCTGCTTTGTTATTGTACATTTTACACATTGGTGCGCAGAAAACATTGTGTGTGTTTTTTTTTTTAAACAATTCTATTCCTTGCAGTTATCATTCATTTGAAAGGGCTGCATTCATTTGAAAGGGCTGCACGAGAGTCTTGGGGACAGGAGGTGCCAGGAGGCCCAGAAGAGTAAGAAAATAAAGAAAGGGTGAGAAGAGCATCAGGAGAAGAGGAGCTGGAGACAGAAACAAAGACAGAAGGGCCATTAAATGGGGCAACAACTGCATGAGGAAAGAATACCTGTGAGGAAGGAAATGACATAAAAGCACCACAGACTTGTGCCCTGTAGGTGCAATGAATTCTCACCTGCCCTCTCACCCACCTCTAAAGAGATCCCAGAGATGTCTCAACATGACTGAGTTTTTACTGAGAGAGATAGGAAGTTTCTCTTGTACATTCTACAGCACCGTCACAGGAAGGTGGGGAAGAGGGTCAAGAGAGGAGCCTCACATGCACATATCTGAGACTTTTGTCTCCACAGAACCTGGTTCTAAATGTCTCCTTGGGGTAAGAATGAGGGTAGGTCTTCGAAAGCTCTCTGAACACTACTTCTTCCCCAAACTGTCATAAATCAACCCATGAGGTCCAAATACCCAGTATGTTCCAACCCGGGGGACTGGAGTCTGAAGGAAGGGAGGTGGGGGGCAAGGATCCTCTAAGAGGAGCCTTTCCTCCAGTGAAGGGTTCAAGCCACCTTATGCCAGCTGTGCAGGGCACAGCATACACTTAACACCACATCTTCCATTTACTGGGCAGTCACTGAATACCAAGCATTGTGCTTTTAACTATGCTTCATTTCCCTAAGCAAATGTGATCATTCTCCTTTTACAGATAACGACACAGAATCTGAGAAGTTAAGTATTTGTTTATGATCACAATACTAGTGAAGGTGAGAATGTAAATCCCAAACTGTTACAGCAAAATCGAAGTTTTTGCCAGTGTGCCCAGCCGACTCCCCCTGAAACTTACATGGAAACAGAGGAAAGAGTGTCACTTGGCTTGGAATTCTGGGCAAATAAGAACATCTTTCCACAGAGCAGAGATCATTCTGCCTGGCCACAGGAAAGAGTATGTCTGTGACTAAGGATCTTACCTCCCAACGGCTCTAGAATTGAAATCAAAGTCACCAAGGAAAACAGGAGTAAGGGATGAGTTTCTAGTTCCATTAGCAAGTGGATCTTGTGATGCTTCTTTTCAGCTAGGACATCCTGGATGGTGGGAGAGCAAGACTATAAACTTGGAGAAAGTGGTTTTCTTTTCCCATGTGATTGTCTCTCTGCCCACACAAAGGGAGAAATTATTTCCCTGTGCTCACACATGAAATAGCAATAACAATCCATACTTTTCATTTTCTTACAATTTTAGGAGAAAATCCCTTTGGATACACCTTGGCATCACTTACTAGAGTTGAAAATGCACAACCCTTACCACTTGGCAATCCCATGTCTCGGCCTGTTCCTTAGGAAAAGTTGGAGTGTGTGCACAAGGATTTAGGAATCCCAGATGTGATGGGCAGCAATATTTGTAACAGCAAAATGTATGCAAGCAACCAAACCACCCCCAACAAACAAATATATAAGTGCGTTATTGTGATTTATCACAGGATAAAATATAGTACTCAAGGTAAACAATGAGCAACTTTAGCTCATGTTTCAATTGGAAGAAAGTCATGTGTAAAATGTTTGAATTGATGAATACACATGGTATGAGAAATTTGTGTAAGTTTGAAAGCATGCCAGCGGTATTTTACATTGCTTAGTGACACACACATATGTGGTAGAAATATAAATAAATGCCTGAGGATGATGATATCAAATTTGGAATGGTCTCAAACTCTGTGGGGTTGGAAGGGGGGCTGAATGGACCATGGAAGGATTCATCTGTATGGGTGACATATTTTTTGTTAATCTGAGTGGTAGATATGCTAATGTTCATTTTCTGTCTTTCTCTTTTGTATGTTTGAAATCTTTCACAACCAATATCTTAATTGAAAACTATGTAAAAGCAAGCACAAAAGCTCCTAAACTCTAGAGAGCAGCAGACATTGGGGTGGGTGACTCCAATCCCTAGAGAACTGGGGCACAGAGCAGGGCTGATGTCCATGTGGGGCATCCTATTACCACTTGGAATCTCAGGTAGCCCTTCTCAGTAGAACATTGTGCTGGGTTTAGGCGGTGGAAAGGTGTCCAGAAACAAAGATGTAATGGGAGAAAGACAATGGGGATGGAGACAGAAGATGGAGAGCTCAGATCCAGTGGATAAATGAGAGGAGGGGCCCTTGTTAATCTCACCAGGCTGTTGTGGTTGAAAGGACCCACTTTGCTCCCAAGCAGCCGCTTATGTTATTATTTCTCTCAGCGGGTTTCAAGCTGCCTGCAATTCTCTGTTAGTTAATAAGAAAAGTGAGAGATGCAACAATTGCTTTTGCTCGGCTGGCTTGTAAAGGCTTTGTCACTCAAAAATGGAACAAAGGCCCTAATAACACCCTGTGCCGCAAAGGCAAGTGTCAGGGAACAGACCAAAATCAATTATCTGGGTGAAATTCAGAGACAGGAGGAGCAGCACACACGCGCACAGCAGCCTCCACACCACATGATCCCATTAACAGGGTGCTGCCACTCTCGTGGGAGGGCAGAACTACGCAGGAAAATTATAATTAAAAGTAAATAAAGGGAAACAAGCCCCTGGTGCCTTCTGTCACAGCCCTGAACGTGAAAGTGGTCTCAGCAGATAGTGGCAGGGTTTTCGAGTGGCTTCTGTGTGGGGAAAACTTGGAAAAGGGGTCCCACTCTAAGTTTTCCTGGGCTTTCTGGCTAATCCTGCTTGTTAGTGATGTTTAGTAACAAGATAAGGGATTTGGCAAGTGTTTGTGGTATGCTAGAAGCCTAGCAGAATGTTTCTGACACAGGATATGGACTCCTCTGGAGACTTCCAATGTACATCTCTCTTGCTAATATTATTTAGGGAAATATGTGGAGTGAAATGAATACATGAATGAATGAACACGTCAGTAGAATGTGTAGGTGAATGGTTCATTGAAGTTTTTCTTAAAAGCAATACATATTAATCATTAGGACATCTTTTATAAATTCTGTAGTCCAGAACTGATCCCACATCAAGTAACTTAAAATTTCCGGGGAGCAGAACCGTCTTCAGTGGGTTTGCATGCTCCTCCAGATGACTATAAATGTGCAGCCAACATTGAAACCCTGTAACCTAGGTTATCTCTTACAGTCTTTAGCTGCATTTCCAGGGTTTTGTCATGAATTCATATAGTACCAAGAGTTTCCAGAAGGCAATTAAGACAAGTGGGGTATGGTTTCACCTCCACCAACAACTAGCTTTGTGACTTTTGGCAAATAAGCTAAACTTTCTGAATCTCAGTGTCCTTGTCTATTACAAAGTGGGGGCGGGGGGTGGATCTGGTAACTAGATACCTATATAGTCCCTTATATAGCCCCTTTGTGTTTGGCAGCTCTATGACCCAGAACTCATGTAGAACAATCAGCACAAATGTTTACTGAGTGCTTTTTCTATGTATTAAATCTCTGTGGACAGATCAAAGATGTGCATGTGATATGAGGCAGAGATAAGAATGTGTAATGCCTGTTACCTCTGCATAGATGCTACACAGGCAGTCGGCAATTGTGGATAAACAGTAAAGATAAGTGTTGTGGCCACACACTTTGATACTATTATTATTTCCCTCCAGTATCTCCAGTTACTGACAATTTCTGACACAGAAGCAATGGTTCAGTGATTGAATGAATGAAGGAGCGAATGGCACCTCTATTGGGTAAATCAAAGCACGGCTTGCCTTTGGAAATTGAGTATATTTGCCTCACTAGATGTTAAATAATCACCCTCCTCACCACTTCCCAAGAGGCAAACTGCTGCACTGAATTGTGCTTGATGGTTTCTAATATCCCAACCCAGTTACACAACTCCATGGATTCTATCAATATGCAAATGTATGGCTTCAGAGCCAAAAGGGATTTGATTTCTCCTCCAGGAAGGATACATTTGCACCTAGTGAGATTTTAGTCCGTCAGTAGGTAGAGATTCTTACAACTCCTTAAAAAATGTCTTATCTTTCATTTAAATGTGCCTCACCCATTTACTAAAGTTAGTAGGAGAGAGTCTGGGTTAAAATGAGGCAGGTTTGGGGTAGTGGGAACCCCTCTGCAGAGATGTCCACAAGATAGTAGAAAACCATTTTAAATGAATTCCCTGGAACTCACTGTGCAGGATGCACTGCAGCATGAAGGTGGGTTCTGAAGCAGGGAGGGAGATTACAGGTCACTGTCCCTCTCAGACTCCTTCAGCTGGTGCCTATTGGGTTCAAAAATCTGCTAATGTGTGAGAGTAAGCAAGTGCAGGGTGTTCCTTGTAAACACCCCAGCCTATCATTTTCAGTGTTGTTGGTGATGAACAACCTCTTTGGAAGAACACAGTCAAGAGGATTCACCCTTATTTGCAAAGACAGTAAGTGGTACTATTCAAATCCAGCAATATTAGCTGGCACCAGCCCCATCTACTGCTCAGTCCCTGCAAGCTTAGGAATATATCCAGAAGTTACTCAGTATAAATCAATGACATAAAGAGGCAGTGCATGCCTCTTTGCAAGTCAGTGCATGCAAGAGCTGGTGGTTATTGTTAATAGGAATGGTGTGGACAACACCTTGGTGCTAGACAGTGAGTTATTCCAGAGAAGTAGGGCCAAGGGGGTAGAAGGACGTAGGCAGAAGAAATTGTCAGTGCAGATGCTTAGCACCCACTTCCAGGACAACCTTTGGAAATACTCAAACATATGCTGCATATAAAAGACTGAGGGTTCCCCAGATATTCACATTGGCTCCCCTGCCTCTTTATGTCATTGATTAAGAGATGGCAGAGCAGTCGCAAATCTGAGGTGGCACTTCTGCTGGGCGAGCTGCTCCTAGATGCCCAGGAGGAGTCAGGGCTAGTATGAGGTCAGGCTGAGGCCAGTTTCCCATTCCTAATACAACAAAAGGACTGAGAGAAGCAGTTTGAGGACTGAGTGTTTTACAAAATCAGCTCCATCCATTAAATTCTCACTCTCTCTAAATCCCTAAAGATGATTTTATTTTTTAAGCAGATCTGTTATATGTGAAATAATTCCTGGTCTTAAATGTCATGTATATACCCTGAGGTCATATTGCTTGGGGTGCAGTAGTAATGAATCAGATACATTATTAATACACAAGTACAATGACACACTTGAGTCTTTCAGGGAAATTCACATAGGTATACAGAGGAGTCAGAACAGCCTGGATGTGAATGCAAAGAAGGTCTGAGCAATTCAGGTAGAGACTCACCTCGGTGTACTGCAATTAAAACCTGAAACAACAGACCCAGCAAGAACCAAATAAGGTGATGTATCCTCATGTGCTCCTGGGTTTCAAAATGCCCACACAACTTGCAGCCCGAATAAGAAATATCTGGAAACAGATATTGTGCCATGGGGGAAAAACAGTTAAAAAATCTCAGGGAGGGTTAGGTAAAATATGTAGAAGTTACAGATTCACCCAGAAACCCACTTGGATTACATAAAGCTAGACAGCACAAAGTCAACATTATTCAGTCAATGTTCTCTCAGCGCCTCCTATGTTTTAGGCTATGGTATGGATGGACCCTTAGCCTAGAAATCTAACTCTAAGCCTTCAAGCTGAAAGGAGCCTCAAATTGTGCATAACCTGATTTTACTCTATCTAGGGGTCCCTTCAAAAACACAGGATTATAAAACCCTTAACTTCTAAAACTTCTAATGTGATACAGTAAAACACCAGCTTAGTCAATATTGGGTGTGTAATCTGGGGGTAAACCTCCAAGACTCAGGTTCTTCACTTGTCAGTGATGAGTTGGACTGAATAATCTTTAAAAGCCTTTCTCTAGTTTCATATCCAATAAAATTATTTTCCCACTCAGAAGTCAATTGCTTTTGCCTTTAATCTATATTAACAAAACATCTAAAATATTTGGTATCCAAGAAGGGATATACCCCAGATTTTATAAAAATGTCAACTTTCTTTTTTCAGAACTTAAAATAAAAAATACCATGCTAGGTAGTCTTTGGGGCACTGTCTACTGTTTGAGGAGTACTGAGAGCTGAAGGACAGATGTTGTATACCACATGACACTGTGAAAATATCAGATAATTTGGGAGAAGTGCATCTGAGATGTATTCATGATGAGTGACTAAGCCTCAGATGCTTCCTCCATGGATTCACTTGGTGTGATCCAGAATAAATCCTCTTCTGCTTCTGTGTCTCTGGGTTTAGCCTTAGTTGTTACATAATCCACACATGTAGAATTTTCCAGCCACTAATGAGACCACTTCACGTTTAGAAATAGGAAAGCTTTCTGAATTGTAAATAAAGGAGGAGAAAAGAGAAGATAATTCAGATGGGTTTTTAAAATGTTGAAATGGAAACAAATGTGTCTTTGCCAGATCTCTATTCCCATTCCCAACTACTGGCTTCCAGTGCACAACCTCCCATAGCCTGCATCTCTAAGGATCAGAGACACTGCAGTCCAGCCCTGCCCACATGCTGGAATCTGTTCCTGCCACCAGAAAGGAAGCAAGATTAAAGACTTAATCCTCCTGCAAAGCTTCTTAAGCGTTTCTATCAGGGTCAGCTCAGTTGGTGCTTACTCAACCTGCCTCTGGAAAATATCCCAATTTAGGCCCTTCTGCTGACTGTCAAGTTAAGAGAAATGATGGACTGGATCCCAGTCAGGAGAGGGGCTGGGAGACATACAGGTGGCAGGAAAACACATGGTGGAAAATGAAACCATTCTTTTTCCTCTGAGGACAGGTTCTCATTCCCACTCCTAGGGGAATATTGATTTTATCCTTGTCTAGCTTTGCTCCCCCATCTCAAAAGGATTCCTTCAAAATTAGTTTTAAACATTCTTAAAGAATTCTGCCAATATATATTCAGCACCTACTGTGTTCTAGGGACTATGCTAGAAGATTACTGTGAGCAAGAGAGATAATGCCTGCTCTCACAGAGCACAACCCAGCAAGGAACACAGCCAGTGTCTACCTACAATAGAGCATAGTATGGTAAGTACTGTGATCAGGTGATTTAAAAAGCTATGGAAGCAAGTAAGTGGGTCATAGGGCAGAGTGTAGTTGGGTTGGAAAGCTTCCCAAAAAGAAGTCATATTTAAGCTCAAAACCCACAGATAAATTGTAGATAGCCGGTATCAGCATAAAGGTGAAGGTAAAAGAACAGGAAAGTAGCAATAGGTAACAAAGAGGGCATTGGAGATGAAGGGTCATGAAGGTTAAGAAGATCCTTCTCAGCCAATTAAAGGAGCTTCAAGCTTGATCCCATCCTGAGGGTGCTAGAAAGCCATGGACATATGGAGAGTAACAAGACTGCAAATCCATTTTAACAGATCATTGATTGCTAGTAGAGAATAGACTGGTGAAGAGTTAAAATGAAGGAGGACTGTCAGAAGCCATTGCCCTAGTGTGTTGAGGTTGAAGATTGTCCTAGTGTGTTCAGGAGGTTGATTTTGAGAGACATTTGGGAGTTGGAATTGTCAGGGCTTACTTGGCAATTGCCTGGATGTGATAGAAGAGGAAGGAATCAAGAGGAGTCTAGCTTTCTAGACAGGACATAGAGGTGGATGCAGAAATGCAGAACAAGGGGCAGCTGTGGAAACAATACATACCTATGAGCAAAGCCTGGGACACGGAGATTCAGTGCCAAACGAGGGGCAAGAACCTGGAGTGGTTTTAAATGGGGTTGCGTCTCACTTCCCTATTTTATTTTGGAGTTTCATTTTATTTTTCTCAAGTTTCCTTTCATTGGATTGAGAGTAGGACCAAGTTTAGGAGTGCTTCTTAGGATCCAAGCCATTGATATATATTTTTCTTTTCAACAAGGGGAGGGGAGAAGTGAAAATGTACTGCCATCTGAAATTGCATGAAAGAGTTCTGGAACCTTTGTTTTTACACGAAGTGTATATGTGTGATAAGAACAGATTTGCGTGGACTCACAATCTGGTCTAGCAGAGAAGCAGGTGGGGGAGGCACCTAGAAGGAGGGAGTCTGAAGGAGGAGAGCCAGGTGTGAGCGTTCATAGCAGCTTTGTTAATGATCTGGAAGAGGAAGTAAACTGCACATTCATGAAGTTTTCAGCTGAATAGCAAAAAGGAAACACCAGGGAAAATAGCAAAATAATTGGAGTTAAACCCAAGTGGCAAGCAGAGAATAGGGATGATGTGTACCCACTTTTGGGTTGGTGATTTATTGTAGTGGGACCACATCTTTCCTGATGAGAGATGAGAAGAGTGTTCTATTAGGGCTTCTAGGAGGTACATTAGCTCCATAAAGGTACTGTGTTGTGGTTCATTCAATGTTTCATTAGGTGTTAAATGACAGATAATAATAATAATATTAATCATACATGGCTAACATTTATTTAACTCTTATTGTGTGCTTGACACAAAGCTAAGTGCATTACCTTTTTTTAATATTCAATGAACTCTATGAAGTAGGCACTGTTACACATGAGAGGAATAAAGGATAGAGAGTGAGTGACTCATCCAAGATCTTATGACTAATAAGTGGCAAAGATGAAATTAGGACCCTGGTCTGTGTGACCCCAGAGGTTCTGGTCCCAACCACTACCTTACACTGCTGATAGCAACATGGAAGTAATATAGAGACTGAGTCCTTAGAAGAATAAAGGGTTATTGTGTAAAGCTGCATGAACCTAAGAATTATAACATTTTGATTTTATTGGTGAAAATCAATGAAACTCTAAGTAGGTGAGCTATTGGTAACAAAACTCTCTAGCTTCCTCATCTGTAAAATTTGCCCATAGAAAACTCCTACACGTTCTTTAAGATAAAGCTCAAATATCTCTTCTGTTGAGCATCCTAGGCTGTAGCAAAGGCCATAAATTTCTCTGATCCCTAGAACCCCAGTCCTTTATTTATAAAAGTTCAGTTTATGTTGTTTTGACAACCATTCTATAGATACCGGTACAGATGTAGATATATGTTTACATATATAACAATATAATTATATATATATATATATATATGTATATTTAATATACACTTATGCATGTTTATATATATATATATATATATATATATATATATATATATATATATCTCCCTCATTAGTTTATGAAGACTTTATATTGGGGTGCCTGGGTGGCTCACTCGGTTAGGTGTCTCAACTCTTGACTTCAGCTCAGGTCATGATCTCATGGCTTGTGAGATCCAGCCCCTTGTGAGGCTCTATGCCAACATTGTGGAGCTTGCTTGGGATTCTCTCTCTCACTCCCTCTCTCTCTGCCCTTCCCGTGTTTGTGCTCTCTCTCTTTCTCCCCTCTCTCTGCCCCTTCCCCAGCTCTCTCTCTTGCCTCTCTCAAAATAAATAAACATTAAAAAACATTATATTATTCATCATTGTGTCCCTATCACCTAGCAAATTGCCTTGAACTTAGGAGATTCTCAATAAATATGTTTGGAAGGAATGAAAGAATGATTGGATGATAAAGAATGGATGCTATTAACTAACATATAAAATTAATTTACTGTCATGATAACAATCATCTTGTATTGGAGAAGTACATAAAAACATTAAATTTAATTGACAAATATGTTTGGTAAATCCTTAGTTTTAAATATGATGTGCTTAATGGCAAGAAATGAACACCACCAAAGGAATAGTTTTGATGATATTATTACTGTCGACATATCTTCTAACCATACAATTGACCATCATATCCAATAATAAGATACTGCTTATTAAAAGCAAATGCACAGACATGGCAAATCTAAAGCATCATTACATGTACGAAAGGAACTTTTGGCTGTCATGGTCCACACCACTTAAACAGGTGTGTAGCCAGGCTCCTCAGGATATTGATTGTTTTTTTATTTAAGTTTATTTGGAGAGGTGGGGAGGGGCAGAGAGAGAGGGAGAGAGAGAATCTCAAGCAGGCTCTGCACTGATAGTGGAGGCTTTATCCTATGAACCATGGGATCACGACCTGAGCCAAAATCAAGATTTGGATGCTTAACCAACTAAGCCACCCAGAAACCCCCTTATTGTTTGTCTTTTTTAAAATCTCATCTCATGTGTCCCTTTTCAAGTGCTTCTGTGTTTTTGCATCATAGTACTTGCATATCCTTGAATTTTCCGAACACTTTCTCACTCTGGACACATATACATCATTTTTTTCCTTGGTAAAATCTCCCCATTCCACTTTGTTTTGCTACCTTCAGATGCTAACTCCTCCAACAAGTCCTCCCTATTTATCTGTCAGCCATCCTCTCTCCCTTTGCCCCATAGAGATATTCCTGTGCAGCCCTATAGCAGCCATTACGACTTACTGTCATGAGGTTTTTATTGTTCTCTACATCCCAAACTCTAATCTACTGTCTCCTTTGTGGCTGTGTCTCTAATACACAGCATGATGCCTGGGGTACATTGCATAGAGGAGAAAATAGGAACGCCAGGGTGGAGGAAGGGAAAGAAGAAAGAAGGTCAGGTGGGCAGACTCTAATGGTACACTGTCATTTTTCTAATGTTGTAGACACATATGAAGTATTCTTCAACCAGCCAGCCTCCACCCAGTAGTCTAGCCACGTGGTTGAATGTTTAGCTGGAGTTGATCCAAACATCTTTATTTGTGGAAAGGATAAATCAATTCCCCATTCTCATATATAATAGATATTAGCCCTCACATAATGGCAGCCTTATTACAGGAGAAAGAAAGAGAAGGATAAAAAAGAAACACATACACACATGCACACACACACACACACACACACACACACACACAGAGAGAGAGAGAGAGAGAGAGAGAGAGAGAGAGAGAGAGAGATGAATTCTCTTCCTGGCATGGGGCAGAGAAACCCATGAGAAAAAAAAAGAGTTTGGAAAGGCAAATGGAGTTTTAAAGTTGGTGTTTCAATATTTCACACTGTTACTCTGCAAGCACTTTGAGGTTGTTAGGGATAGATAAATGCCATGGAGTGTTTTTGTTTGCTAACAATCTCTATACAGCTGAATTTCATACCAGCATCACCGTCTACTGTAAACACTTGATCTGGGGACGGTATGGTGACTTCTTAGAAAGCCTTATAAAAGATGTAGATTATTTCAGGGCTAAAAGGTGAAAAATAATTATATCTCTAAAGTCCGTTGCAAATTCCAGATGCTGCCACAGCTGTATTTTAATATTCCAATACTAGGACAAGAGTGAAGCTTGCTATTGCCTCTTATCTTTTCCTCACATACCAGTGCTGTCAATGCCATTGGCAATTTTACATGTAAATGAGCCCATCCATCACTCCTTACTTTGCAGCAACTCACTTCTAAGCCTGCCATGGAGTTACACCATTAAATCTCCCTGCTTTACAATATACATCATGACATATTTGACATCAATCAGCTGTGTCAGCCTGCTCACTGTAAACCATAAACTTGCTCTGCATCCCTCTCTGCACGGGGTGATTAAACCTGCTTGGGGTAGCTTCCTGATTACAGTGATAAATAGTGATTCATTTCCCACTCTCTCTTCCTCCACCTGTTCCGTCCTCGCTTTGGCCCCAAGCTCCTCATGCCTGCTTGTTGGAGGAGGTGGTGGTCAGTGGATAGTGTGCACTGGAATGCATATTTGTACATTTGGGTTACAATTTGTACATTTGGCAATCACTGTTTGGCTCTGGTTTGTGGCTTTGCTATTTTAAAATGAGGATGAGAAGCTGCATCCTTAGTCATTCTATAAAGGCACAAGAGATGAGTACTTACAGTTCCTCTAAGGACAGCCTCCTTGCCTAGAAGAGACAGACCAGGACAGTAATTCTCAATTCCCAGTGATGGATGCTCAGCACATGCCCATCAGATCCCTATATACCAAGTGTAATTTCTGCCAGCTTACCTCTAACTACATCCCATTCCTATTCAAGAAATCATATCAGAATTCATGTGAGTGAAAATGACATTATTGTAAGTATAACCTTGAATCTGTTCTAATTGATTGTTTTAAGTAGTTCATTTGCAAACTTCAGTACTTTATTATTGGTAATAACAAATTACTTGTGACATGCTGGGATATTACATTATACCATACAACTGATTGCAACACACCAGGGTATCATGACACTCCAGCTGAAATCCACTAGACTAGATGATACCCATGTTCTTCTTTTTTTTCTTTTCTAGCAGGGGAATCCAAGAGAATTTTAGCAATATGAAGAGATATTCCACTGAACTAACTAGGCAATCCATCTGATCACTCCAAAAGTCCTTTTGCCCTTCCTTCTGTTGAGTCTGAGATAACAGCTACTTCTCCTACTTCCTGGCACACAGGCCAAGCCATCTGCTGACCAGTGGAAGCAGCCTCGATCATGTGTGCACTCCAGTATATCTCCTAGGCAATAAATCAGAAGGCTCTTTGGACCCAACAAAACACACAATTGCAAGCATTCTTTATCCACAATTACCCATTTCAGCCACAGACCTAGGACTTCCCACCTGCCAGTTGGTCCGATTTCTATCAGTCTGGAGGCTGAGGTTCTCTTTTTTCTTATGCATCTCCTTCTTCTACTGAGTCCTCAGTGGCTTGCCCACACCAGGGTGTACAAACCCATCTGGAAGGAGCAGAGTGGAGGGTTGGGCTGTTGTGGACAGCCACAGATCAGATTCAATGTCAGAATGCTCTCCAGATGCTTAAAAATGTTAGGACATCTTTGGGGTGGGTGGCAGGGGAGTGAAGACAGATATAAGAGAACATGAAGAGATGGGGAAAGGGAGAGATTCTGTTGGGGGATTCCCCTGAACTCATGAAGTAAAGGGAGGGGTGGAAAGAGAAGGGGAGGGAGGAGAGAAGCAGAAAGCGTAGGAGGGGGAAAAAGGAACAAAAGCAGAAAGTTAGCTTCTTGCTTTCATTCTTGGGACATCCAGAGTAATGAACCCTCTTTCCAGAGAAGATGAATGGGCAGCTGTAGAGATTATGAGTGAGGTTTTATTGCAGATCAATAAATCTGTGTCACAGATCCCCATCTGGAGGGAGTTTTAATTTAAAGGAAAGAGTGATGAGCTCACAACGACAATAAATCAAAAGTTGTGTATTCACGTATGCATTAACCTTCTATCAAAACATACACCGCATCAAGGCAGGAGTTTGGAAACAAAGCTGGGAGGTGATTTGGAAGGACAGCCAGCAGAGCCCTGTAGCTTGTCTACCTTGAGACACAGGCAGAGAAGCTGGTGTGGGGATTGTGGGTTGTCACCAGGGTACAGTTGCCGCAGATCAAAATCAGGGAGAGTTCTCTGAAAAGGAGAAAGATTTTACAGCAACAAAACTGAGATAGCAGCTGACAAGAGAGGGAGTGAGAGCATACCTAGGAAATTCTGAAACCTGTGCTCAAACACAATTTCAAGTGCTGGGTGTAACTCAGAAATCTGTGCCATTGGTGCCCATCCCTTTATAGTCTCTGCTCCCTGCTCAGTCCCCCATCTTTCAGTAATATCCTGCACAAGAGTGTTGCAGTGACTGTCGGCTTCAGAAGGCATAGTCACGAACTAATGGCAGCAAATCCCTTGGTACAGGTGAGTGTGAAGGGCCAATGGCAACACTGCAACTTGAAGAAGCAAATCAGACATGGACAGTATTAATCAGCTGTCCCAAGAAAGCTGGCAATGTAGGAAGGAGAGCCACTTATTTGCCAACCAACTAGTGTCATTGTTGCACATTGGTCTAAATGAATGTGCTATTCTTTCAAGGACTTCCGTAGAAATTGGGGAAGGAGGGGCGCCTGGGTGGCGCAGTCGGTTAAGCGTCCGACTTCAGCCAGGTCACGATCTCGCGGTCCGTGAGTTCGAGCCCCGCGTCGGGCTCTGGGCTGATGGCTCAGAGCCTGGAGCGTGTTTCCGATTCTGTGTCTCCCTCTCTCTTTGCCCCTCCCCCGTTCATGCTCTGTCTCTCTCTGTCCCAAAAATAAATAAACGTTGAAAAAAAAAAACAACACACAGTGTTCTATTAAAAAAAAAAAAAAAAGAAATTGGGGAAGGAACTAAAGAAGTTAAGTATTGACTGTCCATCACCAAATCAATGGGTATCTCTCTCTGCAAACACGTTATAGACATACAACTATATATGTGTATACACTTAAACAAATATATCCACTTATATATGCATGTGCCAATTCCTTTATTTTTTAGAACATGTGGTAGATATCCCTACTCATGTTAATGCCACTATGTAGATGTAATGAATCATATATTATGGATGAGAAAACTGATATCCAAAAGGATTAAGAATCTAGGATTCCAGTCCAAATCTGTCAGCCCTCACTAGCTACTTCTTTTCTTCTGTTCCAGCAGCCTTTTGGTGCGTGCAGTATGTGTGTGGCGTATGTGTGTGCACGTGTGTATACATGCACACTTTAATTGACCCAACTCTTTCCTCCCTTTCTATTCTAGTTCTTAATATGCCGCCTCCTATGTGTGCTGCTTCCCAGTGATGACTTGATACAAGCTTCCCAGCTGCAAGAGCTTTGCAAGCTTTGTTACCACAGCTGGAAGTACCCTCTCCTTAATCATACCCACACTAGGACATCCAGCTCATATCCCTGGCACCTGCTCTGATCCACACCAACTCCACTCAACACAGCTGATTCTTCTCCATTTCCTACTTTGTACATATCTCTCTACAGTAGCACTTTTTTCCTTTTATTTAACCTATTTTTTATAGGTATGATTTCTTTGTGTTCATAGTTCACAGGAACTGTGTCTTCTTTAGACTTATTTACATCATTCTTAGCAGAACGTGACCCCTAGCAGGTGTCTTATAAATGTTTGCTGAAGGTGGCTGGAAGAATAGATTTCACATTATAATGGGGTTTGAATTCTGATCAAACAAACTGATACACTTGATGACACAAGTGAAAAGAGAACTCTTCATGAAGACTTATAACTGGACTTATAACTGCCATTAGGAGCCTGTGCACACACTATGAACCCTCTCCACCTACTGCCTTAATTTTTCCTAATCCATTAACACATATGCATTCATAAACACAGGTATTTCTATGAAGTCAGCTCATAAATCCCATTCTAAAGATAAATAAACTGAGTCATAGGGAGAGCATGACTGGCCTCTTGTGATCCATTCAGTCAACTGAGCATCCAAATGCAACCCTAAGCTTAGAATCATTCCAGCAGTAACCTTAGCTCACAAATCTCCTAAATCAAATTCAAGGACTGATGTCTGCAAAGTGTTCATCTTCTCTACTGAATACATTGAAACAGATAGTTTTAGGAAATATTGGTATTATTTTAAGTTTTTAATGTTTATTTATATCTAGAGAGAGAGAGAGGGTACAAGCAGGGGAGGAGGCAGAGAGAGAGGGAGACAGAATCCAAAGAAGGCTCTGCACTGTCAGCATAAAGCCTGGTGTGGGGCTCAAACCCTTGAACCATGAGATCATGACCTGTGCTGAAGTCAGACACTCAACCAACTGAACCACCCAGACGTCCTATGCAAAGATAGAGATTATTACTAACCTTACACCTATCAGTGAATACTATCTAAAGATAACATATAATAATAATAATAATAATGTTTAAAGATAACTTGTTTTGTAAATGGCTTCACATACAATCATATCAGAGGGGTATAAAAGGAAAAAATACAAAGCAGTAAACTTTGGTAATTATTATTACGAAAGTAATAACATATTTATTAAATGATGCCTAATATATGCCAGACAGTCTTTGAGGTGCTGGGAATACAGTGGTGAGACACAAAGTGCTTGCCCTTGGGGAATTTGCCTTTTACATCTTCTACCAACAACAACCACTAATGTTTATTGCAAACTTTCTGAAAGCCAGGCACCCTTTTCTGCACTCTGCAGTTCCAGCACTGTCAATGGACATTTTGCAGATGAAAAACATAGCACGAAGAATTTCAACATGTGTATAAAGACACAAAGGGGACAGCCAGACTGAATTCAGAGCCCAACCTGCTAAGTCTTCCCCCATAACGTCTCCCCTGTTTGTTTCCTTTCTATTCTGAGCACTGTTCCCTTGTTTGTAGAGAACTTTCCTCAGATTTGTTGGTAGCCTTGTAATCATCCCCCCTGCTGTCAATCTTGCCACTGTAGTCATGCTGCAGCCAGGATGGCTTTCCAGAAAGGGCAGTGCCCATCTTCAACCACCTTCAAACTCTTCCCATCACATACCAAGTCCCGGTTCCCACACATGGCATTCATGGTCCTCAATGATCTGGCCAAACTGACATTTCCAGTCTTCATTCCATATTCCTTCTATGGCTCCTCCAAGTCATGGACTTTGGGGCAGCAGTGCCCTCCTCCTCTGTGCTCCTGGAGAAGCACACTTTTTCCCTGTGAGTACCACTCTACATCCTCCAACTTTGCCCATCCTAGAATTTAATTTATTAACTCCATTTACTGTGGGCTCACAGCACTTCCCCTATATCTCTATTACAGTATTTATTTCCCAACAAATATTTAGCAGTGGTTTATGTGTTTTTCTCCTCCATCAAAGTTTGAGAACTTAGAAGCAGAGACTCTGTAATCCATTTTGTAATCCCAGCAGTGCTCAGCACCATGCCTGGTATATAATAAGAGCTTAATAAATATTAGTTGAATTTTTTTTTTTTCTGTTATCAAGGAGTATATCACATCTGGGAAATGGCTGATGTGGTTTGACGTGTGTGAAAAACACTAGGCCAGGGAACATGGAATCTGGAATCTGCTCCTTGCTTTGCAAGTAGCTTCCTGTGTGACATTGGGCAAATCACTTGCTCTCTCTGTGTCTCATTACTTAATGTAAAATAAGAGGCTGGCACTAGACAATATGAATTTGATGATTATATTATACTTTAAATTCCTCATATTCTTCACATGTTCAATAAATATATATATTGAGGACTTTTTCTATTCCAGACACTCTTAATTAGGCTTCAGAAATGTAGAAACAAAGACAAACACTGAAATAAAGAACCTCACCTGTGGTTCTCATCTCAACTTTGCAATCTAATTATTACTGACCTTGATCTCTTTATCAAAAGAGAAAACTAAAGTTCAGTGACCTTTAAATGTAACGGTTACCAGAACATTCTTACGATTCTGAGGCATAGTAGTTCAAGGCATATAAATAGTGTTTTTATAATTTTCCCCATAGTAGAGAATGGCATTTTTCAAAGATTTTTCACTTAAATTTATAGAAAATCTCAATTACTGTGTGGATACCAGGTAATCTAATTTACCCCATTGACCACTTTTGAAAAGAATGTTGTCAAGTCAATGGTGTTTCATTTTTTTTTCATGCCTATAAAGATATAAAAGGCAGTCCTCACAATGAGAATAACAATATTTTTGTTAAGACAGTAAATTGAAATGATGGATGTCTAATCTGATTTTCCCACAGAAATATGCTGTCAAGTAGGTTACATTGTTCACCAAAAGTGTGATGTCCAACATTTTATAGTTATGACCATAAACACCATATATAATTTTTGCAAAGAAAAAAACTATGTTATTTTTGAAGCATAAAGCTTTCCAAATCAGTTTGCTCCATTACATTCAACAAATATTCTAAACAACTAAATTATATAGCAGGTTCTGATAGTCACTGCTGGGAAAGAAACGTGAATAAGATACAGTTTCTTCCACTGGGAGCTTTGTTCTATTATTGACAATAAGAAAATGACATGAATGTCTGTATTAAAAGTCATGAAATGAAAAGTGCCTTAGGGAAGGAAGAACATGTATTAACATTTATTAATCATTTGCTGTGTTCCAGGTGCAATCATAAGATCTTTCAGAAGTATTGGCATCCTTGAAAGGGGAGATTAAGTACTAGAGTGGTATACAGTAAACTTTTAAAGAGTGAAGAAATAAAGTTCTATTTGTCTGAGTCCACATCCTATCGAAAGTCTATTCATTACAAACCGCGTGCTTTCCATGTTTTAGAGTTCATACACACACATACATTTGGTAAAAAGAGATCAAAGCATGCTCTTGTGGGAGGCATTACACTGAGCTTTGTTAAAAATGGGCAGGATTTTGGTAAGTGAATAAAGTAGCTGGAAGGCAGGATCAGAGGAAAAGCAAAGAGAGAGGAAATCACAGTTATGCTCACATGATAACAAACATCCAGAATGGTTAGAGGGTGAGGGCTGGTCATTGATCCTATGCTCGTTCTATGTTGGGTGCTGGGCCAAGGTGGTCCCAGCCCTATAGAAGCAGCTATTGTGATACAGAGATACACATGACACTGTGATAGTACAGAGAAAGGAACAGATAAAACTGCCAACTTGGGTAAAAGAAGACTTTGGAGACAACATAATCCTTACAATGAGTTTTGGAAGATGATAAAGCATTTATCAATGTGGAGGAGATGGAGTGAAATTATGTGGATGGTGGGGCAGGGTGATAATATGGGCAGAGGAAACAACATAATCAAATTCAGAGACATCACCCAGTGCTACATGTTCAGAAAGCTACTAGCTGTCCAGGGCAACATGGAATGCTTGGTGCATGCAGAGGAAGAAGACAGGGGCTTGAGATGGACAGAGCATGCACATGAAAAATACTGAGTGTTAAGCCCATGAGTTTGGCTTAACCACCTTCACCCATGCCTTGGAAAAAGAATTTAGACTTAACTTTTCTGGCATTGGGAAGGAGAGTATTAGGGAGAGTGTCAAGGGTCAGAGCTATGCTTTGGGAAGATTAACACAGCAGATATATGAACAGTAGAGACAAAAGGGACAGAGATTAATTAATTGGTTGTTCTGATAGTTCAAGTGAAAAGTGATGACATAATAAACTCGAGTGCAGGTGGTGCAGATGGAAAGGGGAGGTGGGAAACTATAAACTGAGAATCAACAGATCAACATACCTGAGAGACAGATTTTATGTAGGGGCCAGGGGGAGAGAGCTGGTGATACCCCTCAAGCAATTATAAATGTGGGATTGGATTTCAAGATAGGAGTCAAAGCTAGAGACAGATTTAGGCTTCATTCCCACAGAGGTGATAAATGGACAGTGGGAGGTGATAAGAATGCCAAGGAAGAGAGTATAGAGAAGGAAAGGCGGGGGGGGGGGGGGGGAGCGGTTGGAAAGAAAAGGAAAGAAAGGAAAGGACCAGGGACCAAACCTGGTCTGGGAAAATTTTGGTTGGGAGGTAAAGAAATGCAGAGGGACCAAGGAGGGGGCAGAGAACAAGTAACCCCAGAAAAGGTGGTCCCAGAAATAAGGCCAGGAAGGTAACCCTCACTGAGAGAAGCAGGAGATGACCTAGGGAAATGTTGTAGAAATGAGTACGATGAATTGAGATTCAGCCAATTTATCTGATGATTAATAAGTCAGTGATAAACTTGAAGAGTTGAAAAAAAAAAGTATAATGAGGAGAAAACAGGTGGCGAAACATGAAGTGGCCTGGGGGACAGTAGCCACCAAGTGCACCGTGTTCTCTCACAGAGTTTATCAGTGAGAGGAAGGAAAATACCCCCACAGAATTGAACCTATACACCGGCCATAGCAGAGAAAGTTATTTAAATTGGTCTTATTCACTGCTTTGCAAATTTATGAAGTGTTCGGAACTCGGGATACCAGGTAAATCAAGTGTTAGGATTATTTGCACACATCAGTGACTGGTGCTATCCATTCCTGACCAGGCCAGACTTGGGTTTGTGTCTGCCCGAATGCTCTCACCCTGGTGGGCAGCACATCAGACTCTCAAAAACAACAAAGGATATTGCACAATAGAATGGATACACCTCAATCAATAATCCGATGAGCAATGTATAAAGTAGGGGGGATATAACACTGTGTTTTTGCTTCCCCCTGTCTTTTCTCTGCTTCTCGGGCTATTAGCCATATGAAGTGCAGGCAGGAAGGAAACACGCACTCATATTTCACAGGAAACCAGCCACAGTGTTCCGCACTCCCAACACATACCTACGATTGACAATCGATCAGTAGATCAAGAGCAGAGCGACCACAGGATGTGGAGGCAGAGCCACTCAGCAGTCTGCCCTCTTGACCCAGGCCCCCACCCCGCACTTTAGGGGCAGCGCCAGCACACTCCTGTGACACTGAGGCCTCCAGGGTGCTCATTTGTACCCTCCTACCTGAAGGCACCCCATATCTGGTGGGTGCAGACATGAAGGCTATAGAGGGATGATGAATTCAGAGGGAGAATAACCACCAGCTGATGAAACTCCAAGTAGCTGAAATGCTGTTTTTATGCAAATGGCCTTCCCAGGCAGGGCTGGGAAGGAGGGAAAGAAACAAGGAAAACCTGAATTAATTCTAACTGGGGCATTTTTTTTTTTCTGAGTGTCATTAGCCACTATTGAAGGAAATGAATTGGCTTTATGATTCTCTAATTTAGGGGACTTTTATTTTCAATGGAAAGAGGGAGACTGGTGCATTTCACAAAAACAGGATCTCTTCTACCGATTAATTGTAATACTCAGAAATGATTCCTTACTAGAAGGGGGAAGATGAGGAAAAATTTCTTTGAGGGAGAAAGGAGGTATAGCAGGAAGTGTATGTGGGCCACACAGGACAGAGCATGTTGACTTGGCTCTAGAAGGATGTGCCCAGTTCCAACTCACACAAAGGGAGGGGTAGCAAGTTGAAAGACATCAGAGTCATAGAAAGAGCACTGGGTCTGCAAGAAGAAGGAACTGTTCTAATGCCACCATTCCTTGGCTATGTCATTTAACCTTGGTCTCCCCTTTTATGATATTACATTATAAATAGTTCACCTCCCTTCTGTACTGTGAAAATAAAATGGGATAAAAATATAAAGATTCGCACGACAAACATGGTAAGAATAGCTCTATATAAATACAAGATGCTAATATGCTTGAAAGAGGGAAAGAATGTCTGTTGGTAAGGATGTTTGAAAAAATGAAATGACTCCCTCCTAGGGAAAAACTGCCAGAACACAATTTTAAGGGGGTACTGAGGCTTCAGTGGAGGGAAATTCAGTGTCCTGAGATTCTTTCAGAAGTGAAACAAGGAGGAGAAGGAGAAGTTAGAGGACTGCTCCCTCCAGCTGCTGGTCTATTCCCAGGCTGGCCCAGAAAGGACCAAGGCATCTTAGCTGGCTACTTTGCCCACCTTCTATGGTAATAACTCTTAATATGCATTTGAACCAAGTTAGCTGCCCTAAGTTCAGAGGGACAAATACCTTCTATTTATATCTGCTATGTTCTGACTTAAAATCTCAACTTTAGAAAAAATCATTTCTCTATTTTCTTCTCCTTGACTTGGTAAAAGTAATTCCCATGGATGGCAGTGGGTTTGACTTGATGCAGAGGTGACTCACTAGTTGTTGTGTAAAACTGCTAATCTCCCCCCAACTATTTCTGAATTCTTTAATTCCTCTGACACATTAATTCTAACCCTGGCATAAAATGCCCCAACATCCCTGAGAATCCCAGAACAGAAATTATAGCAATTTCCTATAACTGGAATCAAATTCCAAAGTTGGAGAGCATGGGCCACGTCCTGCCATTAATTCAAACATCCATGTGAAAGATTATGGTGGGCAGCTGTGATTCCATTAAAGGGGGCAATTTCAACTCCATTTCCTTGATAAACAGACACAAGCTTGCCCCTAAATTGGGCTTGATAGATTTGATTAGGGTAGAGTTTTTGGAGGTTGTAGTTTCTGCACAAAAATTGCTGTTTGATGTGCAAGGCCAAATTGCACTTGAAATCTCCTTGCATCCATAGAGGGGGGAGAAGGAAGAGGATAGAACACCTAGCCAATTGCTATCATCCAAGCAGCAGGGGAGTCAAGCTGTTGTATTCAAAATATCTGTTAGGTATGCAGCCAGTGTGTGCTGCAGAAAGCATGCCGCGCTCAGGGGAACCTATGATTAAAAGCAGCAAAACCAAATGTTATTGAAACAAAGCAAAATGCACCCATCCTATTTCTTTAGCCTATATGAATCTTTTGCAGGGAGAAGGAATGATATGTAGCCTCCGTTGGGGACACCTGTGGGTCCATGTTTCAGAATCCCCACTGAGAACTAGGGACCAGGGAATGACAGAAGTGGAAGCTCATAGCTTTAAAGCACATTCTCCCAGCACAAACAGAAGGAGGGGCTAAAGGGCAGACAAATCTCCTAGCCTGCTTGTTTTGTCTTCAATAAATGGGAAACACCACTTCTTTAGGTTGGCTCCACCAGATAAGGCACTGGAGATTGTAATTCTTTCCACAAACATTGTTCTGAAATTCTAAAAGTCACAAACCCTTCGTGTTGGTAAATCCATTTGTTGCTTCAGTGTAAGCATTCACCAGAGAACGTGGACTTCCTTCACTGTTGTCCGTTCTGCTAGCCTGAGGCCAAGTGACCAGGAAATTAAGCTTTCCTGAGGACTTCAAATGTGCCAAGATCCACTCTAGGTGCTTTGTGTACATTACTCCCATTAAATCCACGAATAACCTTGGAGATGGCTACTGTTTTTCCATTCTCAAAGGTAATAAGCTTCAAAAAAGTTTTTTTTTTTTTTAAATGGCCAAGAGCTGGTAAGTGGTAAGAGGCAGACTAGGCTGTAGGTTAAAATCACCTGAAATCAAAGTTCAAATTCATCCATCTAGGGAACCGCTGCTGTAGAGGGGGGAAATGGAGCAATCTAGTGGGGAAGAGAACACACCCAGTCAGTAGTACTAGAATGGCTCCAGTCCTTGATGCAAGGATCAGAGCTTGTAGGACACAGTCAGAATAAAGATTGAGAGAGGATAGAAACAATACATGTTTTAAATTGCTCGAATTTAGCATTAGATAAAGCAATCATCAAATCAGCCTCCATTAAAGGAAAAAAAGATTGTCAGTGTCTGTCTAAAATCCTCTACCTTACAGCTACATTAGGAAATGGAGAAAAGACTCCCAGAGAGACAGGGGTTCCGTTTACCCTTTTGCTACTTGCCAAAATGCTCTATATTGTATCCTTTGGGAACTGAACAAATCTAGAAATTCATTAAACATCTTCTTGAATATGTCAGTAGGTTTTAATGAAACCACTATGGTACCCCAAAACACGGCTATTCAAGAATCCAGATCCCATCCACATGAATCTACTTTTTAATAAAAGGATTGATTTTTTTTTTTTATCATATAGCACCATCTCCACATACCAATATGCCCAACCCAGACGTTTAATAGAATCTACTCCAACTGTAATTTTGAAAACTTTGCTGTGGTATTCCTCATACTCCTGAGATTTCACTCACCTACCTATTCAAACAAAACTTTCAGAAGTGACTTTCTGTATGGATCAAATATTTTGTCTAGAATATCAGAATATACTTTGCCAACCTAGCAACTGGGCCAGACTCATACTGATTCTTTATTTCTTTTCTCTTCCATCTTCACAGGTACATCCTTGCTCCCACCTCAGAGAAACCGTGACAATCCACCTGGAACTACTATTTTTGATCAGCTGTCACTAGATTCAAAGCTCCAGAACCCATCTCTCCACCTCTAGCACACAGACAGACACAGACTCTCCACTTAGCTGGGATGTATCAGGCTGGTCTCCAAACCTGAAGGTCTGGGTTCCTTGCTGTCTATAGTAGCCAATAATTACCAGTTCTCTTCTCCAACCTAGCCTTCTTAATGAATCCTATCCTATGTATAGCCCACACATTACCTGAAGATACAGAACAAATAAATAAAACATTTTTGGATCTGACTTGTATACCTATTGTGTTCCTTGTGTTCTTTCTCAATTCTCATAGCCCAGATCAGATGATTCCTGGCATGGTCCCTGGAGTCATCCCAGCACTCTGTGTAGGGTATAACACCACAGCCTGACTCCGCATCAGCATGGAACAATTCAAAGGATACTCTCCATTAAGAGTCATACGGGATGTTAGTCCTGACTGGGCTCAGATTGGGATTGGGGATGGAGTATAGTGTATGTAGCCAATTTGTCTTTCAAGATGAATATTCTTAGTAGATTATAAAGGGTGTGAGGTATTGACAATTTTGCTTTCTGCCCTTTTTACTATTCTAGAATTTAGAATAGTAAAATCAATCAATCAACAATTAATTGAACAAATATTTGCACTGGGCTAATTTCAGTGAATTCATACTTGATTAATATAGACACAAACTCTGTTCTCATGGAACTTAATGGTCTAGTAGGGGAGAGATCATTGAACAGGTAGTTAGAAGTTCATTGGGTGTTACCATCTGCTTCCTGAAAGCATCTGAATAACCCAAGGCAGGTGCAAGTACAGATGGTCATACTCTCATTTCCTGTCCACAGGGAAGGAGATTGCAGATACCCTGAATGACCCATAATAATACCCCAGAATCCATAAAGTCAGAGATGATCTTTCCACATCATATCTGATATTCACACATTAGTAGAAATGGACAATGAGCACATAACTGTTTTACAGATGTAGATCAATAGGCCTTAAACTGTTGGAGGTCAAATAACAGAGGAGGTTTATTGCTTCTCTTTCTAAAAGCTGGAAACCCTTAAAATCAACACCAATCAGAGTACCCAGAACAGAGTCAGTGCTCATTAAGTGGTTGTTAAGCAAATCAATTGAATGCTATCTGCTCTCAAGTAATCAAGATTTGGACTCATTAGTCTTGCCAACTCGACTACCTTGCCCTTCTTCTGGTGGAATGTAGACAATAGGAGGGCAAGTGCAATCAAGTATTTGGAAGAGCCTCCCTCTCCTCCCTGCACTGAAATGCTGTTTCCCAGCAGAGACACAGAAGGAAAAGGCATCACTGTGCCAGTCCTCTGACCTCTCCATGATAATAGTAGCACCCATAAAGTGAGGTAGAGAGATGTAGAGAGAATCTGCAGACTGCAGCCTGTATATCCACATGAATCATCAAGATGAGGATCACAAGGACCGCTTTATAGCAAATCTTCTGTTAATTTACTTAACCCTACTGCCCATTATCACTACCCTTTTCTTGTTTAGGTCTTGTATCAATATGCTTGGCTAATTTTTTTCTGCCCAGCTGCCAACCTTGGGCAGAAGAACATCTGGTGTATCCCCAAAGGGTATTAGCCCATTAAGGAAGGCAAATTGATTTTTAAAAATTTCATAAATCAGCAGTCAAATGAAAAATGTCATTTTAAATTACAAACACAACCAAGTTGAATGTGTGGCTGCTATTGTGCACAATTGGAATTATTTATGATTGTCTAATATTTGTTGGGGGGCATTGTAATTTTAATTATGTGATACAAGGTGAGATAATTATTTACTGGTGCTGACATGGAATTGCCAATAATTACTTAATATCTGTTGGAAATTATTCAACAGTTTTTAATTAGTGATACATATTAAAGCGATTGTTATTTTCCAGTGAATATAAAAATCCATCCATGAGAAAAACACCTGGGACTTACATTAGTAATTGTTGTAAAATGCATTATTGATTTATACACATTATCATACTGTTTTATTACTTTTCACTATTTGAGGGTTTCGTGCCTACATCAGCAAAAGAACAAAAAGTAAGCAACGACTAACTCTCATAGCAGGCCGTTAAATAAAGGAAAGACATCTATTTGAACAAATCCCAATTGCCTCATATTCTCAGATTCTGGGATAAACAAACATGTTGCCATAGGGACACATAAATGCTATTTGTCCACTGCATCTCTTCATTTCAATTGTAAATTCCTTGAGGGCAGGAACCAGTCTTTTTTCTAAAGCTCACTGTGTCATGTCCTCCTTGGGATCACATATGTAGTAAATGATCCATAAAGATGTGTGGGTGAAGATGTGGAGCAGAAAGAGTTGTTCATCTGTACAAAATTCCATTTACTGTTTTGTTGATGTTCTTTTGCTCACCCTTGCAAACCACAAAGAAAAAAAAAACAATGAAAAAATGATCTCACAGCCTTGTAATAAATGGTCTTTAAGTCATTTCGTTGGTGTAAAGATTATTCAGAAACACCATTACTTACTAAACACATTATTCTGATTTTTTTTATGTAAAAAGCATTTAATTAGAATTACATTATTAGAGCCTGTTAAGTATTTCCTTAGTTACTCATTAAACAATGAAGTGCCTTACCAAGAGAAAACAAAAGGAGGAAAGATATATCTATTTAATCATTTGCTAAATATTTTCGATGACTTGATAAGGATCACTTCCAACTATTTGTAAGTGTAATAAATTCAACTCCTCCTACAATGACTTGTTAATGCCACCCTGTCTAAGAGGAAGGGAGACAGGGACTCTTTCTCCCCATAGGCAAGGCTCAATGCAGACAATGGGCCGTGGATTCCAGGGGGACCCAGTAGTACCAAGCCCTTCCTTCCCGGGTTCTACCTAGCTCCAGCTCCAACCTCTCACCTCATACATTGATGCCAATCATCCCACATCACTTATCAGCTCCTGTGTCTCTCAGCCCCAAATGTACCCTATATGCTCTGCCTGTGATGCAGAGGCTGGGATTCTACAAACTACATTTCTTCAGTGCCAGCTGGCTTTGTGTTAGCTCCTCAGCAGGGTCATAAGCAAAGGATGGGAGACAGAAAAGAGGAAGGGGAATTGCTGCTTCCTGTTGACTTGCTCTTCCTGTCAGCACTGCCTCAGCAATGGCCTTCCACCAAGGCAGCAGTACTTTGTTCCAGGAACAGCTGGTTCTATTTCCAGCTTCTCTCCACAGTCCCCAACCCAGCTCATTGTTCCCTGTCATGGGAGCCAGCAGAGGCAGTGGCAGCGCCCCCTCCCAGAGGTTGAATAGCAGCTCTGCCTGGTCCCTCCTACATGTTTCTTTTTCTAAAAGAAATTTTTTTTTGATGTTTATTTATTTTTGAGAGAGAGAGAGAGAGAGAGAGAGAGAGAAAGAGAACAGGGCAGGGGCAGAGAGAGGAGACACAGAATCTGAAGCGGGATCCAGGCCCCACGCTGTCTGCACAGAGCCCAACGTGGGGCTCAAAACCATGGATTGTGAGATCATGATGTGAGCCAAAGCAGAAGGCTGAACCAACTGAGCCACCCAGGTGCCCCTCCTGTTTCTGAGACCCAGGAGCAGCCAGGCTGCACTTTTCCTTGGAGGTTGGAGGAATGTGCCCAGCTCTGCAGGCTGCTTCTTCTTCTTCTTCTTCTTCTTCTTCTTCCGGTCCTAAAACTTTCAGTTTCTGACAATCCTAACTTTTTACCCATGTCCTGCCAAACCTGGGAGGGCTTCAGTCTTTTCTTCTGTCCTTTCAATCTTCCCACATCTTGTTGCCCAATTCCCTA
Source organism: Puma concolor (assembly GCF_028749965.1). Lineage (NCBI taxonomy): Eukaryota > Metazoa > Chordata > Mammalia > Carnivora > Felidae > Puma > Puma concolor. The sequence continues at coordinate 88,349,417 of NC_141676.1, forward strand.
TATTAGGTACTGTCTGGGGAAGTAATCAGTGCGGATTAGTTTTCCTGCCAGACACGGAGGGAAGCATTTCTGCATCCGAGTGTAGGTTCATGGCGTTTGCTCCTGACATCCTCTCTGTTTGAAGAGCCTTCCCCCTTCCTCACATGTGGAATGTCTGATCAACTCTCATGATGCACGTCAGGCATCCCCCACTCCAAAAATGTCACCCCTCCACTCTAGGCTACACATGCCCTCTCCTCATTCTCAGAGAACCCTGTGCATTCTTGTGACTGTGCCCATTGTTCTATCATGATGATTGTTTTGTGTCTGGATCTGGGTCCCAAGTCAATTGACACTCCCCCTGCTAAGGCAGTGTCACAACATAGGTCAATGCCTCTCCCACACTTCAGACCATACCCAATGGACAGAAGAAATATCACAAATATCTGCTACTTCCCCTGCACTAATGTGCACCAGCACCACACTGGCCTAAATGTGAACTGAACTCCTAAGACTTTCCTATGCCTCTGCACAGGTGGGACCACAATTCTCATCTGGACAATACTGGATGAGCAAGTCTTTGCTGTATTCTGACAGAGTAGTGTTTTGCTATAAGAAAGAATCATTAAAAAAAAAAAAAGAGGATAAAAGAGAGTCTTGAGGTGATCTGGTATCATTTCTTCAAGATATTTATTAAACATTAGATCTTGTACCGATAGTCTATCTAAAGATAGTCCTGAAACACCACTATTCCTTTTTTAAGTGATACTAAGAAAATCTCTGATAACTATAATATCCAACACTTATTAAGCATATGCTGTGAGCACCTGGACACTGTACTAGCTCATTAAATTCTAACAATGATCTTATGAAGGAGAAATCATCCTCCTATTTTGTACATAAAGAAAACAGTGATACTGAGAGGGTGGGACTAGGGAGAAGCCAGTGATCAAAATTTAAAGGGGTGACAACAAACTCAGTAATCAACACACCTATGTTAATATTTTTAAAATCAAAATAAATACAATAATTGATAAACAAATATGACATTTTAAAATTACTTTTTAAAAATTTTTAATCATGTATTTATTTTTGAGAGATAGAAGGAGACAAGGCGGGGGGAGGGAAACACAGAATCCGAACCTGATGAGGGGCTCGAACCCATGAACTATGAGATCATGACCTGAGCCAAAGTCAGACACTTAACAGACTGAACCACCCAGGTACTCCACAAATATGAAATTTTAAATAAAGAGTCCAATATTGCAGCACTGCTGACTGTTTCTGTTGCTTGCATCAGATCACACATCCAGTAAGATATAGAACGGCAATGCAAATTCAGGTTCCCCTAACTCCAAACCCTCAGTTATCCTTTACTTACTACATGGCCAGGGGGACCATAATATGTATCTCTAGAGGGCATTACCTACTCTATAGCTCTCTGAGCTGTGCTTTTTATTTAATGTGGTGCCATCCAGGTAGGGGCTTTCAAAGAACACGTATTTTTTTTTTTTCATGTACCATATGAGACTCAGTTTCTCTAAATTCTACACTATCTATGGCTTCAAATGTCATGCATTCTAGGGATAAAAGATACATTTTGGTGATATGTATACTACTTATTTATTCATGCACGAATTAATTAATTAATTCATAAATTCATTCAAATAATTGTCATCTAGTACCTATTTTGCATTCAACCTATTGCCATTCCTTATTCAAGTACTTGTGGAATTCAGTAAATGGATTGGTTAAAAAGTAGCAAGGAGTAAAGCTCTATCTTCCTTAGGATAGCTCCCAAGTAATATAATAGTAAATTATGAATGAGACATAGAAGCAGAATACTTATGTCACAGTTTGTTAATTTATACCAGAAACTAGAGATCATGAAGACATCTGGTGACTTCTTTAGCTTATGGCTATTGCAGATACATTACCTGAGTTCTGTAATTCTGAGTATCACTGAGTTAAAGGATTATCCCTTTTACTCTGTTGCCTTATTATAAAGCAGTCCATAACAAGATCATGACATGGGTGCTAAAGACTGGTTTGTACCCCAAATGTCAATGTGATTACCTACAGGGAAGATGCAGATATGGATCGACCCACCCAAGCCAGAGATAAAGAAGAAACCCAGAACACTGAACGTGTTTCTGAGGAGTCAGCAGCAGACTGCACATGCCACTACCCTTCACACCTCCAACCCCCTTCTTCCCTTTCTGATAGTCAGCATCCGATCACCTGGAGAGCTCAGTGGTCTGAGGTGATCCCACCCAGCAAATATTTGTAGATGGTTATCCTATCTGTCCCACAGTCACAGCTCAGACAAATGAATAAATATTGAGGTCTTTTAATCTTATCTCACAAGTCAATCCCTCTAGCCCTCTAATCATTCTTGTTGCTCCATGGCAAGAACCATCACATTTGTCTACCTCTCTGACACAGAGATGATCGGAACCAGACTCCAGCACAGTAGCTGGTAGGTAGAACTTGACCTCAGCCCATGTTCTGATGCTCAGACCAATGCCCAGGCCTCAAAACTGCATCTCTACTCCAGGAATCTTCTGCCAGGATTTCTTCTTAGAACACCAATACTCATTTAAACACACACACACACACACACACACACAGAAAGAGAGAGAGAAACAGAAGCAGGAAACATGGTGTGTAAGGTTCACATAAAACAGGGATTTGAATTATTCTAAAAAGAAGTTTCTGCCTTGTGCTTGCAAAATCCAGCACTTTACAGAGCAGTGGAAGGTACCGTATAGACTCAAATCAGATGTGCCCAGGATGGAAGCACAGCTGTTATGGTTTTCATAAATTGTTTAACATCTTTGCTACTCAGTTTTTAAACCTGCTGGGGCACCTGGGTGACTCAGTTGGTTAAGCATCTGACTCTCGGTTTTGCCTCAGGTCATGATCTCACTTTTCGTGAGTTCGAGCCCCACATCGGGCTTCACACTGATGATGTGGAGCCTGCTTGGGATTCTCTTTCCCTCTTTCTCTACCCCTCCCCTGCTCTTGTTCTATCTCAAAATTTTAAAAAATAAATAAATAAATAAATAAAATAAATCTGTAAAATGGAGATAATGCTTCTAATTCCTTAGGTTGTTTCAAGTTAAAAGAGATAACGTATTGGGCACAACATCTGGCTTTCCTTTATTTAGTCATTTATCAATATATACTGAGTCCCTTGTGTGATAATAGGTGCTGGAGTTAGAGTATTAAAAGGACAGAGACAACCATTCATTTCATGAAGTTCATTATTATCATTAATAATAATATTTAAAGAAGTGGCAGCGGCCAAGTAGTAGAAGCATTACCATTATTACTAGTAGAAAAACCGTACCATGAACACAACGGACTCCATATGAACCTCTCAGACTATATCCATGGGTAGCTCTCAGTGCTTGGCAATTTTTGTGATGGAGACGGGAAAAGGAAGTACTGAAAAGTCCTTCTAAGCAGGTTGGCAATTCTCACTTAGGAGAGGTCCCAGGGCTTCTATTTTAATGGGACTCTCTCCACTCAACTTCCAGATGTACATTTGTCTAACTGCACTCTGGGGAATCCAATCCAGACTATTCCATTTTACAGTAGAGATAAGTGCTAGTAAGAGAAATTAAGCAATTTAACTAAAGTAAATACGTTTCTTTCCACAAGTGTGCACCTACTAAACAGATATTTGATGAGATCTGCAGAAAACAAACCATTTTTATAGCCTAATCTTTCTTCTTACATATCAAATCAACTGCCTTAATGCTTACTCTTTTTAACTTGAAAACAAAATGAAAGCAATACCAATTTGAAGAGTGAGGGCCACAGACGGCATATCAAAAAAAGGAGTATGGAGTTGGTGAGTCTATTTGTCATTGGACATATTCTATCCATCCTTTATGGGTCCAGAGGACATAAAAAACAGCAAGGAGGTAATGACAGAGAGGGGTGGAGGTCAGAGAGAGGGTACTTCATGCACAGGTGGTGGCAGCACCATAAAGAAGTGAAGAACATGAACTCTAGGGTTGTGGTTGGGAAGTCAAGTGAGGCAGGATGATTGTGGGGCTCAAACAACCAAGTGTAGAGTTAGAACCTGGGCTTGAAATTATGCCATCTTCAATCTAGTTGGACATGGCTGGTGATCCACCACCACGACTAAGCCAGGGCCTGGAGGATCAGAAATCCAAGAGAACTTATGTACTATGCTCAGAGGAATCTGCAGGCAGAAGAACAGAAGTTAAGACCAGGACTTTAACTCATATGAGGGCACAAACTAGCTGCATTACCCTCCATGACATTCTCTATTTGTTGATTTCTTTTTTGTTGTTGCTGTTTTGTTTTTTCTAGGATGCTGAGTATGGTTAAACCCTTTCCACTACATTAAAATGTCATTTTTCTAAAGGGATTTGAATGCTATGACAGAAAAGAGTAAGGTAGGAGGATTAGTCATGCCCCAAATACAGACAGCTGGGTCTCTTTTCTTCCCATAACAATTATCAGGTACCAATAGTAAATAGCCTATTAGGTGCTAGGCACTGATTCTACATACATTAACTTTGAGGCTTATGACAAACAGCCCTATAAGTTAGACACTGGTGTTTCTATTTTTACATGAGGAACCTGAGGTTTAGTGAAATTAAATAACTTGCTTCCAATTACACAACCAATTAAACTTGGATCTTCACTTCAGTCTCTGGCTTCAAAACCATAGGTGGCAATGTTTCACCTTCTAAAGTTCTCTTGACTTAATACTTGACTCATGCACTTAATACTTGACTCATGCAGTTACTCACTGATGCATTCATTCTTTCACTCAACCAACAGATATTTATCAATCACAGTACACATTCTGCACTGAATGCTGTATATAGAATTCAGGTTGTCATTGTAAGAGTCATCTAGGCTATTGAAAGTTCGAGTGATGGTCACTCTTCGAAGGGCAGGTAATGACCTCAAAATAGCGTGAGGTGGATTCTTACATGTTGGCAATGTTGCGTTGCTTGACCTTGATGCTATTTACAATAAATGTGTTCAGTTCGGGAAATTTACGAAGTTTTATACTTATGATTTGTAGACATTTCTGTAGGTACATGTCTATGTATGTATATGCACATATACACACAAATGCTACTTAATAGAAGTATAAAGACACACACACACACACACACACAAATAAACAAGCAAAAAGGATCTCATCCTTGGCTTTAGAAAAATCATATCATACTAAATAAAAGATAATAGCCCTCCCTGTACCAGAATATCTGAAAGTACTCTCTTCCTATTGATGTTGGGAGTTGTTTACATTTTTATAAACTTTCCTACTACTTTGCTCTATGACATTATTATATACTTATATATAGTAGACACGATGAAAACAAGCTTTGACTTACTCTTCCTTGTTAAAATAGTTGTGCAAAAATCATTGGACTTGGGAGAGAAAGCTTGGTTTTGTTGTTCTTTACCAGTGTATAAATTTAGATATTGCACCAAACACATTGAACCTGTTTTCACACAGTGACACCCACAACACAGGGTGATTTCAAGGATCGAATGTGTTAGGTAAACCTTAAGGAGCTACCACTAATTAGCAGTTGTTGCAACTGTTGCTTGCATTCTGGGTCTGATAGAGATGGCTCCAAAGAGATTTCTGAACTATTAAAACAAACTTGGTAAAGTGGGGACCTGAATGCTATTTTTCTAGCTTTATTTCTGACTTTCATCTGTTCCTCTTGAGCCACATTTCTGAGACCAATAGGCAGTCTGATGCAAGCAACTCTGCAGGAATTACGATAAAGAGAATTCCTGTAGGATTCACTGTCCTGTCCTATAAGCTGGAAAAGAACTAGAAATTACTTTCAGGGAATCTATGTCCAAACCAGAAAATGGTGGATCTTGGGATGAGCCTATCTCACAGAAATCTGTGGGATCCTTGGTGGGAGATTAGTTTCTCAACATCTTCCTGGTTTGAATGGCCTAGTTCTCCTAGCTCCTCAAGAAGCCTAGAAGGAGTTAAACAGATGATCTGAGTCCTCCTTGGTCCTGAAGCCAGAAGAGTAATAAGAACTGGATTTAGGAGGAGGGCGTCACTATTTCCATGCCACTGACCCCCAGCAGGAGAGACCACTTCATCTCCCACCTATCTAGTATTTCCCAGCATGACCAGAATCCCAATTTATTGACAAAGAAAAATGATCAATTTGAGAGGGACAGAGAATCAAAGTCTTTCAAAACAGAGAGAGCACATACTCAACAAAATACAGCCACTGTGGATGACAAAACAATATATATATATATATATATATATATATATATATATATATATATATAATTTATATATGTATATGTATATAGAACTTATAGATTTATATATATAATTTATATATAATTTATATATTTATATTTATATATATTTAGAATTTATATATAGAATTTATAGAATTATATATAGAATTTATATATATATACATATACATACACACACACACACACACACACATATATATATATATATATACACATATATAAATTCTATACTTGGATAGAAAGAGAAAATGCCACTGTTGAGACTCAAATTGATCCTCTGGAATATCAGGGGCAAAGTATATCTCAAAGAACATATTAAAAGGATGAAGAGATAATAATCATTAGAGTAGACACAGGAGTTTAATACATAAATAAACAATTGTTTTATATGCGGGAAAACAACTGAGAAGAGAGAGTCACAATCTGAACAAATAACAGAAGAAAATTTGGGGGAACAGAGAATAGGTCTGAGTCTGAATATTGAACAAGTTTACTTTGTTCAGGCTAGATTGATAAGTAAAATACATGCCTCAGCATAGTGCAATAAAATTCCAGAATGCTATATAAATATATGATCTTACAAACTGCTACATAGAAAGAACAAGTGGCTTACAGAAGAGAAAGAATCAGGCTGGCATTGAACTCATCAGCAACCCAGGAAGCTGGAAGACAATGACATAACATCCCAGATGACTGAGAGATGCGACTGAATTATTTGAATCCTATGCTCAGTCAGGATTTCATTCACCTGTCAGAGCAAAAGAAAGATATGCAGACTAGGCCATAATTCAGAAACAGCTTCATGCATATAGCCCATTTGACAGAAATCCTTAGGAAAAACTCAGAGAAAACAAGGGATGAGGCAGAACAGAGAACATAAGCTGCAGGGTAAGGAGGATGAGACAAGGGAAACAGAGATGGGAAATGAGCACCTGCCTGTGTTTCTCCCAAAGTGGCTAGAAGAGATTGCCCAAGAATATATTTAAACACACCTTTGTAAAAGAAGGCATGTCCTTAAAAACAAATGATAAAAATTGTCCAGAATACTGCATCAAAATCTAGAACTTCAAGTGGGGGTGGAGGAAGAAAGCAGGAGAAGAAATCTAAAGAATATCAAAGACTTGGTGTGAGGTAATGGGGAGGAGGAAGAAAAGGTTTCCATTTCCAACTGGTGAGGATTTGGAGATTGGGATTGGGAGACAAACAAAGAGTTTTTGTTTTTTATTTTTTTGTTTTTTTGTTTTTTTTTTATGAAAGTCAGTCTTAATGGAGAGATTATACAGTTGACCCTAGAACAAAACAGGTTTGAACTGCTTGGGTCCAGTTACAGGTGGATATTTACAGCACAGCACTATAAATGTATTTTCTTTCCTTTATGAGTTTCTTAAGAATGTTTTCTTCTCTCTCAATTATAGTAAGAATACAACATATTATATATATATATATATATATATATATACACACACACATATATATCACAAATATATATATATATCACATAATATGTATTATGTATATTATACATTATGTACATAATAAATTATGTATATATACACAAAAGATGGGTTAATCGATCAGTTAGGTTATTAGTAAGGCTTCCAGTCAACAGTAGTTACGTTTTGGGGAAGTCAAAATTTATGTTGGGCGTGGGTGTCCATACCCATTGTGTTTTCAAGGGTCAACTGTATTTTACACTGTTTTCAAACAATTGGGAAATATATGTCTGATTATGTCAGCAGAAAAGACTATAGCCATTAATAATACACAGTGGAATTTCTGAAGAAGGAAAGCGGGAACCATAGAATGCAGAGTAATTAATATGTAATAGACGTCAATCTATATATTTATACAATATACAGTCGATTATATACAACAAAATTATCCAAATTCAAGAACTTGATAAAAATACTTATATTAAGAAACAGTAATGCAAATTTCTTAGAATTTGGCATCTTTAGTGGACAGAAAGCAATGATGAGATAGAAGAACTGAGGAATACAGTCAATAAATCGGCATCAGATACAATCTTTCATTCTTATATGCTGTATTCAGATTGTATTAATTTATGTATGTACAAGTGATAGTTACAATTTTTTTTCTTACACTGGAGTACAAGAAACTTAAATAAATTTTTAAATTAAATATTTTATAGGCAATGTTCTCTGACCAATATTCCTTAAATTAAAAATAAATAATAAAAGCACATTGCAAAATCTTTACTTAAAAAATAAGAAATATATGCCAGATCATTTTTGGGTCAGAAAAGGGAATTAGAAGTTATCAATGAAAACAAATTAAATGGAAATACTTCACATTAAATCTATGGAATACCAGTAAAATTTTACTATATCCTTGTTTTTATTACTAATGAAAATTATGAAAAATGGATGAACTCAATACTCAAGAAATTAGAGAAAGAACAACAGAACAAGCAAACAATCTTAGGAAGAAGGGTTTAACATGGATGCAATCAAGAATTAATTAAAATCAAACAAACAAATACAAAAGAGAAGGAGAAAAAAATCCAAAACCCAGTTCACTGAAAAGTCCTTTTTGAGCCTAATTAAGAAGAAAACAGAAAACAGATATAGATACAATTAGGAGAGAAGATTAAAAAAAAAGAAGAAGAAGAAGAAGAAAAGGCAAAAACAAATACTGACTCCATAAAGATTAAAATATTTTAAGAAATACTGCCTGAAACTCAATAACAACAGCAAAATGCTGGGGCATTTGGGTGGCTCGGCTGGTTGAACATCTGACTCTTGACTTCCACTCAGTTCATGATCTCTTGGTTAGTGAGTTCAAGTCCAAAGTCTGGCTCCCTGCTGACATTTGGAACTTGAGACTCTCTCATTTCCTCTTTCTCTGCCCCTCTCCCGCTCCTGCTCACAGGCATGCTCTCTCTCATAAAATAAATTTTAAAAAATTAGAAAAGTTAAACTCTTACAAAAAAACACAACAAAATGCAAATTTACAAAAATTAACCTTGCCTTAGAAGTAGAAGCCCCAAACAGATCAAATTAAATATTTGCGGGTTTTTTTTTTTTTTAATTTTAATGTTTATTTATTTTTGAGAGAGAGAGAGAGAGTTCATGCATCCTTACAAGCTGGGGAGGGACAGAGAGAGAGAGAGGGAGACACAGAATCTGAAAGAGATTCCAGGCTCTGAGCTGTCAATACAGAACCCCTGCAGGGCTTGAACTAAGGAGCTGAGCTGTGAGATCATGGCCTGAGCCTAAGTCGGATGCTTAACTGACTGAGCCACCCAGGCACCTGCTTTTTGTTTTTGTTTTTGTTTTTGAGACAGAGAGTGAGAGAGGGGGAGGGGAAAAGAGAAAGAGAGAGAGAGTCTCAAGCAGGAGCAACACTCAGCACAGAACCTCATGTGGGGCTCCATCCCATGACTCTGGGATCATGACTGAGCCGAAATTCCGGGATCATGACCCAAGCCGAAATAAAGAAACTGAGTCACCCAGGTACCCCGAACATCTGCCATTTTTAATAGGAATTGAGACCAGATTGGTTCACAGTCAAGGTTTCATTAACATTTAGATTCTGATGATATTGGAAATATTCTGGGTCAATTAAATTTTTTTAAATGAAGTATTACATTAGCACCAAAACCTAATAAAATACTATAAATCAATCTCATCCTTCATATTGGCACAAATATGTCATTAAAACATCAGTATCAGAATTGAGCAATTAACTAAAATATATTATAAGAAAGGATGGCCTTATCTAAGGTGTGGGAGAACTAAGAAAAATCAAGAGATTCAATTAAATAAATTAGAATTGTTTGGGAGCTATTTCAATTCAGAACTTTTAAAAAATAATCTCTCTAGGGGTGCCTTGGTGGCTAAGTTTGTTGAGGGTCTGGCTTTGGCTCAGGTCTGATCTCACAGCTCATTAGTTCGAGCCCCACATGGGGTTCTGTGTTGACAGCTCAGAGCCTGGATCCTGCTTTGGATTCTGTGTCTCCCTCTCTCTTTGCCACACCCCCACCCTGCTTGTTCTCTGCCTCTTTCTGTTTCTCAAAAATAAACAAATATTAATCAGCAAAGTCCCAGGATACAAAATTAATGTATAGAAATTGGTTGCATTTTTATACACCGATAATCAAACCACAGAAATAGAAATAAAGAAACTGATCCCATTCACAATTGCACTAAGAATCATAAAATGCCTAGGAATAAACCTAACCAAAGATGTAAAAGATCCATGCTCATGGATTGGAAGCATAAATATTGCTAAAATGTCAATACCTACCAAAGCAATCTACACATTCAATGAAATCCTAATCAAAATTGCACCAACATTCTTCTCGAAGCTAGAACAAGCAATCCTAAAATTTGTATGGAACCACAAAAGATCTGGAATAGCCAAAGTAATATTGAAGAAGACCAAAGTGTAAGGCATCACAATCCCAGACTTCAGCCTCTACTACAAAGCTATAATCATCAAGACAGTATGGTATTGGCACAAAAACAGACACATAGACCAATGGAATAGAATAGAGGCTCCAGAATTAAACCCACAGAAGTATGGCCAACTAATCTTTGACAAAGCAAGAAAGAATATCCAATGGAAAATGACAGTCTCTTTAACACATGTTGTTGGGAGAACTGGACAGCAACATGCAGAAGAACGAAACTAGACCACTTTCTTACACCATTCACAAAAATAAACTCAAAATGGATAAAGGACCTGAATGTGAGACAGGAAACCATCACAACCCTAGAGGAGAAAACAGGAAAAAACTTCTCTGACCTCAGCTGCAGCAATTTCTTACTTGACACATCTCCAAAGGCAAGGAAATTAAAAGAAGCAATAACCTTTTGGGACTTCATCAAGATAAAAAGCTTCTGCACTGCAAAGGAAACAATCAACAAAACTAAAAGGCAACTGATGGAATTGGAAAAGATATTTTCAAATGACATATCGGACAAAGGGCTAGTATCCAAAATCTATAAAGAACTCACCAAACTCCACACCCGAAAAACAAATAATCCAGTGAAAAAATGGGTAGAAGACATGAGTAGACACTTTTCTAAAGGAGACATCCAGATGACCAACAGACACATGAAAAGATTCTCAATGTCACTCCTCATCAGGGAAATACAAATCAAAACCACACTGAGATACCACCACATGCCAGTCAGAGTAGTTAAAATGAACAAATCAGGAGACTATAGAGGCTGGGGAGGATGTGGAGAAACAGGAACCCTCTTGCACTGTTAGTGGGAATGCAAACTGGTGTAGCCACTCTTGAAAACAGTGTGGAGGTTCCTCAAAAAATTAAAAATAGGGGCGCCTGGGTGGCGCAGTCGGTTAAGCGTCCGACTTCAGCCAGGTCACGATCTCGCGGTCCGTGAGTTCGAGCCCCGCATCAGGCTCTGGGCTGATGGCTCAGAGCCTGGAGCCTGTTTCCAATTCTGTGTCTCCCTCTCTCTCTGCTCCTCCCCCGTTCATGCTCTGTCTCTCTCTGTCCCAAAAATAAAATAAACGTTGAAAAAAAATTTAAAAAAAAAAAAATTAAAAATAGATCTACCCTATTACCCAGCAATAGCACTGCTAGGAATTTACCGAAGGGATACAGGAGTGCTGATGCATAGGAGCACTTGTACCCCAATGTTTACAGCAGCACTTTCAACAATAGCCAAATTATGGAAAGAGCCTAAATGGCCGTCAACTGATGAATGGATAAAGATGTGGTTTATATATATAATGGAATAGTACTTGGCAATGAGAAAGAATGAAATCTGGCCATTTGTAGCAACATGGATGGAACTGGAGGGCATTATGCTAAGTGAAATAAGCCAAGCAGAGAAAGACAGATACCATATGTTTCACTCTTATGTGGATCCTGAGAAACTTAACAGAAAACCATGGGGGAGGGGAAGGGGGGAAAAGTTACAGAGAGGGAAGGAGGCAAACCATAAGAGATTCTTAAATACTGACAACAAACAGGGTTGATGGGGGCTAGGGGAGAGGGGAAAGTGGGTGATGGGTATTGAGGAGGGCACCTGTTGGGATAAGCACTGGGTATTGTATGGAAACCAATTTGACATTAAATTATATTTAATATACATTTAAAAAAATAATCTCTCTGCCTTCATGAGTATAGATTCTGTGATTAATCAGAGACTTGGTTTTAACCATCAAAGACAGATAATACAGAGTGCAGATTTAGTAATGTTATTCCACACACAATGACATATATATGGATGTTTACAGAAACCCAGAGTTTATATAATTACATTTATATAATTCCTTCACATTAAAAATAACGTAACAAAGTTCAATCTATTGGCAGTATTCATTAAATTTGCCTTTAACTCAATGGACAGGAATAGCATAAGGCCAACAGCCGATAGTGTAAGACTACTCTATGAATGTCTCTTCAGACTTGTATCTAAACTCTATTGCTAACCTGTGTTGGTGATGAAATAGCCTCCTGCAAGTGCAGTCTCTAATTTTAATGTTATCAGTTGGCATTGACCCTTAACATATTATCTAGTTCTCTTTTCGTATTTAAATGACATGATAAATCTAAAAGATTAGTTATGTCTTTGTACGTTTCAAGCTCTTTAAGAGTGTTATACTTGTGGGGCGCCTGGGTGGCTCAGTTGGTTAAGCACCTGGGTCCTGATTTTGGCTAGGGTCATGATTTCATAGTGCATAAGATCGAGTCCCACATAGGGCACTGTGCTGACAGCTTGGAGCCCGCTTGGGGTTTTCTCTTTCCCTCTCTTTCTCTTCCTTTCCCTGCTTGTGCTCACACACACACTCTCTCAAAATAAATATACTTTAAAAAAGGAATGTTTTACTTGCTTTGTTAAAAATTTCCTACAGTGCTTACCATATAGATGCTTTTTTAATCTTTTTTATCCTGGAAGGGGAGGGCTTCTCAGTAATCATCCAGAGCACCAAATAATGCTGAATCAAATTGTTACCTTCCTCCAGTCACTTTTTGATTTTAGCAATGTTCACTCTCAAAAAGAATCTGAACCTGAATGTCTCAGCATCACTTTGATCAAACTTGTAAACACTACATTTGTAAGACATTCGTGAGCACAGATATGTAACCCCAAGGCACAGGTGAAGTTTTCAACTCACCTTGTAGCTTACTTGTCTTGGCAAGTGCATCAAGATGTAGCGTGAAAAGATATATATTCCCCAGTGTTAACACTAAGTTCCTTTGATGGACATGGAGGTCAGCTACAGACTTGCCTTAAACTTTTTCAAGCTAATTTTTTCCACATTGTGTAAAACGTTGAGGTCTTAACCAAACGCGTGCCAGTTTAGGAGACAGAAAGCTCTTCCCTGAAGAAAATGCTGGCTCTACCTGAAAGAAATCCTGCTGTCCCCACCTGTTCTAAAGTGCAATAGCCTTCTGTCTGTCTCCTCAACTTTCACAGCAGAATGACATCTTCCTTCCCATCTGGTGTGGAAAGCATATGGCCATCACAGCAACATAGGATGCCCTCACTACAGGTACTTGTTAGAGGATTCAATCATACCTTGTCTGATTCCCAGCATCAACCAGAGGCTCTCCTAATATTGTTGATGTTTAAGGAAAACTGCTTAATAAGCATATAAACTACTTTTTTCTTTTATTCTCTCCTATGCTACTACCACTGTATTAAGTTAGATAATCAGAAAGCAATGCCTTCACCTCCCAAACTGACCATCTTTATCGAGCGTCTTAGTACCCCCTCCTCTGCCCTCTTGGGCGTGAGGACAGTGTATTTGTGCAGAGTGCTGGCTTTTTAAAAATTCTCTTGATAATATCATTTATCTCATTACCAAAAGTTCATTGTCCCCATAATAAATTCTGTCTTGAGTTCTGCTCCAGGAACACATTTTATATCAGAAAATCGCCATGCTTTCTTTCAGTGGAAAAGGATAATTAAGTAATACGACATAATTTCTTTGTTAGCCTTAGTTGCCAAAGGCTCAATTGTAAAATTAGCTTCCTTGGGTATCTGGATGAATCAACTGTCTCATTTTTGAGACTATTTCTGGTCTGTTTTTATCTCCCTCTCATTTCACACTATGTTTCACTTGTTAAAATTCATATAATCTTGGTTTTTGCTTCTGATCTAGCATTAGCCTCACCACATTTCAGGTGCTCTCAGTCTTTAAGTGGTTGGCTTGCTTGGACCCTATTGGCTCCTGAAAACACTTTTACATAACAAAACAAGAAGACTGTTCAGATCAGGTCCAGCAAGACTGATGAAAAATGTTGTAAATCTTGATTCCAATGTGAAGGCTGATCACCTGCAGCTTTTGTTTTTGTTTTTAATAATGAATAAATATGTCTTTGGATAAAAAAAAAAACATATATATGGCATACACACACACACACACACACACACACACACACACACACACACAGTAAGGAGGTTAAAGGATTAGTTTTTGTAGGTCCTGATTATACTTGGTAGAGCTAACTAGGTTGCTTGCAGAATACCTGTGCAAGGCCTACTGCATAAGCAATGACAGTGGAAAAAATAATCTTTTAACTAGTTTATGTTTGATGAAAATGTTCATATATGAATTTGAAAAGAGTTTGGAAAATACAAAAAGACCAGAAAGAGAAATTTTAAACCATTTGTAAACTCATTTTTATCAGCTTGAATTAGGTATATTTTGCATATGATAAGATGGGACCATTCAAAGTGCACAGTCCAATGAGTTTTGACAATTATACACACTCATGTAACTACCACTGCAATCAAGCTTTAGAACATTTCTACAACCTCCCCAAATTAATTAGCTCATGTCCCTTTCCAATGTATGTCACCAACCCTCTCTTACTCTCCCTCTGACTCTGATGCTGGACAACAGAGCTTTGCTGTACTCTCACTATAGCTTGGTTTTGCCCATTCTATAACTTCATATGATTTGGATTATATAGTGTGTTTTCCTTTATATTTAGCTTCTTTGGTTCAGGATAATGTCAATGTTTTTAGGATTCATACCTTCTGTTTTATATATCAACATTTTCTTATCATTACTCAATAGAATTCCAACTTGTGGCTATAATATAAATTTTTTATCCATTCATTTTCTGATGGATATTTAGATTATTACCAATTTTGGGCTATCATGAATAAAGTGACTCTGAACATTTGTGTGCAAGTCTTTGGACACATATCTATTTATCTTAGATAAATGCCCAGGGATTGACAGCTCGTATATTGTTTGTTTAATTTTATAAGAAACTATCAAATTGTTTTCCAAAGTGACTATATAATTTTATATTCCTATTGTCAATATATGAGAGTTCTACCTGTTCACCCACCATCATTAACATGTTATATTTCAATCTTTTAAAAATTGTCTCCCTTCTAGAAGGTGGGAAGTGGTACTTACTGTAGTTTTAATTTGCATTTCCTTGATGTTGAATATCTTTTCATGAGGCTTTTCATTGGCATTTCATAAATCTTCTTTTGTGAAGGATTTGTTTAAACACTTTGCCCATTAAAAAAATTGAGTTATCTGACCTCTTACTACTGAGATGTAAGATTGGTTTATAGATTATGAATACAAGTCATTTGTCATATACATGCAAGAAGAATATTCCAATTGTGGCTTGCTTTTCCATTTTCTTACACTTAAAAATATTTAAATTTGATCAAGTTCAATTTAATAATTTTACCCTTTTGATTTGTGTTGTCTGTCCCAGATCTAGGGACTATTTACCCACCCCAAAGTCACAGATATTTCTTCCTGTTTCTTTCTAGAAATTTTATAGTTTTTGCTCCTACATTTATATTTATGATCCATTTTGAGTTGAGTTTTGTGAATGATATAAGGTATAATTTTTTTTTTAAATATGGGCATCTAGTTCATTTAGTACCATACATAGAAAAGGCATCCTCTCCCTCACTTAATTTGTTTGAGATCTTTGTTGAAATCAATTGATTTTCAGGGAAATGCAAATTAAAACCACACTGAGATATCACCTCACACCTGTTAGAATTGTTGTTATCAGAAAACAAGAGATAATAAATGCTGGGGCACCTGGGTGGCTCAGTCGGTTAAGCGTCCAAGTTCAGTTCAGATCATGATCTCGTGATTCGTGAGTTCGAACCCTGTGTCAGGCTCTGTGCTGACAGCTCATAGCCTGGAACGCATTTCGGATTCTGTGTCTCCCTCTAAATCTGCCCCTCCCCTGCTCATGCTCTGTCTCTCTCTCTCTCTCAAAAATAAATACACATTTTTTTTTTAAAGGTAAATGCTAGTGTGGATATAGAGGAAAGAGAACGTTTGTGCAATGTTGATGGGAATATCAGTTGATACAACCACTATGAAAAACAGTACGGAGATTCCTCAAAAATTTAAAAATAGAAGTATCATATAATCTAGAAATCCCACTTTTCAGTATATATCCAAAGGAGATGAAATCACTATCTTGAAGAAATATCTGCACCTACATGTTCATTGTAGCGTTTTTCACAATAGACAAGATATAGAGATAATCTAAGTGTTCAACCATGGAAGAAGAAGATGTAGTATATACATACATATATATATATATATATATAGAGAGAGAGAGAGAGAGAGAGAGACACACACACACACACACACACACACACACACACACACACACACAATGGAATATTATTCAGCCCTAAGAAAGGATATCCTCCCATTTGTGATGACATGAATGGACATTGAAGGCATCATTTTAAGTAAAATAAGTCAGACTGACAGAGAAAGACTATGCTCTTATCTATGTGCGGAATCTGAAAACATTGAGCACAGAGAAATAGAAAATAGAATGGTAGTTGCCATGAGCTGAGGGGTGGGGGAAATGGGGAATGTTGGTCAAAGAGTACCAAAAAGTACTTATAACTCATCAGTTATAAGATGAGTAAGTTTCAGGAAACTAATGCACAGTATGGTGACTGTAGTTATCAGTACTGTAATGTTTACTTAAAAGTCGCTGTAAGAGTAGAGCTTTAGTGGTCTCAGCACCACCACAACAAAATGGCAATTATGTAAGGTGAAGGATGTATTAACCAACTTTATTGTGGTAAATATTTTGCAGTATATATATGTACAAAATCATCACACTGTACATCTCAATAAATCTGGAAAACATATTTTTTTTATTTTTTAACATTTATTCATTTTTGAGAGACAGAGAGAGACAGAGTATGAGCCAGGGAGGGGAATAGAGAGAGAGAGAGAGAGACAGACAGACAGACAGACAGACAGACATAATCTGAAGCAGGCTCCAGGTTCTGAGCTGTCAGCACAGAGCTGGATGCAGGGCTTGAACCCACAAACTGTGAGACTGTGACCTGAGCGAAAGTTGGATGCTTAACTGACTGAGCCACCCAGATGCCCCTTGAAAAATTATTCTTAAATATTTTGGTTTTTGATGCCACTATAAATAGGATTTTTTAATTGAATTTTATAATTCATACCTGATTCATTACTAGTGTACAGAAATGAACTTGGTTTCTATACATTGATCTTGTATTATACAACTTTGCTAATTTTACTTATTAGCACTAGTGTTTTTTGTGAATTTCTTCATATTTTCTAAGTGCATAATCATGTCAACTGTGAATTCGAACAAGTGGACATCTTTCTAATCTGTATAAATTTTATTATTTTTCTTTATTATTGCACTAGGTAAAAACATCTTCCTTGTTTTCAATTTTTTTTCTTTTTTTTTATTTATTTATTTATTTTTGGGACAGAGAGAGACAGAGCATGAGTGGGGGAGGGGCAGAGAGAGAGGGACACACAGAATCGGAAACAGGCTCCAGGCTCCGAGCCATAAGCCCAGAGCCTGATGCGGGGCTCGAACTCACGGACCGCGAGATCGTGACCTGGCTGAAGTCGGACGCTTAACCGACTGCGCCACCCAGGCGCCCCCCTTGTTTTCAATTTTAAGGAGTAAACATTTTTCTTTCCCCACTATAATGATAACTATAGGTTTTCTGTGGATTCCCATTGTCAAACTGAGAAAGCTATCTTCTCAAATTAATTAGCTGAGAGCTTTTACTGTGAATAGATGTTGAATTTTATCAAATTCTTGTTGTGCATCTGTTGATTTTTTTATCATTTATTTTGGTGTTATGAATAGTTAGATTGATCTTAAAATGTTAAAGCAACCTTACATCCCTAGGTTGAATCATCATTTTCATGTATTTGTGGATTCAATTTGCTAATATGTTGTCAAGGACTTTTGTGTGTTATGTGAATTTGGTTTATATATCCTTTTTATCTTATAATTTCTTTAGTTCTATTATCAGTGTAATGCTGGCCTTATAAAACTTCTTACTTCTCTATTTCCTGAAATTCTTCCCATAGGTTTGGTATTATTTCTCTCTTAACTATTTGGTATAATTAACCAATGAATTCATGTAGGTCTTGAGTTTTCTCTGTGGGTATATTGAACTATGCATTTAGTTCATTATATATATTATATATTATAATATATAATATATATAGGGCTATTCAGATTTTCTACTTATTCTTGTGACAATTTTGGTGATTTTTTTTCAAGAAATTTTTCTATTTCATCTAAGTTGTCAAATTTATTGGCATCCAGTTTTCATTATACTCCCTATTGTCCATTTGAAGTTCATAGGCGCTGTAAGTAATATATCCTTTTTCATCTCCCTTTTGGTAATTGTCTTCTTCATAATATGGATCAGTCTTCTCATAAATAAAAATTTCTTCTAAATCAAAAATTAATTTTTTGATCTTTTTAGAAAATAAAAATTTTGTCATTTACTTTCCATATTGTTTTCCATCCATTGTCTTCACTGAATGCTCCACAGTTCCAATAAGATCTCTCCATTCTAGTTGGTCAAACCTTGAGTTATTTCCTAGTTCTTTTTGAGTTCCTGAAATTATCCAGTTTCTAAATCCCTCCTAGTTCTTTTCCTGGCTGTGCACATGTTCACTCTATGGATGTGCCCCTTAGTATACATCAGTAAAGTCATGGGGACCCCTGTGTTGATTTCCACAGCTCTTTGTCTCTGTGTACTTTCCTCCTTCTTGTCTCCTCAACCTCACTGAACACTCTCTCTATGTATTAACCTCAACAACACCTATGTGCTTCCAGAAAAATGCTTCTGGGTTGAAAATGAGTGGATCAAAGAGTTTGCCTTACCTGATTTCATTTATTCAAGGATCAGAGTCTTCACTGATTGCTGTCCAATATCTTAAAAACATCAATGCACATATTATGTTCCATTTCTAGTTTTAACAGCAGGGGGAAATGCTGATACCAATTAATCTTTTATGGCCAGAAGCAATATTCTAGAAGCCTTACTATTAGCTTCTTGATGTTTGTCTTTTGCAGTATTTTATTAATTCAACAGAATCTTATTAAGCATTTGTTATGTTGTCAAGCATTTAACAATGATAAATTAACATATAATATAACATATTTAAATTGGGTTCATATACCCTTATGCTCTTTTCTTTCCATTGACCTCAACTGGCATTTACTAAATGTGCTCTTTCTTCAAATTAAAGTGTTTATTTAGCTTAGGAAATGATTAGGTATTGTATATATGTTGCTCTCAATTGGTATGGCATACCCTTATAGGACACAAATTCTCCTTAGATAAGAATTATTCTCTTTGCTTTAAATCTTTCATTTCTTTGTTCTTCATCTTTTAATTTTGAAAAGGAAAAAGCATTCCCAAATGTGTTCTCTGCATCACTGATTAAATTTTAGATTGCTATTTATGTCCTGTACTCCTTCTCTTGAATTTTAGTTTCCTTAAATATTTCTTGATATAATGGAACTCTCTTTTTAACTCAATCTGCTGTTACATCATCTTCTATTTTATTGTTTTTTTCACAGAGCTAGTGATTTCTTTTTTTTGCCTTTATGGAAATTATATATAAGATACTCTCTAAAGTTGTTTTGTATTTTCTGTAGTATATGTTTTTTTTTTTTTTTAATTGCGTTTCCTCCCTTACATCTTGGGTATAATCATATCCATCGTGTAAGTACAACAAAGACTCTACAAAATCTTTTCACATTTCTCTTATGGTTATTTCTTCATTCTTTATATTTATCCCGGAAGGAGAGGGTATATGAAAATTGAGGAATGGGTGGATATTCCTCCTGGCCTGCATCAATTCCCACCTAGGAGCAGGAAGAATCCTCACATCAGAATCTAAATGGCTGCCAGGTATGTTAGCTCATTTCAAAACTTTTAATATTTGATACATGTATTGTGTATTGTATAGGTATTGGATATATGTATTTTATAAGTATTATTTTAATAAGGTGGAGGGGGGGGCGCCTGGGTGGCGCAGTCGGTTAAGCGTCCGACTTCAGCCAGGTCACGATCTCGCGGTCTGTGAGTTTGAGCCCCGCGTCGGGCTCTGGGCTGATGGCTCGGAGCCTGGAGCCTGTTTCCGAGGCTGTGTCTCCCGCTCTCTCTGCCCCTCCCCCGTTCATGCTCTGTCTCTCTCTGTCCCAAAAATAAATAAACGTTGAAAAAAAAATTTAAAAAAAAAATAATAATAAGGTGGAGGGGGAAAAATCAAGTGCTGGCGGAAATACGGATTCTAATGTCTTAAAAATTTTAGAAGAGGGGCGCCTGGGTGGCTCAGTCGGTTAAGCGGCCGACTTCGGCTCAGGTCATGATCTCGCGGTCTGTGAGTTCAAGCCCCGCGTCGGGCTCTGTGCTGACAGCTCAGACCCAGGAGCCTGTTTCAGATTCTGTGTCTCCCTCTCTCTGACCCTCCCCCATTCATGCTCTGTCTCTCTCTGTCTCAAAAATAAATAAACTTTAAAAAAAATTTTTAGAAGAAAACATTGGACAGAAATCACTCACTCACTCATAAGTTCAGATACACCCTACAAGTCCCTGACATGCTGAGTAATGACCCAGACTTTTCTAGTGACCTAGAAGTGACTCAGATTTTTCTAGTGACCTAGAGACTCATATAACCATTTCCTACTAAACATCTTTACCTCAGTCCCACAGCCATCTCAAACTCAGTGTTTCCAAACTAAAATTCACTCTTTGTCCTGTATATCCTACATTCAAAAATGACCACTCCATCGATGTAGTTGTATTAACCAACCCCTGATGTTCATTTTAAACAATTCAGTGTCCCTGGTCTGGTTTTCAAATTCTATATGCTATCTCTTCTTAAAATCTATCTTACTTGTCCACTCTTTTCTGTGTCCACTGTTCCTCATTCGTTCTCCTACCTGAGAATGTTAGACTAATGCTTTAACTGTTCCTCTGCTTTCTGTCACATGTCTTTCATTATCCCTCCCACTGCTAATGCTTTTTCTGAAATCTCAATCTGATTGTGTTACTACACCCCTTAAAACATTTTAATATCTTCCCTTTATCTAAAAGATAGTGTCCAGACTCACCATCATCAAGAGGCTCTAAAACATGAAAGTAGCTCTGAATCACCTGAGAATGTTGTTAAAACATAGATTATAATTTAGTAGATGTAGATGGGGCCAGAGATTCTGAATTTTTACCAAGTTCCCAGGTGATACCCATGCTGCTACCCCTTGGACGACTCTCCGTGTCATGTCTTTAAGATGTCTTCCTGTTCAGACTTCTCTTTAGACTCATTTTCATTTCTGCCTCTTCCACTGCAGCCCTATCTTTTTCTCTTACCTACCTACTTAAAGTGCCTTGCAAAGCATCTTCTATGATTAGTCAGACAGCTTTTCTGTTCAGAATACTCTTCTCTTCCATTTCCATCTGAAGAATTTCTATTCTTCTTTAACACTTACCTCAAGTTGAATTTTATAAAAGAATCTTTTCTTTTTTAAGTTTATTTATTCTGAGAGAGAGAGAGAGAGGCAGAGAGAGGGAGAGAGAGAAACCCAAGTGGGCTCCGTGCTGACAGCAGAGGCTTGATACCATGAACTGTGAGATTGTGATCTGAGCCAAAATCAAGAGTCAGATACTTAATCAACTGAGCCACCCAAAGACCCTAGAATCTTTCCTTGATTCCTCCATCCCATAATAAGACTTATTTACTTACTTACTACTCTTTGTGCCTTCCTATACCAGTACAAGCAACTCCTGGGGGATTATGTGTTAAGAATGTGATTAATTATTTTTTTTTTAATTTTTAATGTTTATTCATTTTTGAGAGAGAGAGAGAGAGTGAACAGGAGAGGGTCACAGAAAGAGAGAGGGAAACACAGAATCTGAAGTGGGCTCCAGGCTCTGAGCTATCAGCACAGAGCCCAATGTGGGGCTCGAACTCACGAACAGTGAGATCAGACCTAAGCCAAAGTTGGATGCCCAATCGACTGAGCCACCCAGGCTCCCCAAAAATGTGATTCATTCTTAACAGATTTTGTTTATATATACCTAATTTATTTACTAATTATAATACTTTGAGGGCAGAGACTGTGGCCTATCACTGGTATCTTGTACACTGTAATATTTCAAATTATTAATAAACATCTTTTTTAAATAAACAATTTTATAATATATATGTATGAATATGTATATATGAATGTATGAGTTTAAAAATATTTTTTTTAATTTTTTAGCACTTGCTCACTCATGGCTTATTCCCCTGGGATACTTCTTCTCTTCCCCTGAAATCCACCAATGATCTATTTATCATAATTCAATATATTCATCCATCACCATGCAAACATAATTGGGTCAAACAGTTTTGCTCATAGTTTTGCTCATAGTTTTGCTTTATGAATATAAAATGAAATAGAATAATAAATTGAACATTAAATTTTATGTATAGTTGTATTAATTTTCTTTTGCTGCATTAGAAATTATCAAAGACTTAGCAGTTTAAAACCAAAAAAAAGGATTGTTTCACAATTTTCATGGGTCAGACATTCATGAGTCCTTTGGTCAGAATCTGTCTAGGCTGAAATCATGGTGTCAGCAAGGGCTGTGATCTCAACTGAGGCTCTGAGTTCTCTTCTGAGCTCATTGGCTATGGAGGAATATATTTCTTGTACTGTAGGATGGAGGCATCCATGTTTTTGCTAGTTATAAGCTCCTAGAGACTGACTGGATCTTTGGCACATAGCCCTCATACTCAGTTCACAACAGTGCTGTGTGCTTTTCTTCCAGGTTAAAAGGAAGGCATCTGGCTGACTTCCTATCCCTTTCAAGTCTTCTATGATAGAAACTTATGTAATGCAATGTAATCAAATTTGCCACCCAACACACCTAACCAAGGGAGCGATAATAGACTATCTATCTCATCACATTCATACATCTAGTTAGTCCTCACTCAAACATGGAGGATTACACAGGCATCTACACCAGAGTGTGAGAATCAGGAGGATCATTTTGAATTCTCTCTACCACATTAGTTAGCTGCCAAACTTGAGGTATTCATGATAAGTCTGGGAAAATGAGAAAGGAAGTTAATGTTGAACATGAGGATAAAATGGGACAGATATAATATATATATATATATACACACACACACACATATATATTACTATAATATAATATATATTATATCATATATATGATATATAACATATATTATATGTATTACTATCATATATATGTGTATATATGTGTGTGTGTATATACATATTACTATCATGATATGCTAGTGCTGGATTTAAAAACAAATGTGTCAGATTTTATAAATGAGTGTAAAATTTGAGGACCTTGTAATTTGTCGTAACCGTAGTATTCCTGATTACTACTAACATGATCTTTCTTCTACCTTAGAATTGCCTTCTATCCAAGTCATTGCAAACAAATAACACCCCTCAGCCTGGGAACAGTTAAGTGTGTGAAAAGGGACTTCTCTGAGGAAGTAAGTCTGATCAATCACTCTTAAATTTCTTGCTCAACTTTATCAACTCTAAATAGAATCTTAAACTTCAAGTTTAAAAGAATATAGCCAATGGCTTTTGAAGTAAGACTGGCGTCTTATCTTTTTGCAAAGCATAAGTATGCACGGAGCCAGTTGTATTAGCTTCAGTTTGACCTTCTGGAAAGCCAGTCACCAGCTAGCATTGCAGGTTTTAGCTCCTTGTAGAGGGTGTCTGTTGCTTTTCTACAAATTCATGTGGATCCTGGGATTTGACTGACAGGTGCTTAGTGTTACTGAACATACCAGGTTTACCTTCTCATCTCTTTCATTGAATGGGATTAAACTTCTGAGCTGTGACAGGTGATGTAATGACAGTATTATCAGTTTTTAAAAGTTTTAGCACTTGCTCACTCATGGCTTATTCCCCTGGGATACTTCTTCTCTTCCCCTGAAATCCACCAATGATCTATTTATCATAATTCAATATATTCATCCATCACCATGCAAACATAATTGGGTCAAACAGTTTTGCTCATAGGTAAAAACTCCCATAGGCAATTATCAATTCCCTTTATGATTAATGTAAAAATGATGGTGTTTTCTATTAATGGAAGTGCATGTTGAAGCATTCACAGTCATATACTGTAGATAAACTTTGTCACTACGCCAATATAAAGTAGAAATTCCTGAAGTAACCAGGAACTTGGTAGTACCTGTAATATCTGATGACAGCAATTTACCAGGAAATTAGAGTGAACTCACAGCATTACTAACAATACTTTTGGGAAGCATTTTTGCTAAAATGAGAATATTTTTTTGGGGTTTTTTTAATACCATAATTTGAAGCTAGAATACAGAAAAGGAGAGCACATTGTGAAGAACAGGTATCTACTTCAAACTCCTCCTAAGAATGGTAGGCATGAGAGAAGAATCTCATACTAAATGCTTCAGTGAAGATGAACATCAGAATTGCATTTGGGAAAGGATTTGTTCATAAAAAATTGAGTATGGGAATTCATGATTTCTGTATTTCAAAACTTAAAAAAAGAACCCCTGTATCATGAGGATGAATTAGAATCATACTGTTCATGAAAAGATCTTCACTTACAGTGTGTGTATGTGTGTGTGTGTGTATTTTCTTCATGGAATCACGTTTCTCCTTGACGTTAACTCTTCTCAAATCAAGTTGTCTAACCCTACCACTAGAGGGTATTGTTGAAAATTGTTATATTTGATATATATACTATAGTATATAATATAAATATTATATTTATATACACAAGTATACAAATGCATACACTTACATCTACACCAGTACATAATACATACATAAGTATTGATGAATATTCATTTTCCCTTTGAACACATAATTTCTACCAAAACCTTTCTTCATGTACAGCAGAAGCAGCTTCTGCCACCAAAAGTTTGTGACTTGAACTTTCCTCCTGTACTGTTGTCACTGGGACATAGCCGACCAGAGACCACGATTCCAATCTCTTCACACTTCAGTGCAGCCATTTGCTGAGTTATAGCAAAATGGAACTTGAGCATAAGTAATATGCATTCTTCTAAGGCTGGGCCACAAACACATCCCACTGTTACTTCCTCAGCTGGTTGGATGCTGAAGACTGGGAAGTCCTAAGACATAGTGGAGTCACAGGACAGAATGCATCTGGATCATTATGTGGCAGAAAGTCACTCTTTCATGATCCAGGAACACCTGCATTGGAATTTAAATGAAGGAAAAATAACTTTCATTCTGTTTTGTCATTAAAATGTGGGTATTTGTTTGTTTTAACAGCTAGTGTTACCTGAACCAAGACAAAAATCAAGGCTTTGATGTAGATGCTGCTGGGAAAAAAAAAACAATAAAAAAAGTAAAGTATATGACAGGAGCTTAGCAGTTTTGTGGTAGGCAGTGAGGAGACAGATCTAGCAAGCTGGAAGTCCCTGCTTGCTGTAGTGAAACATTTGGTAAAACTGTCACCCTTGTTAGCGTGGAAGGCAGACCAAGTGTCTGCTGAGCCTGTGCATCTTGGGAAGGTGGTTGGAATGAGCCAGAATGCTAGCATATGTTGATCTTCCCTTGCTGTGTTTGGCAAGGTATTTCAAGAAAGAGTGAGCTAGTTTGCAGACAGAAGGAAACAGAATAAAAGTATCAGAAATTTGGAGTTGCACAAGCTAGAAACTGCTTCTAGAGGACAAATAATGTAAAATAAGACTTTAAAAGCCTTTGGGCCAAAAAGGCCCATTAATACTTCTCAATTAAATAAAGTCACAGGGCCCTGGAACTGAGACCAGATAGAGAGTGGGGCTTCCACTCAAGCCTGTTGTTCCAGACAACCTCAAGTTACCTACCATTACCTTGATAGAGAGAAGCGCAAGTGGAGAAATAAAGAAGGCACCACTATTGTTCTAGAAAGATTTTTTTAAGTGTGATTTATGGCCCATGGAACTGGCTGGAAATACATCAAGCAGTGTGGGTAATCCTTGTGTCAAGCACTAATTCTAACCTAACACACAAGTCCCAAAAAGTCATTTATTATGTATAACTCCTATCAAAACTTGTACTGGCTCAGTATCAAGTTCACATCACTTTTGCTTCTTTGGCACAGAAGCCTTCATCTTGCCATAGGCATTATGTTCACTGAAATTCTTAAATTCATGTATATCTTAAGTTAAAAGCTCCTAGAGGAAAAAGGCTGAGTATATGCTTTCAAGGTGTGTCTAAGTTAGACAGAGCTACAGTATGTAGCGTTGCTTAATGACTATTCTTTTGGGAGGGAAGATATGATCAAAATAGGTATCTGGAAGAGATAGTCCCTAAATACACACTTTCAGGTGACATCAGTGGAGGAAAGAGGGAAATCATGGGAGTAAATGTTTTCTTTCGGGAATTTATCAAGTAAGGAAAGTGAAAATGAAAATCTTTTTAGTTTTGTTGAGTCTTGCTGTCTAAAAGTGGCCAAAATTTCACTTCAACTTTGCCTGGTGGAGAAGATCACCTCCAGGGAAGAAACACATGATCTTCCTCCTTGTTGAGCAAGCGCTACACACAGCAAAAAGCACCTTGATATTAAACCATAAACCGGGCGCCTGGGTGGCGCAGTCGGTTAAGCGTCCGACTTCAGCCAGGTCACGATCTCGCGGTCTGGGAGTTCGAGCCCCGCGTCAGGCTCTGGGCTGATGGCTCGGAGCTTGGAGCCTGTTTCCGATGCTGTATCTCCCTCTCTCTCTGCCCCTCCCCCGTTCATGCTCTGTTTCTCTCTGTCCCAAAAATAAAAAATAAAAAACGTTGAAAAAAAAAATTTTAAACCATAAACCAAGTGAACTAATATATAAAGCTGCCAACCACAGTTGAGCAGTGATGCTCCATATCTGATATTTTCAGGGGACAACCCCCTGAAAGGTATTTCCACATACTCTTTTTCTAAGATACATCTCACTGTGTTTTGTAAAGCATAGATTAACTTCATGGACAGCCTTCCCCTGGAGGAGGCTTGTGCTGAGTTACAATCCAGGGACACTGAAATAGAAGCCACAGGGAGGCTTACAGCAGACAGAGAAAGCCTTCTTTACCTCTGGAGTTACTGTTTCTAACGTCCATAAAACACAAAACTCCAAGAGAGACGTGCGTTGCTAAGCCTCATGAATAGGCAGGGAAGTGAGAGGAAGAGAAAGAGAAAGGGAACACACATACTCATTTTCTTCTGAGTCACCACAGGGTCTGTCCAGGGGACTGAGCTCCTCTCAGCAGTTTTGAAATCAGTCTGCTCTAAAAGCCACAGGCATCTTAGGAAGGAAGTAGCCCACAACAGCACTCAGATCATTAATGATACACTCATATTGAATGCTGAGGCAAAATTATCTTCACCTTAAGTTTAATGCATTCCTGGAAACCACAAGAACAGCTCTGAGGAATGTTCCTAATGGCAAGTGAAAGAAAAAACTTGCTTCAATTCTTGGCGACCACACAACCTAAAACAGAGATGGAAAATTATATTTGGAGCCAAAAATATGACCTCTTCATTTATCCTGCTTGCTATGAATTCATCTGTGGCAAGTAGATGCTCTGTTGGCCCTGCTGGAGTGATACAAAGTGGAGAAAACTATTCCAGAAAGCACACGGTGGGGAAATGTGTATTCGTGGGCCAAAAAAAAAGAAAAAAGAAAAAAAAAAAGTTCAGTGACTTTTTGAAAATGAATTTTCCAGCTCCATAAGACAGTGTGTGTAATTGTGTGAAAAGTCAAGGGTTAGTGTGAGTGATAAGAATGGACGTCCCCAAGGGGAGACAGAAATAAGGAGAAGGAAGAAATGAAGGAGCACATCACCATCCTTCCTGGGATGCTGCCATGGAAGAAGAAATTGAGGTTGTAAGGGGCAAAAATCAGAGCCTGAGGGGTAAGAAGCTTAATAAAAGCTATTGAGATAAAGGAAAGCTCTTGGAACAGATGGGTCTCCCACTGACACTTATGAAGAATTCACTGACGATTAAGTACTCCAAGCTCGGTGGAAGCCTTCAGAGCAATTTTGGAAAAACAGAAGAAGGCAAAGTCAATGACTCCATGGCTATTGACTATTTTGTTTAAAAATGGCATGACAGGAGATGTCAGGAATTGGGGGTTCTTAGCACTATTGAATCCAGGCTTTAAAACACTAGTGGGAATTTTGCTGTGAGTCCAGCAGCCATTGCTGACAGAATGATACACGAGAACCTAAACCATGTAATAAAGGGGAGGAAGATCATGCACCGCTTAGTCACCTGAAATGAAGAAGGAGGACATCCTGAAGTTGGAACACAATCAAGTTACACCACTCTTGGATAAAGGCATCGTGTTTGACAAGACAGTGTGTGACTTTGCATTGCTAAGGTTATGCATGTGACCTACCACATTAGCCACATGAGAACGGATAGTCAGAAAGAAGAGAAAAATGTCTGAAGAAAAGGTAAAGATACCCACTCAACTATTTGCTGCCTGCATTTACAACACGTTTCTGATTTTTAAAATGCATCAGTATAAGACTAATGCTAAGGAAAGGGATACAGGGAATGCCAGGCAACATCATATATGTGGCACACCAGTGATATGGGAAGCTAAGGTGAAGGTAAACTCCCATTTACCCATGGAAATGTCCAATCCATAAATATGATTTTGAAATGGCTGCATTAAGAAAGAACTAAAGTGAGCACAGCAGCCTACTCTTTAGATATTCCAGTGTACCTGCTGTTCTGCAAACATATCTTGGATGGTATCACAACAACAAACATCTCTCCCCTTTTTCTGGCCAATCTTTATTCCTTCTTTATTCCTTTTAGTCTCATCGCAACCATCATCTCCTCTCTATAACGTACTCACCCCTTCTTAGGTAGGGATAACTGCTCCCTCCCCTCTGATCCCCCAGTGTTTGGTATAAATGCCATGTGTGAGTTTTCTATTGTTGCAGAACAAATTTCCACAAAATTGACACCTAAAACAACACAAATTTACCATCTCGTGGTTTCCATGGGTTAGGGGTCCTTCTGTTTTAGCTGGGTGGTCTGCTCAGTATCTCACAATGCTGAAGTTGGGTGTCAACGGTCTGTATTGGCATCTAGAAGCTCAGTTAGGGAATGGTCACTTTCAAGCTTTATCAGATCATTAGGAGAATTATTTCCTTGTGACCAATTGACATAAGGCTGTCAGCTAGAGATCACATTCAGGTCCTAGAGTCTGTTTTCAGGTTCTAAGTCATGACCACAGACTCTGTGGTTCTTTCCATAGGCTGCTTTCTTCCAGGCCAGCGGGAGGATATCTCTCTGACATTGCACCTTGTCTTGACAGGACTGGCCTGACTAGGTCTGCCTCATCCAGAATAATGTCCCTTTTGATTGATCCAAAGTCAACTGATCAATAACCTAGTCATAAGGATAGTATCCCATCATATCCATTGACTCCACCCACACTCGAGGGGAGGAGAAAATACTGGGTGTATGTGCAGGAGGGAGGAGAAATGGGTGTCATTATGGAATCCTGCCTACTATGCACTATAACTGTTGAGATTTGGTATAATAGTCATATATTTTATGGCTAGGATATACATGATATTTTAATATATATTCACAATTATATTATATATTATACTATATATAGTTTTATATTACTATATATGCATATAATACGTATATTATTATATATGTGTTTTTACACACAAATACACACACACACAGAGTCTCCCCTTGAGCAGAGACCATATGTTTTCAAATCACTATTACCAAGAACTAGAATGATACTAAACCTATAGGAGATATTAATCACTTCTTTTAAGTTAAATGCCAGTTTGAAAATAGCATATAAACGAACAACAACAGCATTTAGGATTGGTTTGAGAGAGGATTATGAGAAATACATTTGGAAATGGCATAGGAAGGTAGAGAATGGAAAAAAGAAGAAAGTTTCCTGAACATGTGGAAGAGAACGTGTAACAATGTGTCCACTTCAGCCCTCATGTTTCACTGTGGACTGCTCAATAAAGCATACACTATGTTACACCACTACCAATAGAATTATCAATTTTTTTTCTGACGTTCTTAAAGTCAAAGAGAAACAACATGATTCCGTTAGAAGTGCAGGGTTCATATTCTCCCCCAGTCCAAGTTTTAAGGCACTTCCCAGCGACAGAAGCGGGGCTAGAGAGAAGATGGCATTACCCAGGTTTAGAACAAGGAAGAGCACCTCTGAGCCCAAGTAGTGTGCAGATGGTGCTGGAGATGGCTGCATCTGGGACACTGACCTTCATAGAAAAGCTCATTGAACACCTGAAGAGCCCAGGTTGTCCACTACATCAATCCAGCAGAACAAGGAGTCCCCCTTTCTTGAAAATACTGATATTTCATACTGAATTACAAGGAAATTATGGAAGAGCATGGACTTGGGACCAAAGGAGGCCTAAAAACTTCACTTTAAACTGCTACCAGGATTAAATGGGTGATGATGATGATAAAGGCCCAAAACATGTCCCAGTCAGTGCTGACTCATATACCTGGGTAGATTGTAGTCTTAGCCTAGACAGATTCTGGAGCAATAATGATGAAGCCTTGGCATCTTGGTGTCTGAATTTCTAACCTTGTCATCTATGTACTGGATGCTGCTCAAAGCTTGAACCCTGAGTCTTTCATGTGCTGCAGTACAGATACAGAATCACATAAGGGTCAAACTACATTTTCCTATAATCATAAATAGGAGTAACATAGTTGATAAAAGCTTTAAGTGAGATAGATGCAGCATTTTGAAAATTTCTAAGATGCCTTTTATCAAGAAATACATTTTTTATTACTGGTTTTGTTTTATAAGTTTTAGAGTTGGAATTGCTAGATTTTTCCAGTTCATCCAGACTGGTGGGCTCTCTTTTTTGCCTGGCATATTCTTTAGAGGACCTTTTCATGTGAGTCACCAGTGCTACAAAAAATGTGAAAAGAAGCATCATCCCAATCTGAGCATCCACAAAAATCAGAGTCCAGAACACAGAACAACAGCAGAAAGAACAACGACACCACCCACATAAACCTATGGACACAAATGGTGTCTCTTCAATGACAGTCCTTTCTGACTTAACCCTGGCTCAAGAAACATTGGCTGAGGAAAATGAGGCAGCAGGCAGTGATACTCATCATACTGACCGTGAGATTGCAGAGCAAAGTTGTGAAGGGCCAGTGTTCCCAATCGTCCCAGGGATCAATGGCAAAGCACTGGAAAAGAAACAATGAACAGGAGACTTCAGGAAGCTCCAATTCTGTTTCATGAAGCTCAGAAATTTGAGATTCCTGCATGTGGAAGCTATTATTTCCACCCACAGGCTATTGACTTAATTTAGCAGACGTTTCTTACTAGGAAAATCTCATGACTTACAGAGCCAGGGCTCAGAAATGGTCCCAGCCTGGAACCTACAAAGTAAACATCTAATTCCAATCAGACTTGCCTAAGAACTCATGCAGAGAAAGTTATACTGACTGTCCTGGGAAGCCTTAGACCTAATGTTTTACCTTTTGGAACTCAACACTTCTATTACCAATGGAAGAGAATCCCTTCTGTGTTGACAAGTTCACATCTCTAAAGATGGGCTGGGTCTACAAGTACATCCCCTCATATTCCGAAAGGAGAACCTTTCAGGAGAATCTTAAAGTCTAGGTTCTCCACCTTCAGTAGAAAAGGAGGAGGGAGGGGCACCTGGATGGCTCAGTCAGTTAAGCATCGGACTTCACTAGGGTCATGATCTCATGGTTTGTGAGTTCAAGTCCCTCATCAGGCTCCATTCAGCTAGCTCAGAGCCTGGAGCCTGCTTAGGATTCTGTCTCTCCCTCTCTTTCTCTGCCCTCCCCTCCTCATGCTCTCTCTCTCTCTCTCTCTCTCTCTCTCTCAAAAATAAAAACAAACATTAAAAAAATAAAAATGAAAAAAAGAAAAGGAGGAGGGAAACAATAGTTTGAGCCTGCTCAGCACCAGCCATCGGGTCTCTGGTCTCCCCTGTCAGGGGGTGGGGCCTATCTGGTGACTGCTTAGCTGGGTAAATGATTTAATTAAAAACAAATGAACAGACAAAAGAACAACATGGGCTATTCAAACCATGTCTCATCCTCTTATTTCTGTAACATGAAAAAACATGAGTGGAATCACACTTCTGCAACATCCTCCCTCCTCACTTCCCCTGAGAGGAGGAGAGATCTATCTGTCTAATCAGCCTGGGAAAATTTCTGAGCATGTGAGCTCTGGCTGGACTAGTACCCTGGGATGTATCATCTGCCTTCACCATGCCATGAACAGCCCATTGATTAGTAAGAGATCTGAGGTTGGATTGCCAGTCTGCCTGGACTGGATGGACATCTGCCTTCTTAGCATATTTCTCAATTGGTTCAGAATATGCAAGGCAGAGATGTGATTGATGTTCCTATCCCCCAGCCTTCCCTCATGGTCAGGTAGAAAAAAACACAGCACTTGTAGCCCACAGCCTTGATTCTAGTCACTAGCTGTCACCTTGAAAATTTTCACTTCTCACCAATGCTCTGAATCTCTGTTGCTTTATGTGCAAAACAAAACAAAACAAAAAAAGTCAGTAAAATTTTCTCCACAGGCAGGGTTGTAGAGCCCCTATAGGACACCATTATTCAAATATCTATAATTAATGAACTCAACATATTTTGATCCCACAGGGAAAAAAAAAAAAACATAAATGCTTTAGAGAAAACAAAAGCTAGTTACTGGTGAACATTCTTTTTTCTTCTTTGTTCTTTAATTTCCTTCTCTTTCCTTCTTTCTTACCTCCTTTCTTGTCTTGTTTTCACATTGGAGTTTCTCTGCTAACATTTTCACAGAAGCATAAAGCTTGAAGAGGGTTTGAGTGCTTTTCTTCTTAATTGAAAGAATAGTTTCAGTAGAAAACTTTTTACTTTATAAAACTAAAAATATCAAATAAATGGAGAATAAAATATGAATTGATGGAATGGGGAAGAAGTATTGGGAATTCAGAAATAGGTGTGAAATGTTAAATATAGGAAAATTTAGGAGGGAATTTCTGTGAGATAAGAAGATCATCAGCAGAAAAGATGCCATTAAATGCTTAATTATTTGTTGCTGTCATAGGGAACTGCTTGGAGAATGTGACATATGCCCGGTCTTTGTACTGGGCAACTTATACCAATGTTTAACAACCTTTTGAGATACCAAGACCTTATCAAAACCCTCCAAGTCCTCTGTGAAGATTTACATTGATTTGATGAAGTCAATAGCATTTAAATGAGCTATATTTTTAAATATAACAAAAACTTCACCCTTTCAAAAATAATACAAAAATATCTAGGTCACATTATTTATTTAGTCTACACCGCCCTGGGGGGGGTCCCATAGATTGGGAATCATGATTTACTCTCTACTGGTGCTTTTAGAACCATAAACTATTTCATTACAAGCATATAATAATAATAATAATAATTATTATTATTATTATTATTATTCAGGTATTAAGGTACTAAGCACTTTATTTGGATTACCTTGCTTAATTCTTACAACAAGCTCATGAGGTCAGATTGTTGAACACTTTTTGGAGATGATGGAACCAAGGCCCCTAAAAAGTTAAGCAATTTGCCTTTGAACTGAGATTAGGAGCCCAGGCCAATTGATTCTGGACGTTGAATTGTTAACCCTTACATGATATTTATTGCCTTGCTTATAGTTCTCAACACAAAATAAAATACATATAGAGTGATGACACACAATAAAGTAATTCCAACTTAATCACATTAGTTAGTAATTTAAAAATAAAATAAACATGGGTGATGACTATTGAGGAAGACAGTGTAATGGTAACAAAGCCACTGGAAAAAGGGAGAGGAATATCCCTTGGGGAATTGGGGAATTGGACAGAGAAATGGGAATTAGAAAGATGATAAAAAGGGCTGTATCTGAATATTTATGCTCCATGTTTCATGTGGCAGTGACTGAAATGTGATGTATAGGAATTAAAAGCATGTGATTGAAAAGGAAAATAGTCAGTGAAAAGGAGAAAGACCACATTGCTTTAAATAACATAACATATTTTTAAGATCACACATGTATATAAGCCAAGGAAGGAAGATGCTTCAATAAAATAATAATAATTAGAAGACAGGTGGAATAATGTAGGTTCTTTGGTGGTAACTGTAGAAACAAGAGATACTCTTGGCAGAATGGAGGACTGCCATGTGCCCTCTGGAAGGGTAGTTGCTCTGAGTACCAGAGTTCTGAGTCAGATGTCAATTTGGAAAAACAACCCTGAATTTCCTCACATTTATGGAACAAGACAGGACTCTCCCCCTCTACTTGTCACATGTGTCTGATTCAGCTGCCTTTCTCTGATACACTCTTCCCCAGCTGAACACATTATTGCCTTACTACACTCCCAGTTCCAGAGCCATAAACATACTCTCACCCATGTCTAAACTTCTGAATATGGGTGCTATATCACATCTTGGATGTTCACTAATATTCCTCATGAGAAAACTCAATATCCTTTTCTTCCCATTGTATACGAACTATTTGAACCCCCAAAGGCATATATGGCCACACAAAGACAGACAGTCATTCTTTCCCATAAGCAAATGTTTACTGATTTCAAGGTCCTGAGCTATGTCTAGAGGTAGGATTGTGAACAAGTAAGACACAGGGCCTGGATTCATAAAGTTTACACCTCAGTGGAGGACACACTGCAAAAAATGAATGATCAGAAAATTTAAAGAAGTGCAGGATAGTACCTGTTATACATGAAACATATAAGATGTTTATTAATGAATATCAGGACATGGGGCCAAGGTTAATTTAGGTAAAGCTTTGGGGGAAAATTATATAAGTGGAGATGTATAGGATGAGAAGATAGAAAGCATTACAGGCATAGGAAACTGAATGCAATTGCCTGAGAGAAATGGAGGTGGAGCATGGCAGAGTCAGAGAAGGCTAGGGGTCTGGCAAATAGGAAGAGATGAAGTCAAATCATACAGATATTTGTATTTAGGCCCTGGCAAGAGGTTGAGAGTAACAAAGTCTTTGGAGGGTCTAAAAGTAGCGATAATGGCACTGATCCGCATTCTCAGATTATTAGATAAGCTGCTTTGCAGAGAATGGACTGGGGTGGTGGAAAGGGGGAAGGAGAAAGTTGGTTCCCTAGAGGGAGGAGGTGCTCATATGGTTTCTTCTTTATGCAGCTGCTGGGTTATGCACCTGGAAGGAATACAGAGTGTAGCTTAAGAACACCTGCTGTGGAGATACACTGGTTGGGCTCACTACCAATGAACTGGGGAGACTTGGACACATTTCTCAACCTGTCTGTGTCTTGAGTTCCTCAACTCAGAGATAATAATTGCCCTTATGTTTTAGGGTGGCTATGATGATTAATCAGATAATGAATGAAAAGGAAGTGATCGCTGGCTACATGTTACCTCTTTAACTGTTTTGGTGACTTTTGGGGATCAGGAAGGGAGGGAACTCCTGGTCATGAGGGGAGAAGGCAAAAACAAGGTGAGTCATAGAGAAGCAGCTTCAAGGTGTGTTCTCCCTCTTCATCTCAATGACTAATTTCTCCAAAACAATAGCTATCAACAGTCATCAACCACAGGCCTAGTCATAGGCACCCATTGTTTTATTTCATTCACATGCAGTCTTGCTGTGTAGATATTATTATCTTCATTTTATATATGAGGAAATTGTGGTCCAAAGGAACTAGCTAACTTGCTCAAGGTCACCTAGTTAGTGGCAGAGCCAGAATTCAATCCAGATCTGTCTCTTTCCAAACCCCATGATCTTTCCACCAAAACGGTGCATCTACAGCACACACCTGCATTCCAAACATATCTCAGGTTCTTAGGATTCTGTAGCATCTGTGTCTCTCAGCACAGGGTATCCTATCTATGGATGGTCCCCAGGTAACACAGGGGAGAAAGAAATCTGCCCACTCCAAGGCTTATAAAAAAGGACAGAACAGACCCGTTCCATCTGGTATTCTATAAAGCACAGCCTTGCCAGGTAAAGTCTGGAAATGAGGTTGTACCCACTGCTGAGTACCAAATGTTATATAGCTAATTAACCACAGAGATTTGGGAAGGAACCCATTAAAGAGACCAAATACAGCATGAAGGAAAAGCAAATGGTAATGTTGCTGCTTATTACATTATTGCCATTAATATTAATATTAATACTATTATTTAGTTTTATTATTACTCTGATATATCATTATTATTGCTGTCTCCTAGCATCTTCTGCATAAATCTATCACCAAATGTTTTAGAGGTTTAATATCGTTATAGTTATGTAATTAAACAAATAGAAATAATAGTTGCGGAATTGCAGAGTTACATAATTATTGCTCTACAATGGAAATAATAAATAAAACTTACGTGCCTCCATAGCAGTTACATTAACAACAATAGAAACACTGAAGGATGAAGCTTAAAATTTATGTAATGGTTACATAATTAAATAATAAATTATCCTAGAACTACAGGGACATGGACTATATAAAGCAGCCTACAGAATGGAAGAGAAAAGGAAACCTTTAAGCAATGCAACAAATTATACATTATATATATATATATAGATAGATAGATAGATAGATAGATACATATATATATATATATATATATATATATATATATATACACACACACACACACACACACACATATATATGTTATATGTCTATGAATACAAAACAAAGCAACATGGGCCCAGCATGGGGACCTCTGGGGTTTGTCTTGTGAAGACTCTTCAGCTTCCCATTCTAGATTCAGACATGTGGGTGGATTTTATCAACCCCAGTGCACAAAGTGTTTTGTCTAAAGCTATAAATCACATGGATAGTATAATACCTTTAGCTGTAAGTCTAACACATATGACACACATTTAATCTCTATGTTTTAAATTATCTCAAAATTTAGCTTTAGTCCTGGCTAAATATTACATAACTACTCTTCAGCTACCTGCGTTGACTCAATGACTAGTGCGTGCACATGGGATGGGAAGCTTGCCAGAGGCCGAGGATGATACTCTTTTGAAAATTATTTGAGATTGTTGAAGCACATAATCCCCATATCATGATGTTGCTTTGGTTGTGTTATCACAATGTTACCAGACTCAAATATTTGAGAAGACTAAGATGTTAAATCAAATACCAGATGCTGACTGACTTGCTAATCTTTTTATCCCAAAGTTTTGCAGTCAGGCTGCCTCAGTTTTCTAAAAGCGGTGTATTTATCAAGGTCCAGAGTGAAGAACAGCATCGCATAGCTGAGGATATAAAAGCTGGGCACCTGCTCTAAAGACTGAGTTCAGATTGGGATGCCAGTGTATAGCAACACATTTTTTGCTCTGAATCCACCTGTCTCCCTGGGTGTCAGCAGATCGAGCCCATTGTTGGAATGAATGGCACGATGGGATGTTCCTGGAATGCCAGCAGCATGTGGTATGAATAAGCACATGGCATTGCTCAGCAGTGACAATGGGGAGGCAGAAGGCTCCTGTCCAGAGCCAGCAGGGAACAGAGCTGTAGTCTGCCAGCCTCTCTGTAATTCGCATTTCAAGGAGGCTCTCACTTCTCCATCAGGCCTGTTCTGAGAGCAGCCAGGTTGGGCCATTATCATAATGGGGTCACCTGGGAGTCTGGGAATAGACAGGGGAGCAGTCTATTGGGGAGAACTAATTGACTCCTGTCTCATTACTTGGCTCAGCTTGACAGGCAAACTCAGTGATGGGAAAAGGACAGCCTCAGAAGAGGACCATGCCAAGGAAGGGGCAAGAGGCCACCACACCTGCTGGGCCTGGGGGAGTGTAAGTGGACTGCCCAATGTCAGCCCCACAAATTCAGGTTGTAATTTTCCAACATGCAGCCCTGACTTGCCCCTGGCCTACAGGGAGACTATGCCGCCCATCTGTCTGTGTTTGTGAGCTGCAGTGATGAAGGACACTCACAATTCAGACCCTTTGGTATCACTTTGTTCCTTTCCCCCAAAATCTCACCTTGAAATCCTGTGATTAAGATCCTCTGTACCCTTCCCCAGAGGAAGGTGAAAGTAGGGACTTCTCTAGGCAAGCAGGGTAAGTTTTCATTATCCTGGGACTATAGGAACTTATACAAGGGCTTAAGGAGCTACTGTTGTTATCCTGAGCCACATGGGAACCTATGTAAAGCATGTTTGGTTTTCTCAGCGACTACCAAGGGGCTCTTGGAAGCACTGTGGGGCTGCTGAAAGTCTTGGGACTTCAAAAGTAAACAAACCTGTTATATTAGTTAGCTCAAACTGTCATGATGAACACCATACCTTGGGCAACTTAAACAATGGGCATTCATTCATTCAAGTTATGGAAGCCAGAGTCCTTGATAAGGATGCCACCATGGTCGGGTTCTGGGGAGAGCTCCCTTTCTGACTTGCAGAAGGCTGTCTTCTCACTGTGTCCTTGCCTGTCTTGTCCTCCCTGACGTGGAGAGAGAGAGATTTCTTCTCTCCCTCTCTATCTCTTCCCAAAAAGCTATGAATCCCTTCATGAAGGGCCCACCCTCATTGCCTCATCTAACTCTAATTGCATGTCAAAGGTCCCATCTCCAAAACCATTACAGTGGAGATGAGGGCTTTACCACATAAATTTGGGTGGACATAAACATTCAGTCCATATAATACCTGAGTTTGAATTTCAGCTTCCTTTTTTTTATTAGGTGTGGATCCTACCTGATTTCAATGCCTGGATCTCAGTTGCCTTACCTGTATAATGTGACTAGCAATACTTACTAAGTTGCACCACTGTGAGGAGCAGGGGGGTAAATGCAGACAATGCCTCTGACGCATATTAAATATGCATTCTGTTCTGTTCCCTCCATCTTGTCTATTTTAAGGAATCTCTGATCTATGGTAACATCTGTTTTATCAGGACTTCTGTCCTACCCCCCATTCCATGTGGAAAATGTCCCCTCTTTGAGATTCCCTCCATCCTGATGAGTTGGGATGGGTTGAACCTTGCTCCCTCAGGAAACAACAACAGAAGTGAGAATTTTCCCCTAGGAGCTAGGATGGTGCCTCCTCTCCTGGGAGGGTCCCATTGAGGAGGAGGGTACTGTAATAAGGCATTAGAAGACACATGGAAGTTATTTTCCATCATCACAATGACCTGGAAGCAGGTTTTCTCAGCCTACACAACGTCCCGCGTGCCCTGTTCCTGGGGTTCCTCTTGCCTCACTTCAAAGTCTCAGTGTCTATGGCACCAAGTCCCATTTCGTGGCCCAGTTTCCATAAACCTTTTCCTGGATATGGCATCCCCTGGCCCTTGCTTCCCAGCCCCCAGACACCACTGATTCTTTCATCAGGGTTATCTCTATTAGCTGTTGCCAACGTCAGTGCATTGAAACAGTGCAATGTTAGACACTTCCCCTGACTAACGTCTTTGTACTGAGCGAGGGAATCAGAACGGAACAGATGTTTTAAGGACTCCATAAATCCGTGAAGATAAAAAAACACCCACCCAGCACTTTTTAACAATGCGCCATGCTGATGAACCAGCATATCGGAAATACCAAAATAAATATAAAATCCCCCTGAAGCCTCAGAATAAATCTTAGGTTTTTTTTTTCTCTTTTTTCCCCCTTATAACATACACAAGACATCATTTTTAATACTCAGTGAAGACCCACAACTGGGAACAGAAGTCTATAAAAACGCTGCTGCTTCCTTCTGAAGTGACCCAATGATCAACCGCAATGTGCGTGAATCACCCTCCAATTGCTTCCTGAAAAACTCATTTCACTCTCCCCCAGAACCTTCCCCCTCAACTACCACATCCAGGGTTGTCATTTTCCTCTCATAACTCCTTGCTGAATTCCAATGAGGTTTTCTAATTAGCCTAATTAATTTTCTGCCCAACTTAATAAGACTGTCTCTGGTTCAGAAATAATTGGACTTCCCAAACAGCGTTTTCCCTCCCTCTGTTTCTCAGTGGTGAGTTGTGATCCAGCCTCCTTTAATAATTCAAAATTAGCTTCTGTTGTTCAGATGATGGGTTCATGTTCAGAGAGTTATTTAGTTTTTTCATTAACACTCTGACATCACCCTCTCCCTCCTATAAAGAATAGCCTAAAAAAAAAAAAAAGCCCACTAAAACTCAAAATGAAAACCGGACACTTTCATGGAGAGAGAAATCCATTTGGGATCAAGGTTGCAGTGGATTTTTGCTCCCTCTCTAATCAATTTCAGGAAGGTAATTTAGTGATCTGGATGAAGTATATTCTTTTCCGTAAAGTTTGGTAACATCTATGAAAATAAGCTCTAACAAGGCCAAGGATTAACATCATGAGAAAGATTTTAAATACGTTTAGGCAACTGGCCTATAATGGAAGAACAATCTTTCTCTTTAATCTCTTACCATTTTTATATGGTTGTGAATTTGTTCCTATAGGCAAATAGAATTGTTGTTAAATATATCAGTATGTGTTCTTCAAACAAATAAGTCAGAGATAAAAGGAGGAAGGGATAAGAGCCAGGGAAAGGGGGTAAAGAAAGAAAAGTTGGTAAACCATGAAAATGTCCACGTTCCCATGCATATTTGAATGAGATCTGCAAAGTTGTGTCTATTGAATACTGTCTTCTGTTTGCTCTCAGGTTCCAGAATGCCAGGCAATCTTAGCCTATACAGTATTGGTTTTGCAGCCCCAGGAATACTTTATTTGGAACCATGAAGATGGAATTATTTTCTCATTCCCTAAAAAGCCTGAAGCATTTTTTAGAGAACTTATAAATATGCCGATGAACAGTACCAGGGAATAAAGAGCAGAGAAAAATTGTTGCTTCCAATCCTCTTCTGTGTACCCGAATGGTGCAGCTGTGAACTTTCTTGCTATGGCTGCTGTGTTCCAAGTAGAATCATAAAGGTGTGAAGGTTTTCAAAAAATGCATTCCAAACAATAGTATAAGGGTACAGCCCTGCTCTTCTCATTGTATTATCTTCAACTAAACTTTTCAAAAATGCAATGTCTGAACTTATGAAGTTTGCTCCTTATGTCAATGAAGATGGGTGATCCACTTTTCTTCCAATGGTCACTGCCTCGATTAGGACTTATCTAGGCAAATAGATGTTTTAAGACAATATGATTCAGAAAATTCCAAGGTACTAAAATGGTAAAGACTCTCAATCTCTGTCTCTCTGTCTCTGTCTTTAAAAGAGCTCTGTGGTGGGGGGCAGGGAGGGGGAGGGTGGGGGTGGGGTGCCTGGGTGGCTCAGTCAGTTGAGTGTCCAACTTTGGCTCTGGTCATGATCTTGCATTTCGTGAATTTGAACCTCACGTTGGGCTCTGTGCTGCCATCTCAGAGCCTAGAACCTGCTTCAGATTCTCGGTCTCCCTTGCTCTTTGCCCCTCCCCCGCTCATGCTCTGTCTCTGTCTCTCAAAAATGAATAAATGTTTAAAAAATGTTAAAAGAACTCTGGGGATGTTGCTTCAAAGACAGTATTTTGTAGTGAATGTGAAGTGCG
Organism: Puma concolor; assembly: GCF_028749965.1. NCBI lineage: Eukaryota > Metazoa > Chordata > Mammalia > Carnivora > Felidae > Puma > Puma concolor. The sequence continues at coordinate 88,391,502 of NC_141676.1, forward strand.
ACTCAGTTTTTTCAAATGTAAATAAAATTCAATTTCCTGCTAATGGCCAGAAATGAAGCATGCCTATGTTACAAGCCCACATCATCAGAGTTTACTACGACTAGCTAGTGGGAAAAAAAGACTGAGTTGGATTAAGAAGTTGCTTTCAAAGATGAACTTGTAAAGAATGGCACTATTTGTAACTCTGTATTTAGATGGAGCTTATTCTTGTCCATCCAGATAGAACAATGTAAAACTGTATAAAATAGTCTATATAGGATTTAAAATCTTGGGCTTTCCTGCTATTGCTTAAGTAAGGCAACTTGCTCTCAGCAGACTCCTGCAACGTCCAGTGACCAGCTGGGGGTTCTTGAAAATATGAATCATTTAGACCCCTAAACTATTCAGGGAAGTTCTGTTTAAAATTTGAAGCTAGTAGAGTAGTAACAAAACATTAAATCCTTTACATACATTTCACTCCTAGAATATACTTTTAGTGACAGTGTTTTAAAAAATATTCTCTCCATCCTAATGTTAGTGTGGGTTTCTTTTCTCAACTTGGGCACATTTTCACTAATTTTTGTCCAACTGCCCTTGCTCTGATTAAGTTCCTCTGTAACATAATTAAATGACTTTGAATCCCTGTTGTACTTGAATACCTTAGGGACAACTTCCTCCTAAGCAAGCAAATCAAGCATAATAACAATAACTGCATAGTGATTTCACTTGAAGCCACACAAGTGGAAGTATAGAACATCAGGTCCTGGCCTTGCTTCCATCTCCCCTGAGTGAAAGGGACTATCTCCTGTCATGCAGCATTGACTATGGAGCTAGAACATCCCTCAAAATGAGTACTAGAAGAGCAGGAAGAGAGTTAGTACCCAAGTCTCCTTCAGTTCAGGTTTCCCTTTGACTGTGAAGCTACACTGGTAACTGTTAATGTATCCATCCCATTAAGATGGTTTGTGACAGGGGTGCCTAGGTGGCTCACTCGGTTAAGCATCTGACTCTTGATTTCAGCTCAGGTCATGGTCTCATAGTTGAGGGATCATGCCACGTATCAGGCTTTGCACTGAGTGTGGAGCCTACTTAAGACTTGCTCTTTCCTATCCCACTGCCCCTTCCCTGCTGGTGCTTTCTCTTTCTCTCAAAATAAATAAATAAACATTAAAAACAATTTTAAAAAAAGATGGTCTGTGACAGGCAGAAATACCCAGGGAAAATGGCATATCCAGGTGCATCAGACAGGGGCCAGTCAGGCAGAGTGCATATACAGCAGAACTCCAAGAGAAGGAATTTCATACTGGGAACTAGTTGCAGTTGTTGGAGAAGGGAAAGAGAAGATGATGAAGCATCCTGTAGATGAACAACAAAGGAAGTCTCCCAGGTCTAGGAGTGAAGGATCAAAGAAAGATATGATGTTCCCAGAACCAAGAGCTGGGGTTTGAGGTTATACTGAACTAGGAGAAGTGGCCCTGCTCTTGCTGAAGGCATCAGCTTTCACTCTCGGCTCCCAGATGGCATTCCATTTCCCCACTCCAAGCTGCATTACCAGCCAAGTTTTTATGGATCATAAAATTGCCAGGTCCCCTTTTTAAACATAGCCCCTGGTTCTGCTTGAATGACCCCCCCCCCCCCCCACAGCAGTCAACTGCATAGTAGATAAAGAAGTATTTCCTTTTAATGGCTGGAAATTTACTGGCCATAAATTTCACTGAGTGCCTTCAGGTCTATGTGTTACTGTCAGGTAAAATAAGTAAATGGAGTAAGCAGTTTTTACTATCCCCCCTGAACAGCCTTTCCTCTTCTCTTCCTACAATAAAATAATCCCCTATTGTAGCAATTCTTTAATATGAGGTACCCCTCATTTCTTCAGAGTAAATCAAGACCTCTCCCTGTTTCTTTTCAACTCCACACCTCCTTCCTCCTCTCAAAAAGCATTAGCAGACTGTGAAAAGGACATCTCATTTTCTTCCCTACCACCACTGCTACAACACCTACCTCATCACAAACACAGAGAGTGTGGGAGAGTGGTGGTGATAATCAAGATGACAACCCAGCATCCTTTGTAGACATACACTGACTGCCAACAACGTGCTGTTCTTGCCTCAGATTCAGACATCACAGTGCTAGTGTTCCTGAAAGTCAAGACGCTGACCTCTACAAACCAAAACAGGGCAGCAAAGAGCAAGGAAAGTGTCATCTGGATTAGGAATGCCAAACACCTAATTCTTCTATCACCACTCCTCCAATAAAACTGAGTGAGATGTTACTATCCTCATTTTGCAGAGATGTTAAACAGCTTGGCCAAACTCTCAAAATGAGTTAGGAAGCAAAGTTGGGATTAGAATCAAGGTCTGACTCACTACAAAATACACGTTATTTTCGCAACCTAGTATTGATTCCAATTTTCCATGTGTGTGGCATCATAAAATGCAAAATATGTTCAAAAGATAATCTTTCCATATATGCATTCAAACATTTTGGTGATAATACAGTATGCTGGAAGAGGTGCTAGGTTTAGAAAACAAAAATACAGGATACCTTGTTAAATTTGAATTACAGATGACAAACAAATATATATTTTTATCATAAGTATGTCCCAAATATTGCATGGGATGTACTTATACTAAATTTATATATCATTTGTCATAAAGTGAAACTTAGCTGGTCATCCTGTATTTTTTTTTTTGGCAACCCTAAATGTAATGTATCTGTAGTTTAATGCCTTGAGCCCCCAGCTTCACTTTGCAGTGACAAACTGAAAATATGGTCAAAGAAAACTTAATTGCTTTCTCCTCTGTCATCATTGCCAGTCTCAAGTCTCTGGGCTTACTAGGATTTCCCCTGGGCCAAGAGTGAAACCTCTATATACAACCATTTAAAAAAGATGTTCCCTGATGTGCCCAACTGAGCTTTTAGCCCAACTTTATCAAGGCATTATACATGCATATGCATACATATAATCAAATGTATCCATTTACGAACACCTGGTTCAATGGGTTTTGCTCAATGTATACATCTGTGTAACCTCCACTCCAATCAAGATAGGGAATGTTTTCATCACCCCAGGAAGTTACCTCACATCCTTAGCAATCAACTCCATGACCCTCCAGCTCTAGATTGACATTTCTTAGCTTTCTATCATTATAGATTAACTAATCTTCTTTTCCTATAATTTTATATAAATGGAATCATAGAGTTCAACCATCTGTGCTCTTCCGTATCTACCTTCTTTGGCTCAGCATAATCGTTTGAGATTCATCCATATAGTTGCCTTTATTAATAGTTCATTCTTATTTATTGTTGGGTTGTATTCCATAATATGGATTTATCATAATGTGTTTGTCCATTCATCCATTAGTGGACATGGATTTGTTTCCAGATTTGAATAATATAAATAAAGCCACCATTAACATTTGTGTACATGTCTTTGCATAAACATATCATTTTATTTCTCTCAGATACCAAAGGGTGAAATGACAGCGTCATATGGTAGATATATGTGTAACTTTACGAGGAATTGGCATGATATTTTTCAAAGTAGTTCAAAGTCTTCTACATTCCTACCATCAGGGTTTGACAGTTCCAGCTGCTTCACATCTTGGCCAACACCTACTTATGGTCAGCTTTATTTTTTTTTTTTTAATTATTAGTCACTATAATAGGTGTGAAGTGGTATCTCATAGTGGTTTTGGTATGCATTTACCTGAGATCAATTGAGTTTTAAAATACTCATAAAAATAGGGGTGCCTGGGTGGCTCAGTCGGTTGGGCGTCTGGCTTCGGCTCAGGTCATGATCTTGTGGTTGGTGAGTTTGAGCCCTGCATTGGACTCTGTGCTGACAGCTCAGAGCCTGGAGCCTGCTTCACATTCTGTGTCTCCCTGTCCCTCAGCCCCTCTGCCACTCTCTCTCTTTCTCTCTCTCAAAATAAATAAACATTAAAAAATAAAAAATAAATACTCAGAAAAATAAAATTAACCTTTGTTTCTCCATTCATTAAGCAAATTTTCAAACATCTATTTTTTTTTTTTTTTTACCAAGTACTGCACTATAGGTAGTGAGTGTAAAATGGTAACAACAAAAGACATGATCCTTGCGCCATGGAGCTGATGATGTAGTCTGTGAGCAGGTGTTAAGCAAAAATTCATGAATATATATCTACACATGGTAATAAATATTAGTAGAAGTATAAATAACTCGTGTGGTAAGAGAGAATAATAGAAGCCACTCAACTTAGACTAAAGGTGAGAGATGAAGCCTCTGGAAGAACATGTGACACACTCTGAAGGGTGAGTAGGACTTAGGGAGGCAGTGAAGGGGGAGCTGGGGAATTTTCTGGATGGAGAGCAGGATACGTTTGAAGACCTTGGGATAGAAAGGACTAAAAGAAGGCCCCTGTGGTTGACAACACAGAGGCAGTGGGGAGTGGCACATGAAGAGAATATGGAGGATGGCACGGATCACAGGAAGAGAGCTCTCCAGATCGTGGAAATCGGTCAGGCTGTGGTCCTAAGTGGAACAGAAATTCACTGGTAGGGAAGGAGAGGAGCATAAGAATACATGCTTTCCAAATCTCACCTAGACCCCAGTGATGGGAAGGATTTGAATGAAACTCTGGAGAATGAGGCATGAGATGCCAGCCAGTGGCTATTGCTGTAGTTGAAGCTGAGTTGAATGCTGAGGTGTGGACCTTAGTAGAAAGAGTGGAAATTGAAGAGTTCACCATAAATCCTCAAGAGGAAATCAACCGGATCTGGTGACAACTCAGGTGATAGGACTGCAGGAAGGGAGGGCTGGGAGGCTACTGGGTCTCTGCCTTGAGCTGATGGAGGTACCAACAAACTATAACTTCATGGTAACTTGTACAGAAGGCTAGAGTGGCAACCTACAGGGAAGGAGGTGATAATCTTGTTGCCAGAGTAACATTTTTCCTGACAGTAAAAATAAAGATGGTAAAAATATACTAGTATGTGGCAATGTGCATGTGACTTAATGTAATGTCCTAGGGGTCTCTCTCTAAGCAGACACTGAGTGAGATTCAGGGCCACCACACACAGATGTATAGATTGTCCTCCTTGAACAACCATGTATAACAGCCCTGGACAAAGCTGGCAACACCTAGTCTCATGAATAAAAGAAAAAGATGTTTCTCGCAAAAAGATACGCAAGATAGGTATTTTGAAAGGGAAATTTAGGGAGAATTGGGAACATAAGATAATTAATTGTTGCCTTTTTCTGTCATGTATAAGCAGGTGCCTAATTAATGGCTTGTCCCCTAAGATCACCTAAGTAGGAACTTAAGTAAACAAACCAAGGAGTAGGTGGTCATAGGACAGCTTACCTGGCTTTCTTTTTGCGAGCATTCATGGGGCCACTCCTCTAGGACAGAACCCTGACTAAACATGAGAGGCAAAGAGACAGGCATAGAGGCATTGGTGACTCAGTCTCTGCCTTATAAAGCTGACAAGAAAAAAGTCTGTTAGTCATGCAGGTAGAACAGTGATGGTGTGGAGATGTATGTGGTAGAGCAGATGTGGGTCCAAGGGTCTAAGGTATCCAAAGCAAGGCTTTCATTGAATGAGCCAAATTCAGTCAATTGGAAAAAGAAAGAAAAGAATGATTTCCCTATAGTGTTAACTCTATGCAGTTAATAATAACATTTACTCTCATTGCCACTTTCGGGTGCTTACTCTGTGCCCAACACGGGCCTGAGCACTTTGTGAACTCCCAGCCATTAACTTCTCAGAACAATCCTGTGATGTGGATACTATTGTCATTCCTTTATCACATGCTAGGAAACTGGCTCAAACACATCAGTTTGCTTAACTCACATTCTTGGGAAGTGGCCAGCTGGGATGCAAACCCAGGTCTGTGTGACCCATAAGCCCTGGCTCCTGGTGACTTATATAACTGTTGATGAGTTTATTCAGAACACATTTGAGTGGGAATAAAATTGGCTGCATTTATTACATGTTCTCCTGCACCCACTCCTGCTTCAACTGTTGATTTATTTAATGTCCAAAGAGGTCTCATTCATGTGCCACACTTGTGGATCTAAGTCCTAAGGACATGTGCTGTTCTGTGTCCTTTTTTCTTGGTCCAAACAAAACACGGAACAGGCCACAGAGGCAGGCCCAAGAGAAAAGCAAACCCTCTGATGTCAAGAACCCCACAATGCTGTAGAATTCTTCCAGTGTGTTGTGGCACCACACAGCCACACACGGCCCCCACACTTTATGTGGAGAGCCCAGCCTCCACGGGGAGCTGAGCGAGAGAGGTAGTGCTGTGTGGTCCCCTCCCATCTGTTTTGCAGAGGAGAGTGATTCTGAAAAAGCACATCAGATTAAATAAATTAAAAGAATTGCACCCCTCTGGGAACATTCTCAAAACAGAAAGTCATTTGAACCGATGTACGATTCACTCACAGCCTCTCTTCTTATAGGAAATGAATACAATCAAAATAAAAATTGCTCCTCACGCTGTATAGTAAGAGGCAGTAGATGGGCACAGGGAGAGAGGGAGGAGGGGAGCAGGTCACAGAAGACACAGTGTTTACAAAACCATTAAAGGAGAATGAATAGATCTAGTCTAGTCCCAAAAGGCAAAGAAATGTGAATTTTCACATATAAATAGAAAACGTTTAGAATGTTATTAATTCAAGACAGAGCTCCTAATGCCTCTCAATGATAGCTGTGTCTGGGTGTCTGGTTAGCTGCAGTGACCCCTACTGGTAAGAATCTTTTTCTACTGCTGTAGCCCTCTATTTTCAGAACTTTCAATGCTTCTGGGGACTACCAAGGAAGCTTGTGTCCCCATTTATACACTACGTAGTACATTCCCTGAACACCTAACCAAGAACCCCTATGTTATTTGGAACATAACGCAGTATCTGTCCCATAGTAAACCTTTAACAACTTAACAAAGTTGGTTGAGTGATTGTATGACTAAACTCACACACAGACCTACTATAGAACTGAAAACATTTGGCTCACAGCACCTAATCTTGTATGAATGGTAGCATTAAAACTTCTTAAACTCAGTCAATGGATTCTTTGAAGAAAGATATATCAGGTAAGACTAAAGTCATCATAACAGGTGACAGGTGCCACAGGGTGCCCTGTGAGCACAGTGGGAGTCTCATCTTCCATCAGGGTGACACAGCAGTAATGTGCTGGTGGAGGTGTACTTGAGATCACAGGATGATGAGGCGCTTGCCAGATGAAGAAAGGAAGGAAAGGGGTTCTATGCAAGGAGAACAGAATGTCGATGAAAGAGACATGGAAAGTGCAAAGTGCTTTTAGGAAATTGACTTGATGTTGCTGCAGGTTTCATTGAGAGGTAGCACTGATGATATGTAGTTGTTTGGTTGAAGGGTCCTATTTACCTTGATGAAAAGCTTGAGATTATTCTATGGTCCATGGCAGCAGGTGTGGGGGATGGGTTACATTTAGGATGGATGTGGTTCATGTTGCATTTTACATATATAGCTCTGGCAAGATTGTGGAAGATGATTTCAGGAGTAAGGAACAGAAGACCACAGGCAGACAGTGCAGTTACAAACCTATTGCCTTTAGCAGAAACACAAGGGGCTTCACTGAGATATCAGTTGTCTGGATAGCAAGGAGATCTAGGGAGAAAGGTTTAGGAGGTGCAATCAGTCCCATCCACTGTATAGAAAAGCAGGCCAGGATGTGGTGCCAGCTCCTGGCACAGAAATCTGTACCACAAGTGGAAAAAGGAACTGGGCAGGAGGAACGAGTTTGCAAAGAAACTCATAAAGGATGCCGAGGTGGGTGCCTGTAAGTTACTCAGCTGGCATGTTGATGTGGGAGTTTTTAGCTCACAGGAGCTTTGTCTGCATTAATAGTTTTGGGAGTTGTTAGTTTATAGATTGCAGTAGGAAAAAGTACATTTTCCATCTGTGCCTTAGTTTCCCTCTGGCATATTTATATAAAAAGCAAACTGCTCCTTAGGGATGTAGTGGCTTCCAAGAAATGGTTATAATAATCATTTCATATTTGGATAATGTTTCACAATGAAGTAGCTATCTCATCTTGTTCCTTACTACAACCCTGCAGGTTAGATATTTTTACCCCAATTTTACAGGTAATGAAAATGAGTGTCTAAGATTAAGGGGCTTGGCTGAAACTACCATAGCAAGACACTAAGTGATTAACCCAGCATTGAAACTCCAGTTCTCTGATTTTTTTTTTCTGTATGTATTGTTGAGCCTCCATTGCAATAATTTGTTGTTATCATTGTTACTGTTTTTTCTAATGTTACACTAGCTTCATGAAGGATAATACTTAAATTCAAAGTTTTATAAGAACACTAAGTGTCTGAAGCAGAAAAAAAGGCAATGTTCCATCATTTATAACAGTCTGAGCTTCTTGGAAGATAAAGGTTATTTGAATGCATAGGCTTATTAATGTCCAAGCACACTCACAGATCTATTCATCTGAGCACAGCCTGAAACTGCTAATTGTACAGGAGGGGACAGGCAACATGCTTCATGCTTATCTTGATCTTGAAAATTACACCATAAGGATGGAGCAAAGCAAACCTAGTGTCTGGGTGCATAGTGAGGGGATGCAAAATGCATTCTGGAACATCTGTCTTTACTTTGCAGCCTCCTCCTCTCCTGTCTCTAAAACTTTCACAGCGATCTGGCTACCTCATATCCCTCCATAGAAGTAATGAAGAGCTCCCCATTGGGCAACATTTCACTTTTCTGGGGTTGAGGAAGAGCAGTACATGTCCCCATCCCACCAGCATGCAGGAAATGTGCCCAGCCAGCTCTATGAAAGATGTCCGTCCCTGATGGTTGCCATGGAGAAATAAATTAAATCTCACCAACCCTGAAAGTCACCTTCTGAAGGAAGATTCTTTTTTTTTTTTTTTTGTTCTCCACCATATCTACTTACCTTGCTCTCTTGATCATCCATAGGAATAGGAGAGTAAAGACTCCCCAAAAGAAGGCAAGGCGGAGTGGGATGGATCCCTCACAAGTCTCCCGACTATACTCTGTCCTGCCACAAGCCACCCAGCAGCCCAGGTGTTATGAGGTGCAGCAGCAAGAGGGGCACAGATTAGACAATAAGCATATTCCCTTGAAATACCTCTTTTGATGAAATTCAAAAGCAAAACCAAAGGGTCTCTTTTGCCCACTGAGAAGGATTTATTTCAGTGCTATAACTACACTTACTCTCTGTGAAGATATGTGTTTTTCTAATTGCTAAGCACAGCAAGCAGATGAGGATGGCATGATGGAGACAAAGGCATTATTAATCCAGATAGAATGATTTGGTCATAGCAAAAATAGTGGTTCTGAGAGTATCAATTATATTGGCATAGGCTTCTAAACCTGCCAACACCTACACTCTTATTCCATCACTTTGGCCTCATCCTGTAAGGCAGGCGATAGCTTGAATAACTCTCCTCATTTGAAAGATGAGGATGTGGAGGGCAGAGCCCTTAACCTGATGGTACCTCCTAACCCCCAGTGCAGGAGACACAGACACTGTTCTCTCTCAAATCCTTCAAATCCTGCAGGGATAACTCCAGGAAATACAGCCTCAGTAATACGTGCAATAATCGTTGTCATCCAAGGCTGTAACTCTGCAAAGTGGTTTCTGGTAGCACCATCAATCAGAATAAGTCAGCACCACTCCAGCAGAAGTCCCTGTATTTGTGTGCCTGGGTTTGCTTAAAGAATATCACCCTTTCATAAATACAGGAAATGCCTGCATCTGAATCATCATTTTGGGGGGGGGGGGGATCTGTCAGTATGCAAAGTTCTTGCATTTGCCCAGGAGATATACACAAGTGCAGCCAGTGGTCTATATAGTGTAATATTTTGTCAGTCTCCAGTGATTCAGGCATGATACAAATGCTAAACTTGATGCATCCACCTGGTGGGATTATGTCAGAGGAATATTCATTAACCAGGATCTGAGTATCACTGGGGCTGAAGAAAGTCTAGCCAGTTCTAGAGGCTAGCCCTGTGTCTTAAAGAAGTGGGCTTGAGGGCAAATATGTTATGCTTATTTACGAAAATTGTTACAGAGTCTAGGAAACAATGCAATTAGAAATTTATTCTCTTGTTTAAACATGAATGTCTAATCCACATCCAATTCCTTAATAGACTTCACTCTTCTTTTTGCCTTCTCTGACAGGTTTTCTGCAGACTGCTCAAAGAGGGAATTGCCAGCAATGTTTGAAATTGGGAGATACTTTCCCCCAGGACACTTAGTTTGCTTCTAATGACAGCCATTTCTTTTATGTTTTTATTAACTTGAGTAGGGAGGAGGGGTTGATTTGCTTGTTCTGTATTACAAACAATAATAATCTCTGTACAAATGTTGGATGGAAAAAACCCACTTTTTTGTAGATTTGCTAAAATATTATAAACTCACAAGAATAAAGTCAATTATTTAGTCCCTTTAGAGCCTAGATGGCAATTTATTTGTATGGAATTTAATAATGCTTAGCACTTTACATATCTAAAGTACTTTACAAACATTAACAAATTAATCTTCTCAATGGCTCCTTAAAGTTAGGAATAATTACCTCTGATTCACAGATGGGGAAATCAGGAAAGGTTAAGAGACTTGCTTCAAGCTACAGAGATAGTATCTCCAAAGATAGCAAGCAGAAGAGATCTGCCTCTCAAAAATGGGCTAATTTTGGAATATCAAGAGCTCCTAGTGTAAAAGACATTTAGGTTTTATCCGAAGAACAATCAGCTGCTGGGAGATTATTACAGTCAAAATATACCTTGCGGAAATTGAGAACACAAAGGGCATATTTGGATTGGGTGCCAGAATGAATGGCCTGGATGGTAGAGTCCTCTAAGTATCAGGGAATAGCCGTGAATTTGCTAGCGCTGCCCCAACATACCAGATTGAAACTCTAGATAAAATTCTAGTTGATCTGTATCACGGTGAAGGGTGTACACATTTTCAGAAAAATAAGAACAGCTGCTTCCACTATTTCACATGACTTCCCAATCTTATTGTTTTTTTGTCTCTTCTCCCTGAGACATGGAAGCAAAATGCACTAAGGGGCAGTGGCTCACAGATACATTGGGAAAATGGGATAAGTCATTATTCTGCCTGGTACACATTCATTCTGGCTGAGCACTTAGTAGGAAGATTCCATAACATGATTACATTTAATTGAATCCATGATCCCAAAGACATTTAAAATCCACATAACAAATTACCTCTCTGAGGAAGAGTATTATGAAGGTTCTAGCAGTATCTTTCATCCGGTTTTACCTTGTTTCATAGTTTTTGCATAAAAACTTGCCAGACCTGGTTTCTGGAAAATAGAATATTGCTTTTTAAGGGATAATTTGTAAATGTAAACCTTGTAATATGGCCTCTACATTTTACCTTCTCTTCCACTTTATCTTTTTTCAAAGTATTTCTTAAATAATTATCAGACACCAGAAACCGATATATCCTAACCAAGGGTTATTAGTTTTAAAATGTGAAAAAAACGCACAACGTTAACAATAACCCGCAAAAGGCACTATTGGAAAAGTGTTAACAATAAAAACACCAAGCTGTTAGGTCTTAAACAGATGCCCAGGCCTGAGAGGTTACCACCAAGTCTCAGCTTTTGTTGAAACAATCGCATCCTTTGTGAGAGAGGGAAAGCAGACAAAACTAGTTTTTTCTGAAATCCCTTCTTGCAATAATTGAACTGAACAATCAAGCAGCGTTACAGACCTCAGATGGCTCATACAAATGCATAAACAATTGGAAAAAGGGAAGCTGAATCTATCAGCCTCTGGTGTCAACCTTCAGAAATGCCTCTTCACACTTTTCCTCAGCAGACAGTCAGCACTTAGGCATTCAGTTCATACAAATTTAATTTGTGCACTGGCTGAATTGTTACTATGAAAAACAAAATATTATTTCATGTCTGTGTTCTCACCCTTCACCTAGATTCTGTTATACTTGAATACATGGCCCCATTTTTCTATTTCTGTCACAGCCATCAATTCTACTTACATGTTTTTGTTTTTTTTTTTTTTTTTTCTGACCAGCTTGTTCACCAGGAAAGCAGGTCTTTCCCTGCTTTAAATGGAAAGAAATTAAATGAAAAGACATAATTTATGCTCCCTTCTCATATATGTCACCCAGAGCTCACAACATCTTTAAACTGGCATAAGTGCCCTTTTATCTAATATTGGAAATGGCTTGGCTAAAATCACAGTTTCCATGTAATTCACAGAGGTTATTTCTCTAGCCCAAGAGAAAAACTACACCCTACTCCAGATTATAGCTACCCAAAGATACTTATATGTCTCTTAGTTATATTGGTGCTTTCTTACAAAAACAAAAATAAATTATTACATAGTGTTTATCAATATAAATTTCCTTTCAATATAAATTTTGGAAGGATCACCAAATGAGTAAACTTAAAGACGACAAAAGTAAAGATATCATTTGTAAATTCAAGGAAGTAACATGTTATTATTTGAAATAATTTCTAAAGACCACAACAAAATTTGCCCAAAATTTGCACAATTTGAGTTTCTTTATTAAACGTATAGTATTCTATGGGTATATATTCTTATTTTTAATTTTTAGACATTCAATTCACAAATTATGCAAAATATCATCTTCCTTCCTCCCTCCCTCCCTTCCTTCTAACTTTCCTTGCTTCCTTCCTTCTTTCCTTCCTTTCTATCTTTCTCCTTGAGTTTCTCTCTTAGCCTTACTTTTCAACTATCTTTTTACTTATAATTCCACTTGCAAGTTGTTAACAATATTGAAATATTAAAATAGATAAATTTTGTTTTCATGTCATAATTATGTTACCATCAGAAAGTCCATGGTCACCTGAGTGAATGAAGAAGGCAAGTTAGTATTTAGTAGCAAACTCTCAGTTGCCAAAGATGATCTGAAAAATGGAGTGCTTCAGTGTGGCTCTGACATAAGTGAACTTGGGGATCAGCATTCCCAATGGAAGTCAAGACATTTTCAGAGGTCTGACCTGCAGATCCCCCAGATGATGTGGGGTCCACATGCACGGAAGAGTGTAGACACAGACTCTCCATCATTGGTCACCTGTCTCCTTTCCAATCAGGCCAAGCCCTCTTTGGGCTGGGCCATTTCCCCTGGACACGGGGGCTCTGATGGTGCTCACCAAGTTCCCTGCAGGCATCCTGTCTCTTAAAGGTCACAGCAATGATCAAAGAAGATCAAACCTCCATTGTGACGATTATGCTCTGCCTGAGCCTTGCCTGCCCTCAGTTCCAGCTGCCACATTCAGGGTCAATAAACTATTATTCTAACTGCTTTTCACAGCCCACTGACTTGAAATTGACTGCCTGCAGCTCTGTTTTACTGCATGGAAGAGAGAGAGAGAGAGAGAGAGAGAGAGAGAGAGAGAGAGAGAGAGAATCAGGGATTAAATGGAAGGAAACTCCAGAGTCAAAGAAAAATTTTCAGAAAAAGAAAAATTTCTAGGAATTTTAGTATAAGCCATTTAGAAACACACACAGTTTCACTAGTGTCCCATTCTAATCCAATTGGTAGGTAAGAACTATTTATTTGTGTGGATCACAAGCAAAAATCAATAAAATAATAATAATGTTAATAATAGCCACATATCAGTGAAAAAGGACTATTCTTGTTGAGTATGCATTATGTTAGGTACAGTTGGCCTTAGGCTTCCTTTGTGCACCATATCACTGAATCCTAACAACTCCCCCTGAGACAAGCAATGATTATTTTCCTCATTTCACAGATGTGGAAACCGAGGTGCAGAGATGCAAGCAGCTTTCTCAGAGACCAGCAGGTGGTAACTGAGGCAGCTGAGATTTGAACACATTCTTAGTAGCCCGATGAGGGAAATGTTATTCTGGTGTTAAATAAAAATACCTGGAAGTGAGTGAAAAAAGTAACTTCCTCAGCACTTTGATAAGTGTCAGACTGAGGCTTCAAACTTACATTTGATTCCCAAACCATTTTTTTCCCCATTAAACCAAAATGTCAGATAATCGCACTCCTGGGTCTAAGAGGTTGCACATTCAGCTCCTTCCTCATTTTGGTTGTTTCCCCTTCATTTGAGCCCCCTTGCTCATGGTTTTTGCAGGATATTCAGATTCAGCCAGTGGCCATATATCTGTCTGTATTTGAGAAATGAAGAGAAGAACGAACCTCGGGCAATCTTTGACAACTGCAGTTTCCCATCTGGCATGTATTGGGACATATTGAAACATTAACTTTCTTCTTCTCCTGCTGGCAAATACTGCTACTCTAACCAGGAACACAGTCTTCATGTAACAACAGTGTCTTCCCATCCCTGGACTGGGAAGCAAAGGATAGGTGGTGCTGTGGTATGACAGGTTCTAGCATGTGGCACTGAGCTCCCTAGACTTTGAAGGTCCTTTGCAGACACGGAAAGCACAGAAGAGGCATAGACAAGCAAACTGGGAGCCATGTGTGGTAATTGGAGATGTTACATGGGTTATCAAGCCACTTAGGAAAAAAAATCTTTCTCTCAATGTTACAGGAGTATTGATATAATAAAGACAATTGATTATGCCTGTAGCCTATCATGGGAGGCAGTATTATCCCCACTTTTTTATATTGGGAAAATAAAGTTCCAAGAGGAGAAGTAATTTATCCATGGTGGTAATAGGTAGTAATTTAGGATTGGAATCTTCAAATGTTGAATCCCTAAACCCATGTTTTGTTTTGTTTTGTTTTGTTTGTCCACTCCAATGAGATGAACGAACTGTTTATTTCTCAAAAGCACTCAAAACACTATTAATATTGGTTTCCTTAAAAAAAAAAACTGTGGGGATGGAAATGTGAGAAGGTCTTTTTCCTTAGAGGCATTGAAGCTCACTCATCTTGAAAATGCTACTGTGAAAAAAAAGATGATCCCATGAGTATGTCGGTGGGAGGGGATGGTTACCCCACTTGGCAGATGGGAAGAATACATGAATGGTCACTCTGGGCCAGTGGCAAAGCTGCAGAAACCGAGGGCCACATCCTTTGGCCCTCAGTTCAACCCAGGAGATCATATCATCTTATTCTTGAGCTTTGGCTCCTTTGATGGGACTTGTCAACATCTCCTCGGTTGACTTTCTCACGTGAAGTGTGTCTGAGTACTCCTATCTCCACACACAAATCATTTTGTCCCAATATATTATGGAGAAAATGAAGGATCGCTAGTGCCCTTCGTGAATAAGTAGTTTTCCTTCACACTATAGATGTCAGAATCAAATAAGCTTCTTTGGAGAATAATACATGGTTTATTGGCAAAAAGTAGATGTCCACTTGAGGGCCATAAATCTTGGGGTCTAATTATATATAATAAAAACAATAATGGAGCTAATGGAGCTATGTACAAACAATTTATAATTAGCTATGGGAGTTGGGATATGAAAGAAGGAAGCCATGGTTTTCCTGGAAATCTTTCTAGCATTCAAAATATTGAATACAGCATAAAAGCCACTTCACTTTCATTACTCTGGAAAATTTCTTGTTGGTTCTGCCTTATTTCACAAGTTCTTACCTTGATATTAATTCACAGTGACCATTTTTAGCAGGTGAACATGGCTTTCTGATAGGCAGTGTGGTAATGGGGAATGTGTCAAACCCTTCTTGAGGCTGACAGCTGGAAGCAGGTGAGTGGTAGTGCTTGCAACCAAAGGATGGTGAAGGGCCCTTCCAGGGCCCCTGCCATTCACCCCCACACTGTGTCAGGAGACCTGGA
Organism: Puma concolor; assembly: GCF_028749965.1. Lineage (NCBI taxonomy): Eukaryota > Metazoa > Chordata > Mammalia > Carnivora > Felidae > Puma > Puma concolor. Next base: position 88,407,229 of record NC_141676.1, read on the forward strand.
TCCTGAGTCTATCTGTGTTTTTCTGGATTGTACGTGTCCCTCCAGAAAAAGAATTTGAGGAAGGAGACCTACAAATGATGGCTAACCCAGCCTATCCATCGCCATCCCCTTGCTCTGCTGCTGATGAAAACCACCGCTGCTGGCTATCCTGGCAGCCTCAGGGACATCACAGAAGGAAAAAAAGCCACTGAAAACGAAGGAGTCAGCTTGATCTACAGTGTAATTACAGCCGTGCTATGAGACAACACAAATTTGGCCCCTGTGCAGGCATATTTCTTTTTGTCCAGAAATTAGTTTTCATATCAAAAAATAAACCATTTAACTTCTGCAACCAAATTGGGAAGGGGAGAGAAAATGCCGAGGATGGCAACCTGAGGTCTGGGGTATCAACCTTGTCCTGGACACTCATATTTCTGATAGACTTTGAGGAGAATGGAACTCCCCCTCACCTCCCACCCCCACCTCCCTCGGGGGGCAGACATCAAGAATTAGGTTCCAGGTGGAAGATATTTGTGGAAGCAAGGGTAAGGGAGAAGGAGGAAGCACACAAAGAAGGAAAAGAAAAAGGGGAAAGGGAGCAGAGAGCATAGACATCATAAAACCCAGATATATTAATCTTCCCCCCAGGATCAGGAAGAGAGAAGTAAAATGATGTTTGAGGTTTTTTTTTTTTTGTTTTTTTTGTTTTGTTTTGTTTTTTTTGTTTTTTTTTTTCCTGAGCTCTGGAGGGCAAATGAAATAAAAAATAAGAAAATGCTGAAAAATCAACACAGTTTATCTTAGATAAAAATAGAGGTACAGCCAAACAAATAGCATGAATGGTTTCTCTTCCACTGACAAATGTAGCAGAACAAATATGCTGACTGAACTTCAGAACAAAGGTTCTCCTTGATCTCTGATGTTTGTGGCCCAGACAGAGGGGCGTGGGAGGGGGGTCTTTCAAGACAGAGAGGTGGGATTCACCAGTCCTACTCCACTCCTGTGCCTAAGCTCCTCCCCTTCCCATTCATGTAAAATCCTTCCAATGACTTTATTTCCTTTCTCAGCCCTAACTGCCTAAGCAGTGGGGCTCCACTGACGTGACAAACTGTCCCCTCTTAAACAAGTTACTTTTGGGGGGGGGGAGGTCAGATTCCTTACACAATGCCAGATACATCTGAATCCAGTGTTTATTCCCTTCCTCTCTTTGACACTTAGCCTGACAGATGGACGTCCAGAAGTAGTAGTAGTAGCTTTCTAAATAAATATGGCTATCATACATCTGAAGGAGTAGATATGATTCTAAGCTCCTTGAGGAGAGTCACTACATTTGGAAACCTTGTCATGATACTGCTCCCTACATAGGAATCATTAATTAAAAATGTCTTCTTTGTAGAGTAAACACATGTCATAATAATACATAAGAATGTCACACATCAGCACCAAATTTCAACCAGGATGGACAAACCTCGTTTCTGGATGGAAACAGAGATGACAGTGATCTCCTCATTCATCCTTCTCCTCCCTCCTCCTCCTTTCCCCTTATGCTACCCTAAGAGAAGTCAGGGAAATGTTCGCACTATTTTAACAAAATTGAGTTAAGGTAATCATCTACCTCTTTTTCTCTCCTTTATTGTGTCCTCAGCTGCCTTGCCAGGGAGTGAGAGGTTTTTGGCAGATATGGAATGTGTCTCAGGAGCTGACAGAACACCGTTTCAGAGCCATCTCTAGCTGATAAAGTGTCAAATGAGATGGAACAGAAAGTGAAATCCATTTGAGGAGGCAGCCAAGGCTGTGCTGATTGATGTAAGGAGGAGAGAAGGAGGAGGGGCAGGCGGGGCCACCCTGCCCCTTGCTCTAGTGCCATAGTGCGTTGTAAGTAGAGCTGAGTGTGTGTCTCAGACAGACAATGAAGTTTTCAGAGTCACCTAATAGACTATCTACGGAGTACTTTTCAACTTGTGAGCAGTAGACTAGGCCTGGCAGACAGGTAAAGGTGTGTGTGGGTCTGTAATAGGGAAAGGTAACTATTTTCATGGCATTTGGGATACAGTATATGTTGGTGATGTGGAAACAACAATAGAATCTAGGACTGGTGTGCATGGTTCTAGACGTCCATCACCCACTGAGGTATATGACCTTGGACTTAGTTTCCCATCTTTGAGATAATGGAAATAATGTCAAAGTTGGAAGGGACAGCTTGCCCAATGACCTTAATTTTTTTTATATGAGAAAATTAAGACATGGACAGTAGTGATTTGTGGAGAGTCATACTACTTTGAAAATTTATACACAGAAGTACCTCAAGAATATTCAAGGATACCTATCTCACAAATGAAAACCTAAGGAGTTTCCTCTGGTGCTCTCCCCGCCATACCACTGTATGCCATAACAACATTGATCTTTGCCATAAAGAGCAACAGCTTACATTACATGGATGCCCCCAAAGAAACAGCAGGCATGTAAACATAGGTGACGATTTCATGTCCTTTAAAGGTGAAGTTCAGTGATATATTCTTTGTTCAATATGTATACCTTGTCAAGGTATACATAACACAAAACTTGTCTATTCTAGTTGTTTTTTTTTGCACCTGACTACATTTCAGGAAGTAAAACTCCATCCCTTCCAACTTTTAATACCTATATGCCTCAACAAAATGACTGTCACATTACTATGGTATAGGTTCTGTATATAAATAACCATCTTAGTCGGCTTTCTTCAGGAGTTGTATGTCAGAACATTGCATCCATTTTTCAGATGGAGAAACTGAGGTCAAAACCTACAAGGGTGCACAAAACATGGGAGGAATGCAGTATGAAGTTCCCCCTTAAGCTCCAAAAAGGTTTCTGTAGGATCTGGACAGCTGTGAAAAGTGCCTGGGAGCTTTGCCATCATCTGGCAAGAGGGGAAATATTCTTCAGTGTGCCTCTAATAATGAAAGAGTTTTCTTTTCTTCATCTTTTTCCCCCTAGTAGCACATTTTTGGCAGGATCAGCTAAATAAGTGTTATACAATCTAGCACGTCTTGAGACCTCAGTGGCAAAAAAGGCCACTGGGTAAGGAGAGAATTTTCGAGGTCTCAGGAAGGATTTTGTCACATATTCCTAGTTGATCTTATTAGCACCTGTCACAGTGAAGTTAGCCCCTTGGTTATATTTTCTTGGCTTTTCCAGTATTTGTCATCTAATTGCTATTGTTCTTGGTGTTATTTTAATTATTCTTCGTTCTTTTTTATTGGATTTTAATTTTCTGAATAGCCCCTGGGTGATCGTGGAGAAATAATAAAAAGGGGTATAATAATAATGACTGTGAATGGAAGCACAGGGGGATAGTGTGCTGCTGGTGATACTGATATTGTTATTTGGATTATTAATAATGATATTACTAGTGGTAGTAATAATAGTAGTTTCTATCTAGGAAGCTCACAGTATTTTAGAGAAATATTGACTTGTGCACATTCCCACAACTTGGGGTAAAGCAAAGGGGAAGAGACTAGTTATTAATAATGTCCGTCACTACCCTAAAGAAAAAACAGGGCAATGCAAGCACAAAAAATAGTTGGAAGCCACTGACATGAATAGCACAATTAGAGAAAAAAGTAAAAATTCTTAACTCCATGTCTTGTGAATTATGAGTTTTGCTTCTTTAAGATGGGGCTGTGTCTCATGCACTTCTGGGACCTTCCACCCAGCACACCAGCAAACACATATTTGACCCACAATATATGCTTGCTGAAAGGACAGAAGGCAAGAAGGCATGCAAGTAGGGAGGAAGAAAAGAAGGAAGGGTAGGAAGGATAAGAAGGAAGGAAGGAAGGAAGGAAGGAAGGAAGGAAGGAAGGAGATAGGAAGCAAGGAAGGAAGGAAGGTATCACTAAAGTAAAAAAAAAATGTAAATCAAAGCTAAAAAAGAATGTGGGGTGTGTACTGGATCCTTAAGTGGGCCTTATAAAATATCTTGGCTGCATTACAATGGTAAAGGCTATTCAGCCACTCCAAAACCAGGGTTATTTCTAGAGAGACCATTAAAAGGACAACCCAGGAAATCAGCTTCTGCACTGGAGGACAAGGTCTTAGAGTTATGGATGGGAAGTTATTGACTAATGGGCTTGTGCCCATCTTCCTTTGCCTCCCTCCCTGTACAGCTCCATTGTAAGGTCCCTTTGTTGTCACATATGTCTATGCCTGGCGGGAGTCTGTCACCAGTTAGTATTTTAAGCATACATTCAACTTATCAATAAAATATTCCAACTATCCATTGATGTAGACAAAAAAAAATGTGAACAGTGATGCTTTTATAACATTACTCTTAATACCAGTTAATTGCAAATTATCTTAATGATCAAAAATATGGGATATTAAATCCATTATGGCATATTCATATGATCGATTACTATGCAGCTATTAAAATAACATTCTAGAGCAATTTTAATGGCATGAGGAAATATGACGATGTTAAATGGGGAAAAAGCCAGAAAAGAAAAGTAGAGGCAAGGAACCTGTTAGTGGAGCAATGAAAGAGAAGGTCAGACTAATTGATTATAACATGCCTTGAGTGCCATTCTGAGGAGATTTGAGTTTTATTCATGGAGTCGGGGAAACAGCAGCATTTCTGCATAGGAGAGTAACAGATGTCAGCTGACGGAGGGAATTTTATTTTTTCATTAAAGCAATGCTTTAATAGTTGGTTAATAATACCTTCATCAGACCAATGCTATAAATTAATAAATGACTATCACTGTAATAATGTTAATGTAGAACATTATATTATACCAACAAAATCAATTTAAAAAGACACTGAAATTATCATTGGGAACACATGACTGAAGCACACGAGACCGTAACTCTCCCATGTCTACATTATTATGTGGGATAGGTGAATATTAAACTGATGTGATTCTACTCAGAGGGTACTGCTCTTTAATCAAGAGAGAAATTGTAGCTGATATTTTTTGCCCCCTCTGCCTTCTATGAGCAATCAGTGTTTTAACGTTTGTGTGTTCTTTATAAAACTTAGATTTTATTCATTACCGAACTCTGTTTCCAATATTGGTACGTATGTGTACACAACAGTACAGCCATTTTTTCAGACACGTGTGTAAATAAAATAGCATTATTAAAAGCTTAAAAATGCATGTATGCACATATGGGATAATATATGTCTATAGATGATACTTGGCCATGTATCCTGGATAAAGGAAAATGCCTGCACAAGGAGACCTCACCAAGAATTACTTCAATGCCCTTTAAGGATACATAAAACTAGCACTGCAAACACTGGAATAATGGAATGGAAAAATATAGCACCAGGCTTGAGATGATGAGACTTGGTGTAAACAAAGACTTATGAAAATCAAAAGTATGGGAGCCTTCCATCAAATTACAAGTGTTGGCAGGGATGTGGAGCAACGATCCCTCCTGCACTGTTGGTCAGAATGTAAACTGGTGCAGCCATTGTGAAGAACAGTATGGAGATTCCTCAATAAATGAAAAATAGAAATACCATATGATCCAGTAATTCCACTATTGGATATATACCCAAGAAAACAAAAACACTAAATCAAAAAAAGATATACACCCTTATGTTTATTTCAACATTATTTACAGTATCCAAGATATGGAAGAAACCCATGTCCATTTATAGATGAAAGGATAAAGAAGATGTGAAAAATGAATACAATGGTATATTACTCAGCCATAAAAAGAATGAGCTTTGGCCATTTGGGAAAACATGGATTGACCTAGAGGGTATTATTCTAAGTGAAATAAGTCAGTCAGAGAAAGACAAATATCACATTATTTTACTTGTATGTGGAATGTAAATAATAAAACAAATAAAGAAACAAACAGATAAAATACAGAGGTCAAACTGGTTGTTGACATAGGGGACAGGTGGGTGGCTGAGAGAATTAGGTAAAGGGGATCAAGAAGTCATGGAAGTTTGTACTTCCAGTTAAAAAATATATGTCATGGAAATGAAAAGTACAGCATAGAGAATATAGGTAATAATACTGTAATACTGTGTAGGTAATAATATTGTATGGTGACAGATGGTGACTGTACTCATCGTGGTGAGGCACTGAGTAATGTATAGAATTGTTGAATCAATATGTTGTACACTTGAAACTAATATAACATTCTATGTTAATTATACTTCAATAACAAGCAAGCAAACATCAAACAAGCATCACCAAGAACTACTTCAGCGCCCTCTGAGAATACATAAAACTCACACTGCAAACACTGGAATAATGGAATGAAATGACATCGCACCAGGCTTGAGATGATGAGACTTTGTGTAAACAAAAAGACCCATAAAAATCAAAAACATGGGGGCATTTCATCAAAATTACAATTGATAGATTGCCTTAAAATTTCCTCTTCTGAAATCTCACACTGAGAAAGTTAGTTGTTCAATTTGACATAGTCAACTCTGTGTTTAGGAAAAACAACCCTGATGATCCTGGGAAAGACAAGAGTGTTTCAGCGGTAGAGGGAGGGAGGCAGAACCACTGAGACAGGGTGAGGTCCTGAACGAACCAATGATGGCTAAATAGAAAGGTGATGGATTCTAGAGATTTCCCAAGATACAATTAACAGGAGAAGGAATCATTTAGATATAGAGAATAAGAATGAGGAGATAAGTGGCTATTTACAAAGACTTGGAAGTTTCCATATTGAACAACTGGGTAAATAAACAACAAATTAGGTTAATAAATAACAAAATGCAAGATGGACTTTGCACTTTCTGTTGTACTAAGAACTCGCTATAGCTTACCTCATTAACTCTCATGACAGCCCATTTCATAAAACGGGTTCTTTAATTATGTTCACTTTACAGATGAATAGATGGAGGCCCAGAGATTTTAAGTAAAGGGTGTCCAATATTATCCATTTAAGAAGTGATGGGGATAGCTGAATTTGAAAGTGCATAGCTCTTCCTAACCATTATGCCATACCACACACAGTAGGACATCAAATGGACAAGCATATGTGCAGAGAGAGGCTCTGGGGTGGAGGGAAGACTGCAGGGGGACCACAGCAGAATATATGCTAAAAACAGCCACCATAACCAGCCCATGAAGCATTTTTCAGAGAAAAGGAATTTATCTCTGAGACTGTGTTGGGCAGACCCTGGCCTCTTTAAATGCATTTTGGTGAACTTAATCACGGGGTCCAGCCAGGCAGCTGCCTGCCTGTGGGTGAATTTCTTCAAGAAAGCTTTGCAGCCAACATTCAGCACCAATTGTGTTCTGATTGCTTCCACTAAATCAAGAAGAAAATTGAAAAGATTGACATATGCATGCACAAACGTGTATGGAAGTCTGGAAAGGTGATGATTGGTGCCCCCAGCTATGACCTTTATTTTCCAACAATGGGCCTGGGCAAGCGTCAGTCATGTTTGAAGTTGCATAAAATAAACTGAAATAAGAGGGATAAATAGGAACAGTTAATAGCCTTTTCTAGAGGAATTTAGAGTTGATTAAATAGCATCATATTTAAGGAAACACTCTAATATCAGGCAGAAATGGAAGGTAAGCATCAAAACTAAGCACAGACATACCCAACCAGACTGAATTATTTTAAGCAACATGAAAATGGGAACTAATCTACATTATCTTTGATCTAAAGAAACCAAGTGAGCATAAAGTAGAGAAAGATCCACAGCTCTTGTGATTTTCCTTTGAGTCCTCAAAATAGGACCAAATTAGGGTCTAGACACTGGACATGAAGGACCAAAGTGAGAACACACATTGGGGGATGGGTCGTGGGCCAACAGCCATGTGTTAAATTATGATATTTTTTCTGGTTTGAGAAATTATAAGGGAAAATATTCTAAGTTATGATTTGTAGAGTATGTCATAGATTAAAAAAACAAAAAAACCAAAAAAACAGTCTAGCGGTCTGATACAATAAACTCTGGGTAAATATATCCTCATTCACTTGGGTGACCTCTTACTGACTGGCTTCTGGAACTGTCAATGATCTTCCTGGGGACTGTTTTTGTTTTTGTTTTTGTTTTGTTTTTGTTTTTTGTTTTTCAGAGGAAACCACTAACAAGGGAAGTTTGCTGATCCTAATAGAATTCTTGGAAAATTACATTTTGCTCTCTAAGAGGCACCTGACCTCCATTCCTGACTTCTGCAGATCCTTTTATTTCTTCTTCCCTTCCCCTAATTCATTATACTTTTGAGTGAAGATATTTCTTGAGGCTCAGGGATTCCCTCCTCATTGCTTCCTCCTCGAACTCATGCCTCTTGATGACTTCAGCAGCCACCCATGTGTTGATTAGTAGGAGGACTCTAACTCCAGTCCCTTGTGCTCACCTATATGCCTGTGTCTTCACAGGACATATGTTACTGCTGAACAACTTTATCTAGATTTACCATCTTCACCCCAGTGTGTCATGTTAAAAACAAATGAGCTGAAGATATACAAATGGACAATAAGTATATTGAAAAGATGCTTAACAGCATGGGTCATTAGGGAAATGGAAATCCAAATCACAGGATACTGTGATTGCCTACTAAGGCAGCAAAACCACTTCACTCCTACTAAGGCAGCTATAACCAAAGTGACAGGCAGTGGCAAGTTTTCACAAAGGTGAGGAGAAATAGGAAACCTCATACATTGTTGGTAGGGAGATAAGATGATAAAGTCACTTTGGCAAACAGTTTGGTAGTTCTTAAAAGTGTTAACATAGAATTACCATGTGAAACAGAAATTCCATTCCTAGGTATAGGCCCCAGACAAATGAAGACATGTGTCCACAAAAAAGCTTACATATGAATATTCATAGCAGAATTAATGATAAACAAAACTATTCCAAATTCCCATCAACTGATAAATAGATAAATAAAACATGGTATGTCCATACAATGGAATACTATTCAGCCAAAAAAGGAAACAAAGTACTAATTCATGCTATAACATGGGTGAATCTTGAAAACATCATGCTAAATGAAAGAAGTCAGACAAAAAAGATCAGATATTGAACAATTCAATGTATGTATATTAAATATCCAGAGTAAACAAATCCATAAAGACAGAAAGGAGTAGGTTCTGATTGCCAGGGGCTAGGAGGAGGGGATATGGGAAGTGATTGTTGATGAATATAAGGTTTCCTTTTGGTGTGGTAAAAATGTTCTGGAATTAATGGTTATGATAGCACAACTTTGTGAATATACTGTAACCTACTGAATTATATACTTTAAAATGGTACATTTTATACTATGTGGATTACATCTTAATTCCCAGAAAGCTGATATACTGGGAAAACTAACTTGCTTTCACAAAACACTTTTGGTGAAGATTTCAACATCACATATTCAATAGTGACCCCCAGGTGCTTGAGTTCACCCCACCAATACTTATTGAATGCTCAGTGTATGTAATGGTCCTAATAGCTAATACTTAACTGGTCACTCAGCCCATTACAAGTGCTTTTTTGATGTGTTTTACACGTTTTAACTCATTTGATGTTCATAATGGCCCTTCTATGTGGAGGAAAACCTGGGGGCAGAAAGGTTATATAATTGTCTATGGTTACACTGCTTGTAAATGCCAGTGCATTCCAAATTTCAACTCCATATTATAGTCTGACTCCAAAATGGATACTTTCTATCATTACACGCTATTCCCCAAAGTTAAGCTACATTACCCTACACCTTATTCTATTACCTTCAGCTATCCTATGGAGTCTACTGGGAGAGGGTGCCTACCTGAGTGTTTCAGTGCTCACTAAGTAATGCTAGTATTGTTATTATTACTGCACTACCTCTGGTCTAACTTTGGCAAAGTGGTCTAGGAGGTGACCCCTGCTCTTGTGGAGCAAATTTTCTAATAAACATGTCTGCAAATATCTAAAACACAGATGTAATAAGCACCATGTATTAAGGTCTCTAGAAGAGCAGAAAGAGGGATGGCTTCCATGCGGATGGTCAGAAAGACAGGGGCAGAGGTTGCATGGAAACTGAGCTTGGCCCAAGGGCTACATTTCAGCAGTTAGGCTGGAGAATGAATGGGTGCTGGACAGCACTGACAGCCCTAGCCTGGATCTTGAATGAGGCCAAGAATTCAGATGGCTGCCCTGATTCCAGACTCTATTCTACAATCTATCTTACAGACTTTTGCCAGACTGATTTTCCTTAGATGTTGTTTAAAACCTGTCTTTCTAGGGCACCTGGGTGGCTCAGTCGGTTGGGTGTCCGACTTTGGCTCAGGTCATGATCTCACAGTCTGTGAGTTCGAGCCCCACATCAGGCTCTGTGCTGACGGCTCAGAGCCTGGATCGTGCTTCAGATTCTTTGTCCCTCTCTCTCTTTCCCTCCCCTGCTCATTCTCTGTATCTCTGTCTCAAAAATAAATAAAAACATTAAAAAAAAAAAAGAAAAAAACCTGTCTTTCTTAAAAAAATACTAAAATGGGTGCCTGGGTTCCTTTCATACAAAGTCTAAACTCCTTTCCCTGGTATGCTGATAAGCTGGCCCCTCTCCCTCTCCTGACTACAAGTTCTCCTCCTGCTGCACTTAGCTGATCTCTTGAGTTCAAAAAGGAAGGAAAGCAGCCCCTATAGTTTGCTTCCCCTTTTTGTTGAAAGTATATGAAAAGCTAAATTTGAACTGCCTTATAGAAAAGCTTAGGATGTAAGAGCATATGTTTTGTGTACTGGCTTCCCCATAATTTCCTACTCTCATTTCAGTTCCCTGCACTGTTTTTGAGCTATTTGAGATATTTTTCATCTTGCTATATCATATGTGTAACTAGAAGGAGGAGGAAGACATCCAGTTTTTTTGAGACAGGATGTCCCAGGAAGCCCACATAATTTATCTTCCTAAGAGAACCTTGTTTTACTTAGGAAGAGGTCTTGTTGAGCCCTCTAGGGTGAGGAAGAAAAAGCCCCTGGGGGTGTAGACTGGAGGCAGAGTGAGGACACAACAAAGCATCAAGTTGCTCCATATAATACCTTTGAGAGCAATGGGGCAATGGATTTTTTTGGGGGAGAGAAGAGGACCTAGTCATAAATCAGGAGCCTAGGAAGTGTGGCCAATAAGATATTCCTAAAGTCAGGGATGACTGAGAAATTTTTAGGTTGTTTGGTATTCAGTTTTAAGTTTCTTTTTGTTCGGTTCTGTGCTATCACTTCTGGACCTCACAAGACTCCATTAAAAGTCTGTTGCTCATAGTAGTTTTTGGCTGTGGGTGATTTGGGAACTACAGCAAAAGGTTGGTGTCCTGCAGAAAAGACACTATGCCTAAAAGGGATGGCAGCCATAGAACCCAAGAGGGAGAGGTGCTGGGCAGTAATGACAGCAATCAGACTGCCCTGTAGACCAAGGTTGACATTTATATGTGAGATCCCTCTTTTCCTTTGAGCATAATAAAAGAAGAACCTCAAAAGGGGGTACCAGAGAGACTAGAACTTACCAAAGATAAGGTCTGTAGATAACTATATTCTACATTTTTTGAGAGGGAGAGAGAGAGAGACAGAGAGAGAGAATGCACATGTGTGAGAGCAGGGAGGTGGGCAGAAGAAGAGGGAGAGAGAGAGAATCTTAAGCAAGCTCCATGCCCAGGGTGGAGTCTAAGGGCTCAATCTGACAACCATGAGATCATGACCTAAGCTGAAATCAAGATTTTGAGGCTCAACCAACTAAGCCAACCAGGATCCCTTGTGTTTTTATTCTATAAACTTCTCCACATTCTTCCCAGCAGAAGACAGAATGGAAAAGAAAAAACACACCACTCTTCATCTGCTCCTATAATCTCTCTTTTCTTGAGAGGTTCTCCCTCTCCCCACATTATTCAGGGTCTAAAATCCATACACCTCCCCTAGGATGGAGCTTGTGATGCTTCATCTTTCATTGCTTCCTACTGTTCCTCTTAGAGCTGTTTTCAAATTGTGATCCTCAGTAACATCAGTGACAATGTCACCTAGAACTTGCTAGTAAAGCAAAACCTTAGTCCCTAACTTCTACCCATTGAATGCAGGTGTGTTAACAAGTCCTCCAGGTGATTCTAATGCAATTCTCAAGTTTGAGAACCAGTACAGGGACCAGAAACATCTTGTTGGCATGGCAGTCACGTCACATCTCTTTTCAATTCAATGCTATCTGAAGGAGCTCCATCTCACTCCTAGCAAAAAAAAAAAAAACAAAATATTTGTAATGGCTTTCCAGGTCCCACATATACATTGGTTCCATTTTTACCTCCCTGACCTCATTTGCCCCACTCCTCACTGTCCCTGTCAATCACTTCCCTTCAGTCATTGAGACCAGGCTTGCTTCTGCCTCAACACCTTTATTGGGGCTTCTTCCTCTGCCTGGAACACTCTCTGCAAGATGTCCACATGCCTCAGTCCCTCACCTCCTTCAGGTCACGTCTGGGAAGCTTGCCCCAGTCACACTGTTTGTAATTAGATTCACCCCCACCATGACAACCCATTCCTGTTGTCTGGTTTATTTTCTCCATAGCATTTATATGCATATAACATTGTGTATATTTCACTTCCTCAATCTTTTTATTGTTTGTCTCATTCTGTTAGAATATAAGCTCCAGGAGAGCAGAGATATCATTTCATGTTTTCTTATTTTGCTCATTAATACAGTACTTGATTCATGTGGTAATGAGTATTCAATAAATACTTATTGGGGCTCCTGGGTGGCTCAGTCAGTTGGGCGTCCGACTTCAGCTCAGGTCATGATCTCACAGCTCGTGAGTTCGAGCCCCGCGTCAGGCTCTGTGCTGACAGCTCGGAGCCCTGGAGCCTGCTTCAGATTATGTGCCTCGCTCTCTCTCTGCCCCAACCCACTCGCATTCTGTCTCTGTCTCTCTCAAAAATAAATAAACGTTAAAAAAAATAAAATAAAATGCTTACTGAATGAGTGAATTTAACACCTAGTGTCTGTCCATATTGTCCATGGACTATCCCGTTCATTATAGTCTTTGTTGCAAACTAGTTTGTAAGATCCATGAAAAGAGATAGCTTGTCTTGGATGTCCATCTTCTTCACAAGCCTAGCACCATACTGAGAATTTAGAAATCACAAGATATTCCTTGATTATAGGTCTGATCACATTGTCCCACAGACTTGGGATTCAAGACAGTAAATCCATGCAATGCCCCATAAACATCTGGAGCTCTCTCTCCACCATTCCCTCCAGCACACATAGTTCAGAACCCCATGCCTGCTTCCTTTCCTTTGTCCAGCCATAATTTCCAGTCATTTCCCCTGACATGCAAAGAATCTACCTCTCACTGGCTGCTCTCTCCACCCCCAAGCTGTGCCTGCTCAGGCAGCCTCCATCTGTCCCTCACCCTAGTTCCAGCGACCCAGCATGACAGCTGAGATCTATAATTTATTAGTACCCTTCTGCTGGGCCTTTTCTTTCTTTTTCTCGGGCATCATTGGTACACAGGCCTTAGTCAGCACCATCAGAAGGGCTGCAGGTGTTTGAAAGGCCCCCAAATGGAGGTAATCCGAATCAAGCATTGGGCTAAGATAAGCAATTTGAGATTCTGGAACATGCTGTGCAGGGAGAAAAAGTCTTTATTACTTTAAACAGTGTCCTGGAATACCTTCACTACCCTTCTTATTTGCATTTGACTGAATGTGTGGTAAAATCACATTTTGTTATTTGAAGAAACATATATAACGATTGAGGCTAAGCTTCTGAGAGAGGGCCAGGCAACATGCATGAGTTGTCTTCTCAAACCTCAGTAGGCAATATGTGTTTTTAATAATTATCTGATAATTAACAGCTGTGATTCAAAGCCTTTCATTTGGAAAAAATAATAATAATTTTACTTCCTGATGCCAGGAGCCAGATGGAAAACCAAAGAGAGAAGCCTGCAGCTATGTAGCAGACAAGTAGAGAAGGTGAGGTCCATGAGCATCCCTATCACCCTGCAGCTGGTACAACATCTGGACAGGAGAACAGAGCAACAGCACAGATACCAGTGCCCACCCCCAACACACATACTCATCTACTTAGTGCTAATTACTGTATTGGTTTGTAGCTTCTGCTACAAAATCTAGAGTCACTCCCTTTGTTTACTTATTCTAAATGACCTCTTTTAAAAGATCCACTGCCTGATAAATAATGTCAAACTAGGAAATTATTTTGAAATATCATGACCATGGATTCCTTATTTTGTTCAAAGAAATTGCATTGACCCTTGGGCTTTCTTGCTGCTTGCTACCACCACTTCAGCCATATCTCCTTCCCTCTGAAGATCCTGTAACTTCAGAGCCAATGAGTAGCAAACCACCTTTCCAACATCATGTGTTACTAGCAGATTACTCAGTATCTTCACAAATATGTCTCTCTAACACACACACACACACACACACACACACTTCTTTGCTGAAGATATCAAAGAGGAGATATAAAGCAAAGGAGAAGGATGACAAAAGGCAAAAAAAATCCATATAGGTTTTCTTATTACATTTCTCATTAAAATTGTTGTCTGGTGTTCCAGAGGCATGGGGTCTGAGGACTGGAATTGATCTGCTTGGTTGAAACCATTTGAAATCTGACATGGATTTGAGGACTCTGTTATTTACATAGAAAGAAAGGGGGGAGGATGGAGGGAAGGGAGAATGCGAAAGAAGGAGAGAAAGAGGAAGAAAGAAGAAAATTAGGAATGATCGATAACCTACCATGTTTATACCTGTGTTCATTTGCTATATACTTAGCATGAACCTATCATGGGGGAGATACCATACAGCAAAACCATCATGGAGAAGGCTGAATTCTGATCCAGCAGCTGTGTGATCTATATCACTTGAATGGAAGAGGATGAGTGGTAAGTGATTCTTGGCTCTGCATGATTCCAGCCATCACTATGAACAATAGCAAAGCTGAATTTGCCTTGCCAATCCTGCTTTGAGGAGCTTAATACTTTGATGGCTGCCACGGTAAGTGAGCTTAAAACACCACTGAATGGTATGAATGACAGAAGATGCTGTTTTATAACTCTCCATGGACACTCTGAAAAGAGGATTTTGGTATCTCCATTTTTTATAATGGAAAGAATTGCAAGTTGAGGACCAGAAGAACTGGATTCCAGTTTCAGATCTGCTGTTGAATAGCTATGTGACCCTGAGTGGTATATCACTAAGCCTCTCTGGGCAGAGTTTCCCATTCTGAAAAGTTAGAAAATAGTAATAGATATAGATAGTATATAGATAGATAGATAGATAGATAGATATAGATAGATATAGATATATATAGATATAGATGTAGATATAGATATAGATAATAGATATAGATTGGTATATACTAGAATCTATTAGAAAGTAAAAAATAAAATATCAACATCAGCATATTTATGGTCATCGATACATTATCCTTCACCTTACTCCTTCATTCTCTGTAAGGTTAGCCAAGATCTTGAACTCTGTATGTTTCTAAATTAAAGTGTGAATCCAATTATTTATGTCTTGGAATGTGACCTTGGAATCTTGCCCTATGGTAACAAGTCCGTATCAAAGGAATCTCACCTAAGTTTTTCTTTTGGTAGTCAGGTAATAGGCATCTTGTCACTTTACATGCCAAACCATTCACTCTTACTGACTGTAGTTTGTGAGGGGAAAAATGACTGGCTGGAGATCCAGATTACATTCCTACTTACATGCAGTGAGCTGGCCTGCATGTCCAGAACCCTGGAGAACATAATAATTTAAGAACATAATAATATTGACACAATGGAAACCAGATGATTGAAAAAATAATAATTAAAGCAATTATAATTATAATTATACTTACATCTGTTATTGTGTATTGAACATTGACCATATGCCAGGAATTGTGCTTGATGCTTTACAAGCATTATTTTCTTTAGTTCTCACAACAACCCTAAGAGAGAGGCAGTCAAATCCTTACTGTACAAGTTAAGAGACTGAGAAGGGTTAAGGGAAGTTGAGTAACTTTCCCAGTGTTACCCAACAATTTGGTAAACAGGGGTGGATTCATATTCAGGTATATTTGACTACAAAGCCAGAGCTCTTAGCCAGTATACATGTATAATACTTATTGGATACTTATAATCTGCTCAATCTGTTGTATACATTATTTCATTTTATGACCACAAAATCTTAATGAGTGATTAGGATTATAATATCTCCATATTATAGATGAGAAAATTAAAGTTCAGAAAGTTTAGGTAATTTTCCCAAGGTCATCCAGCCTCCAAAGCCACTGTGCTAAGATGAAATTTGAGAATGATAAATATAAAGGAAAAATAATTCCTGCAGTCTCCTGGGATCTAGTAATAATTCTGTTGCTAATTATCCAGTTTATTCTGGTTTCTCAAGGTTACTTAACTGGGCAGGAGGATTTTTTTGGAGGGTAACAAGAGTATGTATTTTAAAAGATATTTTCTATTGTTCTTTGTAGTTCTAATATCATTGATTTAAAGTGCCCTAATTTTTCTATAGGAAAGAAAAACATCCCCCATTTACTCTAAAGAAAGAGATATTTCTATATACAAACCAAGAAGAAAAAGATAGTAATGGGGCATCTGGGTGGCTCAGTAGGTTAAGCCTCTGGCTCTTGAATTCGGCTCAGGTCACGATCTCACAGTTCATGAGTTCAAACCCTGGGTGACACTTTTCACTGACAGTGTGGAGCCTGCCTGGGATTCTCTCTCTCTGCCACTCTCTCTGCCCCTTCCCCACTCATGTGTGTGCACATGTGTGCACTCTCTGTCTCTCTCAAAATAAATAAATAAAATTAAAAAAAGAGTTCTTATGTTAGAAAAAAAAGATGGTTACAATGGTTATTTAAGTACTTATAGTGGACTAAGTGTTCATCCAAGTCCTATACTCATTTAAACCTAACAAAACCCCTATAAGATAGATTCTTCTTATCACCCCCATTTTATCAATAAGAGGTTGAGGCAAAAACAAGGTAAATAATTTACCCAAGATCTCATAGACATAAGTAGTGGAGATAGGGCATGATTTTAGGTTGCCTATTTCATAGTCCGTACTTTAAGCCACTATAATATACTCTGAAGTCAAAATAGTTCATTAGCTTAATGGCAGTCGACATGATGCTAAATTATATTGGCAATGCAAGATGATGTTGCGGAAAGAGTTCAAGCACAGATGTTAGTCTAAACTGGTTTGAATCTCCACATTACCATCATTAAGTTTCCAGTTTTAGAGTAAGAGTTCAGTCTAGTCTATTTTCCCCACCCCCTTTATCTCCAAAAATACATATCTGTCGAATCAATGAATGATGTTTTGGGGGGTGGAACCAGTGTTACAAATATTATATTGTCTGATTGCAAAGCCTAAGAGCGTTCTGTTTTCCAGGAGTACTTCACTGAATAAATTAATACAGATATGACCAAAGCTAAGCATTCTTCAGGCAGCATAAACAAATAGCTTGATATTTGAAGGTAGACACACTGAATCTAGCAAGGTGTATGGCCTTTCTGAATCTCCACTTATTTCTCCATAGATTTGTGATCATGCTGTCACACATGCCTGTTAGAATTCAAAGGAATAACTGTCAAGCACTGAGCACACTGCCTGGCATAATGCAGGTATACACTACTGGGCAACTTCTTGGCTTCTTAAAAAAAAAAAAAAAAAAGGTAACCTGAAGCAGTAGTATCTGTAGCCTGTGTTGGTCATCACCTCCTTTTTTGAATCATGCTGTTTCTTTGTTCTAAAGAAGTACCCACTGAACACCTGAGCAGGGGTCTATGTTTCCTCTCATGAAGATGTTTAAGACAACTTACGGAAAAAAATATACTCAAGATGGCATAACATCAGTGTGAGAATGACATCTTGCAAAAAACCAAACAAACAAAATAGTGCCTTCTGCGCATGCTCAGAACAGAATAATTTCTAAATATTTGTGACTTGCCCCCTTACGAATGTCTCCTAAATTTGAAGCTATTGTTATGTTTTCACTTAGATCTTGGAGAGTGAATTTCCCAGTGGATGTAACACGTGATGATTTGGCTGCTCAGCCCCCATTGGTATTGATAGAGCACAACAGGATGCTTAAAATAAACAGGGTCCCCTTGGCCTCCATAAATGCCTCCACACTTAGCAAATAAGTACCACGTTTAGCTTGGAATCACAGGCATGAAATGGCTTATTGTCAAGTTCCTACAGCACTCAAAGGACCATTCAGAAACTTATCATTTCTTTGTCTTGGCCCTCCTTAGGCAGTGTCCTCTCTACCATATTAAGCCTGCAAGGTTGTGGGTTCCCATGCTTCTGTTATGAGCATCCTCCATGTGACCTTTGCATACTTCAGTGGCAGGTTTCATTGCTATAGATTATTAGAAGCTCTGTCTTTATCCTTCTTCCTGAATGTTATTTCTAACATTATGTAATTGGCATAGCCGAACAGCTGCCTTTACTCGATGACATTGCATGGTTTACCTAGATTCAAAAGCAAACTTCTAACTTCTCCCATCCAAATACTAACTAGGCCTGACCCTGCTTAGCTTCCAACATCAGACAAGATCAGGTGCATTCAGGGTGGTATGGCCGTAGACCAAACTTCTAACTTCAGTTTCTGACCAAGACGAAGTAACAGACACCAGATAACCCTCCCACATGAAATAAAAGCAACAATAACAAGAAGAACAAAATATACAGCAGAGTGGTTTTCAAGACACTGGATATCAGACACAGAAAGAGAGTAATCCTTGAGAGATGTAAAACCAAATAAGGTACAATTGTCCAAGCTAACTGCCTGGAGAGAGATCCCAAGCACAGTGCATGATGGGGTAATCAGGCAGAGGACTCCTTAAATCGAGCAGCAAGAGACCAGGGAAATGAAAGCAGAGTTCTCATAGCAGAATAGTAGGGAGGAGAATACTTTCATCTAGAGAGAACTCCAGAGATATGGAGAGGGGCCCTATTCAGTAGAGGAGTCAGTGCCTGTATGCAATGAAACTACCAAAGTCTGGGGAAAGAATCATGTAAGGGATTGTAAGAAACAGTGTCCAGAACTCAACAAAGGGTCAGGTATAGTGCTTTTTGCTATCAGCCAGACTAAAAATACTAAGATTCCTGAGGCACTGAGTAGAGTATTCATAAGTACTTTGCCTCAGCAAAACTTTGCATTGATCTCATGTAGCAAATCTTAAAAATAAGATCCAAAAGAAATTGAATTTGTAGGCGAAAGCTCTCACACCAAAAACAAAAACAAAAACAAAAACAAAAACAAAAACAAAACAATGTAAGCCAAGATGGCTTCACTGGTGAACTTCACTAAACATTTAAGGAAGAAATAATATCAGTTATACACAACTCTTCCAGAAAATTGAAGACTAGGGGAAAATTCCCAAATTCATCCTGTGCGTCCAGCATCATTCTAACACCACAATTATAAAAGGTCATTAAAAAAATAAAACTACAGACCAATATCCCTCGTGAACATATATGCAAATTTTCTAAACAAAATTTTGGTAAATTAAATTTAATAATATAAAAAAGGATACATCAGGACTATGAAAGTTTTATCCTAGGAAAACAAGGTTGGTTTAATATTTTCAAAAGCCAAATCAATGTAATTCGCAACATTAATAAACTAAAATAAGAAAAGCATGTTTTCCCAACAAGATAAGGAAGGAAGCATTTGACAAAGTCTAATATCCATTCCTGATTAAGGGGGAAGAAAATCTCAGCAAATTAAGAAGATAACTTCCTCAATCTGATAATAAAGAGCATCTGTGAAAAAACAATATATATCTGCATATATTAAAGTAAAAGACTGAATGCTTCCCTTGTAAATTCAAAAACAGGACAAGGATTTATATACATGATTTCTATTCAACCTTGTGCTGGAGGTTCTACCCAAAGCAATAAAGTAAGAAGAAGAAATAAAATGCATCCAAATTGGAAAGGGAAAAGTAAAACTTATCTGCAGATGACATAATTGCCAATATAGAATATCTGATGAAATCTTTAAAAAAGCTATTATAACTAATGTGTATAGAAATGTTGCAGGATAAAATGTTCAATGCAAAAATCAATTGAATTACCATATATTAGCAGTAAGTAATCTGAAATTTAAATTAAAAAAACAACACCGTTAAAAAAAACACCTTGACAATTTAAATACTTAGGGATAAAGTTGTCAAAGGATATCCAACACTTGTACTGTGAAGACTATAGAACATAACTGAAATAAGTTAAAGAAGACCTAGACAAATAGAAACATACTGAGTCAGCCACAAGACAGTATTTTTAAGGTGGCACTTCTTTCAGAATTAATCCATAGACTTAATACAAATTCAATCTAAATTTTGGTAGTTCTTGTTAGTAGCAATTAACAAACTAATTTGAAAATCCACATGGAGATACAAAACACACCAAATAACCCAACAATTTTGAGGAAGGAAAACAAAATTGGAGGCTTAATGTCACCTTATTTGAAGACTTGTTACCAAGTTACAGAAACCAAAACAGTGTAGTATTAGCAAAAAATAGATCAGTGGAACAAAACAGAGTCCAGAAATTGACCCATGGTTATAAATGCTGCTGTTTGTTTTTGTTTTTGTACCAAAGTGCTAGGGCACTCAGTGGAGAAAAGATATAATCTGCTTTATAAATAGTGCTTAAACAATAAGATTTCTATAGTTTTCAAACAAAATCTAATCTATGCTTTGCACCATATACAAAAATAACTCAGAATGAACCAATGCCCTAAATGTAAAATCTTCTTTAAAAAAAAAAAACATAAGGAAAAAACCTTTCTGACCTTGGGTTAAGTAATGATTTCTGAGATGCGATACCAGAACACAATCTATAAAAGAAAAAAAATGATACATTGGGCTTGAGCAAAATTTAAAATTTCTCCTTTTTTAAGGGCATTGTTGGGAAAATGAAAAGATGAGCCACAGAGCAGGAAAAAATATTTCAAATCATATATCTGCTCAAGAATTTCTGTCCAGAATATGTAAAGAACTTTCAAATTCAAAAATAAGTACTAAAAGCACCCAATAAATATTGTCAATAGATATGAACATCCATAATACCAAAGAATATATACAATTAGCAAATAAACATACAGGAAGATGCTGAACTTTATTATTCATTAGGGAAATTCAAAAACCACAATAAGATACTACTACATCCTTATTAGGATGACTCTAATTCTAATTATTTCACAATGACTAACAATTACTAGATAACCAAACAATTTGGCTCCTAAGTATTTGCTCAAGAGAAATGTAACAATTGACCACAAAAAGTCTTGTTTATTCCTACAATGAAATACTACTCAACAATAAAAAAGAAGGAATTATTGATAAATGCAACAACATGCATAGAATCTCAAAATAATTATGCTAAGGGGCACGTGGGTGGCTCAGTCTGTTAATCATCTGACTCTTGATTTTGGCTCAGGTCATGATTTCATGGGTTTGTGAGATGGAGCCTCGGGTCTGGCTCAGTGCTCACATAGCAAAGCCTCCTTAGGATTCTCTCTCTCTCTCTGCCCTTTCCCCACTTGTTCTCTCTCTCTCTCTCTCTCTCTCTCTCTCAATAAATAAATAAATAAATAAGTAAATAAACTTAAAAAAATTATGCTGAGTAAAAATAAGTACTGTGTTAGTCCAAATATATAAAACTCTAGAAAATGCAAATGCATTTATGGGGACAGAAAGATCGGTGGTTATATCTGTGGACAGGTGGACAACAGGAGGGAGGGTATATAGTGGCTAGATCTTGACAAAATTCCCTAGTGAACAGATGCATAAAAAATGCTCAGTTTTCATGCTTAAATATGTGCAGTTTATTGTATATCAATTATACCTCATAAAGTTGTTAAATGTACATAAAAAAAGCAAATAATGATTGGGGGAAGAAATAGTCTGAAATGCTAAAATACATCTTCCCACCTATTTGTCCTATATTCACCTTTGATCTACGTTTTTCCCAATCTCTGCAAACTGGCTTGTCCTTGGGAAACATTGCTGGATTTACAGCACAAGGAACTTATGTTTTTCCTGATTCAATTCTAGCGTCCATAGGAATAGGAATTCCATAAATGCCTCCCTTTCTGCATTACCTCTTTCCCTGTCAACCTGTGTTTTAAATAAAACTGCATTCACTGCTGACATAATATTCAGGATACTTCTAATAGCTTCTCTGATGAATTGAATTGTGTTATGTTCAAGTCCTAACCCCATGAACCTGTTCATGTGACATTATTTGGATATAGGGTCTTTTCAGAAATAATCAAATTAAGACAAAGTGTTACATTTTTTATTGCTTCTCTACAAAATTCATATGTGAAGCCCTAAACCCTAGAATCTCAGAGTGTGACCTTAATTAGAAGCAGGTCCTGTAAAAAGGTGATTTAGGGTGGACCCAAATGCAATATGATGTTGTCCTAATAAGAAGAAATTTGGACACACATAGAGATACGAGGGGCATGCTCACAGAGGAAAGGCCATGAGGAACGTGGTCATCTATAAGCCAAGGAGAGAGGCCTCAGATAAAAACAAACTCCTCACAACCCCTGATCTTTCGTTCTATTGGATTAGTGTGGTCCCTACATCCAATGACTGGAATCTTTATAACAGAAAGGAGAGGGAGATTTAGGTAGATACACAGAGAGAACACCATGTGAAGACAGAAGCAGATACTGGAACGATCATATGGCCATAAGTCAAAGAATACCCAAGATACTGGCAACCACCATAAGGCAGCAGGAAGGTTGGAATAGAGGTGCCCTCATAGTCCCCAGAAGGAACCAACCCCCACAGCACCTTTAATTTAGACTTGTAACCTCCAGAACTGTGAGAACATACATTTCCATTGTGTTAAGCCTCTCAGTTTGTGGTAATTTTTGTACCAGTCATAGAAAACTAATAGTCTTCAGGAAACCCTTTTTGTTCTTCAGTCCTAGAAACTGCTTCTTGATATTTGCAAATCATATATTCAATAGAAAGTTAATATCCAAAATATACAAAGAACTCATACAATTCAATTACAAGAAAACCTCCAGGGGCACCTGACTTAGGCTCAGGTGGGGTCATGATCTCGTGGTTTCTGAGTTCAAGCCCTGCATAGGGCTCTCTGTTGTCAGTGCCAAGCCTGCTTCAGATCCTCTGCCCCCCCTTCTCTGCCCATCTGCACCTCGCTCTCTCTCTCTCTCTCTCAAAAATAAATAAACATTAAAAAAGTACAAGCTTCCATTTGTGAAATATTAAGTCATAGAGATATAATGTACAGCATGGCGAATACAGTCAATAATTTTGTATTAACTCTATGGTGACAGATGGTGACTAGATATTGTGGTGATCATTGTATACCAATGTCTGGTCGTTATGTTGTACACCTGAAGCCAATATAATATTGCATGTCAATTATACTTCAATTAAAAAAAGAAACTACATTTCCCTATTTCCTATTTTAGTTGGGCACCAACTATGCATTTACAGACTACATTTCCCAGCCGTTTTACAGTAGGTGTGGTCATATGGCTAAGTTTGAGGCAATGGCATATAAACACAAGAGGTTTACATTGCTTATCCTGCTTTATCCTTCCTCCTTCTAACTGGGGATTGGTTAAAATTGGAACAATCATGGAGACCAAGTGTTGGAGATGACAGAGCAACTGTGGGGCTTTAGCTTATTTATTTCTGAAATGTCAGGTGAGAGAGAAGTAGAACTCTATCTTAGTTCAGCCATTGTATTTGAGGGTGACCTGTTCCCCAGTAATTGCCAATTATCTCATAATTACTCTTTTATCTGTCTTATACCACCAGCTCCTAGAAACAAGCATTTGTTGTGAATTTTCCTGAAGCAAGTAGCATAATTTCATGTATAAACAGATCTTGCTTCTTTTATCATTAAAAACATTTATAAAGTGTGGTTCTAGGACTGCTTCAGCTTGTGAAATTAAGGAGCTCAATTCAGTAAATGTCAATGAGCATAAATCAAGTGAAATAGCACCACCCAGACCACATTGCCTTGTTTCTTGGCCACAGGAAATGGCAAAGGTTGAGGAAGATGGCCATGTCTGTAGAAGGACAAGAGCAATGAGGTA
Organism: Puma concolor; assembly: GCF_028749965.1. Classification (NCBI taxonomy): domain Eukaryota; kingdom Metazoa; phylum Chordata; class Mammalia; order Carnivora; family Felidae; genus Puma; species Puma concolor. The sequence goes on from NC_141676.1 coordinate 88,431,243, forward strand.
TCAAATGTGCCAACATCATAGAGTGCCAGTGGACAAGAGCACACTAGGGAAGGACGACTCTATATGAAGATATAGGCTACATGTCTTACATCTGTGCTGTTCCTGATGCTGGCATTCGATTATTCTATAATGTGGCACACTTAAACTGATACTACAATGAGGGGAGCAGACCTGAGTAAGACTTGGGAACACAGAAAGAAGAGAGGATATGTTTGCCTACTTGTAGTGTACACTTTCTTGGGGAGAAAAGAGAAAATAGGAAGAGAGAAAAGTTTTTCAGAGACTAGTTCTCTAAGATAGAAAATAATGAATTGGGTCTATGAAGTTAGAAAAAATCACTCTAGACACAATTGCTCCTGGTGGCAGGAAGTGTTAATGAGGCATTTAACATTTGGACTTCACTTAATAGCTGAGGCTAAGTTGAGACAGACTAAGCTGAACCATGTAGATAGGAGGAGGACAATAAAGTAAATGGTTAGAAACAGAACTTTATCACAGTTAAGTGACAACAATACCCTTTTGTGCTTAGCTGGATTGTTATCTTTTCTCTCCCTCTATTTTACTTGCATGTATCGCATTGTGTGGTTTATATTTAGAACATGTACTCAACTATTTTCTATTTTGTTGCTCTAAAAATTTCCATTTCTTTATAATTATATACCCGGGGTGCAGCGTGACATTCTTGTTTTCCCATACAAAGACAGGCTAAATTCCTAGCCTTGTGCTGTCCTAAAGAGGCATCAGAACAGCCTCAATGTCTTATAAGCCACAGGGGCTGGCTCTGCCCCCAGAGTTTTGGATTAATTGAGTCTGGAGTGTGGCCATAAAATCTGCATTTCCTATAATTTCCATGATGTTGTTGATGGTGCTGGTCTGAGAATTACACTTTGAGACCCACTAGATTAGTGAATTAAGAAAAATAGGCTAAATCTTATGTTTGGGTATATGGTGGCATCACACTGGTATATTATATGGTGTTATGTACTTCATTCAACAAGATATCCTGAGCATTTTTCTATGTCATTAAGTAGTTTTTGAAAATGGATAGGAGTAATTATAGAATAGTTGTTTTTTTGATAAAAGTGATCCAGGCAAAGGAGAAGACCGCTAATATGAGAGAAAGTTGAAAATTGTCTCTGAATTGGTGAAAGAAGATGACTTCTGTGAACCAGTGATGGGTTAGTTCAGACTTTCTGTCTCCAACTGTCTTCCTCTGCATCTCTTTGCCCCCACCACACTGACACTGTTCTTGCCAAGGTCACTAATGACTTTCACATTACTAGGTCTTGTCAAGGTCATTTCTAATGACCTACACATTACCATCCAGGGTGGAGTCCTCATCACACTTTACATAGCAGCATTTCACACTGTTGATCATTTTTTTTTTCTTTAGAGCACACTTTCTTCCCCTAGCTTCCAGGATACCATAATCTCCTATTTTTGTTTTTGTTTTTTCCTTCTTTTACAAGGACTACTCCCTCTTACCCCTTTTACTGGTTCCTCTGCCTCCCCTACTCTCTCAATGGTGGAATCCCTGAGGCTAAAACTTTGGGTAGTTGCTCTTTTATTTCTATCCTCTGTGTTGTGATCTCATTCAGGTTTACTGTTTTAAATATCATACATATGCTGATGAATCCCAAATGTATCAATCCTGAGAGACTTATGCCTTGAATTACAGACTTATGTAACCAACTGTCTTTTTAAACAACTCTACTTGAATAGTTAACAGGCATTTCAAAGTTAACATGTTGAACAGTGGCTGTTGGTCTTCTGTAGCCAAGGTTTCCTATTCATGTTAAGGGTAATGCCATTCCTTCAGATGCTCAGGCCAAAAACCTTTAGGTCAACTTGACTCCTGTCTTTCACTTATGATTGTCAACTGATCCTTTAGGAAATCCTATTGCATTTTCCTTCAAACTAACCATCTCATCTATCTTACCACCTCTACTGTTTCTACCATTAGCCCTTTCTTGAATTATTGAAAATAATCTCCCCATAAGTCTCTCACTGTTTCTACTCTTGTCCCCCTGAAGTCTAAATACAATAGATAAGAAGGAGCAATCCTTTGAAAACATATCATTTCATTGCCATGCCTCTGCTCAGAAGTTGCCAATGTATTTCCATTCACCTAGAATAAAAACAAAAATCTCTACAGTGGCCTACAAAACCCTACTCTTAGGGGAGTACCTTCCTTCCCCTCCTCCCTGCCTTACTTGTGTTTTCATCACCCCCCATACCTGCATGTGCTCCACGCTGGCTTCCTAACTGCTCTTGAACACACTAGACAAGCTCCCATTTCATAGCCTTTGTAGTCTCTTTTACATCTATGGAATCTTTTTCCTGCCCCCAGAGATGTCCACAATGCTTACTCCATTGTTATCTTCATTTATTTGTTCAAATAATACCTTCAAAGTGAGGCCAACTGCAATAATCCACTACCACCTTAATTTTTGCCACTTGTCATCACCTACTCATTTGTATTTTGCTTCTTAGCACTTATGGTCTCCCAGCATTTGTTATAATTTATTTATAAATTTATTTATTTATAATTTATTTATGTTATGCTTTTTATCTACTTTCTTTCCACAGAAATGTAAAATCCCAAGGGTAGGGATTTTTGTTGTTTGACTAACTAATGCATTTCCAGGGTTTAGAACCATCTCTAAAACATGGACAGTCCTCAGTAGATTTTTGATGAATAAATGAAACATGTGACTTCACAGTTTTCATTATATTCACTGGATATAACCATTATCTAAGGCTGGGCATTTAGGTTGTTTCCACTATTTTGTTGTTTTATAGAACTGCAAAAAATAGCCTTTCATAAAAACCTTTTATTAGTTATATTTTAACCACCCTAGGATATAATCCTATAAATGGTAGCACCAGGTGAAATGACATAGGTATTTTAATACCTTTGTTTCATACAGCCACACTGCTTTTCAGCTTACATCTCCAACAGTAGTGTTTAAGCATACCCACTGCGAAGGTAGAGGGTTAACATTCTTCTAACCTTTGCCAGTTTCTGAGGCACAAAAAGGCACATCTCAACTATAATTAATTTGAATTTCTTTGATGAAAAGTGATTAGATGTTTTTGTTGTATTTCTTGATCACTAACATAGTTTAACTAGCTTTTCAGTCTTTGCTTATTTTGCTATTGAAATATTTATGTTTTTCTTATTGATATTTGATGTTCATTACATAGTAAAGATATTGAGAGTTTACTGTACAGTTAAAAATATTTACCCTCTTTGTTTGATTTTACATTTTTGTTTGGCATACAGAAATATTTAATTTTAATGATACCTAATTAGTGTTTCCTCCCTTATCATGTCATTGCATTTGCACATAGACAAGCCTTCTCTGCCCAGTTAATCCCATGTAGACTTACTTATATTCACTTCAAGTTCTGATGATTTTACATTTTACTTGTTGCTCTGTATTCTAATTATAATTTATTTTGGAGTTGGGATCTATATAGATTTTTTACTATTAGAAAAATCTACACGACTTGTTGAATACCCCTTTCTTAACTAACTGATTTCTGAAATTGTCATAATCATGCAAAAAAATTTACATTTCATAACAGTATTTCTGGGCAACCAATTATGTTACATATAACAATCTATTGATTCTTATTCCAGAACCCCACAATTTATAGCATTATACCTTTGTGAAAAGATTTCAAATAAGCAGAGCTATGTTACTCTCCCATGGCCCTAGCCTACTAGATCTGGTGAACAGGCTTGCACTGTTTGGCTTGCCTTGGCTTACCTTGCCAAAGCTGACAGGTCAAGGTAAGCCACACAGGGGATCTCCCTGAAACACCTGGCTCTGGTGGCCGGAGGAGGGTATTGTTTTTCTGGGCCCCATGAAACTGAATTAATCAGAAAGATAATTCTTGGCAGATTACAACCCCCAGGGAACTGTACAGATAGCAGACTGAAACACATCTCCAGTCTTCCTGTGACCTCTCCTTCAAGAATGGATGAGATAACTGTTTTACCTAGTATATAGAAACAAACACTGAGAGTCAAGCAAAATGACAAAATAAGAATATGTTCCAAGTGAAAGAATAAGATAAAATTCTGGGGGAGGGGAGGGAAACTTAATGAAACAGAAATAAGTACGCTATCTGATAAAGCATTCAAAGTAATGGTCATAAAGGCATTCACCAATATCACAATAGGAATAGATTAACACAGAGAGAACATCAACAAAGGGATGGAAAAAATAAGAAAGTATCAAAAAAGTCACAGAGCTGAAGAATACAGTAATTGAACTGAAAAAATACACTGAAGGGTTCCACAGAAGACTAGATGAAGCATAAGAAAATATCAGTGACCTGGAATACAGGACAGTGAAACTCACCCAAACAGAGCAGCAAAAAGAAAAAAAAAAAAAAAAAGAAAGGAAGGAAGGAAGAAAGAGAAGATAATTGTAAGAAGTGAAGATAGCTTAAGGGACCTATAAGGCAATGTCAATTGGATCAGCATATATGTAATAAACAAAGACTGTAACAAGAGATGAAGATAAACATTACATAATGATAAAGCAGTTAATCCAGCAAAAAGATATAATATTTGTAAATATTTATGCATCCAACATAGTAGCTATTAACTATAAAAAGTAAATATTAACTGACATAAAGAAGAAAATGGATAGCAATAAAATTATAGTAGGGGACTTTAATACCCAGCTTACATCAAAGCACAGATCATCTAGAAAGAAAATCAATAAGGAAACATCAACCTTAAACAAAACATTAGACCAGGTGTACTTGATAGATATACAGAGAGCATTCTATCCCAAACCAGCAGAATACACATTCTTCTCAAGTGTACATCTAACATTATCCAAGATATATTTGTATTAGGCCACAAAAAAAAAACCCTCAATACATTTAAGAAGACTAAAATCATATCAAGCATCTTTTAAGACCACAATGGTATGAAGATGGGAAGTGTGTGTGTGTGTATGTGTGTGCACATGCATACACACATACATGCACACACACACACACACAGGAAAAATCACAAATATTTGGAGAATAAACAACGTGCATTGAACAACCAGTGTGTCAACAAGAAATCAAAGGAGAAAACAAAACATATCTTAAGACAAATTAAAATGAAATTACAGCACACTAAAATCTATGGGATACAGCAAAGGCAGTTCTAAGGTGGGAGTTCATAGCAATGCAGGCCTACCTCAAGTAATGAGAAATATCTCAAACAATCTAACTTTACCCTAAAAGGACTAGAAAAAGAGAGGAGAAAATGAAGCCTCAAGGTTAGTAGGAGGAAGAAAATAAGATCTTACAGGGAATAAATGAAATAGAGACTTAAAAAAACAGCAGAAAGATCAATGAAACTAAAAGCTGGTTCTTTAAAAAAGATAAACAAAACTGATAAATCTTAGCTAGACTCAGTAAGAAAAAAGAGAGATGATTCAAATCAATAAAATCAGGAATAAAAGAGGGGAAGTTACCATGTATACTAAAATAACACAAAGGATCATAGAAGACTACTGTGACCAATTTTATGCTAATGGGGTGCCTGGGTGACTCAGCCGGCTCATTGTCTGACTCCTGATTTAAGCTCAGGTCATGATCTCAAGGTTCATGAGATTGAGCCCCGCATCCTCACTGACAGTTCAGAGACTCCTTGGGATTCTCTCTCCTCTCTCTTTGTCCGTAAACCATCTCTCAAAATAAATAAACATTAAAAATACATATGGCAAAAAAACTGGATAGGCCAGAAGAAATGAATAAACTCCTAGAAACATACAATCTTTCAAGAGTGGGTCATGAATAAATAAAAATCTAAATAGATTAATTACCAGCAAAAAGACTGAATCAGTAATCAAAACTTCCCAACAAACCAAGTTCAGGACCAGATAGCTTCACCGGTGAATTTTACCAAATATTCAAAGAATATTTAATACCTATTTTTCTCAAACCCTCCCAAAAAATTGAAGAAGAAAAAATGTTTTCAAACTCATTTTATAAGTTTATTGTTACCCTGATACCAAAACTAGACAAGGACACCACAAGGTGTCCACCACAAGGACACCACAAAAAAAGAAGAAAAAAAATATATAGGTCAACATAGATAAACAGAGATGCAGAAATCCTCCACAAAATATTGGCAAACTGCATTCAACAGTGCATTAAAATGATGATACACCATGATTAAGTGTGATTTATTCCAGGGATGCAAGGAGAATTCACCATTTGCAAATCAATCAACATGATATACCACATTAACAAAATGAAGGATAAAAATCATATGGTCATCTCAGTAGGTACAGAAAAAGAACTTAACAAAATTCAACATCCATTTATGATAAAAACTTTAATGAAGCAGGAATAGAGGGGATATACCTCAACATAATAAAGACCATATAAGGCAAGTCCATCACCAACATCATACTCAAGGGTGAAAAACCAAAATCTTTTTTCCTAAGATCAGGAGAACAATATGCCCACTCTCACCACTATTCAATTTAGTTTCAGAAATCATGGCCAGAGCAATTAGGCAAGAAAAAGAAATAAAAGGTATTGAATTTGGAAAGAAAGAAGTAAAATTCTTACTATTTATGGAAAACATTATTTTATGTATAGAAAATTATAAAAACCACAAAAAAACCTGTTAAAACTATTTTTTTATGGAACCACACAAATTCCTGAATAGCTAAAGCAATCTTGAGAAAGAAGAACAAAGCTGGAGGCATCATGCTTCTTAATTTCAAACTATAGTACAAAGCTATAGAATCAAAACAGTGTGGTATTGACATAAAAACAGACACATAGATTGATAGAACAGAATACACTGAAATAAACCTGTGCATTTATGGTTAATTAAATTATAACAAAGGAGGTAAGAATATTAAATGGCAGAAGGACTATCTCTTCCATAAATGGTGCTGGGAAAACTGGCTGGTCACATGCAAAAGAATAAAAGTGGACCACTTTCTTAAAGCATACACTAAAATTAACTTGAGATGGATTAGACTTGGATGTAAGACCAGAAACCAGGAACCTCCTAGAAGAAAACATAGATACTAAAGTTCTTAACATCTCTCTTGGCAATATTTTTTTTGAATCTGACTCCAAAGACAATGGCAACAAAAGCAAAAATAAATAAATGGAAATATATCAAACCAAAAAGCTTGTGCATAGCAGAGGAAACCATCAACCAAATAAAAAGGCAACCTACCGAATGAAGAAAGTATTTGCAAATCCTGTATATGATAAGGGGTTAGTATCCAAAATATATAAAGAACTCAAACAATTCAATAGCTAAACAAACAAACAAACATAACTAATTAATCAAAAGTGGACAAAAGAACTTGAATAGACGTTTTACCAAAGAATATATATAAATGGCCAAAAGACACATGAAAAGATGGTCAGCATCCCTAATAATCAGGGCAATGCATCTCATACCTGTCAGAATGGCTATTATTCAAAAGACAGGAAATGCCAAGTGTTAGTGAGAATGTGGAAAAAAAGGAAACTTTGTGCACTATTGGTGGCCATGTAAATTGGTGTGATCATTGTGGAAAACATTATGGAGTCTCCTCAAAAAATTAAAAATAGAACTATCAGAGTACCCAGTAATTCTACTTATGGGTATTTATCTGAATGAAATAAAAACATTAATTTTAAAGAGTATATATCCATCTTCATGTTCACTAAGGCATTATTCACAATAGCCAAGTTATGGAAGCAACCTAAGTGTCCATGGATACACGACTAGATAAAGAAGATGTGGTATATGTACATAATGGAATACTGCTCAGACATAAAAAAGAATAAAATTTTGCCATGTGCAATGAAAAGGATGGTCATTGAAGGTATTAGGTTCAGTGAAATAAATCAGACAGAGAAAACCAAATACAATGTGACTTCACTTACATACAGAACCTAAAAAACAAAACAAACGTGCAAACAAAACAGAACAAATAGATACAGAAAACAGATTGGTAGTTTCCAGAAGGGTGAATAGGGAGTGGAGGAAATGGGAGAAGGAGGTCAAGAGATACAAATTTCCAGTCATAAAATAAGTCACGGGGATGTAATGGATAGCATGGTGACTACAGTCAGTGATGTTGTATTGCATGTTATGAAACATTACATGGGGATGAGGAAATTAGTAATGTGGTCATCATTTACAGTGTATACAAATATCAGAACATGTTATATACCTGAAACTTATAGAATATATCAAGTATACATCAATAAAAAATAAAAAGAAAGAGGGCTGTCCCCACACCCTCCATTTAATTTCTCTGTTGGGGTTTTCTTAGCTGTGGCTAAAAGTTAACATCATTCTCCCCTAACTGATATACCAACAAAACAAAACAAGACAATTAATGTTTTCTTGGAATTGCCTTAAAACCAGAAATTCTCTTAGGAAAAACTGGCACCACAATAGTATTCAGTACTCATGACAGAAATGCAGTTCATTTCTCCTTGTTCTGTTTGTTGTTGTTTGCCATTTGATTCTATCACATGTCTCTTAATACACATCTCTTCAGACTCTGTAAACACTCTTCCCTTGCTTCGAAATCACGGGGCTTGGATTCTAACCTCAGCTCCACCACTCGATCACTGTGTGACCTTGGACAAGATCCTTGACCTTTCCTTCTAAGGCTATAAATTCAACTGTGGAATGGAGTTATACCAGTGTCTACTGATTAGAAGACTTTAAAGATTAAATAGGAAAATTATGTTAAAAATGCTTTGTGTGAAATTAAATAAGCACTCACTAAATACTGGCTTTCAAAAATCAGCACATCTATATTGGTAACATCTTTACCTTTTCAAGAAAAGGAGTGAAAGGCATTAGAGAAGCAGTGGCTGATAAATCAGGGGTTCAAAGAACACACTGATTCCCAGTGAAGGAGCGATCAGATCTGATTTTGGGGAGTCTGACTCTTACGTGATCTTCTGATGCTTGAAGTGGATGAAGAGTGAAAAGACAGGCCTGTCTGAGGAAGAAGATTTTGAGTATTTGCAGGCATCTGAGAGGAGGCCTCCTGAACATGTGGGAAAGAGAACTAGGTCCTCCCCATGTGGGCCAGCCTTATAGCTGCAGACTCCGTACAGTCCTACATGACCCCAAGCTCAGAGGGCCTGGAGTTTGGTTTGTGCTCTGCTGCTGCCATCCTGAAATGCTTGATTTTTTTTTTTAATTTAAATGCAGGTTAGTTCACATACAGTGTAGTTTTGGCTTCCATAGAACCCAGTGATTCATCTCTTACATAGGACACCTGTTTCTCCTCCCAAAAAATACTTTCCTTAATGCCCATCACCTATTTAACCCATTCCCCCATTGGAAAAAAGACAGTCTCTTCAGCAACTGATGCTGGGAAAACTGGACAGTGACATGCAGAAGAATGAAACTGGACCACTTTCTTATACCGTACACAAAAATAAATGTGTGACAATTTTTCATCAGGAGTCTCACATCTTCATTCTGCCCTGGATCCCATACATTATTAGCTGTCCTATCTCCACCCCTTCAATGTGTTCCCTAGCCTTCCATCTGATGGGGTGCAGACAACCCTGTGTTTATCTAGGCCCTTATCCCCAAGGTCCTTGCTGAATCCCCATGAAATTAGGAAATAAAGGGGTTCCTGGGTGACTCAGTTGGTTGAGTGTCCAACTGAAGCTCAGGTCATGATCTCACAGTTCGTGATTTTGAGCCCCACGTCGGTCTCTGTGCTGACAGCTCAGGGCCTGGAGCCTGCTTCAGATTCTGTGTCTCCCTCTCTCTCTCTCTGCCCCTCCCCTGCTCACTCTGTCTCTCTCTCAAAAATAAATTAATTTTTTTTTTAAAATTATGAAATGAAAAGGCACTCAGCAGTGTACTTGATGTAAAGAGGGAGGAAGAGCTGGAGAAAATACTTTTTCAGGAATGTGAGTATTGAACATTGGTATACAGTTACAATAAAAGGTCATAATTTATAATCTACCTGTATACACAGCTGTTAAAAAAAGTGAGAGAGATGGGGATGTCAGAAGTCCAATTATTGCCCATGATTCTGAACCCACGCTTCATGCAAAACTGGCAAATCTGCTGAGTTGCTCCATCTTTCCTTCCCATCCACCATGCCCAGATGCTTCTCTGGCAACGAATCATGTTCTTCTAAAAAGTGGATGAGAGTGCATAGAGGAAGTGATTGGAGGAGAAGAGGAACAACATATCTATGTTATCTATCCTATGCCAAGTGTTAAGCAAGGGACTTTATATACAGTTTATCATACATTCTTCACAATAGCCCTGTGGGTGGATAGTATTATCTCCATTTCACCGATTAAGAAACTTGGGCACGTGAAGTAACCAATTTGACAAAGTCACACATAAAGTAAGTGGCAAAAAAAAAAAAGTATAATAACCCCAGGTCTGTCTGTCACCAAATGCCTTTTTCTTTTTAGTGTATTTTACTGTCCACCAACTGGAAACAGAGACAGATGAAGAAATAATTCATTACTACATTCCAAGCACTGTTCTAAATGCATTACATGTTTTAGCTCATTCAATTCTCACATTGAGATGGGCTCGGAAAGTTTAAGTAAATTCCATAAGGACTTGTAGCTGTTAAGTGTCAGAACCAGGATTCAAACCTAAACAGTCTGTCTTCAAATCCAAAACCCTTAGCTAACCCAAGATGCTACTTTTTCTAAAAAGAAAAAAAGATGGAGATAGGAGAGGGGCAAACTTGGTGATTGAATATAGATTGAATATGGAAAAGGTTAAGGGTGAATTTTAGGTTATATGTTTGAGTACCTGATGGAAAAATGATGTCATTTAATGAAATTCAAAATTTGGGGGGTGGGGGAGGTGCAGATTTCATGGGAATAATTGGGACATCACTTTTGGATATGCTGGGTTTGGGGTGCTTGGAAGGCATCCATGAGGATACTATACAATATTAGAACCTTCAGGGTTGCTGTGGAGACTGAATGAGTACATACATGCAGGGTGCTTAGAATGGTACCCAGAAGAGTAAGTGTTAGGTAAGTGTTTGCTATTATTATGGCCCAGTACACAACTGGGTCATTGCAGAGCTAAGAAGATTATTATGACCCAGTAAGCAATTGGGTCAAATGGAGCTAAGAAGAGAGATTTTGGCTAGAGATATAAACTCAAGAGTTGGGAACTTACAGATAATAACAGAAGTTATGGGCAAAAAGGAGATCTCTTAAAGAGAAAAGATAGAATAAGAAGAAAAGAAATCCATAGGAAGCATGTATCTTGATAGACACGGAAATCATCTTTGAGATATTGGAAGTTCCTGAAGTTTTAACAAAAGGGAAACATTTCTTTATAGATGCAATAAAATACTGAGACTCTGAACAAGAAAGACAATTCCTTAGATGATAATTAATATAATCAGAAATAACAAGTGAAATAATATTTAACCAGATTCCTAGAGAAAGGGGACCACAGCTAACCAAACTGCTCTGTTCATCACCAGAGTTTGTGCCCAGTGTGAGCATAAACTGAGGATTTCTCAGCCCCTCAATTAGCTTCCAACCCAAGTGTGGTATCTCATTTTTATGTGGTCAAGAGTCATGGTCTTCAAGGGCTGTGAACACACACACACATATGTATACAGGTTCTCAGTACTTTTTGATTGCTGCTTTCTTTTTGATTGCTGGAGGATTCCCCCTGATCTCCTGGGCTTAATATGGACTTCCTGCAGGAAGACTTTTGTGCCATTTACCTGGGCTTGATGCTCTCCCACAGTTCTCCACTCTTGCCTCTATCATAGAACTTACCCACTAAATTGGAACTTTCTACTTTCCTGACTATAAGCTTAAATCAGATTTTATTCATAGTCCCAGGCCCTAGCATAATGCTTGACTATCATATGTGCTCAAAGACTCTCATTTTAAAACTTTATTCCTAGAAAGTGCCATTTTTAATTTCAGCATCTTTTGCATAGTCTAGCCCTACTTGTGTTCCTAGATGACACTTAGAAACTCTGTGACGATTCAGTGCTCTGGACCCCTCCTTGTCTAACATGGGAGAATGAGTATAATTGAGTATAATTTATAAATGTTGCACATGTTTTAAGTGTATCAGCGAATGAATTTTAACAATCATATATACTTGCACAACTGCCACGATAATCAAGGTACAGATCATTTTCATCATCCCAAAAGGTCCTCTTGTGTGTTTGCCTCTGTGGTCCCAAGTACCATATCTCACGCTGGAGACTTTGATGTGTAGAACAGATGCGAACAAGTCTATCTCAGGTTTTATGAAGGAAATGAATGTCATATAGGAGATAGAAGGCATGGTTTGGTGGCAAGTTATAGGCAAAAAGAAAGATACTGCAGGTGGAAAGTATATTGGCAGAGTCAGGAAGTTGAACTTGGGATCATTCGTTTGGAGAAGAGCTTTGAGGTATGAGTGATGAGCAGGGAATGGGTGGTGACAGGAATGCAGATTAACCACACAAGTGGGGAATATTGGCAATGTCTTATGAGCTTCCTGGCATTTTGTCCATATCCAGGAAGGGCTAAGGTTACTCATGGGCTCTGGACTCCTACCATCTATAATTAGTTGTCCACATAAAGCAGCATAGAGCTTCTCTTGAGAGTTGATGTCACTTGGCCACTCTGGCTGGTTCTTTTCCTCCTTTGACTCTGAAGTGTGCTGTTTCAGACCTCATCCTATTCTTTCCTGCCCCAAACCTGTCAGATTCCACCCTTTCTGCCTTGCCTCCATCCTGTGCTACAGTCCGGTCATCTTCATGAAAGAAGAGAGAAGCCTTCAGGACAGAAAGTAGCAGAAAGAACCTGTATTCCCTTCTTGCTTATAACCTCAATAATGATAGTCAATAATCTGCCTGTAACTTTTGACTCCCCCAAAACTTAACTATTAATAGCCTACTATTGACTGGAAGGGTTACTGATACATAAACAGTCAATTAACATGTATTTTGTAGGTTGTATGTATTCCTAAAATATAAAGTAAGTAACAGAAAAGAAAATGTTATTAAGGAAATCATAAGGAAGAGAAAATATATTTACAGTATGTACTATAAAAATTCTGCATATTAGTGGACACATGTAGTTCAAAATCATGTTCAAGGGTAACTGTAATTTCAAAGTGTAATCTAGAGGCTGCTTAGTTGACTTCAATAGAGTTCAGCAGATAGATGTGTGTTTATTTTTTCAAAACAATTCACATTAAAAGAGGGAGTCCAGGAGCATGTGGTTGGCTCAGTCAGTTGAGCATCTGAGGTTGGTTTTGACTCAAGTCATGATCTCATGGCTTCACAGGTTCAAGACCAGCATGGGGCTCTGCACTGTCAGTGCCAAGTCTGCTTGGGATACGCTCTCTCTCCCTCTCTCTCTGCCCCTCCCCAACTTGCAATACATAAACTTAAAAAAAGAGGGAGTCCACATCACTCAACACTTTCCACAGAGTCACCTTCTATCTGTATTTATAAATGTATCTGTCTTTGTGAGACACACCCTCCCTGGGAGACGAAATTTAGCAGCCAACCTCTAATAGTAATTTTGTGAATGCGGGATACAATCTCTTTTGCTATCTTCCCAATGCTAGGGTAGGCTAGAAAGTCCTCAATGATACAGTGATCTGAAACAAGGGACCAGGTTAACCTTCATGGAAGGATGCCATAATAATTCTCTCAGGTTTTCCTCAGCAAGCCAAATCTTGACTACAGTGTAAGAAATAAGCTGAACTTTGTAAAAGGAATACTTTCAGCAGGAATATTTAGCACTGGGCTAAGAGTGAAGGCATAGGGACACTGATTCTGACTCTGAGGTGGCTTGGCTATGTGAACCCTGGAATATGACTTTCCTTCATGAATCTGATTCTTCATCCTTTTCTATAGAAGTACTATCTAGCGGCGCCTGGGTGGCTCAGTCGGTTGAGCGTCCGACTTCTGCTCAGGTCATGATCTCGTGGTCCATGAGTTCGAGCCCTGCGTCGGGCTCTGTGCTGACAGCTCAGAGCCTGGAGCCTGTTTTGGATTCTGTGTCTCCCTCTCTCTCTGCGCCTCCCCCGTTCATGCTCTGTCTCTCTCTGTCTCAAAAATAAATAAATGTTAAAAAAAAAATTAGAATTACTATCTAAATCTTTGGGAGTATTTTTTTTTATCAATGGGGAATACTTGTTCTTTAAAGGAAATATTTTATCATCTATAAAATGGGGATAATTACAGCATCTGCTTCCTAGTATTGTTATGAGGGTTGAATTAGTTAATTCATATAAAGCAGTTAGAACAGAGCTTGCATGTAGTATAATGGCTCAATAACAGCCGTGATGATGATGTTGCTAATGATGATTGCAAGAAAAAAAGGGGGATTCTCCAAGGGCCAACAACAAGGAGAAGACTTAAAATAGAAGGGTGAGGGTAGGGGCTGTTGCTCATGCTGCCTGGGGCTGGGGGAGGGAGAGTGAAGCCTCAGTGTTAAAAATAAGGGGCAGGGTCTTAACAGGAACTTGGGCACTGAGGCTGGAAACTCGATGACATTTCCATGTATGGCTGACATCCTTGGATGCCTCCAAATGTTGCATTGGGAAAAAAATTCCAAAATTTGCATGAGGATTGTAAAGAACTTTGGTCTTTTCTGACCTGGGCTCTGGATGGAACATCCATGAGTGTCCAGGGAATTTGTAATTCCAGGTGTGTGCTGAGAGTGGGTTTTGGGTTTAGATGCCTGCTTTCTGTGCTGATTACCCCAGGGGCCCTCAGCAGAGGCAAACACAACTGCTCTGGCCCCAGGCCACAAGGAGTTCCCATTGCCACATGAAGCTGTGCTCATAATCCAGAATTACCAAACATTCAAGGAAACAGCCACTTCCTCTGAACCCCCTAGAACTTCAAGGAATCAAATAATACAGGCTATGGCATAATTTAGCTCAAAATACTTTTAAAAAGCAGGATTCAAACACATAGGAAATTATAAAGCATTCAAAAAATGGTGTCTTAAAATATAGAACTTTTAGAAATGAAAAATGAGATCATGAATTTCAAAACCTCAATGAATGGGTAAGCACTATCAGAGAAGAGAAAAAACCAAAATGGCAGATAAATCTGAGGAAGTCCCCAGAATCATACTAAGGAAAAAGTATGAAATAGCAATCATGAGTGAGAAGACCCCACATATACTTAATAGGAGCTTATGAAAGAGAGAGCCCAGAAATAATATTTTAACAGATAATTGGAGATTAACAATTCCCCCAAATTACTAAAGGACCTAAGCACCAAAAACATTCAGCCAATATGTCAAACAGTCACAAGTGCAGTAGTATCAAAAAGGCTGCAGTGGTAAAGCAGCCAAACTCTCAGAGCTGCCCCCATGCCCACAACTACAGCAGCACCTCTGAGTGGTGTCTAAGAGACTGAGAAATGGGGAAGCCTGAGTGGCTCAGTCAGTGAAGCCTCTGACTTTGGCTCAGGTCGTGATCTCACTGTTTATGAGTTTGAGCCCTGCGTCAGGCTCTGTGCTGACAGCTCAGAGTGTGGAGCCTGCCTCGGATTCTGTGCCTCCTTCTCTCTCTGCCCCTCCCCTGCTTGCTCTCTCTCTCTCTCTCTGTATCTCTCAAAAACAAAACAAAACAAAAAACAAGCATTAAAAAAAATGTTTTAAGAGACCTAGAAACAGAGAGACTGAATGGATACGGACTAACGAGTGTGCATTTTCAAGTTGATTCCAAAATGTCAATGACTGTGATCTGTGTGCTTTCCACATTCACTGCCATTTTACCCTGTATCCTCATCCTGAAATGAATTCTGAGAAATTAACGAATCCAGAGTCCAACAACTAACTGGCCAGTCACTGTGCTCCCAGCTTGCTCCCTCTAAAACCCACCATTCTCCCTTGCTGTGAACAGACTGTCGCTTTTCCCCACACACTCAAGGCTATTCCACTAACGTTTTCAGGTTCTTGTCTTCCGTGCCAGGGGCAAGGTGACATTCCTTAAGATTTATTATTATTGTTTTCCATAACCTGAGGAATGTCAGTCCTCTAAAAGCCTCTGCACCGTGTTGATTTTCTAAGTTAACTCTGACTTAGCATAGATTTATTGGTGAGGTTTGTGGTTTGCCCTGTGTGTGTGTGCATGCACGCACATGTTTGAGACACAAAGGAGAAGGGAGAGGGAAACCCAATATTTATTTAGCTTTAATATATGCTGTCTCCTGAACTAAGTGCTATCATATATACTTATTCTCTCCATTCCCGTAGCAATCAGGTATGAAGAGTATCATCAAGCTTGTTTATCACATGAGGAGCAAGTCTCTGAGAAGTTAGGTAGTGGGAAGGGTCACTTTCCTGGGAGTCTGACTCCATGGAGAAGAAAGGTAGAGAGAAAACAATATGCTGAGAAGATCCTAAATCCAAAATGAAATTGAAGGCCTATGTTGTGAGGCGTGATCCAGGTGTGGAGGGTCCCAGCAGGTGACTGTGCATTTAACCCACATCTCCCAGACAGCCTGGGCCCAAGAAACATTAAGACTCTTACACAGAGCCTTTTAGGCTCCCTCCACATTCATCGTCAGGGCTGTTCTTGTGAGCTTGCATTCCACTTCCCTTCCCCATGGCCCTGGGTTCCCTTCCTCAGTGGGTCCAGTGCTGTGCCATATCATTCTCTCTATCCTCAGAGTGACAGTGAGCACCCAACACAGTCCCGACACTCAATTCTCCTGAGGAAATTTGTTCGTTCTGAGGATAAAAGTTCTTTTGTGGCCCAAATAGAATTGGTTATTCTCCCTGCAGGGGGGCAGGTTTCTCCTTGGTTTTGGATTATCATAGACCCATTATATCAACAACATTTTGTTTTTGGGAAACTTGTTTGTCAGAATGTTAATTTGATGTACACCTCTCTGGGCCACAAATTCAGCCTTCCTAATGAACTTCAACCCTCCCATCCAACAGGGCTCCTGAACTTCAGCTTCTGTCAATCTCAAGGCAAGACAGGAACAAATAGTACAGCTGTGTAAATGCACAGACCTCAAGCGGGACATGTAACCTCTCTGAGCCTCATCTGGAAATGGGGATAATAATCCTGCCCATTGTGTTGCCCCAAGAATTAAGTGGGAAACATCCATGTAAGCAACTTTGTTACAGTCAACACTTAAACATTCTGGATTCTCCAGGCTGATTTGCTGTGGGATCCCCCTCCGTTCTCAAGGTGGGTGGGTATGCCTAATAGGCTACTCAAAGACACTGCTTACGGCTTTGCCACCTATGAAATAGAAAACCTCCTTTATCAAAGGACAAAGGAGCTTGAAAAGATCTGGTGTAAAATAGCAGAGAGAGCCTGAGCTCTTGAATCAAAACCTACTTCATTTCCTGGCAAATCATGTAACTTCTTTGAATTGCATTTTAAAGTGCTAATATGTACCTCATAGGGTTGCTTTAAGGATTCAGTAAGACATGGCATATGAAAACACATGTAGACACATGAAACAATTCTTTTAGGAAGGTCTCAGGCTAACCCAATTCTATCTTTACCATTATCTCTAGGGGAATTGATAGGTGGGCAACCACATTGCAATAAACACCAAACCAGAGGTGTGTATGCAGTACCACAGGGACCCTGGCTTCTCATACAAGTCCAGCACAAATCTTGTCAGTAGGATCACAGAGATTTTTTTAAAACAAAATCCTTGGCCTGACGGTGCCCCAGAACATTTTAAGGTGAAAATGTTCCAGACAACACATTTGGCATTTCCTCCAGCAGACAGCTCTTTGCTCCACCCTCCATGGCTGAATCTGGAGGAGGCACTGTCTGCATCTCAGCCCTTCTACTACTGCCCCCTGGTGGCGGAAGCTTGCAACTTCATGGATCTTTTGGACTCCACTGGGGTTCTTCCCTGTAGGGCCTCCCAGCCCCCCATGCTGCCTATACCTTGGGGAGCATCTCCTCAGCTCTGAGAGTCCAATGGTGCATATTGCATTATTTGCTTTCACTTCCCTCCCTGAGGCAGGCAGTTTCTTTGCAGGCTCTTGATCTCTATATTGTCAGCCTGGCTGATCTTTCCTGTCAATTCATGCCCCATCCAATCCAGAGTGATCTTCTAGGCAAATCTGCTCCCATTGCTTCTTGCCTAAAAGCATTTAGTGGTTTCCACTGCCCTTCAGTAAATCTCATGATGCTTTGCATGAAATAAATATGCTTCTTCTGTGATATCTCTTTTGCCCACATAGCCAGTATCAGATCTGGACCCCCTTACTTCTGGGGGGTATCTGCTCCTTATCCAGCGTGGGGGTATTCATGAGAGCATTTCCCACTTGAATGCCCTTTCCTGACCTCAACTCAATGGCTAACTCCTTGAAAACCCAGTGCAGAAGTCACTTTCTTAACCAGGACATTCTCTAGCAATCCAACCCCTCCTTTCCAACTTAGGAGCCCGCCTGCAGCCTCTATTCTCAACTCTGTGACATGTCTTCCCAGCTTTGTGCTCCTAGACCTAAGCACCACATTTTTAGCTTGTGTTTTAAAAATCTTCATAGCCCCAGGATAGAATCCAGTGCCTGGCACATGGAACTTGCTCGATGAATGTTCAATAAAAAACTTTATCTAGCTTGGAACCAGAAGAATGGCAAATGCTGCGAGAGTAACAAACAAAAAAAAATCATAATTACTTACATTTGCATACTGCTAATAATGGTAGTCATGGAGCATTTATTACATTCAAGGCACCGTTATGTGCCATAAATTCATTTTCTCAGTCAATAGACAGTGAGCTTCCCCCTTATACTATCTCATTTAATCTTTACAACAACCCTGGTGGATGGGAGGAGAGCAGGAATTAAATCTGAATCTCAGATGAAAAAACGGAGGCTGGAAGGGGTTGATGGCCAAGCATCCGAGGCTAATGCGAGAGCCAGGGTTTTACCCTCGCTTCTGCAACCTCTCTCCCAGTGACATGAGTCTGCTCTCCCTTATTAATACTCTGCCACCTCTTCCTGACAGAGGCAGGTCCCAGGAGACGGAGCCAAACACAGAAATGTGCTTTGCCTGCAGACCCAGGCTGTAAAAGCAATCACAGCCTCTCCTCTCCCGCCTCCAGTTCCTAATCAATTATGGAGGAAATGACAATGAAGAGAGCAGAGAGAGAGAGAGATTCAGGAGTGACTGCAGTTCATTGAAAAGATACCAGAGGCTTTGTTTCTGCAGCCACAATGCCTGGCTGGCAGCACCAGGGCAAATAGATGTAGGGTTTGGTGGATGACACGGAGACAAAGGAAAAATGACAAACCAAGTGAATTAGTGAAGGTGAAATAAACGGTGCTCAGCAACAGATGGGGCTGATGCTGGGTAATTTTCTCCTGTCACCTCCCCTCAGGTAATAGATAATCCCGCAGCTGCTGGAGTTTCTGAGGAGGCAGGCACGGATCCTCAGTCCCTTCCTGTTTGGAAACCGTGCGCCCCATCCCTTAACCTGTCTCGATGATAAAAATCTTAAGAGCCAAACTTTTTGCAAGACTTATAGTGGCGATTTAACTCAGTCCCAGCTAAGGTTGCTATCTGTCAGGCTGTCACGGTGACAGGCAGATTTGTAAATGCTCTGGCTCCAGTGTCAGGTTGAAGGTGACATTTTTCAGCTGGAGATTTTTTTCCCCATCCCTCACTGAGACAGATCATCTCAGAAGTAGGAAAGCAACCCCCTGAATAAGCCTCTGTCCCACTCACCATCACCCTGACCAGAGCTGTTGACCGCTGAGCTCTGAGATTGTCGTTCAGTTCTCCAGACCCACCTATGCCCTGACCCAGCACACAGAAAACAGAGTGATTTCCTGTAAGGCCATGCCCCCAGTCCCACACTCTCCCTGTTCTGTCCCCAGGCTTCACCTGACTTTCCCTTACAATGATTGTCTTGGCTGATGGTCGCTCTGCCATTACCATTATAAATACTTACCTAGATTCATTAACCACAATATAAAAACCCAGAATCTCAGCTAAATTCATTTAATGACCTGCCATGCCATTTCTTGGCTGAAGCATCTGAAACTAACCCCGAATGCTCAGTGGCATTCTTCCCTTTGATTTCTTCCTGGAACCACTAAGACTTAATCAAGTTTCTGTTTTAACCTCTCTTTTTCTAGGATTTTACTCTCAATGTATTAACCCTGAAGGAGTAGCACCAACTGGGGCGACTAGGTTCCTTAGCTTCCTGCCTCCTTCTCTGCATTTATCCGACCTTCTTTATGAAGCTTGGGAAGGCAATTTCTGCTCTGATGCCACATCAAAGCTCAACTAAGAGTTCCATCTGTCCCCATTTCTTGGCCCAGATGCCAAAATGGGGATTCTCAATCTCTCTTCCTTTGTCTCTCCCCTCTTTCCGTCTCTCCATTTCTTTAAGGAGGAACTAGAATTGCAGCTTACCACATGTCTGCATGGGGCAAGCCGTCCCCGCACCACCCAGGGTGTGCGTGGAGGGCTCTTCTCACAGCCAACCACCAGGAGGGGTGCCAGTGCATCCCAGGGGAAGGTCTCAAGGGCCAGCAAGGAAGGAAGAGAGAAACAAGCAGGTGGTACAGAACTGCAAAAACATATCTTATGACTCCCCACCCCTCCTCTCCTTCCTTCCTTCCTTCCTTCCTTCCTTCCTTCCTTCCTTCCCCTTCCTTCCTGCTTCACATTCTGTTTGCTTAGTGGTGTGAGGCCTTTGCTCACAGCTCCCACAGGGAGCTCCCTGTGACCCGGCCGGTGTCGCTTCAGCCCTTGTTTCCTTCTGGACCAGAGGACATGACGGTATCCACGCTGCCATCAATCTCAGGATCTGAATTACACGAATTGCTCAAGCATCTTTATCTTCAATGCCTTCATTTGAAAAGTTTATTATATCTACCTTGTACAATCGCTTTTTTTTTTTTTTTTGAGTCATGAGCAAGATAGCATATGAAAAGCTCCTAAGACACAGCGAAAGCTTGGTGAATGTTGGCTCACCCCTGCCCCAGCCTGCAGCGTCTTCCTTAGTTATCAGCCAAGTTCACACTACAACAGCTCAACGAGCTCCACCTAGTGGCGCGGAGCGTGCACTGAGCATGAAGTTCGCGTCCTCAGTACCCAGCGCAAGTGCCCCAGCCTCATGGAGTTGAGGTCTTCATACTGCCTCCACTCTGGGGGCTTACCTTAGGGGGGAGGGGAAAGGGAAGAGGAGAAAGAGAAGACAGTGAGAAGCCAGGACGGAGGAAGACTTCCAGAGAAAGGTAGGCAGATGGAGTAATACACCGGGCCAGTGCTGACACGTGTCCCCGCAGAGAGTCCAGGAGGGACGCAGACTGGAAGGGACGGACACACGTGTTGGCGGGGTCAGGCCTGCCCCGAGTTCCGCGGGAAATGAGTCTTTGTACACCCCGCAGCAGGAGAGGAGCGACCACACAGGATGCCCCCACCTTCCTCAGCGGCAGAGCTGCCCCAGCAGCACTGGTAAACACAGGCAGCAGGAGGCTTGAATGGGAAGCTTTGCACACCAGCAGAGCACAATGGCCCCCTGCCCTCAGGCAACTTGGCAGAGGGGCTACTACTGTGCCTTTGGATGTCACCCGGATTCTGTAAAGGTTAGAGATGGAAGGAGAAGCACTCCTGTCGCTGGGGAAGGAGAGGAGGTAGAGCTGGGTCAAGACTGGTGGGTGCATAAGTTGCACTGGGAGGGCACTGACGCCAGGTGAGGTAGATGAACTCTCCCGAAGGAGCCAAATGTTTGTGAGAGGAGAGAGAGACAGCTCTTGGGGACAATGAGGAGAGTGTGGGGCAGGTGCAGATTCACCTCTGCCCCTCTTAGCCCTTCAGCTCAACTCCAGACTTGCACCACCTTTGAGAAAACCTTAGTACTCAGCTCCTGTGACCCTCCCTGACATCTCTAGGGGGAAATATGAGTATTTCTTCTATTAAACATTCCCTGGATGAGTTCCATCAAAGGGAGATTCCATTTCCCTTTGGACCCTCATGGTAAACATTCTAGAAAGATCTCATTGCTTCCCTCCACATTCCCATTTGGTAGATATTTTATGTGCTTCCTTTCCTTTCCTTCCTTCATCCCATCACAGCCTTGGTCCCAACCCGTGGACTGGCCAGTGAAGGAGGATAAGGAACATAGCCAGTCCCTCTGGCTCTCACCGAAGGAGACAAGTGGGCATTTAACCCAGACAATGCATAATGTGTGCTGGGACGGGGGTATCCGGGTTGGCCCTGAGGTTGGAGTACAGGGGTCTCTGCTGGGCCCGGTCAAGCTGTGGGAGACCACTGCAGGCAGCATATCTGTGAGCAGGCAGGACACAGCCAGCAGCTTCCCTGCCTCTTGGCCTGCTCAGCTGTCTCTCTTGCATGCTATGGAGGCTCTGGGAACCTCTGCATGTATCTTGGCAGACACCTTGGCAGAATTTCTCGGAGCCCAGAAACTCAAAGGGTGTCAGGAGGGTGAGCTCAGGAAGGCCCCAAAAGGACCTTTTGGGTACCAAAGGACCCCTTCAGGTAGGTCTCATGGCCAGTGATGCAGGGACTGTCCCTCAAAACCTCCTTTCCCTCAGTTTTTAAACATCATACTCACCCTAGCTCCTTGACCCCAGGGTGTCTATCCTGGGAGAAGAGTTTCTCATTATGTTACCTATTTTTTTGGTTTGTTTGTTTTCTATATGATTGATTTTTTTTTTTTTTTTTTTTTTTTGGTGGAAGAGGATGGTCACTGCTACCTCTATTAGGAAGTCCATTGCATATATCTTTTAAATTTTGCATTCAGTTCATGAAATATGTTCTTTCAGAGCTTCAGGCCTCTGAGCCTAGAGGCTTGCGTGTCCTGCCCATCCCCTTGGGTACTGGAGTGGACACTTTTCCTACCATGTGCATTCCTCTGGGAGAATGCCTATTCCTCAATTTCCCAGGATTTGAGCAGTTCTGTTTACCTTCCTGATGAAATGTGTGTGAATATGTGAATGGGACCAGAGTGTGTGGGGAAGGCCTCACTACATTGTGTGTTTTCCCTCATTCCTAATCTGGGATCCAGGCTTCTCTTTGCTGGCCCCACGTGCTCCTACCCAGTCCTACAAACAGATGGGCTCAGAGACAGATGTGTGGGAGGGGAGAGAGGCCTCAAATGCTGAGTGTGGAGAGAGTTCCCTTCACTGTGGACTTCTGCAGCATGAGTTCCAGCTTGCAAGACCACCAGGTTAATGTACTGGTGAATTTCATCTTATGCAAACCAGGGAGCCAACCATGTCAGTGCAAATACCTCTGTCCCAGGTGATAGGCATGTGACCAATAATAATTGGTACTTACTATCAAAGCAAAAAATTCCTTTTCACTGTTAAGTCTTTCTAGAGTGAAGGCAGTTGGTAATAATGGAAGGGGTGGTCTGGGCCATGGTGCCAGGTGCCCAAAGGAAGGGTAGACACAAGCCTTGTCCAAGCCCTCGGAGGTGTTCTGTCCAAGCCTGGGGGAGGAGGCAATGAGCAGCAGGGGAAAGGGCTACCCAGAATTCATATCACTTTTGTTGGCCTCCTGATGGCTGCTGTGGGGATGTCTGCATATTTATTCCATATACATTTCATCTCTGGAACACTGGGAGGCAATAGGATGCGGTCTTTCTTTGTTGCTCATTGCACTTAGGATACACAAGAGCTATGTTATCTTGCCGGGGAGCATTTTTCCAGGCCGTGACGTCTTTTTGGGAGATTCCAGTGGTTTCTTCTTATGCAAGAGCCCAGCCTAGTGGTTGCAAGCATGGGCTGGACTGAAACTTGGATCTGCCCAAACCATTAACCACTCACAGCTTCTGTGTCTTAGTCTCCTCATCCGCAAAATGGGGGTGATAATGGCACTCACTTCCAAGGATCATTGTGAGGAAAGGGATTAAATGATGAATGTAAGTGATATTAGCACAGCACCCACAAAGAGCCAGCACTCAGTATCTAGTAGCTATTTTGAAGTAGCATCCTCTGTTATCTTTTATGATAGGAAGGAAAACAAGAGTACAGCGTGCTGGTAATGTAATAATTTCTTTATTTTTCCTGCCTCATCTCTTTTTCGCAGGAAGCAGTGGGTGACCTGAGGAAGGAGGGTAGCTAAATCATGGAATTAGAGGCAAGCATCCTGGAAGAAGATGACCATGGCATCTAAATGAAAGGAACTGATTTCTGAACCAGACTTCTCAAAATGCAAGCAGGCAAGCCCACCAACCTTGCCTGGAGGAAGGCAGAGGAGAATGAGGAGCTGAGGTCTTCCTTGTGATGAGGTCCCCATCCCCTCCCTGCTCAGGGCCTCACCCCCATCCCATCCCTCCCAGGGAGGTACCGCCGGCAGGCCAGCCCCTCCTCATGGACTTGGCCTCCACCTGTGTCCTCAGAAAGAACCTGAGCTTTCAGGAGAAATGGACTAAAAGCAACATTTGCAGGGAAACTGAATTCCACATGATAAATCTCCTAAGTCTGGCCTAAGGACTGAGCTAGCCTTTAAATTAAGGCCCAGAAAGTTAGAAAAGAGCTATTGTCTTGGGCTGGGGTTGGAAGAGGCATAAATTCACGCCCACCTGTTCCTTCACCTGCTCCTTTTCCTGTCTTTCCAGCCCCTCCTGAGCCACCCAGTAGGAGTACTGGGTTTCTGAGGGCTCAGGCTACAGTGGGGAGGCCGAGGTAGCAGCAGGACAGCCCCCTGACCCCTGTGTCTCTGCCTGCCCCTGGTCCAGGGCTCCCTTGCATCCCCACGTGGAGCCGCAGGCTGTGGCAGAGGAGGAAGGCCCAGCCCTCCGGAGAAGAAAGACTGACTCAGGGTCAGAAGGCAGCCCTTCCTTCCTCTGACACCAGGGCTTTCTGGGGATTTTCCTTAACAAATGTCCAATATATATGCCAACATTTGCTCTTACTGACAGGTACTCTCACATTAAATTAAAACTAACTAAATATACTTAAAAAACACTAAATAAGTAAATAAATTGTGTCTTACAGTATTCGTGAGTGGTCTGGAAATCCTACAGTAACACTTTTCAATAGAAGGGTTCGCAGGCCTTTGAGATTGGGTAAGACCATCTCAGATGGGTCTGTGACACTGATGGCCATATATTTTGATCCCAAATGGTGTCGTGTTGCCTGATGGCAGCATTGGATATTTGGTCATCATATGCAGGTGACCTTCTACACAAGCCACACAGCCACCCAAAAAAAAAGCAATATCAAGTTCAACTAAAACATGAATTGCACATATACCTGCTATTGGCTAGGGGAGACATGGGTAAGCAATGTGGTCACTGCCCAAGCTGTATGGGAACCCCTAGGAGAACCGGGCGTGGGCGAGGATATACCCACTCCACACCACGTGGTACCCACTTTACACCAGGCGTACCCCCAAGAGATGCAGGTGGAAAGGAGGAGCCTTTGCCTCTGGGGTTTTGGATCTCAACTCACAGACTCTTCCTAAAGAGAAATGATACAATCACATTCTGATGTGCTTTGAAAGCATTTTTCATGGGCTTTAAAAATAATCATTAACATGTAGTTTTCGGATTTAACGATGTAAGCTACCCACCCTTCTTCCAACCCTCCTTGTATGGTTGGCTTTGCAAATCATTTTAGGAAATGCAGCTAGGGGCACTGAGAGAGAAAACACAGCAGGTGGCTTCACCTCCCTGCACAGAGTCTGCAGAAAAGAGCCCTCTTCTGTTCAAGGAGCCCTGTTAACTGCGCTGAAAACAGGCAGCTTAGGCCTCTGGAAGAGCACAAGAGTGCCCTCCCGTGGCCATCCTCCGGAGCTGCAGGCACAGCCAGCCCCGCATCTGCAAGCTCCCCTGTCCAGATGTGCGAACTGGCTGGCAGTGCACGTCCTAACCCTTTGGGGTTTATTAGCCTGCTGTAATGTCAGTGCAATAATAGCCCCGGGGAGGCCATTACACCACTATTTCCATCCAGAGGAAGGCTATTCCATCAACTGCTCCAGAGGCCTGCTTGGTAAATGAGTTTTCTTTTAAAAATACATTCACTTGATTGCTTTGCTAGAGCACATTCGGCACCAGGGGACGTATGTGGGGTGGAAGGACACACGGGGGGCTGGGAACCACCCAAGGATCAACAGCAGAGGCCGGGGTCGGGATGGGGGGGGCCAGCTCACAACCCTTCTGCTGCCCGACTCAGCGTGGCCCCTTCCTCCCTGGGGCCCTTTGCTCCTGTCTCCCTGGTGACCCTTAGGTCCAGTTGTTTTGCTCCCAAAGAAGGGTCCTCAGCCATTTGTCTCTGTGCCCTCACATTCCATCCCCTCACTGCAGTGCCCAGGACAGGCTTTGCAGGTGCTTGTAGAACATAATTCCAGTGAATTGTGCTGCCCCCTTTCCGCAGTCACTCTCAGCAAGACAAGGAAGACAGACAAGTGCCGATTCCAGGCTGGATGCCCACGAAGGTCCCTTACCCCGTGACCAGCCTGGTGAAGAGTCTGGGAACAGAGAGCTCCAACCAGACCTGGAGGTCCTGGCCGCAGAGGGAGACAAACTCCTGCCCTCCATGGAGTCACTGAGCGATGGAGCAGGCCCAGGCAGAGGGCAGACATCTCTGTGGGCAGACACATCACATTCAAACGATTGCGGTGGGAGGAGGGTGGGGGAGAGGATTTGGACACCTGGCTCCCAGCAGATCAGTGCTTCAGCTTTACTAACTACAGTATTTCACATTTTGCCGTCTCATGTGGCCTCCCCTGGAATATCGGCTTAGTTAAATTGTCACTTTACCAGAATGGGGAGGTCATACATGAAATAGGGGCACATGGAGACTGAGCCCCCATGCGTCTCACAGTAGCTGGTCTGTGGTAGGAAGTCTCCCAATTCAGGGTTTCTCTCCACAGCTTGGCTGCCTCCTGAAGACTGGGGATCCTTCCAGGGCCCCATAGCTGTGGATGCCTCACTTAGGTGTGCCCTGGCCAGTCATTCCCGGGGAATAATTGTTTCTAATTAGCATTTACCACAGATGGAACATCCCCCAACCCCCAGCCTACAGCTAAGTGGTTCTCATAAGAGCACAGAAATTATTTTCTACCTTTGAAAACATCAAAGGAAATCAAAGGAAATTAGTTCATTCTCATCTGTATCTCTTAGCCAGCCTCACTGTGGTGTCCAGAGGGGCCCAGCCATTAGAGGTAAAGAGAGAGGTCTCTGAAGCAGATAATCCCCGAGCAAGTCCCCAGACCTGGCCTGCTCTCAGAAACTGTGTGGCCTGCCTTTGCTCCCATGTATGGCTCTTCCTGCTTGGGCCTGTCACTAGGCATCTGGATATTTAACACCTATGTGTGTTCCTTCCCTCTCCCTTGTGATAAGGAAATCCTGGGAGACAGGGCTAAGTCTAGACTTCTTTGTAAACATCCTGGACTAAGCACAGTATTACTTATACAACACAATATCATAGGATCTCAGAGTTGGAAAACATTCCTTTAGTTACCATGATTAGATTCCCCAAATTTACTTAAGTGCCTTCCTTGTGCCAATGTTCTAGACACTGTGGATGGAGATGAGAATGATGTCCCTGATCATATGGAACTTTAATTCTAGTGGGGAGAGATTAACACTAAACATATGAACAAGTAAATATATAATATGTCAGGTGTTAGAAATGGCTAAGAAAAATGGTAAGCCAATGTAAGGAGATAGCAAGGTATGGTGGTGATTCTACTATTTAGGATGATTGGGAGGCATTTCTGAGAAGGTGGCATTTGATGAAACACCTGAAAGAAGTGAGGAAATAGTCCGCTCGATATATGGGGGTGGAGCATTTCAAATAGAAAAGTAGCAAGTGCAAATGTCCTGAGGCCAGGGTGTGCTTGGTGTGTAATAGGAACAGCCAGGAGATGAACATGGCTGCATGTTCATGGAATGAATGGAGGAGGATAGTAACTGAGCTCAGAGATATACCAACTTGCAGCATCACAAATATTACAGTCTGGTTGGTCCTGAGAAGTCCAAGAGCTATGGGCTGCCAGCCCAGCTATCCGTTCAATATCGAGCCATCTCCTATAGATGTCGGCTGCGGTCCTCCATCCTGGTGCGAGTACCTCCAAGAAGAGTGTGTGTGAAGGGCTGAGTTCGGTTGGACGGTCCTACCCCTTCCGAAGCTGGGGGATCTTGTCAGGTTACCCTGATGTTCAATTCATGCTTCCCTGGCTCTAAAACAGCCATCATACATCCCTCCTCATGGGGTTGTTGTGAAAATTAAATGAGACACCTGTAGGAGGTACCGGAGGAAAACTTTTAGGTTTCCTTATAGGTTACCTATAGGTTCTAGAAAGCTCTCAATGGGTGAAACTTTCCACTTAAGTGGTCCTGTTTCTGGCCCCCAAACAACACAAAGCAGGTCCTCCCTCTGGTCTCAGCCAGCATTCAGCAGGTATCAGCTTTCTTGCTAGTCCTCATGGGGAGCTCAGTAAGCCTCTGAAACTCCTTTTGGAGTTTCCTCACAGCCCAGCAACCCCCCTCCCCCTGCCAGATCTCCTTCCCTCCTCAAAATCTCTTTCCCCTCCTATACAGCTAGGGACCCTGAGTCCCAGAGAGATAGATGCATGGCATGCTATCTCTCCCAGTTCATCACCTAGGCTGGGCCTCAACTGCTGCTTCCAGATGCCTCCTGGCCTCTGGAAACATGGGATTTTGGTACACTCATGCTCCCGAGTGAAATAAGGGTTGAGAGGCAGGAGGCAGGTAGAAAAGACGTAAGTGGGAAGGCCAGACATAAGCTAGGCCCAATGGTCCCTCCTCAGGCCCAAGGCTGAACAAACACCCTGCACAAGAAAGTGGGTGCATCTGCCAGAGGACAGGAGGCGAGCCCGGATTCACTGTGAGTGGAGGCCATGCCCACTCTCCTGCTCCCTGTTAGGGCCCAAGGAGCTATGGCCCAGGCTGGTGAGGGCCTGTAAGGAGACACTGTCAACTACTCAAAGGCTGTGGGGAGAGTTTCCTATGCAGTTAACACCTGGCTGCGCTTTCCCTGGAAGAGTGGGGAGTCCTGCCTGCCTGCAGTGGTGAGTGTGGTCCTGTGATTCCAGGGTTGTCTCCAGTCACCCAGCCACTACGACCCTCTGTGGACCCTCTGTGGGCCACTCTGGAAAGGTTGGTGCCACCGCCTTCACATCACACTCATGGTCTACACCAACATCACCTCATGCCTCTTTCTATGCCAAGCACTGGGGTCAGTGCACACACACAGCTCACTTCCAAGTTCTACTGATGGCAAACAGGCAGTAGGCAGGGTTAACCTGCATGCAGTGTCACACGGCCAGTGGAGAGTGGGGTTGCTTTTAGGACCCAGTGTCATTGAACTCCACAGCAACAGGGGATCTGTTCAGTTACAAGAACCTCCATTTACCATGGCCTTCCCTTTATCGATGACCCTTCTAAACTCCCCATGCTGCCAGTGAATCCTTTCCTTACCAGCAACATAGCACCAGGATTAGGCAGATCCTGGGAAAAAACTGGCCTCGGATGATCACTTTCCAGGACAGCAGAGACTCCAGAGATTTCTGCCCACAGAACGTTCCTCTGAAGCACCCACCTTTACTGTGGCTGCCTCTGTGCCCCCCGAAAATGTGACATCGTCTGCCTTGGGATCTTCCCACCTCCCCTCAGAGCCCAGTCACGCCCTGTCTGTAGTAATAGCAATATTATTGATTGACTCATATTCCAATAGAGCCCCAGGCAGGTTGGCTACAAACCTCGTTGACAAAGTGACCCTCTAACACCTTGGGCATATTTCTGCAACGCTAACAGGGATCTATCAAACCCACTCCACCATGTGAAAATGTGTGCCACTGACCCATCACTACCCCTCCCTCACTTTCACCTCTGGTGTTTGCTCTGAAAGTATTTACCTCCTCAGACTTCTTTTGGAGCCTAGACTGTTTTGCATCACCTCCTGAGAGGGAGGTTATCTACTGGTGCTGGAGGGCAGGGGTCCTATTGCCTCCTCCCTCTGCACCCTGCACAGAGCCCAGGACACAGACTAAACTGTCAGTGCATCTTCTATGATACACACGTTTTGGCTGCTTTTCCTATCTTACCCCAGAGGAGCAGAGAGGAGGGAGATAAAGTCGAGGACCTGCTGAAGCCCAGGGAGCAATGCGGCTAGTGCAGGCACTGTTAGCATCTCCTTTTTTTTTTTTTTTTTTTTTAAATTTTTTTTTTTTTTCAACGTTTTTTTTTTTTTTTATTTATTTTTGGGACAGAGAGAGACAGAGCATGAACGGGGGAGGGGCAGAGAGAGAGGGAGACACAGAATCGGAAACAGGCTCCAGGCTCCGAGCCATCAGCCCAGAGCCCGACGCGGGGCTCGAACTCACGGACCGCGAGATCGTGACCTGGCTGAAGTCGGACGCTTAACCGACTGCGCCACCCAGGCGCCCCTAGCATCTCCTTTTGATTAGGAAGAAAGCATGCAGACCTTCTGGTTGGGTTTAGCAGGAAGGAAGGGAAGTTGTACTTTGCAAGCAAAAGTTTCCTTATAATGAGGTATAAGAGCTGAGCAGATGAGTGTGGGAGTTATTTACACCAGCAGAATTTCTAGAAAGCTCTATGAACCTATGTCCCTGAGTGTGTGTGTGAGAGAGAGAGAGACAGAGAGAAAGAGAGAGAGGGAGAGCACGCACAGGAAGCTGGTGTTGTGGTATTTGTGGCATTTGTGTGCCTTTTAAAGTATATTCTATCTCACAAGGCAGGCCTGGCTGGCAGGTAAAAAGCAGAATGAGCTGTGAGCACAGGCATGTTCTGCACTGACAGCAATAGGTGCTGGGCCTGCCCCCTTCTTGGGCTGCGGGAGCCAGAAAGTATCCAAAACCAGAAGAGGATGGGAGTGAAGAGCCTTCACTTCTTCTGATGTGAGAGATAGTCAATTTCACATACGCTATCAGAAAGTGAACGCTGTCAGGTAACTTTCTGTTTTAGTTACTGAGAGCACTTAGGAGCAGAGGTGCACTCAGACCGAATCTCCAGGGTCGGGGCATCAAGAGATGGTGAGCAGCGGGCCCTCCCTCCTCCAGCCTGGCAGGGCTATGGGCCTGCAGCACCTTAAGTCGCCACCAGGGGGCACAGTCTGAGCACGACAGTTGGAGAAGAGGGTGTCCTTGTTCTCTTTTGCTTTCACTGCATTCATACAGCAGGTAGTAGGGACTGAGGTCCAGCCGCTGCGTCAAGACGGCAAGACCACTGGGAAAGAGACTTCTCGGTTCGTCCTCTACAGTGCTTGCAGAATGCCCTCAAAAGGCAGGACTCAAAGCGCCTTAAACTGTAATAGCCATTTTATGTATGTAGATTCTTAGATTAATCCTCACAATAACCTTTGAGACAGGTATTACCCCATTTTCCAGGTGAGAAAACTGAGGCTGTTCAGATATATAGCATGACAACAGTAATGCATCTATCTCTTAGTAGCTGACAGAGAAAAGATTTGAAATCAGGAACCTGTTGAAATAATGAAACCTCGAGCCCAGTGTGCCTCATGGCCAAAAAGATGTCTGAGTGGTGATCCAGACACTGCCCAAGGAGGCCAGGTAAGAGGTGTCAGTTAGTGTGAAGGTCCTGCCTCTAGCACTGGGATCTGGGCCCTGGGTGATCTCTTAGGTATGTCACCTGACATGGGAAGGATGTGTGAGCTCAAACTTCTTATTTTCTTTCACCTTGACTCTGTACTTATAGTGTGCAAGGAGGGAAAACACACCTGCACACACACACACACACACACACACACACACACACACACACAAATCCACACACATGTTCGTGTTGTGAAGTATTCTCATTTCTCTCTAACAGCCCAAATGTGGGCTTCTCTGATTCATTCCAGTGAAGTCACAAATGCCAATGTCACGAGCCAGCACAACCCAGGGAGAGGGAAGGCAAGGCCACGTGGTGGCCGAGACAGGGGCGTAAATACCAGAGAAGGGTGGAGGGTCAGGCACTCTTGGGATGTCTTTGTCTGGGTTCACATCATGCAGTCACCCAGGGAGCTTCATTCTCCCCTGTCCAGGAGGGATTTACTGAAGCTTGATAAAATCTGCCGCTGAATATTGCTATAAAATATATAGGTCCTTTCAAGACGCTTCACCCAGAGAATCCTAAACCATTAGATTCACTTTTCTATGACTTTGTTAAAAGAGAGAAAGGAATTAGTCAAAAGCCAGCACCAGCCTTTACCATTCATCTCCCACATCCCCTGTTTTTCCTGTTCCGTTAGACAGTGGTCCTCAAGGGGTAGTCTGCATCACAATGACCTGGAGGGCTGCCCACACATCTCACAGATTTTTGAGTCTCTCCCCCGTGGTTCTGAAGTCAGTCCATCTGGGCCGGGGTGCAAGATTTTGCATTCTTAAGAAGTTTCAGGTGATAATGATATTGTAACATATTTACATTTCTTACAACCTTATTAGGGGAAACTAATTTCCCCAGAAGCTTTCAGAAAGAAATGGGAATGGGTGGATACAGATAGCAACAGAAACAGCATATTCAGAGGTATGGACATCAGCTCCTGGATAGTTAACATGGGCACCCCTTTGCACATGCACATGGCAGGCACTGTTAATCAATCATGGCCTTCTTGCTCATTGAGCCCAGACTTGGCTTCAGAATCTTTCTCAGCCTACTACTCCAGAAAGCCACTAAAACCAACTGGAATCAGTAGGCAAGATGTAAGCCCTTTGCTATATATATATATATATATATATATATATATATACACACACACACACACATATATGTGTGTGTGTGTGTGTGTATATGTGTGTGTGTGTGTGTGTGTTTAATTTATTTTACCAATCTCTACACCCAGTGTGGGGTTCAAACTCACAACCTTGAGATCAAGAGCCTCACACGCCTCCGACTGAGCCAGCCAGATTCCCCTTTGCTATATTTGACCTAGAGTTTGAACTACATTATTACAGGTATCCCTCCCCATTGTTCATTCTTTCTCTCAGGCACACAACTTCCTCTGAGCACGAGGGACCATCTGGACTTAAGAACAAATGAGAAGATGGAAGCAGAACCCCGAGGGAACGTGTCCCAGTGCAAGAGGGAGAAGATTGAAGAACGTGAAGGAATTGGGTTAACTTTCGTTTGTGAGCAGCCTCATGGAGTCAACAGCCGTGGTCCTTAGGGGATCCAGGACAGAAGGGGGTGCAGAGAACACATGGAATGGCCGGACAGGGAGAGTGGCTGTTTTCCTTGAGCACTTTCTCCAACAATGGAACAGTTCCCATTTTAAAAGCAATTATGTAATGTGACAGCTGCAGTAGCTATAATAAAAGGGTGTCAGAGGAAGCCGTGCTCCCGAAGACAGGGGACGCATTTGGAGGAGGTGGTCACAGGGGCCCTAGGAACATACTCACTCTTACGGTGCAGGCTCAGCCCTGGGAAGCTGGCTGCCTTCAGCTTCAAGGAAGAATCAGAGGTCAGAGCCAAAAGGTCAGAAATGCAAGGCAGACAGAACCAATAGCAATCCCACCCCAAACTAGAAAAAGGACAGGGATATGAAAGGGTCTTGATAAAGAAAGAGACAAAGAGGAGGAAGAAAGCAATGTCTTTGAAGAACTCTGATATGAAGAGATATCTGGACAGTCAAATATCTAGAAACCCCAAAACCACCAGCCGGGTCATTCATGCAAACCCATGGCTCCGGGGTGGGGTGGGAAGGAGAGGAAGGGTGTGCATTCCATATTGCTTCCTTTTTCTGGGCCATGCTCTTACAAGACTCAGAGACCTTGTCCACAGGCCCAAACCACCTTCCTGGCTTCTGTGCTAGGCTAGAGCAAGCAGCAGGGATCAAGACTGGATATCAGTGTGTTGCCAAACGGGCAATACCACTTAAAGGTGAGCACAGCCTGCAGGCTGATGGCCCCACCTGCAAATGTCAGGCAGTCTGCCAGCCAACTGTATTGCCTGATATTCCCAAGTTTCATGTTTGGTAATTCCATAAGCCGTGATGGAGCATCGGCTCTGTTGAAACCAACATGGGGACAACCGGTGAGTGCCTAAGGTGTGTGCTACAGAAAGTTGTCCAGAACTTCAGTCTTGGTGTGATCCAGAGCCAAGACTTTTCTGTCTCCCCAAATCCTGGTTTGGCTCTTGGGAAGGAAAAGGGAAAGAGGAGGCTCATTCCAGGTCCCCTGGAAGGTGCAATACTCCTGAATTCCTTAGAGAGCTCTCCAGACTTACATCTCTCACAAGGTCAGCAAATAAATGTAATTCAGAAGGTCAACAAGAGATGTGTGGAACCAGAGCTTATTAGCATTCATCTGCATCTCAATGAAGAACTGAGGTCCTGTTTAAAAAATTGATAATTTCCAGATTCAGATAAAGCCCTTACTTTAGAGTAGGACCTGCTAACAAGCTCTGTGTCGGATGGCTCTATGTCACTGTGCCACCAAAGATGTTTTGAGAAGAGCGGCAGGAACACAGTTATCACACACACACACACACACACACACACACACACACGCATGCACACACAGCAATGCCTCTGCAGGTGTTGGAAATTAACTTCCTGATTGTGCCGTTTCCTGTCTGTATGACTTTGAATAACGTAATCTCTCTGAAACTCTACATCTTCGTCTAGAGATCATAACACCTTTCAGGATTAGTATTAGAATTTGGGCTTTTCCTGGCAAAACATTTGACCCCCAGAAGGTGCTCAGTAAGCTGCCGCCTTTAGGGCCTTTGCAAGCAAGTGCCTAGAGGAGACCCTGTTTGACCCCCAAGAAGAACCCTGAAAGCCACGTCTAACTGCACACCAGCATTCCTACCTGGACAGCCCACTTTTATTTTCCTCCATAGCATTTTACAAACATTCAATTGCACTGTGCTATTCTAGCTCCAGGCTGCGTCACTGGTATATTAATAATAAATTATAATATAGTTCATTGGTCTAGCATTTTGCAGTAGTTTACTAAGCACTTTTACCTACCATGTGCCACTTAATTATTACTGGTATAGGAAGCCCTCACTTCAGAGAGAAGGAAGCTGAGGTTAACAGAAGGTGGGTGGCTCACACAAATTGAAATAGCAGAACAGAACTCAAACCATGGGCATCTGTCCCCTGGCACCTGCCACCTCTGACGTAAGTGAAGCCAGCCAGGAAGGCTCGGGCTCTGGGGCCTCTGGCCCTCCAGTTCACAGACGTCCTTCCTTTCTGCTAATAATACTCATTAGATATTATGTGCCAGACGCAGAACTATCTGCTGGTGAGTTGAGCAGCATTTGAAAAGCACTCAGCACTGCCAGTCTGTCTGTCATCTTAAAAAGTGTCAGGCTAAGGCACTGTGGTCGATGAAAGCAGGCTAAAGCAAATTGACAACTGAGTGTAGCTAAGTGGACTAGGTCAGTGGTTGAGGAATATGTGAGAAACAACAGTGTTTGTACAACTGGGGAAACTTGAACACAGATTGTATACTAGAAAATAGCATTATATCTATGTTAAATTTCCTGGATTTGATCATTGTGGTGGTTATGTAAGAGAACGCCTTGTTCTTAGAAGCTGCATGGCAAATATGGGGGAAATCTGTTCGATACGCTATTCTTGTTATTGTTTTGAAGGTTTTAAATTTACAAAAAAGTGCTCCAGACAAATTTATCGAGCAAATATATCTCTGATAACTAGTGTGGTGCCTGTAGGCCCATCTTAAAAATTTAATTATAAAAGTCCCGAAAATATGGAATTGTAAAGTCATCTGATTAGGTCTTTTACCTTCTGTTCGCCCCTTTCCCTGTGCTTAGGAGCGTGTGCACCCTTCCCCTGTGCACACGAGCATGTGCAACTTCCCCTGTGCCTACGAGCATGTGTGCGCCCTTCCCCTGTGTGCATGAACATGTGTGCACCCTTCCCTGTGTGCATGAGTGTGTGCATTTTTCCCCTGTGCCCAGAAGCATGTGTGCACCCTTCCCCTGTGTGCACTAGCATGTTCACCTTTCCCCTGTGCACGTGAGCATATGTGCACCGTTCCTATGTGTGCATGAGTGTGTTCACCTTTCCCCCGTGCCCAGGAGCATGTGTGCATCCTTCCCCTGTGTGCACTAATATGTTCACTTTTCCCCTGTGCCCAGGAACACATGTGTACCCTTCCCTGTGTGCACAAGCATGCGCAACTTTTCCCTGTGCCAAGGAGTATGTGCACCTTTCCCCTGTACCCAGGAACACGTGTGCACCCTTCCCTGTACATGAGCGTGTGCAACTTTTCCCTGTGCCAAGGAACATGTGCACCCTTCCCCTGAGCACACAAGTGTGTGCACCTTTTCCCTGTACTCAGGTGCACGTGTGCACCCTTCCATGTATGCACAAGCATGTGCAACTTTTCCCTGTGCTCAGGAGCATGTGTGCGCCTGTCCCCTGTGTGCATGAGTATGCGTGCACCCTTTCCCTGTGTGCACGAGTATGTGTGTACCCTTTCCCTGTGTGCAGAAACATGTGTGCACCCTTCCACTGTGAGCACAAGTGTGTGCACCTTTCTCCTGTGCCCAAAAGCATGTGCACCCTTCCCTGTGTTCACAAGCGTGTGAACCTTTCCCCTGTGTGAATGAGTATTTGAGCACACTTCCCATGTATGCACAAGCATGTGCACCTTTCCCCAGTGCCCAGGAACACGTTGCACTCTTCCCAATGTGTGTACGAGCCTATGCAGTTTTACCCTGTGCCCAGGAGCAGGGGTGCATCCTTCCTATGTGCGCATGAGTTGTGTGCACTTTTCCCCTGTACCCATGAGCATGTGTGCACCCTTCCCAATGTGTGCACGAGCATGTGTGCACTTTTGCCCTGTGTGCATGAGCATATGCACCTTTCCCTGTGCCCAGGAACATGTGTGCACCCTTCCCCTATGTGCCCCAGCATGTGCACCTTTCCACTATGCCCAGGAGCATGTGTGCACACTTCCCTGTGCACAAGAATGTGTGTACTTTTCCCCTATGCCCAGGAGCATGTGTACCCCTTCCCCTGTGTTTACTAGCATGTGCAACATCCCCCTCTGCCCAGGAGCATGTGTGCACCCTTCCCTTGTGCACATGAGTGTGTACACCTTTCCCCTGTGCAAATGAGCATTTGTGCACCCTTCCCCTGTGTGCACTAGCATTTGCACTTTCCCCTGTGCCCAGAAGCATGTGTGCACCCTCTCCTTGTGCACATGAGCATATGCACCTTTCCCCTGTGCAAATGAGCATTTGTGCACCCTTCCACTGTACGCACAAGTGTATACACCTTTTCCCTGTGCCTAGGAGCATGTATGCACCCTTTCCCCTGTATGTACCCTTACCCTGTGCGCATGAGCGTGTGCACCCTTCCCCTGTGCCCATCAGCATGTGTGCAACGTTCCACTGTGCCCACAAGCATGTGCAATTTTCCCCTGTGCCCAGGAGCATGTGCGCACCCTTCCCATGTGCACACAAGCGTGTGCACTTTTCCCTGTGCCCAGGAACATGTGCACACCTTTCCCATGTGCACCTTTCCTTTCCTTTGTGTGCACGAGTATGTGCACCTTTCCCCCTGTGCCCAGGAGCATTCGTGCACCCTTCCCCTTGCATGCAGGAGCATGCGCACAGTCTTCCCTTGTGCCCATGAGCGTGCTTGCACCTTTCCCGGTGCCCATGAGTGGGTGCACACCTTTCTCCTGTGCCCTCAAGCGAGTGCACTTGTGCTCACATACATACACCTCTGGTTTGTAAAAGACAGCCTTTTACTTCTTTTGACAACTCAGACATTTACATTTATTTTATGTTGAACTGATTGTTCCCAAATAATTTAGGTTCACTGGTCTCAGTTTTGCCTTACTGTATCATATAGAAAACATCGCATTCCTTTCCTGCCAAAGTATTTGAAAATACTTGTGTGTTCACAAAATAGACCTTTGAGTCTGCTGAGTCTCAAATTCTCAAAACTCAAAACTCAAATTCTCCAGAGGAAAATGCCAAGGTTCTTCTTTCAAAATTTGGCTGTTAGTCCTCTCAGGGTGACACAAACCAGCAAGGGCAGGTTTCTAAGATTTAAATCAAGGGACCAATTTCCTCCTCTCCCCTGCCCCTGAACTAAATATTAGGTAATAAAAGATCCTTGCCGATGCGTCTGGGCTGCAGACTGCCGCTCCTCAGGTGAATCAGCCAGAGGTCAGAGGTTTTCCTCTTCCCTAAGAAAGGACCATCAGAGTAAGAACACTTTGTCTCAGATTTTGAGTAAAGGACACAAAACCACAGCCAATATGCTGGTCAGTGTATCTCTCACTGAAACCAGGCCCCAAATGGAATTTCATCAGGGGCATGACTGTAGCCGGAGGGCTATGACAGGAAATGCACAGGCCCTGGAGCCAGACCTGGGTGTGAATTGTCTCCTCCAGCATTTGGTAGTTGTGAGAACTTGAGCGAGCCACTTGGCCTCCCCAGGCCTCAGTTTCTTCATCTATTAAAATGACATAGAGGTGCTTGGATGGCTCAGTCGGTTAAGTGCCCAACTTTGACTCAGGTCATGATTTCACAGTTTGTGGGTTCAAGCCCCACGTCGGGCTCTGTGCTCAGATGTGGGATTCTGTGTCTCCCTTTCTTTCTGCCCTTCCCCTGCTCTCTCTCTCTCTCAAAAATAAATAAACATTATTTTTAATGGCATAATAATGGGGTGCCTGAGTGGCTCATTTCATGTTCGTGAGGTCAAGCCCCACATTGGGATCCACAGTGGGTGTGAAGCCTTCTTAAAAATAAATTGGGAACCTGGGTGGCTCAGTTGATTAAACATTCAACTCCTGATTTCAGCTCAGGTCATGATCTCATGATTTGTGAGTTTTTGCCCTATGTCAGGATCTGCACTAACAGTGTGGAGCCTGCTTGGTTCTTTCTCTCCCCCTCTCTCTCTGCCCCTCTTCTGCTCACATTATCTCTCTCTCTCTCTCTCTCTCTCTCTCTCTCTCTCTCAAAATAAATAAATAAACTTAAAAAATAATAAAATGAGGGGCGCCTGGGTGGCTCAGTTGGTTGAGCGTCTGACGACTTCGGCTCAGGTCATGATCTCACAGCTTGTGGGTTCGAGCCCCGCATTGGGCTTTATGCTGACAGCTCAGAGCCTGGATCCTGCTTTGGATTCTGTGTCTCCCTCTCTCTCTGCCCCTAACTCACTTGCATTCTGTCTCTCTCAAAAATAAATAAACATTAAAAATAACAATAATAATAAAATGATATAATACCATCTTCCCTCTAGGGCTGCAATGGAAAAGTAGAAGAAATAAGTGCAAAGCTTCATGGCTCTTAGTAGGCACTCATCAAGTACCAATTATTTATTCATGTGGCCACCATTCCAGAAATGTTATGATGCTGCATTTGGCAAGGGTCTACTCTGTATTTTAGGCTTTGTGGGAAACAAATTAATTTTAATAATAACATCAGTGAAATTGAATCATAGTAATAAAAATTTAAAAATGTGTTGGGAAAACAACCCCTGATGTATTGGGATAGAGCCAAGACAGCCAGTCGACAAACTGTGGCCACCAGATGAGCTACTCCGCAGTTTAATACACTTAATAAAACAGTGTAGCTTCCTGAAATTGCTGTCTTGCTAAACAGAAATATCCCAAGGGTTTAAACAGAAAAGATAAATGACTCTGTTAGCCTCACACAAGTACTGAAGTGTGTATGAGATTGGGGTATCTGGAAGTCCATCTGGCAGAAGAGAGTGGGGCTGGTGGTTGAGGACTGAATCCTGCTCACATGGGTTAAATATCTGAAAAAAATGAGAGTCTTGATACAGGGGGTTAATTCAGAAAAAATTGTACTTTTTTTTTTTTTAAATGCCCATCATACTGGGGAGTTTTCTTTTCTAGCAGTAAGTGAGTGAACTGTGTTAAGATTCAGTTGAAGAACTCACCAAACTCCACACCCGAAAAACAAATAATCCAGTGAAGAAATGGGCAGAAAACATGAATAGACACTTCTCTAAAGAAGACATTCAGATGGTCAACAGGCACATGAAAAGATGCTCAGCGTCACTCCTCATCAGGGAAATACAAATCAAAACCACACTCAGATACCACCTCATGCCAGTCAGAGTGGCTAAAATGAAGAAATCAGGAGACTATAGACGTTGGCAAGGATGTGGAGAAACGAGAACCCTCTTGCACTGTTGGTGGGAATGCAAACTGGTGCAGCCACTCTGGAAAACAATGTGGAGGTTCCTCAAAAAATTAAAAACAGATCTACCCTATGACCCAGCAATAGCACTGCCAGGAATTTAACCAAGGGATACAGGAGTGCTGATGCATAGGGGCATTTGTACCCCAATGTTTGTAGCAGCACTTTCAACAATAGCCAAATTATGGAAAGAGCCTAAATGTCCATCAACTGACGAATGGATAAAGAAATTGTGGTTTATATACACAATGGAATACTACGTGGCAATGAGAAAGAATGAAATCTGGCCTTTTGTAGCAACGTGGATGGCACTGGAGAGTGTTATGCTAAGAGAAATAAGTCATACAGAGAAAGATACATATGTTTTCACTCTTATGTGGATCCTGAGAAACTTAACAGAAGACCATGGGGGAGGGGAAGGAAAAAAAAATGTTAGAGAGAGAGCGAGCCAAACCATAAGAAACTCTTAAAAACTGAGAACAAACTGAGGGTTGATGGGGGGGGGAAGGGAGGGGAGGTTGGGTGATGGGCATTGAGGAGGGCACCTATTGGGAGGAGCACTGGGTGTTGTATGGAAACCAATTTGACAATAAATTTCATATAAAAAATTCAGTTAAAAGGGAAAATGTAAGACCAAATACCACTAACTGTGAGCCCCGCTTTTTGATCCCCGATTCAGAGCCCAGGGTATACTCCTGGGCCTTCTGTGGATGCACATTTTGGAGCTGGAGTGAGTTTAGCTGCCCAATAATCTACATTCCCAGGGGAAGGTCTTCTTTGTCATCAGTTTCGAGAGGCAACCTTACAGGAAGCAGACAGAGAAGCCGGGCTTGGTAATAACAATGGCGACATTCTTGTAACAGCACATAGGAACAATGCAGTCGATTCTGTTACACTGAGCTAACACCAGCTTCATCAGAGCTAGAGAAGGACTGTAATAATAGCACTGAGTGAGTGTAAATGCAATGAGACAATCCCTACAAAGAGTTGCCCCACAAGACTAACATCAGTGATTTGCCAGATATCTGATATTTCAGGGTTCCTCAAGGTCTTCTGGGACTTAACAGAATATCTCAGCTGGAAGAAATCAGAAGCATCGTCCATTTCAAGTTTATCACTTTACAGGCGATAAAACTGAGACCACAAATGCTATGTAGCTGATAAGTCACAAAGACTAAACCAAGCTCATGGATCTAGTTTTATTCCACCTCTATCTACTTCTTCCCTTCTGGAGTGTCAACCAACCCTAGGAGAGACAAAAAAAAATGCCTTGTTTAGATAAGGGAGACTTTTATGAACTGCTCTCCTTTTCAATTAGCTGTAATGCATTTTCTGGTTTTAATTCAGGCAGTGCCCAAACTCTTCTGCAACATGCCTACTTCTCTGGGAAACACAAGATGGTATGTGGCACTGTTTCTTATGGCCGCGAGAGGGCGCCAGTACCCCATGCTAGGACCCTTCATCCAGGCTTACCTGATCGCCCATACAGCATGCGTATATTTATTTTCAATGAGGTCAGGAGTATCAAGGTTGTAAAATAACATATTTTCACTTGTTTTCTTCCTACATCTCAAACATAGCTTTTCTGAAGTCAATTATCTCCCTGAGACGCTATTCTCCCCACCCCCCTTCCTCTTTGCGTTGCCTTTCAACACATCAGAGTCTGACACCAACAGACTGAGAAATGGACTTGGGGGGTGGGGAGCAAAAAGGCAACTTTTTTTTTTCCTCACTGGAGATGTGAAATCCCTGTCTCCCTCTTCTGGCATTTTGATTTAAAAGGCAGTTTGTGATTGTAGGGCCTCTGGTCTCCAGCGCCATAGGAGACAGCACACACAAGGTGTGGGACTGTGATACTGTCCCTGGGGAGTTTCCGGTGAGGGCTGGGAACCACCTGCACAAGTCCTTGCAGTATCATTTCATCGTTTTTCCACCACTGCTTCCGGTGAATGATGCGAGAACATTTCTGGAAAGGTCTCCAGAGAGGAGAAAATTAGGGCTGTGAGTGGCCACTCCCAAAGGGTATCCTGTCATATCTGAGTACTGTATTTAAATGGAGGCTTTGTCCACAGAGGGGAGACTAGCAGGACAAGAGGATAGGAAGAAACGACATGCATGTTCATGCACACGCACACAACAGGAACAAGTTTTGCAGCACCTACAAAGTGCACAGCTGGAGCCTGGCAGAAGCACATGAGCAGCATCATAACCAAAGAACCATGTGCTGCTTTCAGGGCTCCGCCCTCCCCGGGACCCCTAGTGCCCAGATCCTATGGGTCAACTGCAAACCCCACCCAGTCAGTGGTGTGACTTCAGCCAGCCTTGCGTGAGCACAGA
The DNA here is from genome assembly GCF_028749965.1 of Puma concolor. Taxonomy (NCBI): domain Eukaryota; kingdom Metazoa; phylum Chordata; class Mammalia; order Carnivora; family Felidae; genus Puma; species Puma concolor. The sequence goes on from NC_141676.1 coordinate 88,473,680, forward strand.
CAGCCTGGAAGGATTGTGAGTCACCTTCTGGTCTCATTGCTGCCCTCACAATTCACCACCAAAAATATCAGTGGGCTTCTCTCCCTCTGGTCGTCCCAGCCTTCTCATCTGTTTAGATTTGTTTTATTATTATTATTATTATTATTATTATTTTAATGTTTATTTTTGAGATAGTGCAAGCAAGGGAGGGGCAGAGAGAGGGGGACAGAGGATCTGAAGCGGGCTCTGCGCTGACAGGCCAATAGCAGCAAGCCCGATAGTGGGCTTGAACTCATCATGCCCTGATCCAAAGTCTGGAGCTCAACTGACTAACCCACCCAGGTACCCCCTGTCTAGATTTATTTTTATTATATAAAAATTAGGCTTCTGACAAATAATGCAGTAGCTTCTTACCCCAAAGTATGGTGATCTTCACTGTTCTAAGGGAAAAGTTAATTACAAAGCCTTACTTTTGGGTGCTGGGAAGATGCGGTCAGGACCAGTCTGTATTTCAATTCCATAAACCTGTATTAAGCACTTATTATATCCCTGAAGAACTAAAAACCTAAGTGAAATCATGTCCCTTTCCTGTAGCTGGTAGTCTACACTGCCACCTGATTACCGCCCTCATAGCGCTGGAGGAACAAAGACAGGCCTTGGGCTCTGTCAGGGTCCTGGAGGAGGCCTGGGAAGCGGTAGGTCAGAAGAGAAGGAGCAGAAATCCCAGGAAGACTGGACCGAGCAGCTTGAGCAAAGACATGTCACAGCGAGAGTCTTTGGTGCTTGATGGCGGTGGGGGACACAAGCTGTCTGGGGTGTCCACCCAGCGTGGTTTCCTCAGGGTTGCAGAGTGGCATGGCACTCAGGCCAAATTTGGCACATTCGTCTGTCTTGTTAAGTAGCCTCTCGCTTTAAAATAAATGCTGAAAGCCTCTAGATGAGGTGCGTTTGCTCTAGTCCACCACCACCTGCCATCCACCATCCACCTCCCCCTGGGCGAGCTTTGCTCATCCAAGTTCCCTGCCTGGCTCCTGTAGGTCTTGATGACCCTGTGCTGTTTTCAGGCCTCCCAAATGGAGGGCACAGAGAGTGTCCTCTTGATAGCATGCTCCTGGGGCTGCTGAAGGTGAGGGAGGAGGCAAGGCTCCTGTGCCAGCAACACTCAGACAATCTCCTCCTCCCTCTGCCAAGAAGGCCCATCATCCGGGATGCATGGTGTCAGAAAGTCTGGTCCACTCCGAAAACAGACAATTTGTTTAGAAAGAGAGATAGGAATCGGGGCATGTGAGTAAAGCACAGGAAGTGCCCAGCACACGCCTTCACCATCTGCTACAAGTGGAGGTGCCAGCAGGGGAGCAGCCCAGCCAGCCCAGGGCTTCAAGGACAGGGGCCTCTGCTCCAGAGCCCAGCCACCACCACTGTTGAAGGGCACTGGATTCTCAAGACCCTAAACTTGGCCTTGGCCTTCAAAGGGGCCTCAGCTCCCAAACCAAGAAATATCACTGCCTCCACCAGGTTCCCAGGTCCTCATTCTGGAGCAAGCTCTGGGGTCACAGTTCCCTTTGGCATGTTTTTCCTGTGTTTGGTCAAGTATGGTTGATTGGCACTTCGTCAACCTTGGGTGACCTGCAGATTGGCACCAGGCCTTAACTTCTTACACCTCTGACCCTTGGCTGATTTTCACAGAGCTCCAAGCCATTTGCCTGCTCTGCTAAGTCACAGGTATGCCCAGTCTGCTGAGGGTGCCCAGGGAGAGGGGAGGGTCCTGCCAGGTCCCATCCCACCACTCCCCCAGACACAGAGTTAGCATTGATTTAACCATATTCTCTGCAAAGCCCAGAACTAATAAGGCAAGTGCAAGCAGGAGCTATGAATTAATCCCCTTGAATATGCAGGTAATTTAGATGGAAAGAGACAGGTGCTGCTGGTTCTCCATAAATAAATTGTGCAGTGATGGGCTGGGGGTGGGGGTTAGAATAGAAGCCAGATAGAGCCCTGGGGAGCAGAGGAGGTGGGACTGGCCTTCCAGGCTGATTATGACTCTGCTCAAGGGGGACAGAGATGGCTCCCTGACAGCCATAAAGTTGCTGAGTAGAGAGCATACCTAGAAAGGCAAGAAGCCAAGAGCCACCTAGCATATTCTTGAGCCAAGCCTTCTGTGGAGGAATTCCTAGTACTTTTATATAGAGAGCAAACAGGGGAACGAAAAGGTAAGAAGAAGGTGATGAAGGGGAGAATGCAAGGGGGATGGCACAGGAGGAGGAAGAGAGGGACCTATCAGATGAGGGTGAGCAGCGGGAGGGAGGGGCACCTAATGGGGAGAGCTGAAAGGGAAGGAGCTAAGACCCTGGCATGCATAGGGCCGCAGGGGCCTTGGCATCTAGGATTTAGCTGGTCTACATTACACAGCTCTCAGGGAAGGGACTGAGGGGGTTCACAACCACAGGAAGGCTGTCCCACTTCTTACACTGAATGGCTGGGTCTCATTCACCTAGGTCTTTAAAAAAAATTATTCATTCATTCATTCATTCATTCATTTATTAGAGAAGAGACCAGGAGAGGACAGAGGAAGAGAGAATCTTAAGCAGACTCAGTACTCTATGCGGAGCCTGACTCAGGCTCAGTCCCATGACCCTGAGATTATGACCTGAGCCGAAATCAACAGTCAGACGTTCAGCTGACTGAGACACCTATGTGCCCCATGACTCACCTGCATCCCCAATGGCTCAGGTCCTACACTGGAGCCTACATCACAACATCCCTCCACCTTCCCTGGGAAAAGCAATGGCCAAGTATGAAGAGTAGGCTGTGCCCCTGGCCAGCTCTGCATCAGAACAGTGATACCTCTCTGCCGCAGGTCCATCCATGTTGTCTCAAAGGGCAGGATTCCCTTCTTTGTTAAGGCTGAGTAATATCACATTTCAGGTCTACCTAACACATCTTCTTTTTCCAGTCATCCATCTATGGACATTTATGTTGTTTCTACATCTTGGCTGTTGTGAATAGTGCCTCTATGAACATTATGCTAGGTGAAAAAAGCCTGACAAAGAAAGGCAAATCCTGCATGATCACTTGTAAGTGATATCCAAAATAGTTCAAACTCCTGGAAACAGAAAGCAGAATGGTGGGGCAAATAGGAGATGTTGGCCAAAGATACAGTTTCAGTTATGCACAATGAATAAGTCCTGGAGACGTATGAACAGCAAGGTGGCTGTAGTTAATGATATGTGTTGTATACTTCCAATCTGCCAAGAGGCTGGATCTTAAGTATTCTCACCACACACAAAGAATATCATAACTATAGGAGATGATGGCTACATTAATTACCTTGATTCTGGGGATTATTTCACAATGTATTCAAATTCTACATTGTACACCTTAAGTATATATGATTTTTATTTGTCAATTCTACCTTGGTAAAGCTTAAAAGAAAAAGAAAAGGAATCTCAGCTCCCTGACCCTTTGGAGCAACAAGAGACAAGTCAGGGTGGGGAGGAGAAGAGGATAAAGTCTTGGTGATTCTTTCTCAAGCCCCCTCCCTTAGTCCTGGCTGGCCAGGCTCTGTTTCCGTGGTTGCAAGCAGCCCCATGTGGAGCCTCGGTTCCAGGTGGGCAGTGGATGAGCTGCCCAAACACAGTTGAGCCCTGTCCCCCACACAGATTTCCTACCGCACTCCCCAAATGTGAACCAAGTCAATACCACAGCAGAACAAATACAGGCATTTGTTCTTCAGGAAAAACAAAAAGAAAAAAACAAGATTTTGGCAGCACGGTTCCCTCCCCCACTATCTTTTCTGCATTTGGTTCATTTTGTTTAAAACCCAAAGGCCCAGATTGGGCCCAAAGGGAAGAGGCTGGAGACAGGAGCACTTTTGGGGTGACTTCCGTTATCTCAGAATGATTGCTTAATAGGGGACTCCTTTTAATCGCCTACAAATGAGAAGTCAGAGACAATTAAAATTCATTCCCAATTAATTGTTTTTCCCCTCTTTCATTCCCAAGAGTTGCCATTCAGATAACAAGAGAACCTTCAAAACAAAAGCAGCCGGCAGCCTCCACTTCAATCAGATGCCACCTGGAAGGAGGCTGTGTTTTAGCCCCTCTAACTCAAGCGCCTCTCCCTGCAGCAAATGACTCCCGACCCCCGCGTGGCCATGAGAGAGCTAAAATCTTTGGAAGCTGAGGAACCTCTACGTTGTGAAGTCATGGGCAAGTTTATTACCAGGATGCTGCTGAGTACTTTTTTATAGTTTTTAATTCCGGTTTATTTACTCTCCCAAGTAATGGCCTCAGCAACTACATTTATTACTGATTCAGCCTTCTCTTTAGTTCCGAGCAAAGTCCTCCTCCCTCTCCCCGTTTCCCTCCTGGGTGCCTACCAAAATTCCAGGCAACAAACCAGCCTGAGATGACAGAAGCTCAGGAGCCTGGAGGCAGGAGGCCAGGTGCCCCGTCTCCCACCGTGTGACATTGGCCGTACTGTAGCTCTGCCCCTGCACCTTCCCCATCCTTATGAAGGAACTGCCTTCAATGTCCCAACAGCCTGCCAGTTCTACACCCTGAGCACTACATTAAATTAAAAAAAAAATCAATGCCATCCACTGAACCCTTAAAAGCTGCTAAGTATCTTCTGTGTGCAACCTTACCTATCTTCATAAACAATCCCCTTAACCAGATACCTCCGCTGTTACCAGTGCTCTGATGAAGAAACAAGCCAACTCTTTCAAATATGCAGAGCCAGGATCTGAACTTAGTGGATTCCACAGCCTGACCCCCCCTTACCCTCTGCTTCCTCCATGGTTTTGATCTCTGACCTTTCTTTCAGGATGCTGGGGTTCCTGGCAAAAACCATGGCCTTGTGCTTCCTTTTCTTGATGAAGGAGACAATTCTGTTGAACTCCAGGCCTCACCTGAAACTAATGACCCAGAATGGACCTCTTTGAATAACCAAGTTGGAGGGACAGCTAGGTTGCAGGTTGCAGAGGCCGAGGCCAGGGAATCAGTCCTGGAACAAAATCTGGAGCACACAGCTGGCTTTCACAGGATCAAGAATGGCCCCTTTTGAAAACAGAGCTGATTCCCCTTGCCCCCACCACCACAGAGTCTCCTGGGGGTTAGAGCTCTCACTGAGCCTTGACTTTGTTATTATTATTGTTGCTTGAAATGCCTCGTAATAACCGGGATAGATTTCTTAGGAAACCAAATAATGGGATGCATTCCACCCTGGCTTTATAATTAATGTTTGCATCATTTATCTTTCGTGGAAAGATTATTCTGACTAACGAGGTTCTGGGCCACTAATTCATTACACTGCCTTGTCACTTCCTGCTCCTTCTTATTACCCAGAAATAGACTCATTAGTCAGAGTTCAATGACAGGGAGAAATTGTGTTCGTTAATTTAATTCCCTCACTCATTTCTGGGCCCTATGTTTGTCCAAAATTGGGGATTAGAAGGGGGAAAATTCGTTATCTTAAGTCTTTGCTTCTGTCTCATTTTACCTTCCACCTTACTCCTGTTCAACAAGGAGGGGCCAACACTGCTCAGAAGTGACCACACAGACACTGCCCTTTCTTCAACTCTCAAGTTTTTGTACTATGTGGGAATCGTTAAGGATGTCGGGCCTCCCCGATAGCAAATGCCATAGGAGATGCATGAATGGGAGGTGATATGATATAGTGTGTACTGTCTGGGCTCTGTAGTCAGATAGACATGAGTTCAAATTCTGCCTCATTACGTGGGAACTGTGTGTTCTTAAGATGCTTAACCTGTCTGGGCTGTGGTTTCTCATCCACAAAATAGGAATGCCAATAGCTATCTTTTATGAAGATCAAGGTACGTGAAGCACCAGAAGTGTTTTGCACAGTGTGCAATGACAAGAAGTTGGGGAAAAAAAAGGTGCCCTTGGGAATTAAGCTAATCAAAGCTCACATGAAGGCAGAAAAGGGAATGTCTTCAAGCAGGGTCTCCTAAGCTTGGCTGTATGTGGAAACACCTGAGGAAGCCCAGACCTACCAGAGCATTTGAGTGGAGTCTCTGGGCATGGGGCAAGGACACTAGTGTTTTTAAAAGTTTCCCCAGTGGTTCTAGAAAGAGGTCAGAATTGGGAACTACTTAACTTCTTGAGGTCGGAATGAACTCCTTCAACCTCAGTTAAGCACAGACAGGAACCTAGCTGTGTCCTTCCTGAAATGGTTGCCCAGAGATATTTCACTCCTGCTCTAACCCTGTTCCAGGAAGGAGTGCGCTGCTGTGGGACAGTGACATGTCCGAGTCACTCCATGAGCAGAATTGGTACCTATACTGTTCCAGGTGTTGGGCAGACCATGGAGAGCAAAAGCAGCTCCAGTGTCTGCTGTTATGGGGCTACTAGTCTTTTGCCAGGAAGCCATCAAATCACCAATGAATGAGTAAGTATAAATCAAGACAAATTCACTGAGGGAAAAGAGTTGATCCTGGGGCTGTGACCTAGCTTGGGGACTGGGAAGGCTTTCCCAAGAAAGAGAGACAGAATCCCAAGCGGGTCCCACCTCATCAGCACTGAGCCTAATGCAGGGCTTCAACTCAAGAACTGTGAGACCATGGCTAAGCCAAGATCAAGAGTCAGATACTTAACCAACTGCACCACCCAGATCTCCCAAGGGTCCTCTTCTTTAAAGGAAAAAGGATGACACTCTTAAATTAAGGAATGGTAAGTGAGACAAAGAGGTGGGATGGCAAGAAGGAATAAGCTAAGACCCACTCACCTTCTAGCATTGTGGTTCTAAACCAAGGTAATGGCATGATGTGAGAGACCAATCAAAGTTCTCCATCCTGGCTGAGATCCTTTGGTAAGCCCCTAATGGAAAATTACACTGGCCCTAGATATGGTCACCAATGGTGGAGGAGGGCTGTATTTCTCAGATATGTTGGGGCAGAAAATATCTGAGAACCTCTACTCTAGATCTTTCCCCACCAAGAAGCTTGTCAATAACTCAGCTTCCAGAATAGTCGATAGCAGCAATCTCTGGAAAGGTATGTCCTCCCCATAGTAAGTTATTCAATCAGAATTCTGGTGTGTCCATCAACTTTTTATGAGTATAATTCTGTGAGTCTGTCACCAAGAGGCTGGCCATGTTCATTGAACTGTTTCTGTCTGTTTGTGGGCCTGAAAAGCCAAGGGCTGTGTCATTGGTGAACACACAATGGGAATGTCAACTAGAACTTCTTGGCTTTCAGTCAGCCTCTGCTTGGAGGTCTGGAGCTTCTCTTATTTCAGGATTCCAGAACTGTGTGTGTTTGCCAAGGATGTTTCTTCATTGTGGGATCAACTGTACATTTAGGCTAGGCAGGAGGAGTCCATTTTAGGCAAAGCTCTATGTCCAAATATGCAGGACATTGGCAGAATAGTTTGTAACCCTGTTCTTCAGTCTTCGTGTTCTGGTGTGTTATATTGTCATGGTCACTAATCTTGTCTTCAGTGATGTAAATCATTATAAGGGAATCCTTAGAGTTTGGTCTCAGTGGTTTGTAACTGTGCATTTCAGTGAAATAGAGGAACACCTACAGATGGTTGGAGATGAGGCAGCCCAGGAAAGGAAGTCTGGACCTCTCATGAGTGGGCACCCAAGGCAGTCCTTATCCCCAAGCCAGTAAGGCTTAGTGCTGACAAATATCAGTCAGGGCAGGTAGGAAGTACAGGACTTCACCTGGCCAGCAGGTTGCTGACTTCAACAGCTCCAGCACAGAGTTCTGAGAACAGACTTGTCTTCAATAACCAGAAGAAAAAATGACTAGGTCAAATGAAGTACACTGGACGAGCATTTAGCATAATACCTGGTGCACACTGAAAATCACATTTTTTTCTGGGACACCTGGGTGGCTCAGTTGATTGGCATCCGACTCTTGCTTTTGGCTCAGGTTATGATCTCACGGTCATGGGTCTGTGCCCCATGTTGGGCTCTGCACTGAGAGTGGAGCCTGCTTGGGATTCTCTCTCCCCTTCTCGATCTGCCCCTCACCCATTCCCTCACTCTCTTTCTCTCTCTCAAAATAAATATTTTTTAAAGTCGCATTTATTCCTATGTTATTAAGAGAAATAGTAAGAGTTAGAAAACTAGATATTGAACACTCAGAGTCTGACAATATTTGTTATTCATTATCTCAATTAATTCTCACAATATAGTGAGATATATATCATACCCATTGTACAGATAAGGAAATTTAGGATCCAAATGGTAACTTGCCAAAGAACAAGCAAAATATGGCAGTGCAAAGATTGGACATGCAAGCCTGCTTTCTTTCTGTAGCCCACTGGAGCCTCTGCATGTTCCCAGACACTCGTGCTTATCGCAATGAACTCACTGTGACTCTGTTAGTCTGCACAGGATGTCATAACAAAGCATAGCAGACTGGGAGATTTAAACAACAGAAGCTTATTGTCTGTTAGTTCTGGAGCCTAGAAGTCTAAGATCAAGGTGTCTGGAAGGTTGGTTTCATTCTGAAGCTTCTCTCTTTGGCTTATTAATGGTCATGTTTTCTTTGTGTCCTAACATGGTCTTTCCTCTGTGTGTGTCTGTGTCCAAATCTCTTCTTATAAAGACACCAATCAGAAGACCCACACCTATGACCTTATTTTCCCCTTATTACCTCCTTAAAGGTTTTTTCTTCAAATACAGTCACATCCTATGGTACTGGAGTAAGGGCTTCACCATATGTATTTTGGAGGGGACACAAATCAGCTCCCAAACAGTGTCCTAGTAGTTTAGATAAAGCCCTTTATCCTTCATTTGCCGTGGGATCTATATTGGCTTTTCACATCTATGTAATCACTGTGTACCTGAAATATTTTTCACCCTTCAGTACAAAAAAAAAAAAAAAAAAAAAAAAAAAAAAAAAAAAAAAAAGGCTTTTACCATGAATGGTTGGGAAAATGTCAGGATTAAGATAACTCACTCCAGAGATGAGGTGTAGAAAGGATGGGTAAGACAAAGCAGCTGTCAGTCTTAAGAGGAGATCCCTTCTTAATTTCCCTGAGGGACAGGAGGGAATGTGTGAACGCCACTGGCAAACACAGGAAGCACTTAGAGAGTAGTGTTCCCAGCTGCCTGTGGTGCACCCAGACATTGTCCACAGAAAGTAGTTACATGGGTTCTGTCCCGGTGCTGAAGAAATACATGAAGGGCATCAGTTATGGGAGTTTCAAGTAAGCCACACAAGCTCCAAGGATGTGCTGAGTGCTCCTAGTTACTTTGTTCAGCTTCTCTCCTTTGAATCGGCCATTAAGGGTTGGTAAGCAATGTAAAAGAGTGGCTTTTCAATGTTGCTGGTGAAAAAAAAATGTTGAAATCAGAAAGAATAAGAGAGCAATAATCACCTTCTCACTAACTACATTTGATAACCTTTGGTCTTTGGGGATAATGAATTACATCTCAAATCCACTTGGTTTTGGTTGTTCTAGTAACCTGATCAAATTCACAAATACCAAGAAGCAACATGGGATGGAAATGTGTGGCCTGCATTGTTCATTTGGTGCTGGGCACCTGGGAGTAGGCAGGTGGGGAGAGAGGCAGTGTCATTTCCTGGGGCCTGCACGGTTCTGAGTGATTGGCAGGCTCACTTTGCTCTCCCCTAGGCCTGGTATTGAAAGGAAGAGAAGACTCAGAAAGCTGCCAAGAACTATTCCTTACTTTTGGCAAAGATTCTAGGCCTCGTCAGAAAAATCAAGAACTGACTTAGAGATTTGGGGAGGCCAGAGTGAGAGGGGTCATTGGGTAATGACAGTAAGAGCTTTCTTAGATAGTATTCTCTGAGTTGGTCTCCTATTAAGCTTATGAAACAGTATTATACTTCCTATGTCTTTGTCATGATGTAAGAGGCTCAAAGAATTAAATCAATTGCCTCAGGACACAAAGCAAATTCATGGCACATGCAGGCCTCAAACCCAAGTCTTTCTAGGCCCTCACCCAGTTCTTCTTCATCTGCCTTTGCTGGATGCTCCATAGCACAGTCCAGAAGCTGCCTTCATGACCAGGAGTTTGGTTGATTGAAACAGCTAGACAGGAGCAATCCCAGCATGGTTGAACAACTTCCCTTCCCTGTTACCTTCTGCTCTTCTGAGATAATACAGGCAGTATGGGTGGGAGACAAGAGAATAAGAGCAGGGGTATCAGAGTAGGAGACATACACATTCAAATTCAGGCTTCAAGATCAAGCAACCTTGGGCAAATCATCTCATTTCATTAAGCCTTAATTTCCTTGTTTATAAAAAGAGGATGATAAAACCAACATCACAGGATTGTTTTGAAAACAAAATATGTGTGAATGTGTGTGGATCTGTGTGTGTGTGTGTGTGTGTGTGTGTGTGTGTGTGTGTTGGTTAGCATGGTATCTAAAACTCAGTAAAGGTTAGTTTTAAAGAAATATAGCAAAATGTTCCTTGCCTGAAGAGTGAGAATTTCAGCAGTCTCCAAAGCAGGCTTTGCGGGGGTGGGAGAAGGCTGGGCTTGTGGAATTCGATAAGTCCTTTGTTTCAGTCTGTAGTAGCTTGTGCTCACTGCCGCTTCCTGAAACCCAGTGATCCTAGTGCCCAAGAAACACGAATTCTATCAGACAGTCTGGCCCTCTGCCCAGGCCAGAACTGGTACAGACAGAAGGGTCAGGGAAGGCCATAGAACCCAGAGAGGAGAGAAAAACAGAGGAAGGAAGATCAATGTTGGACCCCACATGATTAACTGTGCCAACCTGGGGCATTGAAACTGGGGAAACTGCCAGATTGATGGATTCCAAGGCAAATGAAGAGCCTGGTGCTTTCAGCATCCAAGCTGTGAAGTGAAACACAGTGGCTGGGCAAGGCATTTGATAGAAGAGGGGGGGAATGAAACAGATCATCCTTGTACTTGTCTTGGGAAACAATAGTGAGAAGGCAGATCTGATTCTGAGAAAGGTCTTTGCTCCTTGTCACCTTTCAACAGCAAAATCACAGCTTTGTGTGTTTGCATCTAAAAAGATGCATTTGCGTGTATGAGTACTTGCAAGTGGTGGTGTGTTTTGGGATGTATGAGTGTGCAAGCTCTACCCATTTGTCCTCCTGTTCCACAGGGCACAGTGATCCTAGAGAATGTGTTGTTGGTAAGGTAGGTGCAAATAGAATTTTATTCTCATAGTTTGAGAATTGCAGTGTACTAAAACTATTCAGACGTGCCCATGTACTTGCCTATATACTCTGTGGAAATTTTTTCATGTAAAATTAACATACACTCTGTTACCTCCTTATTAATAGGAAATTCCAAAGCATCCATTCCCATCTATTACAATAACCTGGGCCTGGCAATGCCCCCACCTCTGAGCTGACAGGGCATGCTGTGGTGTCCAAAGGAGAAGCCCTGGAGAAAATGCTACCCCTCCCCTCACCATCCAGCTCCTTATTTGAAGACAAGGAACAAATTGTATTGCAGCTTTATTCTGTTGATGAATTCTAAAAAATTATGAATCTTCCAACTAAATCAAGGACTCAATCAACCTCGATCCAAAGGTAGCAAAGAGAAACCTGCAGTTGATAATAAAGGGGCTACAGAAAGCCTTATGGCTAAGACCCCTATCTCCTTGGGTCCCATTGGGCAAAATTCTCAGATTGCCTCTTGGTTGCAGGTTTTCTTCATTTTCAAAGCAGACTGGGATGTGTGCAGAGCTCTTGCTTGGACTGGGACCCAGATAGATGGCAGTTAATTCCCTCCATTTTGCAGGGCCAGTAAGAAGAAGCATCCCCAGTCCTGTCTGAAGCCATGGAAATATAATAGGAGTCACCACATATTCCGTGAAAATATAATAAAAGACCCCAAGCTTGGGATATGACATCATGAAAAGAGATTAAAGAGAGGTTTTGTGATTTTCCAAACACAATGAGCTTTCTCCCATTTCAGAGGAGAAAGTTGGGTTTTGAGCTTTTTTCCCTCTTTGTTGAAATTGAGGAAAAGAGAATTTAAGGAATATGTGTGTATGTGAATTTTAGAAATGGAATTAAACACCTTTAATAACAATTCTGGTATTTTTTTCCTCTTTTTAAAATTCCTAATGTCTACAGATTTGCCTCTTTTGTGTGGGTGAGATCTTCTCTGAGGTCTTTGGCACAGATTGAAGTTGTTTCTATCTTTCCCCCCTTCCTACCGACCCATCCTCCAATTAATTGTTTATGTCCCTTAATAGGACAGAAGAGAGGGCACATTTTAAATATTTTTTATAGAATGGAGTTTTATGTTCCCAGTCTAGATTTATAGACTGTTAAATAGAATGTTTTACATTTGTTTCTCTTTCTCAAAGAAAATAACAAATACTTGTGGGCAGGGCCATCAGTCAATTACTTCAAGGGATCTTCTGCAAATGACAGGAAAAATAAAAGCACCTCTGCCTTACTCTTAAGGGAGAGCAATGGAATTTCAGAATAGTGGAAAACCCAAATTACTCTTGAACTTCAAAATGGCTTCCTTGAATGACCAAGAAGAAGTAAGGACACTATAAGGACAAATTAGCCTCTAGATTTAGAAAGCCACTCTTGCTTCACACTAAGGAGGAACTAAGTGCTATTTTAGCCTTAGTGACCAGGCAGGCACAGAAAAGTACACCCACAACAATTAGACACACCTTAACATTAAGTAAATGATTGTTAATGTACCAGAGGACCTCCATTTCCCCACAAATTCCACAGATCTCCTTTCTGTCCAAAAATTGCCGTACCATTTGTAGTCAGATCGTGACAGAAATGATCATCTTCCAATTCCTAATGTTCCAAAGTTTTACTTCGGCCTCTCCAGCTGTAAACACATTTTTCCCCTACTTCCTCTACTGGCAACGCACAGCCAAGTAGCTGAATCATCAGACACAAAAGTCCAACTCATTTTAGAATCAAAACTTCACCAGAGAAAAACCCCTTGGAGACCGACCTCTTTCCAAGAGCAAAGGTGTCTCCCATCTCAAAAGCCACAACCATGACCGGGACCTCTCGTCCTCAGGAAAGGCATTCACCACAGACTCTGGGGGACAAGCCTCCCCCTCGCCTGTCTGTGCAAAGGGATGATGAATTCAGTGGGCACCTACCTTTGCTGCCCCTCGACTGCCACCTCTTCCCACCTTCCCCGTTTCTTTTTCCGCTCATTTTTTTTTCCACTTTAAAAACATCCAACTTTGCCTTGGGGATGAGCAGAATGAAATGTCACTTACCTATAAAAAGAGAGACAGAAGAGAAAGCCATGCATCACATTACATACAAGTTCTTTGAAATCAAGGCCAGCTTCTGACTTTGAAACTGTAACAATGAGTGAATATTATCTTTTCATCCTACCTTTCTATATTTAATGAAACGCGAGATTTTGCAAGAAGCCCATCCCCAGGGCCCATCCTCCCCTTCATGATTTTCCTTTTGTTTTGTGGCCGCTTGCTGCCCCTCTCCTCCACCCTCACCTCCCACTGCTTGCTCCCTCTCTTCATTGAGGAAAGGTCAGGAAGGAACTGGGGAGATGCAGACCTTATACACCAGGGGGGGACTTCGGGCATGGGCACTGAAGTTGTGAGGTGTGTGGAGCCTCTTTTCTCTCAAGCAGGGCCTTGGTGACCTGGGGTCGAAGCTGATCATTGCCTATTCAGGAGGGAGGTCGCAGTCCCCACAGGGTGACTCTCCATCTGCAGCTCTGGGACCTTTTCAAATGGCCCAGGTTCTGAGACTTTCTCCTCTCTCTCCCTCTCCTGGCTCCCCATCACTCCTTCTTGTTGGAATGAACTCGTGTAAGGTTTCTATCCCCTGCTTTGTCACACAGCATCCATGGTGTCACCTTAGTACTACTCGCAGTTCAGATCTGCTTCTACAGAATTTGCTTACGGCCAGTGTGAATGGCCTGGGTCATTTTCTCTCTCCCCTGCTTCAAAGTGGGATCCAATTTGGTCCATGTTTGTTCTAGGAGACCCTCTGTCTGAGAACTGCAGGATGGTGGATCCACACCTTACTGGGTTTCTGATCTCAAAGGCTCATGTTCTTCACACCACAGGCTCCCCACAGCCCTGTGGGTCCCCCACGTCCCTCTGCCACAGGGGAAGCTGGGCTTCAGCTTTCTGCTTCAAGAACAGCCCCTCACAGTCCCCTAATGTGCTAAATAGTTTAAAATCGATTTCAGTGGCCTGCCAGTATCTTTTTATTTTTATGCCTGAATAACTCAGCTCTTTTTAGCCTCTTCTTGGAGATTTCAGTTTTGTGGTTTTTTCTGCCCCAAGCTTCTCTGAGAACCTCTGTGGAGGACACCCCAGAGCTGAAGGTTGTTGAATTGAAAAATAACCACGTGTCCCCCATATGACCAGGTTTAATACTACACCCCCCAAAGAGATGCTGGCTTAGGATGCTCTGCGAAAAATGGAATCGTGGTCAAATATTTTCAGGAAAGTCTGCCTCCTTCTTCTCCTCTTGGAGATTTATGACCACATTCTGATATTAAAAACTAGGAGACTGTCCATAGTGAAAGGCCATGCTTAGGCTTTTCCTAAAATGATTTTATTCAGATATTCTTCTTCTTGCACACGAGTTAAAGCCCCCTACTTCAGAAGGATGGCTCTGTCCCTGCTGTTTTGTATGGATCTTATACTAAGGGTAACTGATTTGGTCTTATCACAGTCTGTGGCCAGGGGATCCTGGGAGTGATATGCAGCTCCCCGACATGCCCTGTGGGAAACCAGGCCCAGCATCCCAGGCTCTGGTTTGTCTCTGCCTCTCACCCAATGCAAAGAGTCCCCTTGCTGGGTCACCAGCAGCTGCTTCTGTGAGCTGGGGAGACTTGTAAACACCCTGCATACACCACTGGGATGCTGCAAGGCTGAGTGATACTTTAAATGTGCTTTGTAAACTATAAAGAGCAAATAGTTTTAAGGCTGTGGTGTTCGGCACTGCTGTCCTTGGGCTGCACTCATGGAGAGAGACTGAGAACACTGGGTTTCAGCTGCCCAGGGCAGCTGGTGAGGAATGTGTGACTTTTGTTTTCCCCAGTGAATGAGAAGGCAGGAGCTAGTGCGCCTTGATTACTTCCCCTCCTCTGAGCCCTGAGGGAGGGAATTGATCTTGTAGGCTTTTTTTCCATCTTTAATATCTATGCCTACGAGTTTCCCTCTGTTGCACAGGAATGATTTCTCTGCCTTCTCAGTGTTTACACCTTTCAAAGCTTGTAATCCTGTTCCATCTCTGCTCTGCCGCTTTGCAGCTGGGCAAGTTTCTCAGTAGACCAAGAACCTGTACATGGGGGCAGGAAAGAGAGAGGTGTTGAATCAGATCTGGAGGGAACGGTGTCTGTCTGCCTCCATTATCACTTTTTTTAATGTTTATTTATTTTTTGAGAGACAGCAAGAGCTCATGAAAGTAGGAGAGGGGCAGAGAGAGGGGGATGGAGGATCCAAAGCAAGTTCTGTGGTGACAGCCGCAGACCTGATATGGGGCTCGAACTTGCGAATTGTGAGATAATGACCTGAGCCGAAGCCCTAGGGAAGCTCAACTGACTGAGCCACTCTGGCACTCCTCCATTATCACTTTTAAGGAGGAACAAATAAGCATTACAATAATGGCATGTCAATGTAGGTGCATTAACTGCAACCCTTGGACGACTTGGGGGGTGAGTATGTGTGGGAAATCTCTGTAGTTTCTGCTCAATTTTGTTAAAGCCTAAGACTGCTCTAAAAATTAAAGTTTATTAATTAAAAAAGTCACACTCCTTAGGTTTTCATTTTTTCAAGAAAATATTCTTGATTACGATGTATGTGCAAGGCCCAGAATGATTTCCAACAGAACAGGGGAATTCTGGGGGATGACGTCATGTTCTTTGTACCGTCCCCACAGTAGTCTTCACAGTGCCTTTTTCTGGCCCACGTGGAGGGCATGAGAAAATGGGACTTGAGTCTCAACCCTGGGAGAGAAGAGAGGAATATAGAAAGTTTGGGAAATACTCAGAGAGGCAGAAATGCTGGCCCATGTGTTCTTCCCCCTCATCTTTGGGAATCATATCTAACATTTAAGCCCAGCTTCCGTGCTATGCCCTCTGATGCTGGCTCACCTCACAGTGCTTGACTTTCTCTGCACCAAACCGCTTGCTCTTTGCAGTGGCTTTTAGCACTTCTTCTCTTGGGCCGTTTATGAGAGACCTGTTGTTTCTCCTCTACCACATTGTGGCTTTGCAAACTTGGCCACACCTAGCCCAGACTTTACTGCAAAATGAGTTATAAGAAAACTTTAGGTTTCCAGACCTTTGGAATTTGGAATTGCAGATAAGAAATTGTGGATCTCTGTAGACTAGATACTGTCATGGCTCTGGGACTGCAGAGATGAAAGCTATGATCCCTGTCTTTTTCGAGTCTAGAGGGAAAACAGACGAGGAGTCGCTGAGTCATAATATGACATCAGAGCTGACAGGACAGGGGCAGTCACAGGGTGCTATTGGAGGACAGGGCACCCGTATCTTTCATTTGGGTGCTGAGAATAATATAAAAGAAAAAAAAAAAATCTGGAATTCCGTGGAGACTATCAGGGAACACTTCAAAGAAGACGCTGGCCCTTTTTCAGCTGTTCCCACTGCAATGCTGCATTAAAAATCTGCTGACCACCTTCTGTCCCCCATATTTCCAAGGTAAGGACAAGATGGCCTTTGGTTAGTCCCTGCTTGCACTGCAGAGCACCTCTGCCATGGAATTCTTGAAGCTGACATGTCCGCAGGCAGGGGTCAGATGCCCACCTTTGTGAAGAGCTGGGAACCCAGACAGGAACTCACTCTGCAGATGAGGCTGACTTAACATTCAGTGCCCACTCAAGGCACTACAAGCCCTATCCATTCCATCGTTGTTGTTGTTGTTGTTGTTGTTGTTGTTGTTGTTGTTGTTTGGCTGCTCTTTATAAGGCCATCGTAAAACTGCAAGGAGTGACAGCCTAACTGTGCAAAATGATTTTAACTGAAGAGGCTCTACTTCTCTAGATCTCCATTCCTGACTATAACAGTGAGCATGAAGTATGGCCAGGTAACCCATTCAGTCCCACAGCCAGGAAATCTCCTAAGACTTTGAGAGTTAAGAAAGGATGCCCATCATAGAGCACAGAGCACTCAGCAAATTTGAAATGTACACATCAAAATGTAGTTCAAGTACTTTCATAGAAGTTGGTCATCTTCCAGGAGAAGGGTTTATGTATATCTATATATCTATATCAACTATATCTATACCTATGTTGATATGTATCTACATCCAATGTGGGGCATGACCCCAAGATCAAGAGTCTCATGCTGATCTTGAGCCAGCCAGGCACTCCCAGGAGAAAGGTTTAACTGACAGTTGCATATTTACTCCAAACTTGGGCCCCATACTGGCTCTGGTCTTGAGCCAAGACTAGCTTTTCTTACACCCTCCCTCTGATGGCTTCTGAGCCTTCTAAGGAGATAGAATGCAAAGGAAAGTGTTTGGATCGAGAGCTCAACAGTGTCCCTCTTCTCCTCCCCTTACACCCACACTGCTTTTCTATACCACTGGGAATCTGCAAATCCATCCACATGAGCCCTGATGCCACATCCGTGCTCTGTGACCATCAACAGCACCTCTGCAACAGGCTATGTATGGTCAACGATCTGTGTCATCCCCCATCTCTGTCCATGCCACTGGGGGTATGACTCCTACAGATCTGCAGATATTCTCTTAGTTCAGAGGTACATATCACAGTCCCCACTATATTGCTGGAAGGAAAAGAAATGAGGATTACTTTTGAGTCTATTTAGGTAGAAAAATTATGTAGATGTACCTAGATGTACAGTATGTTTAGGTGAGTGTTCTAAAATGCAGTGGGATGGATCTTAAACTTCTTTTCCAGCCAGCTGTCCAAATGGGATGCAGGTGGGGTGGAACCTCTCAGACTTTTTTCTATGTTCTCTTCTTCTCTGACACAGAACACTGGTGAAATGCAAATTCTACCTCTCCTACCCACATTTTCTCCAAACTCTGGAGAGAGAGGTCTGCTACTAACACTGTTGGTGGGAAAACTGAGGCCCAAGGAAATGTTAGCTGGTTTCTGGTGAATGCATAAGGAATTGTGGAAAGTCTCTGGCTCATGTGTTCTCACATTCTGTCCTAGGATGGGGGAGGAGGGCTTCCCAAGAGCTAGGAAACATGTCCATGGTGAGATGGGGCACATGCCAAGATGGACAATGAATCTGGTGCCAGCCTGTCAGAAGGAAACTGGATTTATGCTGTCCTGAGGTTTCTGTTGGAGACCAGAATTCCTCTGAGTAATGCTTTTTCCTTTCCCTTCATTGCTTCACACAGAGCTTGGCTGGGTAGATTTTTCTTTTCTTTGCAGTAGGTATATTTATCGATTTTCACAATCAGACACCATCATGTGCTAAACATCTAAGAGATCTCAATTGTATTCCAGATCAGCTCCACCCTTCTTTTTCCACCACTTCTAGATAAGGACTGGAGGAGAAGCAATGTCAGGGGAGAGGGCCTGAGACTGAGCTCAGTACAACCCACTTTCTGCATTAAGCCTGCAGCCCCCTCTGTGATTCTGACACAAAGCGGTAGAGCACAGCCACCTATGCGAAACCAGCTGTGCCAGCCACTACCCTGTGTTTCCAGCAAGCCCCAGGAACTGCTACTGACCTCGCCTGGCTAAACATTGCCTATTTATCTGTGAGATGTCTCCAGAAAGGAAGGTGAGAGGTGCCAGCTTACATGTTACTAATTAGCATCTTTTCCTTAATGACTGTGAAAATGTCTGGAAATTGCTAAGAATTCTACAAAACAAAAAAGCATAGCAGCCGAAGTTGTTCTGGGGTAGGGTAGGCATCTGAGAGCCCTTTTTCTCAACAGCTGCACTTTTAGACTTCTCCACTTTGACTGCACATTAGAATCACCTAAGTAGGTTTTCAAATCCTGCTATCCAAACTTCATCGCATCCAATGACATCAGGATCCCTGGGAGTAAGACCCAGGAGTCGGCGTTTTTAAAAAACACCCAAGTGATTCCAACATGCAGTCACATTTGAGAACCAGGAAACTTGGAGGGCTGTGGAAGCACAGACTGTTAAGCTGTTCCCATTTCTGATTGGGTAGGTCTGAGGAATAGCTTGAGAATCTTCATTTCTACAGAGTCATGGATGATTGTTCTGGTAGGAGACCAGACTTAGAGAAGCACTGCATTAGATGGTTTCTGAAGTTCTTAGAAAAATGGTCTGCAGGAGTTATTTCCTATTAAAATGACAGGTTTGAGAGCTGTGAGGTCTCTTTAACTCTTACTAGGCTGACCTAGAACAGATATGAGTGTACTGGCCCTGCCATTGAGCAGGGAGGTCCACCTGGCTTTTCCTTGTCTTCCTAGGGCTGTGCCTACAGAGAAAACTTTCTATGAAAGAGGCTTCCACAGCCAAAAGAAAAAGAGGCCAGTGTTCCCTTCTCCCACCTCTGCTACTGTCAGAGAATTGACTTTATTCCTTTAAAAAGGAATCCTGTGATCCAACCAATAGCTTCCGGAGGACAGAAACGAGGTTATCTTATAGTAGCATCACCGAGTACAATTGCGTGCAGAAGACACGTGTTATAGTAATCCTGAGTTAACCAAAGGATGAACAACCCATTTTATGGGCAGGAAAACCACAAGGCTCTTACATTGGAGAGAGAGGCATTATGTGCTTAATCCATGAATATTTAACGAACACCTCTGTGAGTGCCACAACCACTTTTCTAACAAGGCTGGAGGCTATAAAAACCTGAGACAGGGTTTATTTATTTGGTTGTTTGTTTATTGATTGATTGATAACATGAACTTTTGTAATTCACACCCTCCTTTCAGCAATATTTATCACCAATGCATTCCATAAGCCATTTTTCTGGAAAGCCTAGAAGGAGGCAGAGGAAGCAGATATCAAAGAGGGTGCTCTTGGGTGCCCTCCCCACCTTTGTTCTTATACTGGAAGCTGTTCCAGGACCCCACATGCATGGGGGTCTCAAGCTCTCTGCCCAAGACATTTGGAAGGAGCCAAGGGCTGGCCCCACCTCTACATCTTTCTAAAGATCTCCTACTTTCCTCGGCTGAGAACTGGAGACAGCTGCAGCATGATGCATGTTGATTGCACAGCACGTGTCCACCTTCTGATAGGGGCAGGCCCATGCCCACTGCATAGAGGTAGACACGTTTCCCTGTGTGGTAGACACATTTCCTTGTGCCCTACACTTCGCTCAGCTGAGGCAGGGGAGGGAAGGAGCGGAGGGGCGGTATTCTCTCCCTCCCTCTGAGCTTGTTCATATAGTCAAACACAGAAGCCCTGCTGTGACTGTTGATCACATCCAAAGCAGAGGCAGGTTTTGAAATTCATCAGAGATTTCTCCCACAGCTGCAGCCAGCCAGGCCTGAGCCTCACCCTCCCCACGGCCCACCGGCTGCTGTCAGCCCCCAGTGGGAGCCGACAACTATGAAGTTGTCTTTCTCAAGTCCCACATCTGTTTCTTGAGGCGAAGAGAGACAGTGGGTGAAGGAATATATCTAAAACTGAAAGAACAAAGAGGGAAAGAAAAAGAACCCCTTTAGAAAAAGATCCTTAAGAAAGGAGAACTTAACCGAGAGACTGCTGGGAACTCTGTCTTCTTTCCTTCCTTCTCGTTCTTTCTGGAGATGGTTCTGCGGTCCACACGCTGTACATCAGTGGGGACCTGGTGACCACACCGGCTTCCTCTAGCCCCTGGTGAGTAATTGTAGAGGCTCATCATGTAGGCTGGTGCTGTAATAATGCTATAGCCTATGATCTATGGATTTTATGGGGATTTTTAGGAGATTGGTAATAAGGTTGCTCGAGTAAACAGTCTGGCAGAACAGTAAAAGACAAAGGTGATACACAGGTTGCATTCTAAGTGGATTTCTGAAGGTGGAGTGACTGTGAGAAGCTTCCATATGTTCCAAGGTTTGCTTCCTGGACTGAGGGGTCTGGAGCCCCTCTGCTTGCTAAGATTCCTGCCCCAGTGCCAGGAGGTGAAAACACATGGTGTGGTGCACTTCCCTTGTTTGCTTATTCATTGATAAGACTATGGATATATTCCTTCCTCTTCCCTTCAGGGCCAAGGGAATGCTGAGCAGCCAAGGCAGGGCCTGTTGGAGTAAGCCACTCCCCAGGGCTTCTAGTTCTAGCATTCCAACTCCACAGAACACCCAAGAAAGTAAGAGAAGTAGAGGATAGATCTCTCCTCAACGCAGCACCCACTCTGGCTCTTTCTACAATTAAGGTGAGTCAGGTGGCATCTTGCTCCAAGTTGAACTTCTGCCCATTTGGCAACATGGCCTAACAGCAATCTTCCAAAAGGATTAAAACAAAGGTGGGTTGAATGCTTAGGAAGGTGAGCCATCAGCTGTGTGAAATTGGGTCTGGACCTCATGCCAAGAGAACCAAGACAGAAGCACAATCTTATGTGGTTCTGTTTTGCAGCTATTGGAAATCTGAGAATTATCTGGATACCAACTTCCTAAAAGATGCATTTGGTTGCCAAGCAAGCCTCATCAGGCTATATTATCCCAAGCCCTTTCTCAATGGAAAAATATCACAAGTATAGTGTACCTATTATGCGCTTCACAGTGTAAATGTTCCCTTCATGTAAATTAGCACTGCATTTGATACTCATATGGAGGCTTAGAAGGTCAAAATTATTTTACATTCCCATTTTACAAAAGAAGAAACTGGTGTCCGGGAGGTTGTCATTTGCCCCAGGTCACAAGTTGTTAACTCCTAGATCTACAACTTGGATGCAGGACCCAATTCCTGTGCCCATTTTCTAAGGGTTCTGATAAAAGAGTGTCAGGTCTCTCTGCTCCTCCCCCGTTCATGCTCTGTCTCTCTCTGTCCCAAAAATAAAAATAAAAACGTTGAAAAAAAAAAATTAAAAAAAAAAAAAAAAAGAAGGGGGCGCCTGGGTGGCGCAGTCGGTTAAGCGTCCGACTTCAGCCAGGTCACGATCTCGCGGTCCGTGAGTTCGAGCCCCGCATCAGGCTCTGGGCTGATGGCTCAGAGCCTGGAGCCTGTTTCCGATTCTGTGTCTCCCTCTCTCTCTGCTCCTCCCCCGTTCATGCTCTGTCTCTCTCTGTCCCAAAAATAAAAATAAAAACGTTGAAAAAAAAAAATTAAAAAAAAAAAAAAAAAAGAGTGTCAGGTTCCTGTATGAGGGCAGCACGTCTGGAGACCACCTCTAGAGGTCTTGGGTCTGTACGGAACTGCTCACAGAGCTCCTTGGAACAGCACAGCTGATGAACTGACCTAAGTACTCCCTTCCTAGTGGATTTCATTTTGGCTTTTATGCTTTCTTCATTTGTCCCCGGGAAGCAAACATTTAAACTTATTAGCCCTGAGCTGAATGTATATCTGAGAATCCTACCAATGTCAGTGAATAAAATCTATCCTTGGCATCCAAGGAATCCCACTTAAAAATTTACAGGGACATCTGGGTGGCTCAGTTAGTTAAGTGTCCAACTTCATCTCCGGTCATGACCTCAAGGCTTGTGGATTAAAGCCCCTCATTGGGTTCTGTGCTGATGGCTTGGAGCCTGGAGCCTGCTTCAGATTCTGTGTCCCCTGTCTCTCTGCCCCTCCCCCACTTGTGCTCTGTCTGTCTGTCTCTCTCTCTCTCTCTCAAAACTAAATAAACATTAGGGGCCCCTGGGTGGCTCACTTGGTTGAGCATCCAACTTCAGCTCAGGTCATGATCTCACAGTCTGTGGGTTCAAGCTCCATGTCAGGCTCTGTGGTGACAGTTTGAAACCTGGAACCTGCTTTGGATTCTGTGTCTGCCTCTCTTTCTGACCCTCCCTTGTGGTCTCTCAAAAATAGATAAATAAAAACAATTTAAAAAATTACTTTTAAATGTATCCAATTGATTTGGCCACAGATAATAGCAAGTGGCTAATTTAATCACTGGTTAGGATTTATTCAACTTTTTATTATTATTATTATTATTTTTTACTAGATACACTTGACTAGAGCTTATATGGTGGTTAATACATGTTACATGAAAATTAACTGATTATCAAAAACATATTTATGGAGGATTAATTCTGCAAAAACCACCTACACAGAATCTATCAAAGTAAATCCTTGATAGATGCATATTCTGGGAGCTTAATTTAAATTGTTTTCACAAAGCAATCTTAAAGTAAATACTTCCAAGATGAGTTGGTAATTGAAGAAGCCAGGAAATAGTTTCTTGTTTTGTTAACTAAAAAAAGGCAGTAGTCTTGGTCTTTTTCATCTACAGAGTTTCAAACCACATGTAAAAAAATAAAAAATAAATAAAAAACAAGACATAAAGAAAAATCTAGGAATCCAGATCAGTAGATTTCATTATATTGATGATTAATGGTATCAAAAAGCCTGAAAACATTTTGAGTTGGCACTGGAATAGCCTCGTGTCCCCCAAAAATGTCTCATTTATCATCCTGTGAGGAAGGCAGAGGGATTTTTAGAAGTTTCCTTGAATTATGCAACAGAATTGACCAGTAATTATATATTTTTTAAAACAGACATTTTTTCCTGTCGCATTTTTAGCTCATTTCTTTTAATGAGGGCATAGCAGTGATGAGAACCAGCCAGTCACTTGTCTCCCTACATCCTTCAACCCTCCTTAATCTGGTGATGATGATGATGATGATGATGATGACTTTATGGAGAACTTTCTATGAACCAGGTGCATACTCTCACTTTTCCTCATAAACAGTTTGGTTATCTTTGCTCTTTTCCGGGCTTTACTGAGAAAACAGGGACGTCTAGATCTAAATGCAAGATTGGGGTCTTGGAAGCTACAGAGAATAGAAAGGAGCAGAATTAGAGGTGAGGGCCCAGGGAAGGAGTGTGGGTCTCCTGCATCAAATCAGGACAAAAAGCCAGGAGCAACAAAAGCCCCTGGGCCTGGTTCACCAACATACACCTTACGGATGCGAGGATGTGATGCCCCAATTTAACATGGCATTGTTCTTCGAATCCTTGGGGAAGATGGAGATTGTATCTTCCCAACATTTGCTGCTTCTGTCTTCCCTGCCCTCCCCTACAACCTAAGCTCTTAGTGAAATAGCACCCTGTTCTAGCTCATAGTTCCAGTCCACTGTGGATGGCAGGAGAGACTTGGACAGCACTACATCTCCCTGGGCTTTGTTTCTCTCATTGGAAAGACTGGGGAAGTAAGAGTGAGTGATACCTAAGATTTCTTCCTGTGTAACTGTCTATAGTTTACTTTATCAGGCCAGTTGGAAAGAAGTTTGTTTGTTCAGACTTTCAAGCCATAGCCCTGAACCACTGTTGACCTGTTGACAGGCCACTTGAATCGTATGGGAGGGGGTTCAGTGTGCAGAATGGTAACTTTGCAAAACAAATCCATTTTACAATAACTGATATCTTGGACGTTTGTACTCCAAAAGTCAAGAAAGGAAAGCACAAAACCATAGATTATTCATAAATTGTCATTCACTTTCCTTTCACCTACCTGGCCATCTCTGTTGTCTTGGAATTTAGGAATATTTAAACCACACACACCACACACACACCACCACCACCACCACCACCACCACCACCACCACCAGTTTCTGATCTATCTGCTTCTACTGAATGAGGTGATTAACTCCTTGACCTTATGGAACACTAACGTGACCTCAGAGAATAGATAGAATCTTGTTATCTTGTAATGAGTTTTATGGCTTATTTCAGTTCGTTTTAGCCATGTTTCTCCAGTGATTAAGGCAATTATCAGCCTATGCATTGCAGGATTATGAATTATGGAGCTCTCTCCAGGTACTAAAAAGGCCTTGGGAAGGCTCAAACCATTTCTTATCTGATCAATACCTATTCCCACTCTCCCCCCACCAACATTCATAAGCAAATACTGCATTCTGTTTCTGGAAGCCCTGCTTTTTCCTCTATCTTAAACTCACATATGGTTATCAAAGCAGTGACTTTTAGATTTAATTGATTTAAGTAAATTCCCTACTTACTATTAACTGGTGCCATGTGTTTTCACTACCATTATTATTACTCAAATTTAGGCAAAGAAATCTTTCCATCTTCCACTACAGTGTTATCAAGGAAGTGGCAGTGCTTAACTGAACACTTGTGGTTGTCAGCAAAACAACCTGTCACCACGCACCTGGCGTGTGACATGATGAAATGAACAACCTTAGACGCAACATCGGCAGGTGCCACAGGCCCACTTTTGTCTCTGGCTCATGCTTCAGTATTTGTCAGCTTCTTTTGGCTTCCATTTGAATTCACGCGACCCAGAGTGATTTTTATTCTTCTATTTCCTCTTTCTGGATGTGCCAGAAAAAAAGCAGTTCATGAATTCAAGAGGAATGTGCAACAAATCTTAGGTTCTATATCTTCATGCCACATAATGAAGTATAATGAAAGAAAAGAATGTGGTGACAGCCTACATGCCACCATCCATGTTTTTGTCCCTTCTCTTTTCCTAGTAAGATCATTAAATTTCCTTGGTATTTAAAAAGTGATGGGGCTGGTAAGAGTATATGTTACAAACAGAAATTAGATTGGGGCACCTGGGTGGCTCATTCAGTTAAACATCCAACTCTTTGTTTCAGCTCAGGTCATGATCTTGAGGTTCGTGATTTGAGTCCCTCACTGGTCTCTATAGTGACAGTACAAAGCCTGCTTGGGATTCTCTCTCTTTCCCTCTCTCTCTGCCCCTCTCCTGCTCATTCTCTCTCTCTCTCTTAAAATAAATAAATAAACTTTAAAATTTTTTAAAAAAGAAATTAGGTCCTAAGCTGTACTTAGCTTAGCATGCAATATACACACAAACGAAATTACCTAAAATAAATACTAAAATCATCATTAGTAGGTTAAAAATAAAACACAACTCTTTACCTACAAGGTACAGAGGGGTCAACATTCTTCTCTAAGCTTTGGTACCCAAAAGAGCTAGGAACAATAGTATTTCAACCCTGCATGGTGTAGTGAAGAATCAGATATGAATTTGTATCCAGTTCCAGCATTAACAAACCGTATAACTTTGGACAAATTGTTTAACTCTGATAAAGCTTAATTTTCTCATTTATTCAGTGGACATGATTTATATAATTCAGAAATATGGCAGGAATCAAATGAGATTACGTATAAAAGCACTATACCTAACAGACTGGGAACTCATTGTATGTCAGATTGCTTACTCCTCAGGTTGTTTCTCATACTTTGCCCTTCCTTGTCTTGGAAGTTAAGGGGTTCCCTTAAAGGCCTGTTTACTATAACTTTCTGCATTAGCCCAAAGTGTGGTGGTTGCCCTCTGTAATGCCATTCCCCAAAGTGAGAGATGCATTCACCCCTAGCACAATTTTATAATTTATTGGGGTCTATTTATGCACATAAGAAGATTCTTAATGGTGATACTCTCAAGTTTGAAGAAAGTTGTGAATTTCTTTCTTTGCTCAGGGCTGGTATTTTCCCTGGATCAAATGCCTCTGAGTCTCAAGGACTTGCTTTGCTATTTCTGGACCCTTCTCCGTGATTCACTTGACCTTTAGTTAAGGAAGGTTGGTGGGGGATATAATCCCACTGATAAATGTGTGAGACTTCATATGAGTTAACCCAGAATTTTCAGCTGGTACTGCGTGGGTGTGAAAGCAAACCTCTTTCTGTACAACTTCAGGTCTAGGAGCTTGCAAGGCAGCACACTGGCTCCATGCCCCCTTTCATATTTTCTGTCTCCATATAATTCTGGACTGAGGGCTTTACACATTCCTTAGTGAACACATTATGGTGTGAACATGACCCAGGAATAGTGAACACATCCTTGTATTTCTTCTATAATATAAAAATCAATACCAAAAAAACAAGAAATATGTCATACTGGGTATAGTAGGTTAAAATTGAAACAAAACTCCAAAAGTTGAAAAAGCTGAGATTGAAACCCCCTCTAGAGTTCATTTCTTTTCAATTTCCCACTCTACATTTCTGGTTGGAGTTATCAAGAACTGTCTGAGGAGTATCACACCTATGCCAGAAATTCCTAGCCAAATTGCAGGATCCAGCAAAAAGAAGCTAAGTGAGAGACAATGCACAAGTAATTTTCGTACCTTTTATGCTGAAATGTACTCTAAAACCGTAAAGTACAATTAACAAAATCTGGAACTTCATGTAAAATCTGCATCTAAGTAGACCATGGCACTGACTAATCTGAAGAAATGGCTGGCTTGCAAAAATGGAAGTCTTGGACATCTTTTCAAATTGGTATGTGTGGAAGGGAAAGAAAGTGGGTTAAGGTATGTGGGGGAAGGGAGCTGGACTTTCAGAGATTTTTCCATGTGAAGTTTAGAAGAAAAGTGAATGCATCAAAAATAGAAGCAGAGAAACGGGCTATGTAGCACATATTTAGGCTTTTGGGTCATGCTGTCTGTGCCTTACTACTTGACCATGCTGTTGAAGTATGATAGAAGCCCTACATCATATGAAAAAGAGTGAGTGTGGTTTCTGTCACACTTCATTGTAAATATCAGGTAACTTGGCCAGATTTGACCTGAGGGTCATAGCTTGCTGACCCTTGTCTTAGATGATCAATTGTGTGTTTTCCCTTAAAGCCTATTCACAAAATATGTTTCCCTTCTTGTCCACTTCTCTGTGCTAAATATGAAAGTTCACTTTTTTAGCCTCTTACAGGTGTGCCTCTATATGTATGTATCTAGAGTTAAGATTGGTCTTGGGGTTTCATACTCTTAATAGAATCTAAGCTTTCTATTTTTTTTTTCAAAGGTCAAGCATCATGGACATTTCTTTTTTTTTTTTTTTTAATTTTTTTTTTCAACGTTTATTTATTTTTGGGACAGAGAGAGACAGAGCATGAACGGGGGAGGGGCAGAGAGAGAGGGAGACACAGAATCGGAAACAGGCTCCAGGCTCCGAGCCATCAGCCCAGAGCCTGACGCGGGGCTCGAACTCACGGACCGCGAGATCGTGACCTGGCTGAAGTCGGACGCTTAACCGACTGCGCCACCCAGGTGCCCCGCATCATGGACATTTCTGATGGTGTAGAATGGTATTGGGGTCATGATCCAGTCCCCAACATTAACCTTTATCCATTCTGTGTGCTCCATGTAACCCAGTATGTACAGACCTATCCAAGATCCTATTGGTAGAATGGTATGAAATACAATATTTGACCCTTCCCAAGCTCTGATACAATGAAGAGAGAAGATATATATGAATATAAATATATATGTATCTCCAAGAGCACCTACAAAACTAGCTATGTAGACCTGAATGCATAAGAACTAGAATGTCAAATTAAATCATTGGAAGAGGGCTCTGTGGTGGAGATGTGTTTTAAAATTGGGTGATTGTAAAAAGAGTAAGACCTGGCTTGAAGGTAGAGAAGACTTTGCAGAGTTTGGTATAATACTCAGAATTCCTTTCCCGTTTGTCACGTAGGCCTGAATGTGAAACCTGAGGTTGAAATGAAATACCCTTTCGCACATTTGTCAGAATGCTTGTTGCCTTTCCCCTCTCTCCAGCCACTGGGCTATGCTTCAGCAGGAGTTTGTGCTTTGTAGACAGGCTGAGAATAGTAAACACTTCTGACAGGAGAAAGGAGGTGCCTCTCCAGAGGGAGGACCTATGGAGGCATGATAGGGTTCTCAAGCACCTGGTCTTGTCACTGAAACTAGATCTCACCATCTCATATCACCATGGGTGGTCACTTAACTTCTCTGTACCTCAATTGTTATAACTATTAAATGGCTAATGATAATATCTACCTCATGTGTATTGTGAAGTGTACTAACTACAAATGAAGTTCATAAAGGAAGTGTTCCCTCCATAGATCTTTCTGTATGGACAAGAATATAAAGACCCCCAGACGTCAGTCCAGTGAGGCTTGGTGGAGCCCATGTTTGTCAATATGTCAAGCCTGCCTATTGCAGAAGGAGCATTTGCTAACAATGCACAAGATGGGATAAATGAGGATGTCTCCATTCCCATTATAAAGTACCTGAACATACATGATTTTATTGCCATCCTAAATTCTTTTTCAGGGAAGAAAAAAATCATTTCTCTTCTCACACCAAATGGCTAAAGGAAAATGTACCTTTCAATCTTGTTAAGACAAATCTATCATGCTGATAAAATATTTACAAAAAGAAATTGAGAAATCCTATAAACTAAACCCCTTGTAATAAATCCATTCCTCAAAGAAATAAACTTTTCTTCTGATGAAAACCCATGTATGAAAGGAATTCTCAATCCCTGCTAGTATACTGCACAATTATCTTATGTAGTATTTGTACAGTAAACTTTTTGTAGCAATTAATGAATTTGGGCAGCCCCCTCAGCAGGCACAGGCTGAGTAGTAGAGACCCCCTTCCACTGGTACTTTGTAGAGCAGGATGAAGGGTTATAACCAGTCATGCAACGAGGGAAGAGGAAATACTATGGCACAGCATCTGTCACAGGCTCTGGAATGAAATTTCCCAACATCCTATCACGTTCTATTGGAACCAGGATTTTAGGTGATCACATAGATTTCACGTCCAGCTATTTATCCCATATGTTCACATTGATTCACATATTCCATGTGGTTAGGTAAAGGTGTAAGAATTCAGTATATCTGGTCCCTCCAGGTGACTTCCATTGTCTGCACCGCACACCCCCCCCTCCAACCCTGACCTCAGAGAGCACCACTCTTGGCTGGGAAGCAAGAGAGGAGGGAGGGATGGCCAAGGATAACAGTAAGAAATCTCTCAGGGAGCTCGCACCTAGCCTCTTACATATTAAGCCAAAGTCATAGCACCAAAATTTCCAGCCCCTCAGCCTCTTACTAGATTCCCCCTCCCCATGTCCAAGCACTGTGTAACCTCCTGTGAGATTCTGCAGAGGTGGTCTTATAACGACAAGAAGTGCAAGATGATAAAAGAAGTACAGAATCTCTGTGCATATGTGATTATGACCATACTGTAAAAAGCCAGGCCCATTTTTAGGCAACATATACCTCCAGGATATACCTCTGGTCTCTGTTTGAGGATTCCCAGATCTCCTTTACATAGCTCTCCCATACATGCTCAGAGCAAGTTTGTAAAAGTAAACTCTTGGCCTGATCCATATTCTGTGAGCCACAGATGTGCAGATTTAATGAAGGCAGCACCCATGTCTATGTTTTGCTGTTGTTGGAGCTCCAGCAGCTGGACACAGTCTAGGGCACAGTCGGTGAATGGCTGAACGCATAACAGGCAGGGTTGTTGGATTGGGTCAGAAGTCCTGCACTTTCTTACAGGAGAATGTGCTTCCTACAGACTCAAGGTGAATGTGTCTGCAAGTTTCTGTGCCCCACAGTCATTAGTGAGAGCCCCCAGGGAGTTTCCAGGCCAGGGCACAGAACAGTAGTTGGTCAG
This sequence comes from Puma concolor, assembly GCF_028749965.1. NCBI lineage: Eukaryota > Metazoa > Chordata > Mammalia > Carnivora > Felidae > Puma > Puma concolor. The sequence goes on from NC_141676.1 coordinate 88,504,044, forward strand.
TCTTGTGGAAGAAGATATAATGTCACTAATATCATTTGTCTCTTGGGTTTTCTGCCTTCATGACAAGCACTTGGAGCTCTGTGCCTGCTTACAGGTGCACCCAGTACACTGTGTGCTGAAACAGCAGTCTTCCCATAGCCCTGGGCCAGGGCAGGCACAGCCAGGACAAAGCAGGCACATGGAAAGTGTCAGATCAGCAGGTGTCTCCTGTTGATAGAATCATCCTTTAATTCACTCTGAGCTGTGCCATTTAATTACCTTGATCCATGCTTTGTTTTGCTAAAGTGAATGTCACAGATTGAGTATTACTTGCTGAAAATAACAACAGAGGCTTCAATAGTTCTGTAATGGGAGCTGAAATATGATCTCTCTTTTCCCTGGTCCCTTTTCTCATTCTCCTCTTCTCAAATTCCTTTTCAGTTTTTTTTTTTTGTTTCTTTTAAGAGTAAAATGTAAAATATTAATTTTGAGCAGAAGTAAAATTAAGCCCTCTGGAAACGATTCTGGGAAACCGAGCCATAGCCTGACTTAATTAAGAAGTGATTATGCTGAAGAGCCTATATTAAGGCTTCACGTTCCTGGTACAGACAGAATTGCTTTTAGAGAAGTCAAGTCAGGCAGCAGAGGGGGACTGAGGGAGGGAACACGATGATAATTGGATAGATGAGAAAAAGCAATGGTGTTGTAAATGTGATGGAAAAAATAGTAGAGAAAATGTAAATAGGCTTGGAGATTTCTCAATACCATCTTTCAGGAAGGTCAAGACGAGAACGTGGATGCCCATCACTATGTTATCCAAAGTCTTTGGATCACTCCAGGATGGGCCATCTCCATTCCTCTCCCTACTCCTCCAGCTCAGGTGTCTGAGGAGGCAGGGAAATGGACTTGTGTGTAACAAAACTCCAGGGAATGTGGTTAGCCCCCTGCTGCTGTTAGGATGGCAACAACTAATTAGCCCCACAAATTTATGGGCTCCAGGATGTGAGCAGATGGGTATTTAAGTTAACAGCAGATCCAATTTGTCCTCCATTAATTCCAGAGTGATACCTGAGTTTATTGGAGTTTTATATTGTTTCATCTGTTTCAAAGTCAGTTCTTGCACTTCCCCAAGTTCTTTTGACAAGCAACTATCTGGATCTGTCTCCAGTTTGTAGAATGGAGTACCTACTCAACTCCAAACTTCTTTTACTTCCAAATATGTTGAAGACTCCTGATGGAGCTTCAGCCTGGAGCTCTCTTCCCAATCCTTCCCATTTTCCAGTCTCCATTTGGTATACTCACTGTCCATGCAGCTTGATCAATTGTTCCACCGTGGCTGTACTTTGTGGCAGGCAATGGCCCTGGCATAAAAATCATCAGAAATTTGATGGGTATCTCTTTTTGCTCTCTACTTCATTTAAGAACCATTTTAAGTAGAAAATTCTTAAAATCCAGAAAATGGGAGCTTTAAGAAAACCCAGGGATCATTTACAATCTGGAGTACCACTCATGGCCACCATCTCTGCTCTTATTTCTCAAAAAAGAGGGGCTGGCATTGGAGAAGGTATACAGGCTGACAGTTCAAGTCCCCCAGATTAGCCTCAGTTAATGAGATTCAGATCTCCTTCCTCATTTTGAGTTCACCAGAGCAGACGGTTTGGGGGTGGTCTCAGAGAGACCTCATAGTCATGGTGCTGTGATTCTACCACCTAACCCCTACATGCAGCAAAGACATTCCCCTTTAGTCTGCTTTATTTAAAAAGGGTTCTATTGTGAAATACCTTTAGAAAACCACCAGTCTCCTCTAACTCCTTTCTTTTTATAAGAAAAAACAAACAAACAAACAAGCAAACAAACGAAAACCTAAGGCTCAGTAAGGCTAGTGACTTATCCAAGGTCACAGTGGTGGACAATCAAATGAAACTCCTCAGGCCCCTTCACACTTCACAGACAGGCTATCACTTCACTACTCAGTCTAGCGACTTAGGAAATCACCATCATTTTCACCGTTACCATAATGTTGATCTGGGTACAGAATGTAAGTCTGACCAGAGAAATTAGCAAGTAGTTACAGTGTAGACATCCATTAATTGTCCTAAAGTGGTGAACAAACATAGAGGGACACCTCCTAAGAGTGCATGTTTTCTTGTGTAGTCCAATTTCTGATCTCTTGAGCAACCTCATCCCCATGATTCCTTTTGTATGTGTACTGATAGGAAACATTCAGTGCTAATTTTAGTGTCTGGAAAAAGCAAGTAACTCATTAAGCACTGTAATCTGGCAGGAAAAAAATGGTAGACACTATAAGTCTTTGGTCACCAATGAGAAGAAACCATGTGTCAGTCATTCTCAGCCTCAGCTGAGCATCAACATCACCTGTGAAGATTTTAAACAATTCCGATCTCTAGATCTCTCCTGGAGATCTTGATTCAATAATTTTGGAGAAGGGGGCAAGGGCGTCTATAGACATTAGAACCCTTTGCTAATAATTTCCATATTAAGCTAAAGCTGAAGCTCCAGGTTTAGGAGTCACTGCACTTAATTGAAGTCACCTGTGGAGTATGAGGTCCTGCAGTCTGGCCTCTAGATTCACATTTCAAACTTTTTTTTCAAAGCAGTGGGGTAGAGTTAGCCTCATTAACAAGACAGGAAATGGCAAATTGGGTCAACCCCATGGTTCAGGCCACACCAAAATATGGCTTATGAGAGCCTCCACAGGATCCTCTGTTGGGAAAGATAATCATCCTCCCTGAGCTTTACCTTTGAAGGATGAGGATGAGCCAAATTCTGTACATTCTCTGTCGATAATCTGTTTCGAGATGTATGGATCTCAAACTTTCTTGAACCCATTTTTGTTTTTAATCTTTGTCTCTTGTCACAATAAGTGAGTATGTTTATCATTTTAGTATGATGAAGTGCTGCATTTTAATGTGGTTTCATAATCTTTTCAGGAGTAAGGAAGTCCTTTGAAGACTATATTCTGCCTAACTGCAAGGAGGTTATGAAACCAACACAAAATCACAGAAGAAGGAAACAAAAAGACATTCTCAGAATTGGAGCATCTCTACTTGCACTTTCTCCTGGGATGGATGCTCCCATCTTTGCCTGGCTCACTAGAACCATAAGGGGAATTTGGTCACCCCACTTTTGAGGAACTGTAGACCTCTCTAGAGAGGATGTCAGAACAGGTCTTTGCCTGGCAGGGCAGGTGCATAGCTTATGTTTTGGCAAGAGACTCCTCCACCTCTTGGCTTAACAGTAAAGTCATTAGGTCTTGTGACTAGTTCTAAGTAGCTCACCTACTAGGTAGGATGTCTATGGTTGAGGTGAAAGGTAGCACATGTTCCTTTTTTAGGCTTCTAAGACTTCTTTATTGAAAGCAGCCTTTCCACTTTGACTATCAACTCCTATTTGATAAATAGTGATTTTCTTTGGAACATAAATGTTATAAGCAAAGAGAAGAAGGTACAGTCAGCAAATTCTTAGGAAATGCCCCAAACCAGGGAAGAAAGAAGGAAGAAAGAAAGAATCACTTTGCATTCCAAATGGTGTGACTGCAATTATCTCTGTGTTAACAAGTATCTTCACATTCCAGAATACTTCTACATGTACTGCTGTGACTACTGCCTTCTCAAATTGGCTAGGGAGGGATATGAGACAGCAGTGCCAGTGTGGACTCAGATAGCCTGGTGTTAAACCCCAGCTTTGCCACTCACCAGTTGTGTGACCTCAGCCTGAGGTCAGCTTGAGGTTACTCAACCTCTCTATGCCTCAGTAACTCATTTTTCAAATGAGCATTACAATAGTAACCAGCCTTTTAAGGTTCCTGCAAATATTGGGTTAATTCATGTAAAAGTTTTCAGAAAAGTGCCTGTAAGTGCTCCATGAATCTAAGCTATTACTGTTGTTAGTATTACCATTTTCTAAATTTGTACTTAAAAAATGTTTCAAATGGCATGCAGGGAGGATTATATTGTCTCCATTCTAGAGATAATAAAACCACTACCAAATAGAATGTTCAAGATCCCCCAGTTCTATAGTAGCACCTGGAACTAGGATCTAGCTTTCCTATACACATAGTATGACATTAAGTGTTTCAAAAGGGGATATAGGTGGCTATCATAATAGGTAGGACTTGAAGCCAGAGAAATTCTAGAGGAATGCTGTCTTTATATGATTTGCTTATCATTAACATATCATTATCACATCTTTCTAAGCCCACTTTTGAATAAAGTTTTCCTAAGTGTTTTAAATTCAGTAGACTCTCCCATATGATTCTCCCTATGATGATAACACTCCTAAGGTTATTAATAGGAGCACAACTTCTCTGTAATTGATAATTTCCATGAACCGATACATCTGTACCCTTCCTCCCAGAAAAGTTTACACTGTATGAGAACAAGTACTTGTCAAATATAAGGAACTCCTTAGATAACTGGGGTCACACTAAGGAGACAATTCTGTGTCCAGAGCAGCCAATGGCACCCAGTAAGCTGTAGCTATTTAGGAGACGGAACTATTGATGGGGAAAATTATTGTTGGTTATCAGTCCACAGAGAAGCTGAACTACAGGAAGGGACTGGAACAAAAGTCTAGGAAGCAAATAGAAAATTCTACCATTTTTGAGAGCATATTTGTTCCAAGGACTCTTGCTTTTGGTTCATCCTTATAACATCTTTGCAGGATGCATTCTTTTGTGTACCACGAGAGATAGGTTTGGGGAGGTAAATTTTCATGCAAAGTATCTACCTGAGGGAAGTGTTCTTTTAGCTTGAGCAGAAGAACTGGAAAGAAGTTAGGTTCTGGCAGAGGTGAGCAGAGAACAGGATTAAGGGCAGGTAAGACTCACCCTTCACTAAAGTCAGAAGCAGCCAGTTGTCTATTTGCAGGCCAGGCTTCATTCTCTAGCAGGAGGGAAGGGTGAGTAGATAAAGCTGCTGGCCTCCCAAGAGCAGGGGCACCCGAAAGAGTGGCCTGGACAATAGGCCAACTGGAAAAGACATGAAAGTAGAGGTGGGGCTGACGCCCCCAGGTTAGGAAGCAGGGAAGGAGATGCGATGTAGCTATTTAAGGCCTGGAAGCATACGTAACACGCATACACTATCCTTTGAGACCTTAAGGGTTACTTCCCTAGCAGCTAGGTGTCTTTCCTCCTGTTATTTGACTTTTTTAAATGTAATTTAATCATTCCCCATGGCAAGTGGCTGAAGCCTTCCATGTACAATAAACAAACACAGCTTTGGGAGTAGCATCCATAGCTAGCCACAAGTGGATACCTGGGCCATTCAGTGCAGACCTACTGGACTTTGTTGTTGTTGTTGTTTGATTGTTTTTGTTTTAGTTTTTTGGTTTTTTTTTTTTTTTTACTTTTAATTAATCTCAACACCTAATGTTTGGCTCAAACTTACAATTCAGAGATCAAGAGTCACTGGCTCTACTAACTGAGCAAGGTAGGCACCCCTGGACTTCGTTTTAGAAGGAATAAGCACAGCACTGTTGGAACTAGCCAGGAGACAGAGGGAATGGCTTAGACAGCCATACTGGCATCCCTTACCTTGGGCAAAGAGAAGCAGATGTTCCACTCTGAGGCTGAGAGGTGGGTAGGGGGCTATTTCTTTGGAGATGAAAGTTGCCAGCTTTAATGAGAAATCTGGGTTCTCACCTGACCTGAAAGATAACTTATCTGTCCATTCCTGATTCTATAGAAAAACAAGTATCAAAGTCTAACTCTGCCTAAAACTAGGCCAACAATTTGAGAGGGGTTCAGAAGAAAACTAGCATGGGTTAGTGCCTACCATGCATGTGATCTCAGTAAAGATTTTTTATTACACTGCAAGGTGTTAGCATCTCCACTTGATATACCAGAATGTGACCTCACAGAAGATGTGCTCAAGGTTATGTAGCCCATTAAGGAGGAAGTTGGGGAGAACCTGGGTCTGTCCTATTCTGAAACTCATTCTTTCTCCATTGGGCTCTGGAGCAGCCACTGAAGTTGCTGCGACAAGCACACATTTAAGAACTTCTACAAATCAAAACCACAATGAGACACCACCTCATAGCTCTCAGAATGGCTAAAATTAAAAACTTGGACAACAGCAGATGTTGGCAAGGATGCAGAGAAAAGGGAAACCCATTTGCACTATTGATGGGAATGCAAACTGGTGCAGCCACTCTGGAAAACAGTATGGAGTTTCCTCAAAAAATTCAAAATAGAACTACCCTATGACCCAGCAATTGCACTACTAGGTATTATCCAAGGGTTACAGGTATGCAGTTTTGAAGGGGCAATTGCACCCCAATGTTTATAGCAGCACTATCAACAATAGCCAAAGTATGGAAAGAGCCCAAATGTCTATTAATGGATGATTGGATAAAGAAGATGTTGTGTGTGTGTGTGTGTGTGTGTGTGTGTGTGTGTGTGTGCGTATACATATGTATGTGGAGCATTACTCAGCAATCAAAAAGAATGAAATCTTGCCATTTGCAACTACATGGACGGAACTAGAGGGTATTATGCTAAGCAAAATTAGTCAGAGAAAGACAGATATCATATGACTTCACTTATATGTGGAATTTGAGAAACTCAACAAATGAACATAGGGGAAAGGAAGGAAAAAATAAGATAAAAGAGAGAGTGAAGCAAACCATAAGAGACTCTTAAATTCAGATAACAAACTGAGGGTTGCTGGCAGGGAGGTGAGTGGGGGATGGATTAAATGGGTGATGGGCATTGAGAAGAGCACTTTTGGGGATGAGCACTGGGTGTCATATATAAGAGATGAATCACTGGGTTCTACTCCTGAAGCCAAGACTTCACTGTATGTTAACTAACTTGAATTTAAATAAATAAAAAAAAACCTCATGTATGACAGACACTGTACATTATTTTATTTACCACAACCTAATAAAATATATAAAGTTATTCACTTCCATCCACAGATGGAAAAATTGAGATTTAAAGAGGTTAATATCCAAGGCAGGATTACAGCTCTAGTACTTTTGGATCCAAGACCAGAGCAATAAACTTATCTTCCTAGGTTGGGATAGGTGTCTTCTCTTCATTCTCTTACTTGGTCCCTGCCTGTGGTTGTGCCGAATTGGGCAAATATTTGAGCAAAATATGAATATATGAATGACTACCTAGACTTCGTACACACACACACACACACACACACACACACACACATATATGTACATACACACACAAACATATCCATATATAATTTCTAGTGTGTTGAGTAACAACTACATACAAGGTACTATTCATGCAGATATATTATTTCTTATGTTTACAACAGCTATACAAAACAAGGAAAATTAGATTATATTACAACCTTGTTTTACAGAGATTGAAACTGAATCTTGGGGAAAAAAAATGAATTGCCAATGTCACTAAGTTAGTGAGGGCCAGAGCAATGATTCAAACTCAACGCTGTTTGATTACAAAAGTTCATGGCTTTTTTTTTTTCTGTCTTTGTGTAAAATGATCCTAAAGTGACTTCAAAGAGAAGTGACAAGACCTCTCCAGCACAAAGGCTTGGGGAGCACATTACAAAATAAATTTACAGGTGTTTAGTATCATTTTTTTTTTTTTTTTTTTTTTTTTGGTCAGTGCGTTCAAATCACAGAAAAACTAGGTTAGGCTTTGTTTACATTACTCCATTATGCAGAGGAGGAGTCTCTTTGAGAAAGCACTTTTATTCTGGGGGCTTGAAATTTCCTCTGAGCAGCTCTTTCGAGAAGAGTTATTAGAATTTATTTTCAATTATACACCAGAATAAGCCGTCTGCAGTATAGTTAACTTTCAATTTCAGCCAATTTTCGACGCATTCAATCATAGATGCCTCAGTGATTAAGAATCTATGTTGCAAAACAATTCCCACTTTGCAACAATGCAATCAAACAGATCTACAACTCATAACATATTATCCAGTGCTTTTTCAGCTCACTGGTGAAGTGAAATAGAATTTACCAACCATTCCTTTTTACCCAGTGTGCTCCAAGCTCATTTGAAAAGAGTTCTGCAACTCAAAACAGCTCACAAGGGGGTGAGATGCCTTGAGGAGACAGAGGTGGGCAGCTTTGGATATACATGACTTTGAGCTATCTCATTTTCTCTTTCTACCCCTAATGTACATTGTTGGCTGAACATAATAACATAGCATAAAGAACAGAACCCCTCCTTTCAAGATTTTGAAATTGTTCTCCATGGTAGAAGTTCTAATTCATTAAGAAGACCAAAACAGATTTTATGTCCAGCTGTTTCCTCTTCTAAATGGCGTGGCTGTTTGTGTGTTTTTGTTGTGTGTGTGAAACATATGCGACAAACTTGAACTCTCTGTCTCTCTTTTTTTTTTTTAAGTTTGGAAGATAGGACAATATGAACAGATGTACAAAAAAAGTTTGAGTTTCAGGGACTGAATCAAGTCACAAGAATCACTTATGTTGGGCCTCACTTTCAATACAATGCATCCCATATTAAGTTTTGTTTGAAGTCCATGGGACAGAAGACATTGGTAAAATGGGTGAAGAAGAAACAGAATAACCTCTCAAAGAGGATTGGCTTCCTGCTGACTGAAGTGAAGTCCTCAGAGTTGCAAAGTGAAATACTCTGAAGTTCAGGATAGTCCCCTTGGAAGTGTACATCTAACAAAATATGAGCAGATAAATCAGAGCCCAATTATTAAGAAATACTTCAAACAGACTCATTTGACCTGTCCCCCTTTTTGGGCCCTTAAGCTATGGTAAAAGTGGAACAGAATACCAAACCTCTGGCTCCTGGAACAGGTTTGGGATGCAGTGAGAAGAGAATTATCAGAACAAATAGGTGGTCTGAACAAAGATGCCCAAGAATAATCAAGATGAAAGATAGCACCAAGGCAACGCTGCAAATATATCACAGAAAAAAAGGAAAAAGAACAAATTGGAACTAAAGAAAGGAACCTTGCTTGCAGGTGTCAATGAAAAACTCTTTTTGGAAGAAATTCTGGCTTAAATGCCTAAGAATATCCTCTAAGAGTGCTTTGTTTCATACAATGACTTGGTAAGAACACGAGTGCAAAATAAAATAAGAATTAAAAAAAGATTGAAAAATGATAGACTGAGATAAGAAAAAGATAAGAAAAGAGGACTATGGGTCTAAGGCCCAAATTGAGAATCGTTCTAGGACTAATCAGTCAGTAATAAAAGAGGGGATGTGATGGCCAGTTCAGTTAGTGGCATAAAGGAAAGACTTGAGGTACTCTCAGCAAATGCTGGGAAAGAAGTCAAAGTAACCAAAGAAATTAAAGAGGAGATAGACTATGGAGGGAATCAAACAGAAGAAAAAGTGGCTTCCCTGGACCAGAAGCCCTAATGAATACACTTAAAATAATATTCAAGTACAAAGGTTGGGAGAATGGCCTTGAAATTAAGGAATAACTGAGTCTGTGGATCAAAGGAGCAGTGCATGTTCCTTGAAAAATTGTTTCAAAATGATTGGTGCTGAAATATATTCTTGCCACATGATAGAACACTGAGGATAAAGTATGAATTCTCTGGCATCTAGGGGGAAAAAAGAGCCACTAGAACAAAATTAAATAAGTAAGTACAAGCTTATTCTTCAAGGTAACATTCAATGCTGGATGATGTGATGACAGTGTCTACCAAAATTTGAGGGAAGTAAAATGTGGCCACAAAATATTGTGGCAGTTGACTTGCTTTAAAAGGCACAAAGCAGACTTTCTCAAACATGTAAAAATTCATGAACCAATCAAAATGGAGGAAAGGTAAAAGGCTCCTTGGCTGTGCAACTTTAATGCATTTAAATTTATAATTAGGACCAAACAATGATGAAAATTGCAGTAACAAAAGTGAATGACAATGGGAAATAATGACTTAATTAAGGGGAAAGTGATAGCATTACAGTGCTTATTTCCACATCCTTTCTAGTTGTGAGTCAACTGCTACTGTCTATAGTGAAAACATGTAGTTTAAAAAAAGTACTCCAATCTCTTAATGGTTTTAATCTCTTTTACACACATTAGAGGGAACTTCTAGAAAACAATATGCATTGTGATTTAAAAATCCATCTTGGCTTTGAAAATATCTAGCAATCACATAGACAGGAAACAGACTGAAATTGAGAAGTTAGACTGATTGAAAATTTTATCAGTTTGAGTACTTTCTGTGGTTTGGATGGTTTCCTCTGTGTGGGGACTTTAGGCAGTATGTTCACTTATTACACATACACTTTTATTGAACACTTAGAAAGCTAAGCATGCTTTATACACTGTCTGATACATAAACTTTTCACCATGCCCCACACTATGTGTTATTATGGTCACTTAACTGGTGACAGATCTAAAAATCAGAAAGGCTAAGTAAAATTTTAGCAGGGGACAAAGCCCTACTAAAATCCATATATTTCTAAATGCATCCTTGGGTTACTTACCACTATGCTGTACTTAATTATTGATTTCACTCTGACCTGTAGAACAGGGTTTCCTAAAGAATATTGAAAAGAAGTTTTCCTATTGGGGACCAGATTAAGACCATAAAAACTGGAGAAACCTTTTGGTTTCTATAAGCATGGCTTTACTTTTAATTTCTTTTCACCCAAACTGATTCCCTTACTCTGAAGGATAATATCACAAAGATAGCATTAAGTATTAGATTTTGAGAGGAAAAATTCTAAATCCCTAACAAACCCTAGTTAAAATTTCTTATAATGTGCCAGAGATAAGGAGAAAAAATATTCAATAAAAGACTCAACCTGCAATACAGATAACTAATTAACCTCCAAGAGATCCCAGTGCAGAAGGTGATTATCATGATGTGACCCAGGGGGGACATAACAAAGAGAATACCTAGGCTTCTAAAGTTGTCTGTTGGATCTTGATTGGGTCATACATTAAGAGTTCTCAAGTCTTGACCTGTTCTCTGGCTATAGATCTCGTTTCCATTAGTAGGCTGTATGGTCTATGAAGGGAAGATTAATACTAAGGAATGAGAATGCCATTTGTGAAACTTATCATCAAGACTGGTAAACTCTCACTACACAGATTTGTATCCAACTCAGGCAAAGTGTGGCAAAAGGTAACACCAAGAACTTAGAAGGATCAAGAAGACCTGAAAACTTCCAAGATTTTCTCCTAGATTCAATTTAAAAGGACTTAATCTTTGTAGCTAAGATTAATCACAAGAGATTAAGTTGGGGCTTAGAAGAGAGAAAAAAAAATATTTGAGAAGCATCTCCTTTTGGGAAAATCAGGTCTTTGGGCAATAAATATAAAAGATTTCTCCTGATCCAAAGTAGAGAGTGCTAACTTTCTATCCCAATATCCATTATTACTGTTATAAAATCTCTAAGTTTTTTTTTTTTTAAGTTTTTTTTTCAACGTTTATTTATTTTTGGGACAGAGAGAGACAGAGCATGAACGGGAGAGGGGCAGAGAGAGAGGGAGACTCAGAATCGGAAACAGGCTCCAGGCTCTGAGCCATCAGCCCAGAGCCTGACGCGGGGCTCGAACTCACGGACCGCGAGATCGTGACCTGGCTGAAGTCCGACGCTTAACCGACTGCGCCACCCAGGTGCCCCTAAAATCTCTAAGTTTTAGTGGAGTGTGTGGTCCAACCTCCTTTGCAGTTAGATGTAACCATGTGATTAAGTTCTAGCCAGCAAGAGGTTGGGTGGGAGCTTCCAGAAATTGTCCTAAAACGTAGTTGTTTTATGCTCTTTGACCTTCCTTCTTCCCTTTGTTCTGCTTGGAAGGTATATGATGTGTTGGCTGGACTTCTGATGAACATGAGGCCATGCATCACACTAAGAATGCTGCGGAGGAGTACTGGCCATGTGTGACGACAGAGCCACCAAGACTGGGCTGCCTATCTTTAGAATTTACATATGCAAAATATTATTTAAGCCATAGTTTTTCAGGTTTCTATTACTTGCATCTAAACCTAGCCCTAACTGATAAACCTCCTTTAGCAAAATACAAATGTGGATCCTTTATTCTTGCACACATTGTGAGTCTAATGGAATACAAATGAGGTTCTATCCTCTGTTCAGCCAAACCAACCAAATGTAAATACTCCCATTTCAAAATTGTGTGCATGTATCCGTGCATCCTCCAGGGTGTTTCTTGTAAGTGAGCTGCTTTCTTCCTGGGGCTTCCATCAGTAGAAGCAATTTTAAGCAGATAAGTGTGAGCAAGAGGCAACAGAGTGTCCTATTCTCCCCAGCCAGCCAATTATTCAATGTATGGATATCCGCGTCGGCACACTTCCTCATCATAGAGCTGCTTGTTTTCAGAACTCTGCTCAGAGAGCAGGTGTCCTTCAGGTTAGGATGCATTACTTGTCCATTATATTAAACCATTTCCAAGGCTGGACAGCCATGCCAACCTGGAGGGTGGAGGGCAGGAAATGATAGAACTTCCACAGGCTTAGGTTGAAACTGGGCTCCATTCCAGCATGACTAGCAATGATCAGACCGGGAGAGCTTTATATGAAATGACTTAGGCATTCTGTGCTGGTTTAAAGATAAAAAGAAAAAAATTCTTAAATGTATTTGCAGCCACACGGCTTTACTCTTCATTGAATCTGTTATTAAGTCCCTGGGAAGACCTCTGTCATCTTCATTTAAAAGGATGAGGGAAAAATTCCCAAACTCTCAGTAACAAGCTTTACAAGGGCACTGCTCATCATCTCTGTACTTCCAACCCACGAGCCTAGCAGAGAGCTTAGCAACAGGCTGGGTGCTCTGCCTATAGCTGCCTATAGCTCTGCCTATAGCCCTTTGACCTGGTCCCTGACACCCACACACCATTCACAAGATGCCCACCAAATGAGTCCACCGATTGCCTCTTTGCAGGACCTATGCCCATCCTCTTTACTCTGTTCACCTTTGTCTCATATCCCTAGTTCTTAGGTACCTGGTTCATCATTCCTACTGGACATGTGCCTCTCTGCTAAGGGCATTCCTCAGTGTCCCCTTTTTATTTTTATAAACTTTGACAATACTTCAGTCTGCCCTTTTGTTTTTATGTCTCCAGTGAGAAAGGTGCCCTTCTCCAGTCTTCAACTCAGGTAGCACTTGGTCTGGATGGACCAGCAATGCTTCTGACACATAATGAGATTCAGACAGAGGCAATAATTTCCTTAGAGAGCAGGATAATTGGTATTGAGCATGAGGATGATAGACGTGAGTATCATTTGGGTGTCTGACTCTTGGCCACCAGACATGCCCCAAATAAAACTGATGAGCAGTTAGTTCTAATACACACACACACACACACACACACACACACACACACTCGTGATTCTACCTAAAAGCTTTTCAAATATCTATGTACTTGGGCCAAAGGCCCATGAATGTTTAAAATATTCTTGGTAATAGCCGTGTTTATTGAGCATTTATTGCATGCCAAACCCTGTGCCAAACACATTATTACATTAAAATACTCTTTGTGAAATGTTAACAACTATCATTCCCTGCAATTTGCAAATGAGAAAACAGATTTAGAGATGTTAAGTAACTTGTTCACATCCGCACTGCTCTTGTGTGGCCAAGGTCTAAAACAATACTTTGTTATGTATGGCCAATGATGCTATGGCTCCCTGAGCTGTAGCTTAGATGTGGACAGGGCCACCTAGGGAGGAATCCATGAGTTAAGTTAGATGATTTTCTTGTAATGTTGTGCTAATTTCAGGTGTGTTGCGGGTGAGAGATTTTTGCCTCCTCTTTCTGTACTGCCATCATGTTCTTCCTGAAGGTAAGTTTTGTCAATTCCCACACCTGGCTGGATGTGTTCTTCAAACTTTCCAACTAATCTGGAAGCAGAATTAAAGCTTCACAGACTCTAATAGCTCACATTTCCTTGGCAAGTAATGGCTATTGTCATGGATGTTTGGGCTTCAGGGGATTTAGGGCAAAAGCTGTCTGCCCTGGGAATACAGGATTCTTGTTCTCTCCTGTGGAGGTTAGATTTCCTTTGTCCAAGCACTAACTCATTAGGACTTGCATTTCTTTCCCAAGGTGAAATTCTTATTATGAAAGAGACTTCTGATAGTACCTGGAAAGATGAGACTTAATTTGTGCTCCATAAGGGGGCTTTTTCGTCATAGAGGAGGCAAAGTCTAGCAAAAGGTGTCTTTGCCAAGAGACAAGGATTCTGGTTCAGTGTGGCTCCTCCATTTCCTTCACCTTGCCTTGGTTACACTTCTTATAAAACAATACCAAGTTCACTTTCCTCAAATGTTGCCCTTTCCTCAAAGGGGCACTTCCATACACTCCCTTGCTTCCAAGCAGAACTGTGTATATCCTCTTCCATCCCCACCCCCACCCCCATGCAGTCTGCTTTACTTCATGCACAAATAGCAATTTCCAACCACGAAGAAACACCTGCGAGAGTCAGGGCGCTCATGGTACAAGATAATTAGAGATTATTATAATCGAAATTTCATTGCCACATCAAACTGTGTCTTTTAGCATTAATTAATCTCCAATCCCAGCCCCTGAGCCTCTCCACTCGCCTGCTGGAGCCACTAGCTTGTCAAACACACCAGAGCCTTGCATCTCATTATCTTATCACTGGGTGCAGGGGAGGAGATAAGCCCAGATTCCTCAGAGCCTTGGCCCAAGCAGCTGTAATTCATAAGGTGGTTTCCCTGGGCAGAGGCAGGTGGAGGATGACATGTGGGGAAGGAGAGCGGGGCTATTTATTTGTGCTTTCTCAGCAAACTAAGGTGCCGAGGATGAAAATTGTTTCCGTGAGGAGAGCTGGGTCACATAAGAAGGCGATTGCTAGGTCACAGGTGGGGAATGAGTGTAGACTGGTGAGGCACCTTTGCCCCTCCACTGATTCTGATTCTATCCTGAATCCTGAACATTTAAATGAGTGTCAGGTTGTCTCTGGATTCCTGCCTACTCTTTCCCCTCTCTGCTCATCACCTCCTGTTTTGCAATGTTTGCTGTCTTTCTATACATGAGAAGTTTCAAAAACAGCATTTTTATTATTTCTTAAGTTTACTTATTGATTTTGAGAGAGAGAGAGAGAGAGTTCAAGGGCCAGTGGGGAAGAGGCAGAGAGAGAGGGAGAGACAGGGAATCCCAAGCATGCTCCACAGTGTCAGCGCAGAGCCTGATGCAGGGCTCCAACCCATGAACTGTGAGATCATGACCTGAGATGAAGTCAAGACTCATGCTTAACCACCTGAACCACCCAGGTGCCCCTCAAAACCAGCACTTTAAAGAGTGTTTCTTGTTGGTGAATACTTTGCCTACAACTGGACACTGCAAACTGCCACCTTTTGGATGAATATCCAAATGTCCTATAGCATTGATTTGACAGCTAACATGTTTTTCATACATTTCCCTACTCATTTTGGTAATGAAATAGAACTCTACCAAACAGCCAAGCCTTAGCAGTTGTAATAATTAATTATTCATGCCCATTTTGTAGTATTACTCATTATTAGTACTGCGGTCACTACTATTTGCTGAAAGAATTATTTGAAGAAGTATAAATGCCTTGGTACAATTAGATATCTTTCTTACTACTATCTGCTATACATGTTTGAAGTGTTAAAACTTTTCCTCTTCTA